>NC_041022.1:19715020-20346270 GCF_900634625.1 Parambassis ranga | reverse complement strand
CCTCCCACAGAATGCCACCAGAGACACGGTCAAATGCCTTCTCCAAATCCCCAGACACATGTGGACTGGTTGGGTGAACTCCCATGAACCCTCTATAGTACCCTGTGGAGGGTATAGTGCTGGTCCGGTATTCCACTGCCAGGATGAAAACCGCATTGTTCCTCCTGGAACCGAGGTTCGAGTATAGGCCAAATTCTCCCCTTCAGTACCCTGGCATAGACTTTCCCAGGGAGGCTGAGGAGTGTGATCCCCCTGTAGTTGGAACACACTCTCTGGTCCCCCTTCTTGAAAAGAGGGACCACCACCCCGGTCTGCCAGTCCAATTGCCACGCAATGTTGCAGAGGAGTGTCAGCCAAGACAGCCTCACAACATCCAGAGACTTGAGGTACACAGGGCGGATTTCATCCACCCCCGGTGCCTTGCCTCAGCCCAGGAACTGTAGTCATCACTTATAAACTGAGAGGGATGAAAAAACTGAACAGGACATAAAGGCACCTGTGACCTACAAGAACCACTCTGGTTTTCAACTTGACTACTGCTTCCCTACCTCCTTGTCAGTGTATGTAAACACTGTGAACTGAGGTATTAGTTGCATCTGGTTCAGTGCACAGTAAGAGGATGTGCACTCACTGGATGTTGCTAGGAGACCAGCAGACCCGTCTTGCTCTCTACACCCTCCTTGAACCCTGAGACATGGTTAAGTTGGTGCTTTTCTAAGCTAGCTAACATACCATTCAATCACAAGCCAGGAGAAAGCTACAGATTTATGAGGGAAGCACTGAAAGGAAAATTATACTTTTTTTCTGATGGTCACTCGGCTTGCAAAAACAGTTTATTGTCTTAGTAAGTTTAAGAATGATTTCATTCTGATGTCACCATTAGATATCTCATGTCTGGATTGGACACTATGGATGCTATCTTGATCACTACTGTAACTAAAGAAATGTGCTTATTTTCTTCATTTTGAGGCAGCTAATTGCTGTAATTAAATTTCTTACCCAGTCATTTAGATTTAGCACCATAAAAGTTCCATATCAGTGTGCACATTACATGTTTTATTTCTGCTGACACCCCTTAAAGGAATCCCTATAAAAACCCATTTTTCTTTTTGTGGCATATTTGTTACCCAGAAGTTGAAGCTGTAACTCCAAAATGTGTGCAATTAAATGAAAAAGTAAACTGTATATAACTTAAAAGACTCCAATATTCACTCTCAGTAAACACTGATGGCAGTTCTCATTATCCAGGTAATAAATCAGAGCAGATTGAATCAATGAGGTGAGACAGGAGGAAATAGCTGTGGCATAAAACAGGCTTTTACGCATCTACGCCTCAAGTCAGACTCCAAATTCCTGCCGCACAAACTTTCTGCTGCTCACAACTGTGAAACAGAGTGATTCATTTTTTAATGTCTGCAGCACAGGCGGTGCCACCATTAATCCTGGCATCATTGAGATGCAAATGTTGAGTGTGATGGCTCCCCAGCTCAGTGGGGGTCAAGTGGCTCACTTCATTATGCTGTTGTCATGCTGCCCATTATTGGTTTGAGAGGAGGGTTTTCTGGAAGGCTGCTGTGTTGCTATGTATAATTCATGCTCAAATTCCTGCATGTCAGGGCGAGAGAGAGAGAGAGAGAGAGGGAGCGGGAGATGTCGGAGTTAGACTTTGTTGTGTTTCAGATGCACATTGTGCTTAGAGGCAGGCGTGCGGCGTGACCGGTTGCACACAAGTGTGATGGCTACACGCAGACATGTGCATGGTCACAAAAAGCTGCGTGAGGCTTGGTATTCAGAATCAAATTAAAACAGTCCTGTCCAGACATCATTATGCAGATTTCCTGGAATCTCTGTCTTTTCCACCCTCTGTTACACACACACACACAAACACACACAGTCTTGCTCAGAATGTATTGGTTTAGAACATGTCTGTGGATATCCTGTGGTTTGGGAATCCTGAAGGGTCTGATGACTGTGAACACAGATTTTCACACACACACACAGTAGGGAGTTTTAAACCCAACATTTATGGTTCAATTATGCACGTTATTATTATTGTATTACTTGTTGTATTATTATAGGTCTGTTTGTGAAGAAAAATAATCAAATCAGCCTGGAAACAGTTTATTGTAATAACCTACCATGAGGAAAACATACAACAAAAAGTTCAAAAATAAAATAAAATTGAAAAATTTTTACTTAACTGCAAAAGAGGCATCCAGGTCTTACACACACACAAATAAGTGTGAAGGCCTCCCATGTTCACTACATCACACTGCTGCATTTCAAATTGAAATGACAAATCGAGTTTGGGGTCACAAGGGTCAGTAGGTGTCAGACTTTGGCAGTTGTCATAGAAATGTTTTTTTACTCTGAAGCCTTTATTGTCCATGGATGTCTAAAAGTTGAGACAAAATCATCAGAAATAATATCACCTT
Organism: Parambassis ranga; assembly: GCF_900634625.1. Taxonomy (NCBI): domain Eukaryota; kingdom Metazoa; phylum Chordata; class Actinopteri; family Ambassidae; genus Parambassis; species Parambassis ranga. The sequence continues at coordinate 20,343,835 of NC_041022.1, read as the reverse complement.
CAGCATTGTATTAATAACAGACTGGCTGTGCCTCAGGTAGTAGAGTAGGTCGATCCTGGGCTGTCCTACATGCTGAACCCCCAATTCCTCCCAGACACACGGTGTGGGTGGTAGCTCTCTTGTCCTTCAACATCAGTTTAACATCTCATTGTTGAAGCCACACATCCTGAATTTATTAAACATTTTCTGCTCTGGTGGCCCCAGATCAGCTGCTGTAGAATCAATATTTACAGACAATATTTATAGACAATATTCATACATAAACAGATGGACAGCCACCCACAAAGATAAACGAGCAGATGCAAAAAATAATCTTGGTTTCTTGCCAAGTGTTTTAAATTCTGGATTAAGAAAACAAGATTTTCCCAGCTGTTGACCTATGAATGACCTCAGTGTGTGTGTGCGCGCCTGTGTCTTTATGTGAATTAGATTTAAAAATCTTTCTGATGCACGCACTGACACGCCGCGTTTCTCTCAGGGCACGTTTACATGCAAGGAACTCAGTAACCTGTTGACACATATAAACATCATAACTCAGTTAGAATAACCAGGTTAAACTCCTGCTCTGATCAGGAGACACTTGATGAAGACGTCTGCACTAAACAGCTTGCTGTAGCATGTAAACATCCAACCATTTTCACATCCTTGTTTATGATCAGTCCATTGGTGAAAGCATCCTGATGTCCAGATTTATTCTCCCCAGAGAAAAGTGTCTGAGACCATTTTTTTTAATCTTTCAGACAAACTCAAAAAAACGGTCCCTTTGTTAGTGTGTAACTCATGTAATCTCATTGTGCGTATTTATTTTGTTTCTGTCCAGAGAACGAGGTGATCGAAGAGACCAAACACAGCTACCACAAGGACTTCTCTCACAGTATACCTGACCTTAAGAAAGCACACACACACACCAGATACAAGAGGAGCACCGGTGAGAAACAACCGCACATTCACATTTATTTTGTCGTCACTCTTCTATAATGTTTCTCTGCAAGATGTGTGACTTTCCTGTTTGTGCACCTGCAGTGGTGGAAGAGGCCTTGCCAGCAGTGTGCAAAGTACGCACAACGATTTATGAAATCCCCAGGAGCCAGGTGGATCCCACCTCAGCCAACTTCATCATCTGGCCTCCCTGTGTGGAGGTGAAACGCTGCACTGGCTGCTGCAACACCAGCAACATGAGGTGTCAGGCGGCCCGTAAACAGCACCGCACTGTCAAGGTAGGGAGCAAAAATAAAACATATTTGCACGACAGTCCTGGTCGATGATGACTCATAGCATGTGTAAAAATTTGCATGGACTCTGTTGTCATTCATGTTGCGTAGCCACACTTCATATCATACAACCACACCCTTAGTTAGCTCTGAAAAACTGGGATTGACGAGAACTTCTACGATCATCCAAAATGGAAGTGCAGCAGAAACGGTTTTCATACTAAATGGGTTTAATGTTATGAATATGTATGTTTTAAGATGACCTTTACCTAACCCCTTACCCTATTTTTGATCCCTGACCTTAACCAGTAGTTTTTTCCCCACACACAGCCATGATAAAACAAAAAAAAAAACAAACTTAACACTGAGTGAAAACAAAACAGTGTAACCTTGGACTGAATGACAGTGTGCTGTGTTGCATGTACCCCCACCATTCCCAGCCGACTTTCCATATGATGGGCAATAAGTTAATATGTATCCATGTGTTATATAATAAGAATTATCGACAAAAATGTTCATCCTCAATAATGTTTCATCAGGTTTTTACAGTCTGTGGTGAAGTTCAGGCTCTTATCAGTGGAGGTCAAACTGGTGATGAAGCTGTCTGAAAAATGGTTGCAAAGTTGCCTGAGTGAGTTAGAGAGTTATATTATATGCCCTGTTTCATGTTTTTTTTCATTTGTCAGATATATACATAAGTTATATATATAGATATATATACAAATAGATATACAGCTATATATAGGACAACAGCAGTATAGATACTTATAGCCCTATTTCTCCTTCAGTATGAATCTGAACACTGGTGGAGTAATGTTACTAAGTACATTTACTAAAGCAATGTACTTGAATCTACTGATTTGTTTCTGTCTCATATTACTTGTTATAAACAAAGATACAGAAACGTGTTTGCATATGAACACAAACAAGTGGGAAAAAACATTTAAAGAGGTAAAGAACTGTTAGCTAACATGTTGGCACATCCATAGTAAACAGTCATATTCACTCCACAGACAGGCTTCTGTTATTTGTCTTTTAGTGGCACTGAAGCTGGACCCACACACAAAACTAATGATGCCAGCGAGCATGTAAACACACAGCCACTTACTGGACGTATACACTCTACACCTGCCAAAAACAATTACTCTCCTCAGCTTAGCCATTGTGTGAGTGTTTGTGTGTGTGTTGGTGATTGAGAGTCTGGCAAGGAGTTTTTTCAAGAACATAATAGCTTCCTTTTGATCTCTTCTAGAGCTGGAAATAAGTCTCAGTAAACTCACAGTGGTTCACAGTCACACGCTGCCAACTGGGAGCTGACCCAAGAAATGTGTATGTGTGTGTGTGAATACAGGAAGTTGATCTAAAATGCAAATTTAAACAATGATAATCACTCTTATTTAGTCATTGTGTAAACATGCAGTGTAGTGCAGGTTGATGTACAGTTGGAACGCAGTAACAGTGAGTTAGTGTGACATCAAGGCAGTGAAAGACTACAGGAAAGGTATGAGTGTGTGGTGCCAGAGGTCAAAAGTGAAAAATGAAGAAGAGATGGAGAGTTTGATTCTCTGTGCTTTGGCCTGCTGAAACCCAATCTGAGATGAAAGGGCCCGTCTTCTGTCTACTTACAGAGGAAATCAAAAATAAAGTCACTCACATGTGCTGAGATTCAGTGTTCAGAGGGTAAAACGGTCACGACTGCAACTGCACTCACATGCAGCCAGAGGGGGAATGGCAGGGCTGAGGTTTAAGCTGCTGTGTCCACATGTAAGAAAAGGAGACAGATAACAATACGTCACTTTTACTGCCCTGCGATGAAGTGTTTGGATGAAGGTGCTGTGATGGAGGCCTTTCAGATTAGAGCTGCGTTGTGTGGAGTTCAGGTGTCTCGCTTTGGTTTTGATGTAGAACTGGAAGATGGTTCTGTTGTTTCTGTTCAGTATGTTGTTTTAGCCTGGCAACAGGGGCCATGCCAGGCTAAAAAGAGACCTACAAATTGTTTTACTACCTAAACCCTGTGAGCATGGTCTCTGCTTTATACATCAATGCTAGAGTGGCCTTGTGATGAATGAGTGACTGTCCTGTTGTTCCCATTGGATCCTGTGGCTGCACACAGGTGCTGTTCATACACCGCTGCAGGTTTTGGTGATAAAAAGAAGATTCTGGTTTAAGCAGTCTGAGGTCTCACTCTGTTAGCATCCAAAGCATGTTGAGTGCTCCAGCTGCACAGCTCCTCACCTCAGCTGAACCTCCTTTGCTGCTGTTTTCTTGAAGTCTCTGTTTCAGAGTCTGTTCAGACTTGAAGCGGAGACGCTTGTGTAATCAGACCTGCAGCCCCAGCGTCTTGGCTTCCTATCAGCATCAAGTTTGGACTGTGTGTTCATGTTTGTGTGATTGGTTGTGTACATTTTCACTGTGATGAGTCTGCGTGTGGATGTGTGTTATTGCGGTTTCAGCAGCTGGGGCCAGACGTTCAGTGCTGGCTGCAAGTATGACGTGTGTTGACACAAAACAGTATATGCCTCACTTAGTGTCAGTGAAATCAAACCTCCTGTCAGTGTTAATGCTCTACTCAGCCATGTAAACAAGAGCAGACACACCTGGGTGTTTACACAGGTACATGCTCAAGAAAAGCATTTTTGTCTGTAGTGTCTCATTCTATCTCAATGTTGCTCTGCAAACTCCTGCTTCAGGAATTCCTTTCAATTACAGCGATCTACAAACATGTTACAGTTACACACAACAAACACAATGCAATAAGTACTGTTAGCTGTGTGTTGTCTTGTAGCACATATACAGTTTACAATGCTAATACAGGCAGATTTCTTGTCATGACTTTGTAATGTTGTTTTGCAACAATGGGTTGGACATGTGTAGAGATGAAGGCTCTCTAGTAAACATAAAATTTAGCATCTGAAAGTGATGTGTGGGTGTTTAATGAGCCAAACATTTTTTACAGCGCTGCGCAGCCAAAAGCACACAAAGGCCAATGAATGCCATGTTGGTGTGTTGTACCTAATTATGCAAGAGCTAATTGGTAAGCTAGAAGTAGAAAATGGCAACATGTTTTCAAAGTGTTCGCTGATTGAGTTAAGACTTTGAAGTACAGCTAATTTTAATGGAGACAGTAAGATGTAGTAAACTCACTCCTCCTATCAATGTTGCTCCTGTGTTTTTCAAGAAAAAGAAAAATGTCTTGACTGATCTCCACCCACCACCCCCCTCCAGGTGGCGAAGGTGGAATACGTGCGGCGGCGGCCCAAGCTGAGGGAGGTGCAGGTGAGGCTGGAGGATCACTTAGAGTGCATGTGCACCAACAAACGGCACATCAGCCCCAACTCAGACACGGACAATGGTAAGCATACAGCTGTGTGTGTGTATGTTTGCATTGGCCCATTTCAAATGTGAAGGCTTGTCTTGTTTGAATGTGTTGACTGACACCAGCAGAGCTGATAAGTGATCTGAGGTATTTACAATGTTTTTCCTCTCTGCCTGAATTAGTCCTCCCTGAGGGGAACATCCTTTTACACACACACACACACACGCACACGCGTGCGCACACATGCGCCCTTCTCCATAACACTGACATGTCTCTCTTGAACCACCGCACACTGCTCTAAAAAGCCTTTGTTGAGCTCTTACAATCAAATAAATCACTAAATCAATGATGTCACACATATTTTAGGGCACTAAGACTTGCAGTTGTATTCTAAATGTCACAAGGTCTCCCCCTGCAGCAGTCATGTGACTTCCTGCTGACCTACATGCCTGCTGACTTCCTGCAAGTCACACAGAGAGCAGCAGAATTTTAAGATGTGTGTTTTACTCCTTTTTATGTAAATATGATGATGTGCTGGTCTCATGTCTGAATGAGTGTCCAAAGTAGTAAATAGAGTTGGACCTGTAGTGGCATTTTTGTGATCATTAAGTAAAATGTGTGAAAGTTGTGATTTCATTGAGTTGAAATGAAAAGATTGGTTTATGGATCAGTTCTCATGTTCACCCTTTTTTCAACAGGAATCAGGTGAAGAGCGACAGATGAAGGAGTGGAGCAGAGAAAGGAGACAACAGGCAGACACAGAAGACAGGGACGAGCAGCTCCAAGGGACAGTGAAAGGTTTGACGGAGTATATTTAGGGACCTGATTTCTTGGGATGTTTGGAGGAGGATAACTGACTCATGGGGACCTTACTTCAAACTTCCAGACACTTCCTCGATGGAGAACAGAAGTGATTAGATGATGTTAAGGCTGATGCTGGAAAAAACTGAGGTGGCTGCTAAGATGTCAAAGAACTTATTGTCTGTTCTCTGCTCCTTCTCCAGAGTATAAACCGCTCAGAGACTGGGATTATAAACTGGGCGGAATCCTTTCTAGAAACTGTGACTGGGATTAGGCTTTTGTACTCCAAGATTTACTCTTCCTCAGCAAAGCACACACACACACACATACACACACACACACATATATATATATATATATATATATATATATCCTCTTATTTTTTTATAACCCCTCATTTTCTATTGTTGTCTGTTTCTATTTCTGGTATGTTATCCACATAAAGGATAGGGGGAGGAGCTCCTCCTGACATGTTACTGATACTAATAAAATATTTATATGGAAACAGAAATGGGTGTGGTGATCAGGAAACAGCTTTTAAGCAGCAGGTTGGTCACAGACGGCCTGCGGAGTGAGCGAAGGGTTTAAGAATTCATTTCAAACAAAGAGGAGCTGAGCAGGATTCTGTGTGTGGGAGAGATTATCTGGAGGATCATAATACTGAAGCTAAAACCGCTGTGAATTTGTAACTGAGAGTTACACACACATGGACACACACTTAAAAACTGTACTAAAGGAGAGAGTAGGTGCTGTCAGTGGAACGTCTAACAGCTAACAGGTGATTTCTCTGTTGTTATTTCAAACTCAGGTCAAGGAAATGACAATTGTTTTGGTAAAGGGGAAGGTAAATGTTTTCAGAGGTGACTTCATCCCTCTACTGGCAACTGCTGGACGACGCTGAGGAGAAGGTGACTTCATATCAAAACACGACACATCCGTCAGCAGCCACACTTAGGGCTCCCTCTCATTAGTGTCCCTGTGATGAGGAGCTCTCTCTCTCACTGTATTTTATTCAAGTGCACGTTCACTTCATGACGGGCGACATGTCATGCACAACAAAGACGTTCATTCATTATTAAATTTTTTGTTTAGGCTGTGTAATTTAAAATACACAGCCCGATACAAAGATTTGTGAAAAGCACATATTAAGCAAACAGCAAAATAAAGAGTCGACTGTAGAGGCTTGTGTTTGTCCTCCCCTCATCCAGACCTGAGGCACAGAGCCGAACCCCCGTCCCCACGAGGCTGTTCCAGCCCCTGTTGGCATCCCGCAAACCTGCCGGTTGGAGTGCTGCACTGCGGTTCAGTGCAGCATTCAGCCGCCTCAAACAGCTCTTTATGCTTCAGACATTAAACACTTCTTATGACATGCTTCAGCAGCAGACTGCATTTACAACAAACAGACAACAGAACAAATGTTTGCTGGTTGTGGCTGCACACAAGGCAGACAGTCGGGTGACTTCATACACGTTTGAGGTCGCTTTGCGTTGGCATCCTGCTGTTGGAGGAGCTGGTGTAAACCATGTGTAGACTTTGGCCAACAGACTAACCAGAGTGGGAAGCTGGTATAAATACATAAATTTTATAATTGAGTGCTTCTATGTGAGCTGCACAAAGGCGATACTGTTAGGATGTAATTTGGAAAAAAAAAAAAAAGGTTTTTGGTTCCAATCTGTCAAATCTGCAGAATGACACGCTGCGTTTTCATCTGTTGTGTTCTCAGGATCCAGCTAAATATCCAACATGTAAATGCATAAAACAGACAGGGCCATGTGGACATAAAGCTCTGAAAACCAGGGGAACAAGGAGACAGATGGGGATAAGACTGTGTGTAACAAGGTCTGAAAGGTGAGAGGGAGGAAATGAAATCAGACAGGATGCAATACAGTGTGTGTGTGTGTGTGTGTGTGTGAGAGAGAGAGAATACAGTGTAAGTGTGGCGGGATAACAGTGGGCTTGTGTGTGTGAAACTCCATCTCTCTAAAGCTCAGTTAAGCAGATTAACAACAGGCTAGCTAAAATGCTGAACGCTCCACAGGTCAAGTACAACCTGATATAAGCTGATGGAAGTCCAACTCTCCCCCTTCAGCTGCAGATCTCAAATCAGATTACCAAACCTCTGTGTTTCTACACACTGCCACTAAGAAGCTGAAAGTATATATATATATATCTGATTTAAGGTCAGCAGGTTTTTTTCCGCCCCTTTTGTTCACTGTATACATTTAAAGGATCAGTTCATCATTTTGGAGAATAGACATGTGTGAGCTATAATATTTACCAAATTAGAAATTGGTCATGTAATACTATGTGGTGAAATTGCATGGTAAAGTAATGAGATATTGAGTTTAGTGTTCCCATTCCCATTTCACACTCATCCATCCTTCACTGTATGAGAGCGTCTGCTATAGTTTTCTTTTTACAGCCATAACCAAAGTCAATTTGGTTGTTTAATCTTGGGTGGAATAAGGAAGTAGAGGGATTATGGCATGTGCACTACTCACCCATGCATACTTGGATGTTCATTGCCAGAGTTGATTTATGTACTGTTGAGATATCTCCACGTCTCATGAAGAGATGATAATGCAGCAGTGACTATCAGTAGTTATCGACAGAGTGTGTGGAGTTACGCACTGTTTCCATTACAGCATGCTAACCAGCTAGGTGCAGACGATTTAACCTTGCAGCACAGTGTGGGCTGATGAGTTTATGCTGTATGTCATCCAACTATCATTTATTAAAAGCGGGTATTTTGTTGTGCTTTAGGTAGTCAAACTCCACACAAGACCACCGACATGAGCACACATTGCAAATTAGATGATGGTAGCCTAGAGTAATTATCCATGTAATATTGTCTCAATATAGTTGTTGGCTGCACATGTGGGCTTTATTGCTTCTGTTTATGTACTTAATGATTACGAATGCTCATGGAAATTATTTTTATAGGTCCTGTAAAAGTCATGGAAAAGTTTGAATTTTTGTCTTTTTCCCCCATCACTGGCTGTTTATGACCAGCACTGAGAGTCCGTGCTTTACGAATGAAATGTTAGCATGTTGGCATTAACATTTGGCTTAAAGCATTCGTGTGCTGAAGTAAAACCACAGATCTGCCAGTTTCAGACTCATGTTGGAGGTCATGGAAGTGTGTAAATGTCATATTCAAGTATACACAGGCTGAATCTCCTGCTGAAAACACAAGCAACAAATTACAGGTCAGTATATAATATCGCCATTCTCTCACCCTGCTGAGATTGATGATGTCAGACTAAGTGTTAAATTATGTATTTCTTTATTATTATTTATTGCCTCTCCTTGTGTCACACAGAGCTGTTATACCAGATAAACACATCCTCCTACCACCATCAGGCCTGTTCCCACCGCTGGATACAGCAAGGATGAAGAACTGGAACTGAGGTTTGGCATCATACAGTAGGATTAAAATTTACTGCTGTGTGGTCAAAGCTGATGTTTTTGGTGCTGGATCCTGTGTGGAGGTTTTATTTCCAGGGAACAGTGATGTGAATGATTGCTGTCCAACATGAAAAACACAAGATTCACACAGACAGGGAGAGAAAGAGAGAGGGGTAGAGACGTTAAAAAAACTCTTCACTTCTTGTTTTTGCCATTACTTGCTACCTGATTATTCAAATATCTGTCTGTGTCGCACATGTTTAAACAATGGAGGCCAGCTCGCCTGGGTTCCCTTAAAGCTCTCTCTTCCTGATGTATGCAGCTTTCACAGTTTGTTCTTGTTTTAACAGAGCGTAACAAATCCATTTCTGCATGTTGGCCAAAGTCATTTCCTCCGATGGTGGATCGCCTGCTTCCTGTTTTCCTCCTCCAGGGCCTTCAGGTAAACCAGCTGCCAGTATAGTGCCAGGCTCTTCTTAGAATCTTACACACACCCCTCACAGCAGACAGACTTAAAGTACTCAAAGGTCTGCAAGTATTTTTAATTTAAACAGCTCCACAGTCTCAAACAGTTTTACACTGCATGGACAAACTATTCATGACATCACCCAGTGGTTTCTGAAAAGCCATTTTCAGCCTTCGTGGGAGGTGCCTTCTTGAAAGCATCATAGTCCACATAAATTCCAGGTTAATCCACATAGAGGCAAAGAGGAGGAAGTGTGAGGATGAGTCGTGGATGCGGGAAGCTTTCATTATGAGTCGTTATATTGACTTGGACCTTACAGTGTAAAGGAGTAAAGCTGCAATACACTGAGCTGCAGCTTGATTTTGACCTTGGGTTTGTTCCCACATGGAGCATGAAGCAGGCACTAGCTGCAGCAGGTCTTCGTCACACAGCAGCCTCAGGGAAAACAGCTGCTCGATCACTATCAGATATTCTCTCAGACACCCAATTCACCGCCTAACCACACACCTCCTGCTCTGCTTCTCACTGTTTGACTTGAGCTATTTTAAAGACATAAACCTCTTTCACACAAACACAACAAAAAAAGCTCTCCTGCTGTCAGCTACTCCAAATCACTCCACAAAGTAAACCCCCTTAGTCGTCGTCTCCATCCCCTGTGGCTCCACTATTGTCTTTGGTTGGACTGAGCGAAAAGGCCCGCTGCTTCCGCTGAGTGTCACAAAAGCTGTGGAGAAATAAAACACAGAGAGGGGGAAAGAGCTCGGGAGGGGTTAAGTGCTTTTTGATGGACTCACTGGAGGAGGGAGCAGGATTGTTAAAGGATAAAGGTGTGTGTGAGCGTGTACGTTCACTGTGGCTGTGTCAAACCGGGCTGATATCATGTCACACAGTGCTATTACACAACTTTAGTTCATGTTAATACTTTTACTTCCACAGACTCAACAAGCACATCAGAGATGCTTCCTCTAACCTATTTTGCAGGAGTGTGCGTGGAGATTAAGCCTGGTGCCACATGTTTCTGTGAGCAAAGGCCGGTTATCATAGTTATTTTTATGTCCGTCTAGCATGTCCTCTCTCTTTAATCCCTCTGTGGGTGGGTTCTCATTTACCACAAAGCCATTAAGAGCCATTGTGATATCAACAAGCGCATCTGCCTGAAAGATATTTAGGTCCTCTGGAATATTTATATAATTTTTGTGCATGCATATACATGTGGGACTCCAGTCTTCTGATGTTTAATACATTCACATTTCAGTGGCTGCTACACTTAGTGAATATTAAACGTCTACATATTTATTCTTGTGGGTTCTCTTAAAAATTATTTCATCAATTGCCAATTCAAATGTCAGATTAAAAAAAAAACACTACTATACACGCATTTCTATTAGAGCAAAGGAGCAAAGGTCGCTGCTTTAACAAGAGGATTAGCTAGAGTTTACATGCTGGAATGAGGTCAGAGAGGCTCAAAAGATGATAATATTGGAAATTATGGTGATATGCAAAGTTAAAAGAAAGTTTATAAAACTCGTGTTGTGCTCAGTTTGCATTTAAGGAACATTCCTTACAGCTTCAGAATCTTTTAATTCAACACATCATCACATCTGGCAGAATGAGTCAGTTAGTAGTGAATCATTGAGATCAACTGGCCAGCGTAGTTAAAAAAAAGAAAAGAAAATTCACCGGGAGATGAGGTGGGGTAGCTGCTGGTATTATCTCCACACTTTCACCCAGGAGGCTTTGTGTCCAACAGATCTTCTCACAACATCAAACATGTTCCATATCACACTTCTTCCATCTGTAATAAACTTTCCGTTTTTTGGCTGCCATGGTGATTAGTTCCACACAGACTAGATTTTACACTTATTTACACTACCACAGTGGGACTTCCATGCTGCACTGTGAGAACCTAAAGTTTGCTCTTCAGCAACAATGTTCTGAATGGCAGTGGCCAAAAACTGGATGAACTTGTGCACAAACATTGTTTCTTAGACACTAGACCTCATGCAGAAACACCGTCTTATGTTTCTTTATATTTCTCCTTACCTAATTTCCCTACTGGGATTAATCTAGGGATTAGTCTTTTTCTTAGACGAGGAAGTCAACACACTGTTTAACCTGGCTACTGTGTGATGTCAGGAAGGCAGAAGTTTCATCCACAAAATAAAGAAATACTTAACTCTTTCTCTCTCCAAGGTCCTTCAAGCACACAGAAGATGCTGGATACTGTGTGCTAAGAGAAGTGCCAACAGTCATAGTGAGCCACAGCACACAGGTCTGTAAGTCAGTCTGACTGTCAGTGTTGTCCAACTAAAGAAATCACTAAGAACCTGAGACATGGACCGATCAAACTAGGAGTCTGGTTATCAGAACCAAGGGGGTCTCCATGACAATGAGTATGATTTGGTAATGTCTATTCTGTTTACATTGCCCTGACATCACGTTTGTTTAATGTAAATGACAATTTTTTTCATTGTATTCATTTTAGCAGGAACTCTGTTTTCCCCGTCTGGACAGAGCTCACTTGAATTATGGAGCTCTCTGAGTAGACACTTAAACTCCTGTCAACAGTGAGAAAAGAAAGAAAGGCATCTACAGGCTGGAAGAGGAAACAATGTTCTCACAGAGACATGGATACAGAGGCAGGCATAGGTGGGGCTGATAGTAAATCAGGTTTTATCTGGTGACATGCTCCAGTGAATGAACCATTCTGCAGCCTGACAGTTTGATGATTTGCCACAGTGCAAACAGTGAAGTTAGTCATTTTTTGCTCTTTATTTAACCTGGTTAGCACCACGTAGATTGAGAATGTCTTCTTCAAAGACAAGCGTGACAGCAATATGAAAAATGCATCACAGCATGAGGAAGGACAACGTGTCATGACATTACATCCACTCGTGTTTTGTTGACTCTGGAAGACATGCGACCAACATAAATAAAATTAATGACCGTCACGTGACCAAAGCCAATAAATGCACCTCATTCAAGTCTGCATAAAGGAGGACTGACTTCAGAGAAGAAGCCTTGCACTGACCCTTTAAAGACTACAATGACTTTTCACTTTATTACCCATAAACCTGCCTTTTCCTTTCTTTGAATATGGAGCATGGAGTTTCTATTCTGCATTACTATAACCATGCAACTTTAGATATAATATTGTTTATGTTGTAGATGTAGCAATCAATAGAACTTGATGATGGAAAGGCAAAGTAATAAAACAAAGAAAGAAAACATGCAACAGATGTCTCTAAAGTCTCTAAAGTCACAGGTTGCTGCATCAATCAAAGTTTTAGCAGAAATAAAGAAGCAGCTGCTCTCCAGCCTCCCAGTGAGTTAGACAGTTAATAAGGAGACAAAATGATCAGAGGTGATTCACCAGTCTCTTTTTTTTGGCTTCCACATCAGGCCTCTGCTCCTGACCTTTGACTCCCAACCTCTTGACCTCGGCTTTGTCCAGCCGTCAGGTGCCAGCTTGCCTTCCACAGGGATCAGGATTCCTTCAAGATGCTCTCATTGGAGGGGGTATAGTATTGTCTCTCCTGGACAAAGAAAAAAAAATCACCAACCACACACACACACACCCACAAACAACTCGGTGTTCACACATTTTTGTTTTCATAGTCCTGCATGGTTTTTATCATTTCTCGGCCCTCTCCATTCTCCCATCAAACATTACAGTTAGCTGATGTGGCTATTTTCCAGAGAATTTCTGACGTGCCTCAGACAGGCATTAGGAGGGAAGTATGAAATCTTTCTGCCTCCTCTTTGATTTGTAACATCTTGTGTGGATCTTGTCAGCCACTCCTAACTGGGATCAAAGTGCTACCTCTGACATACTGAGATATCATTCTTATGAATATTTTGCAGGTTTCTTCTCCAGTCGTATTTGCCCACTGGCTTTGATATGGCTGTCCTCCTTAGCAGGAATTCATATCAAACATCCCTCCTCCCTCCCTCCTCCTGCTCTTCATCCTTCTCTCAGCGCAATACATAATAACAGCATCAAAACTTCAATCCAGGGATTGAGGCAAATCATCCCCGACTTCAAAGCCAACAGATATTCATCTTGGCAAAGGTGAATTTACGTCTTGTTTCATATTGGCAAAGCTGCCGTGCATTTTCTTTTTCTCCTCGGCTTTGTTCTTTGTCCCCTCTCTGCTGCTTGTCTTTTTCCTTTCTCCACCTTGCTCGCTCACCAGGCCTTCCACTTTTGTTCTATGCTGACCAGAAAAGCACAATATGTGGGATCAAACAGAAGGGAAGTGAAAAGCAGAGTGTCTCTCTGTCTGCTGAGCTTGGGTAGGATTAAGGCCAGGAGACTTCTGAGGAGCAGTCATAAAGCCTGCTCATGTCTGCAGGGTGTAAAGAGAGAGATGGATGGAGGAGGAAGGGACAGAGCGGACAGCTGTGCAGCCAAAGAAGGGACATGTTTCAGAAGATGGAGCCGGAGAGTTAGAGAAAAAAAATATTATGGCATATTTCACTTGCACACATTGCATCTTGTCTTGACAATATGCATTAGGTCAAGGTGAAACAGGTTCTTAGGTCCAGCTTCTAGATACAAAAATGTGTAAATGATTCTGTTCACAGGAAGTAGACAGGAAAAGCAACTGAGGATCATCTGTGGATCACAATAAGAGGACTATACTGTCATTCTGCAGTTTTTGACATTTCTACATGGGCTTCATTACTGTAGGTCTACAGGTACATTTGAACTGTGATGTCATCATTTCAATCAGAAGAGACCAATTAACAAGAAGGTACAAATGTATTCGATTAAGTACAATACTAATGTGTTTTGGTGTATAGAAAAACAAAAAATATTTCCCCCGTGGTCTAGACCTGGTGGTGGTGGAAAGGACTAGAAGCTGACCTGGACTGGGCTTTTGACTGGTGGTGCCTGGGGAGGAGGAGGGCTAAGGGTTTCAATCTGAAAAGAACGCTGACAGCAGAGAGGACAAATAAATTTTACGCTCAGATGTGATTGGTTGCGTCAGCAAGGTCATGGTCTCTGATAGGAGAAGGAGGTGCTTCTACTAATCAGCTAACTAGAGCGGTAGAAAGGGGAGAAAGGGTGAAGAACGGTATGAAAAGGAAGGGAGGAGGGAGCTTATAGGAGACGATGGAGGAGTGAGTGGTTCAGTTAGCTTGCTACGAAAGTGAGAAATATAGACGGTCTTCCTGATGGAACTTTAGCTGAGCTCTATTTTGAGGAGCTACTGTCTTTGAGAATGTTTAACAGACACACCAGGTTAGAAATGACTGACCAGTTCTGCGCCAGCATTTCTGCCATATCTTTTGTAGCAAGCTGCATTTCTATGGTCAATGTCACAGACATGAAGGGAGACGAGGAAAAACAGCAAGAAGTATTTTTATAAGGGCATATGAGGCGCTAAATAGATTCAGCAGTAGGTTGTGTCCACTTTGATGGACAATTTGGGGGAAAATGATGACATTATGCAGTCTGAACCAGGCATTAGACTTTCAATAAACTGCAGCCAGAGTCTTGATGGAATACCACTTACATGGAAAAAGAAATAACTAGTTCTCTGAAGTAATGACCCCAAAGCAGGAATCAGAATGAAATTTAGTGTCAGTCATATTGGCATCAGTAAGAAAGAGATGTCACACTCTCACTTTTTAGGATCACTTTTAAGGTTACAAAGTTATACATCATCATGTTGCTGCTCACGTCAGCGGGGGCAGTGCAGCTGCATGTTTACATGTATCATAAAGCATAAATGTGAAACTACATTCATATTTCTTTTACAATGGTAGCATGCAATGTCGGAACACATGTAAAGCTGTAACATGACTAAAGAGAACCTGATATCAAACGTAGCACAGATAAAACAAGAAGGGGCGTTAGCAGCAGAGCAGGGGCTGCTCTGTGAAGATGACAGGTCATTTTATGGAAGGCTTTCCTGGGATTTCCAGCAGCAGACTGTATGAGTGATGGATGATGATGCCGGGTTATGACTTCTCATGCACACAGATGCTACCGTGCCTGACACAGCAAGTCCTGCACAGATGTGGTCATATCAAATGGTTCTTCAGCTTCACCATAGCTCCTCCACTCTGTCTCTGCACTTTAAAACATCTGTTGTCATTTTATGACGTCGGATCATTTAAATTTATTAAGGCTATTTTTCTTTGTACATCATTTAACAGTAAAAGGGAAAAAACTGACTCCATACTTCTTGTGAGTTGATTTAGGCCAGGTGCACAAAAGTTCAACTCCGAGAGTGTTTTGTGTTTCCAATATAACCTCTCAATGAAAGTCACATCTAATAATATATATAAAAATATGATTCTTACTGCACTACAGAAATAAGCATCAATAATATAGAAGGTCTCACTGGTTGTGTTGCTCTAACACTCTTGATTGCCAAACTTGTGGTTTGTAGAGTTTTCAGTCCTGTGATGTGTACTGTCATAAATGTCATGTCTTATCACAGGCAGCTGTATTCATTCCAGATCCACTGCACACTATCCAGAAGAGTGTTTTATCATGTTGTCATGGAATTGCACATATTATTTTGGGCTGATGGGACCTCCTCACCTCTTTTCACTCTGCCCACTTTGGCAGTGTTAGGCATTGGCAATTTATTGGCCACCTAAAAATGATTCTTCAAAAAAAACCTACTGGTGACCTCATGGATATTTCATCCCTTTACAGTCTATGCAAGCAACACATAAAGGTGAGATGATACCTCGACGAGGGCTTTGGATCACATTGGATTGCTCTGTTTTTTAAAGAATAAGGGTCAGTCTCTCCTCAGTCTTTTTTACACTTGCTCAGACATTAGGAATTGTAAGTGTGACTTTGTTCCTGAACCCTGTCACGAACACAATTCACCCTGACGGGGAAATCTGTTGTCCCATCAACACACAATTGGACGAGTTTCCGCTCTTCGTGGCAGCCACTGCAGAAAGCTGTGAGAAGACTTTGACAAGAACAAATACAAGTCAAGTGTGCAATTACATCTTCACCTGTTGACAAAACAGCTCAGAGAAAGTAACATCCTGCCAAGTCCTGTGTTTTCACCCATGTTCACCCTTCCACCTTCCTCCCCTCTGCAAACATCTTTCATCTCTAACCCGTGCACTAATGGAGCCTCGCTCCACTCGGCGTGAGGCTTAAGTTAACGTGTCAAAGTGAGATGCCTTTCCCAAAGATAAAAGGATCTGTGGTGGTCTGTGATGTGGAGGGGTGAAAGGGAGGCAAAGAAAACACTGCATCATTTAGCAATTTGTCTCTTTGTTTTTAACCTTTTTGTACAGGTTTGTCTTCTGGTCTCTGTCATATGGTATCACACGTCCGACATGACCTGAGTGAGATCTTCCCCTGTCGACAGTGAAGGGATCACTGACCTATAGCCAGAGGCTGTGCTCAGGTGGGGTGCTGCCCTGAATGGTTCAACCCTTACCTGAGGGAGATCACAAACGATGGGCTGGACCACACAGGTGGTGAAGTTACTGCAGCGCTGCAGGCCACGACCAGCAGAGCTGATGTGCTGATAGGGACTTCCTGTAAATTGATGGTTGGCAGGATACAAGTCTTCTTGTGCAAAGTAATAATTTATCAGCAGTACGTGGGTCACATGTTTTGATGACAATTGACTCCTTTTGCGTACAGGCAACCTGAGGACAAGGTGTTACTGGATCACATCCTGAAGATTTAAATGAAAAGAAAGGATGAGGAATCATAACATGGAAGTCATCCAACTGTGTGCAGAGAGCAGGGATAAGTACAGCACTAGATGCTGCTTCCTGCTGTGGCTTGCCTTAAAGAAATGTACTCTCTGTATATTGGACTATGATCAGTCCAAGTTTATGGAACACTGCACTGTGTAAAATGACTTGAATTGACCTGTAAGCTCTTCAAAGGGCCTCTATGAGAATGCTGCACATGTCATTATTTATTAGCATCATTTCAATTCAATGTATGTAGCCCTGCTAAATTGAAACTCCCTTTAACAATAGTAAATGTGTTTATGTTTATAAGATCATTTTGTAATAAGTTCATTTATAGTGGTTTAATTAATCACACAGAATTCATTGGAGATTATATTTCAAAAGAAAGAGGTTAGAAATAACAGTTTATAGCATCTGATGTACTCATTTGTCATCCTCATCATACCAGTCAGTCTGATGTCAGTTGTCATGGTTACGGGATCATCCAATCAAACAGGTGTTGTATCACTCAGCGTACGTAGTGTTGTGAGACGTGTCTATCTGTAAGCCAGGCAGCTCAGGGTGAATGTGTGTGAGAGAGTGAGTGCGTGCGCGCGCCCGGAGGTGCGCCGCGCGTGTGTAGGGAGCGAGCCCGCAGAAGCGAGAGAAGTGTGTTGAGGGTGAGACAGGGTGACACCTATTGAAGTTAGCTGGCGACCGTAGGGAAGTTTAGTTTACCCCATGTTTGATGTGCAGCACTGGCAACAATAAAGCTTCCTTCCAGCAACCACGGTCCGTTATTCAGTGCACCACCACCTCCATCATTCTTTGCTACCGAGTCAGGATTAGGGAGTTATCACCGGAGGACACCGCCCTTCGGCCCTGGAGACCGCTGGTGGGACCATCATCATCATCACAATCATATATACTAGGAGCCATAGATTGTGTTAGTGTAGTTGTTTTGTTATATAAAAAAGGCAGATTTATTTACATAATTTATTTAGACACTCACTGCATTCTATGACGTGGTTATTGAAGAATCCCAGCTGCTTAGCTAGAGCGTCATGTTACCATGGAGACAGAGAGCGTTCTATGGATAACTGCACTCAGCTTTAGTTGGTTAGTTTAGTTACAGTGTAGATAATTTATGTCTCGCGCCTAACGCAGCATCGTGAGTATGTAGTTTTTATTTTATCTTATTGATCTTTAGATGGAATCTGATGCTATTGTTTTGTGCTTGTGTTGATATTTTTTTACATTTGATCGAGCAGTTCTTTGACTGATTGCCGTGCAGCGTGTGTGGATACAGATTAAATGTAAATGTGCGAATGTAGAGTTGTTTATAACATGATATATTATTCTGTTAATGTTGCAGGTTTATGTTTGTTAGACAAACAATAATATTTTATTCAGTTTTAGTTCATAAATGCATATTGACTGTTAAAAACGTTAATTCATAGCGGTAATTAGTTGTATTTATTTGTTTTTGGTTTCACACTTTCCTGCTATCCAATAAACCTGTTAAAGATAGGGCAGGAGATTTCATTCTGATGCACCTTTTGTTAAATTAGTGTAACTTCTCTTTACAATCCGATAGCAACCGATTAGTTCGGCAGTTTCGCCTTAAAACGAAGAATATGAATCATCTGTGGAAGCTATAAAACACTAAAAACAGCAGCCAATCCTCCGGGTGGACCCTGCGCGGAGTATTGGCTGGTTGTCGCTCTCTTCCTGCTCTGCGCACACCAGAGAGGTACGTGCATGATGGCCGAAGTCACAGACCGCAGCTCGTCTTCAGGTAATGCGCGTCCATGTGATTGGGAGGCGTGGCTTCGCTCTGAACTCCGAGAGAAAGGGGCGTGTGTTTACTTTCGAAAGTAAACACACTCACTGAGTTTTCAAAGTCTCCTACCCTACCTTTAAGACAAGCGGACTGTCGTCTTCAGAGTCTTGGAAAGAGGGAAAAGTCTAACTGGCCTGTCAAAGTATAGCAGACATATACCGAGGACGGCACAGTAGTAGTGAGTAGCTTGTCGTTTTGTCTGGTCAGTCTGGTTGTCATGGTGATGGGGAATATTTGCGTCACGTGGGTGTAGGTGCAGGTGGGAAGCTGGGTGGCCACAGTTTTTGTTGACCACAACGTAATATAACGCAGCATATCATAATGTAACATACCATAGCGCACACCTTTGCACGTTCATCACCGGTGGCTTAAGTTTTCATCTCCGCAATGCAGTGTTTTATTTCATGTTCATCTACTATACGAAATCTCATCAAGAGGTAGACGGCCTCAGCGTCTTTTTTATCACACATTAGGCTACAGCGCGTGATACAAATAGGTAGGGCCTGTCTCTCCTCTCATCTGGTGACTTTGGAGGTTTGAGGAGGTCGCTATATATACTGTTGCTGTTTTAGTTATGTGCAGCTCCTTGACACAGACAGTGGCATTCCGCTGAAAACAAGCATATGAGCCACAGATCTGTACATACCACTGGAAGATCCATACATACCAATTTGAGCGGCACATAATATATAGTGACACATGGTGCTAAAGCAGACTGTCCAACTGATAAATCCCAAAATGGGCATTAAATGGCACCAAAACATCCCCAGAAGCTGGCATGCCACTGTCTGTGAGCGGCATGAAGACAAGGAGCTGCACATAACTAAAACAGCAACAGTATGTATGATTGCAACATACACTGAGTGATACAACGCGCTAGAGCAGACTGTGAAACTGATGAAGTCCAAAATGGGCATTAAATGGCACCAAATCATCCCCAAACTGTGGCATGGAACAAAGCGGCACATACCACTAAAACACCCAGCGCTGACACATCGGTACAAACGCCATATGAGTGGTACATATAGAGCAGACTGTCTAAGCGATAGTCCAAAACAGGCACTAAATGCCATCAAAACATCCCCCAACAAAATGGCATGTTGCATACAAACAGAGGCATGTGAGCCACAGATCGCCACATACCACTAAAACAGCCAGACATGTCACTGGCATGGCACTTTGAGATCAGGCATGGCAGTGGCATATGCCACTTTGGGATCTCACCGTCACTCGAGAAACAGAGAGATGGGATACACACGAAGACGACACCTAGAATATAGCACTTGCTATCGTTTGCCTTTGTTTCCTAGGTTAAATGCAGAGTTTAACAGCGGAGCAGATGCATACTAAGATTTTCTGAAGGTAGGTACCATGCTTGCTTAAGAATTCTAACATGCTAACAGTGATTTTACACACATTTGAATGTAGCAGCCTAACGTTACACACTACATATTTGATGTATATTATTGTAGTTGTTATGGCCTGCAACTTTTTTTGGGGGGTTTGTGTGCACGCAAGGTTTATGTGGGACATTGAAAACTGTGTTGCAATGTATGACACAGGTGTTTGTTCAACAAACCTATTGTAAGCAGACCACAGGAGAATTTGTTTGTGTTCAGGGGAGGAGGTTTTAAGATAACAAAGTTTATCAATAGAAAGTGAAGAAATAAGAGCCATGATGCTGTGTTTAATATGTCTGTTTTTAGATTAGTCAGCAGGTTACATCTGGTCTGCCCTCAGACTAACAAAACAGGCGAAGTCATCTTACAACCAAACTGCATGATGATGCTGGATCACGACTTTGTGGACAACATCTGACTTCAGTGGGAGTTTGGTGACTGCTGTGCAGGCTAGTCTAGTTTTGCTTGATTGGAAATGCAATTCTGTGCAGTGGCTGGTGTGTTTAAGCAGTCCTATAATAGTGTCAAATTACAAGTAGTAGATTGACTCAGCAGGTCAGGTTTCTACTTCATTTCCTAGTTAAAATGCTCCTTATTCTGCTTCTGCACTGATTAATTACGCATTGGGTCATTACACAAATATTTTTAACACAGCTCATTCTGATGGAAATACAATTTGATCACAAAAAACAAAAAATCTAAGTTCATACACTTAATAACTCAATAAACCTGACAGCTAAACATGTTGATCATTTTTCTTAAGAGTGGAAGCAGCCACAGCAGAGCGACTGTGTGCTATACTGAAAAATGTTTGAATATGAAGCAGCAGGGAGCTATAAATATGGTGCCAACTTGATTTTTCTGAATGTGGCATTTTAAGCATTTAGTGAAGTCAATAGCCCATTTTTAATAAGACCTTATAAAAACTGCTTAAGCAAACACTTCACTGTTCATTAGTGCAGGTACAGCATGTTCCCAGGGTCAGGATGGAGCCGTCCAAACTGGCCCGGCTTGGTCGGCTGGCCTGCTGTGTAGGAGCCCATGGGAACAACTCAGTCCACAGTTTCTGAGTGGGTGGCCTCATCCAGATCTGCACATGGTTTATATGCCATACGTTTCCTTTACTTCTGAACATACACTGACAAGCCACACACACACATATACAACAATATATACAAGAATTACAGTGTGCTCCACTTATTGAGAACTTCTATCAGTTAATATGAAAACATTTTCCCTGTGGAAACCACCAGTTGGCTAACCGCAAAAATCCTCTCTCCTCTGACTGAGAACCCAACTGGCAAACTCTTTGAACAATCAACCACAAGACGTCACAGTGCCGTTTAAATGGTTTTAGGGCTGAGATTTAGAGAGGGATAAGGTTTGGTAGAGTGATAGAGGGATAAAAACAGAAACAAATAAGGAGGGGGCTGGACTGGATTCAGCAGGGGAAAAATGATTTTCCATAAAGTCCAGCACAAAGGCTCTCATTCATGGTACATGTGGGTATTGTAGTCATTTTTGTTTAAGGGAAAATAATCATATTTTTGATTGACTTTTAGACAAACACAACTTGAACAGGAGCTGGCCATGGCAACTAAAGCATGTACTGAAAGTGTTACTTCTATGAATGCATCCACCATATTATTGCAATTGCCCTCAGAGCCTAAAGAGTTTTTATATGGTTTTCAGTCCCATCACTGTTTTTTTACTTCTTCCTCCAACAGTGCCCTCAGTTTAAGAAGCAGAGTCTTTGCTAAAAATTTTTGACTATCATCAATCAGAAATGGAAAAAACAATGGATTGTTGTGCTAACAGCTAGTTAGGTTTGCTAATACCTTCTGCAGGAAAACTGGCTTTCAGGATAAGATATATGGCATATTTATTGTATTTTAGGTGTTTACACAAGCTGCATATCTGAACCAGAATACCTTTACTTCATTGCATGTAATGCATGTGTCCTTCTATTATGCATACTGACAAAATTTTGTAATACTCCAAGTATAGACTATAGACAGAACCCAAATGTAGTCTGCGGGATAGCCACACAAACACTCAGACCCACACACACAGAGGCTTGGACATGACACACACATAGGCTTGGACATGACACACACATAGGCTTGGACATGACACACACATAGGCTTGGACATGACACACACATAGGCTTGGACATGACACACACATAGGCTTGAGTGAATGAGAAGAAGAAAATTAGTTAACCACAAAAACATTTATGGGCAGCACCATGGCAGCCATCACAAAAACAGGACCGCTGCCACAGAACCGCAGGGGCCGAGAAGCCCTCTGTCTGTGGACGCCACAGATCACTGACTTAATATAACCACACAAATACCTTCTTTCTCTGTGGTGCATTCAGGGAATATGCAGACGAGTAACCACGGGGGTTACAGAATCAGTTTTCTTCTACTATCACTCTCACTAATGGACATAAATGAAATGTACACTGAAAATACAGACCTCACTGCTGATGCTATCTGGAAGAATAACTGCTACATATTTTCTCATGGCTGGTGTAAGCTACACTTGATTGGGCTCCTATTACATGTCTGATATAATAGCACCTCCCACCCCTGAAAAACGACCCTCAAAGCATCAAACCCTGCATTGAAAAACAGCCAAGCCTCTATTAACGGCTACTTTAAAGACAATTGGAGCCACTCCACCATTCATACAGACTGACAGAGGATAACACATCATATAAGCCTCAAATTTTCACACTGTGCTTGATTTCACATGCTTTTTTTTGTTCCTTTTGTCCTGTAATTTCATGTTTTCATTCAACACATGAGGTCATCACTGTCTGATTGGCATTGGATGTTGGGTTTCAGCAGCCAGATGAAAATGATGTGATTGAGGGAAGCTGGAACAGGGAAGTGTAATGCAAGTACTCCCAGAGTGAACATGTTATCTAATGAAGGAGCAGACCACCTGCATGCTGTTGGGAGGATACAGTTACTCATGCAAAGATTGGAGACCAGCCCCTCATCTCACAGACTAAATAGTGACTGATAACATGATAGATGATGGAACACCATAGAAGGAAATGTGAAAAGAAAAGAAATGTCATCAAAGCGTCTGACCATAATAGATATATATACATGGACGTCAAAGGTAGGGTAGGAGATTTTGAAAACTCAGTGAGAGTCAGCCAGATTTTGAAAGTAAACACATGCCCTGTTCTCTCGGAGTTCACCCCGAAGCCACGCCTCCCAACCAGTCTGTGACTTCGGCCATCATGCACGTACCTCTCTGGTGCGCGCAGAGCAGGAAGAGAGTGACAACCAGCCAATACTCCGCGCAGGGTCCACCTGGAGGATTGGCTGATGTTTTTAGCATTTTATAGCTTCCACAGATGATTCATATTCTTCGTTTTAAAGCGAAACTGCCGAACTAATCGGTTGCTATCGGATTGTAAAGAGAAGTTACACTAATTTAACAAAAAGTGCATCAGAAGGAAATCTCCTACCCTAGCTTTAACACCAGAGAACCACAGACACACCCATGGATAACAGCCAGTATCTCCTAGCACCTCTGCTGGTATGGGCAGTAGGTGCACTTGCATTGCTTAAAGCTCTTGACTGCATCTAGAGCTCCGGAGATGGGTTCATGCAGACTGTCATAGATTTGGGCAGATGATGAAACTGCTGATGCATAATGCATAAAATGGTCTTAATAATCAACCGAAAGAATTTAGCTCATATGCTTTTGTTTTAGAACGTGCAACTAATTTAGCATTCAGGAAACAAAGACATATGATGCAGTTTCTTGTGGAGATTGTCAGCACTGTTTGGACAACTTCAAGTCAAAAGAAGCGACACAAAGATGACAGAGGAAGAGAAAGGGACATACTCACAAAGCAAGATCAGTTTAATCAATTATTAAATATTTTTAAAAAGACATACAAGAAAATACAAATGTTTTGCACTAACTGTTTTATACAAACCTTGAAACAGAGCAAACACTGAGAACCATCTGAATGCCTGTTTTGCTGTACGCACACATAAACACAGAGATACTGCGAGGCCATTCAGTAATTCAGTAGCATAGTCTGTAACCATAACAGCCGAATCATCTCCACAACAGAGAGGCGTGTGGAGTGTCATGCCGGACATGGTTTGACTTCTGCTCTCTGTCTCTCTCTGTTAATATGTGTCCTGCCCTTGAGCTACATCAGCAGCTGCGTCTTTCTGGAAGATGAATGTGAGATGTGTTCAGTTTCCGCTGCTGCCTGTATTATGTGTTGTATCCACACGAACACACAGACCCACAATTAGTGCAGCACAAATTGATTCATCTTTAAAAGGAAACTGATCACATGTGATGTCCTTCTGACGGATGTTTATTTATTATTGTATTAAAATGTCACAGTGGCTGCAGGGGGGGACAGGATGGGCCTCATGGGAAAAACCTCATGATTCACACCCCCCAGTGGGACAAAATGATTGTGTTACAATGTAATGAGGTTAAAGACAGTCTTATCCACATGCTTTACATTTCCTACATTTAATTTAAGAGGAGGGTCAGTTTACAACAATTCATAATTCTGGATTTTCTGGGGAAAAAACTGAAAATAATACTGAAATACTGAAAATAAAGGCACACCGGTTTAAGGAGCTTTAAGGCCCCACGTGGCTCATTGTTGATGTGCAATTTTAAAACCCTCAATCATGAAGGGGTCCAGTGTAGTATAAGAGAAACAGCAGTCCATGCTGACACGTAATTTTCACATGTGCAGCTGCAACATAAAGCATTGACTCACCATTTATCATCAGCATTTTCTTTAGCTGCTCAAGATCTGGGTCAGTCCTGTTGTTGTCCCGTCTGTCCTGTGTTTTAGCCTTAGGTATGAAGTGGCCTTGCTAAAGCCTGACAGCGAGGCTGATATATGGAACTTGGTTACCATCATTCATAACCCCATGACACTAATTACAACCACAGGCTTGCAATATCGCACTGCCGCTTTGAACTTTCTGATAATACAGTGGATTTCTGTGTGTCTGCGGGTGTGGAGGCAGAGGGGTAGGCGCATAAGCTGTTGAGTAAAGATTGACACCACTACCCCACCTCCCACTGATTGGCTGACTTGACCTCGGACCCTCCACCTTCATAGCTGGAGAGATTAAACAGCAAAGAATTACCAGAGGATAAGCAGCAATGGTTTAACATGTTCAGTGATTCAAATACCTTCATTTAGGCTGTCAGCATTCACACCCTGCCTCTGTGTATGGGTGAATATGGATATTGGAGCGTCACTCAGAGTGATATTTACATTACTATCTGTGGCAAATGTCCGCCTCCTCTGCTAATACATTCCATACAGACACACACAGCTGGGATGCTGTTTTGCAGGTTGTCTTGGAGATGGCGGGGAATGAGAGGGAGATGGTGGGGAACAAGGAGGGGAAAGTGAAAGGGAGTGTGGGCTTGTCTTTCATCAGGTCACACACACTGACATCCATTCAACAAGTTGGCTTCATACAATCCCTGACATAGCCAACTCGTGATATGAAAGTCTTGATCTTTAGCACCAGCTTTTGTCCTGTCATACCATCCTCCTGTCACATCAATAGAAAGCCTGTCAGGGGTTGTTAAGTAAATATAGAAACAGTGATGGGTTTTGTATATGTTGCTATACAACTCAAGAAATAAGAAATTAAATTACAACTATCTTAGGATCCAAATAATTTACTTTTACTATAAAAAAATATGAATAACACTGAGACTAGCTTCTCATGTAGACATCACAAATGTTTTCACATAAAATGGGCTTTTCTTTGCAGATAATAAAATGTGTGTGGGAGTTGTGGGAAAAATGCTACATTCTCAGTCATTTCATGGGGTAACTTGACTGAGGTGTACAAAACATGTATGACCCAGCCTTGACATCTGACTGAACATTGTTTGCAGCCCAACACCCTTTAAGTAACCTTTAAACCCTCACCCAGGGACACAGAGGTCAGTGTCCTATATCATGGTTTTAAGGTCGTTCAAGTGACTGCTGCTGTGTCAGAGAAATGGCTGATCCCCTATATTATTGTTATTTTCATTGCTATTTTATCATTATCTAAAAGCACATCAAATTCAAATACCTTTACGAAGCAGACTGGATCAATCAACGGCATGTATTGCACCAAGCAGGCAGCTACAAGCTCACTGACGCCATCTGCTGTTTCTTTTGCATAAGCAAGATAATTAAAAAAAAAGGGTATGCGGAAGGTGCCTTTGTTTCTATGATTTATTAAATACGTCCAGTAAACAGGCCTGTTCTGAGGCAAATGTAATTATGCATTGCACTTTTGCATTAAGACTTTTAATTTTGTAACCATTGGCACTTTCTATTTCCTTTTCACCCCGCACATGCGCAGACTACTGCTGACGCGCTGACACCGGTAGTGACGCAAAGATGGCGTCCTCTGCTGCCCGGTTAACCACACGCTTGTTAGCAACATCAGCTTCTTCTGCACATCGTGGCTGCCGTTTTAACATTATCCCAGCCAAACATGGGGGGACTTTTCAAGCGACGATCTCGAAGAATCACCGTGGAGGGGTATCAGCGAGTCTGAGCTCGTGGACACGTGGAAATGCCGTGACATTGGGAGGACTGACAGGTGAGACAAGTTAGCTAAACTGTTAGCAAAACATTGTATGAGTTCATTACATCAACATGTCATGTTATGTACCTTACCCCGCTGTTTTGTTTTAATGCCCCGTCAGCTTCATTACATTACATTATAAGTTTCATTACGTGACACTGTTGTGCTTTTTCGCATGCTAGCATGGGTCTCCAAGGTTGTGGTGTAAGAATGATGTAACTGCTATGTTAGTGTTGCAGTGTGATTATATGATGAGAACTGTCTGCATCCACCTTCATACCGACGCTATGTCAGCAACCACATCCAAAAAATACATCTGTTTGCATTGAAAAGACACATAAGATGGTATATCAGTCATAAAGAGATGCATTTATCAGCATCAGTACTCCCCACACCATAACATCACCATTAACCTGGACTGTTAATGCAGGCAGGTATGCTCTCTGTCAGTTTATACCATGCTGAGCGATTATTTTGAGTCTGTTCTTGTACAATCAGTCCTTTCTTTTTTTTCTACAGGCAGAAGCTGTCCCCATGGCATTGCTAGCCACTGTTTCCACTCCAGCAGCCGGCAGGCAAACAAACAGGACTTCTATGAAGTCTTGGGAGTCTCCCGCAGTGCCTCACAGAAAGACATAAAGAAGGCTTACTACCAGGTCTCTGACTCCCTTTATTGTATCAATACATTTTTGCCTGATAACAGTATGTATATTTCTCAGAATCTCAGAAGTTTCTCAATATTCAGTGTGAAAAGAGTTTGAAATGTGATCATGTGTTTTCATAGAAAAACATTGTTGTGAAGATTTTCTTCGTGAATGTCAGATATCAGCTAAACTATATGTAGGAGATCAACAATATGGAATGACATTTAAATCTGATGCAGTTTTATGTTTGTCTGTCTCCAGCTGGCAAAGAAATACCACCCGGACACTAACCCAGATGACCCAGAGGCCAAGGAGAAGTTTTCCAAACTGGCTGAAGCCTATGAAGTATAAAACAACACAAACGCACACATTATTTATGATGCAGTTCTCCAGACGTGCTATAATATTTTTTCTTCCTCTGCTGTTGTTTGTTGTGCAAAGGTGCTGAGTGATGAGGTGAAGAGGAAGCAGTATGACACACATGGAGCAGCAGGCTTCGACCCAAACCGCGCTGGAGCGGGCCAGCAGCAGTACAGAGCTGGGACGACCAATATCAACCCTGAGGAGCTCTTCAGAAATATCTTTGGAGAGTTTTCAGGGGGGATGGGGTTTAGAGACATTCACAGCATGTTTGACCAAACGCCCCAGGTAAGAAATCATTGTAGCAAGGACATGTTAGACTTAAGGGAATGTTTATGTGCGTAGATCAGGGGTGGGCAATTATTTTTTGTGCAAGGACCACAAAGATTTTCATAAGAAAAGCAAAGGGCCACATTTTTTCATAAATAATAATATAAATTGGAAATCACTGGCACAGTATGCTCCTGTTACATTTTCATCATTGTAAGAATCTCTTGCTGTCATTTACTGCTTACTCCTCTGTCCTCTCTGTGTGTCCATGTCTACTCTGAGTGTGTGCTGGTTGTATGTTGAGACACACACACAGTGCAGAGCAGCACAGATGAGGATGTTTTTACAGAAGAAAACCATTGGAGTAAAAGTGAAAGTAGCAAATCCCAGAGTTCTGAAAGTCGGGCAAGATCTGTGCTTTTTAAGAGCAGATGACGATGAAATGTGTCGGTTGCAGCACCGTGGTAACATCTGAATGCGCCATAGAGTTTCCGCGTGCTTTACCGTACATTTCAGCATAGACGCGCAGCATTTTTAAAGTGTACACAGCACGACCGTGTCTCTCCAGAGAGTAGATTACGCAGTACAGAAGCGTGGAAGAGACAAGGAGGGTTGGAAAGACGTTACCGGTAATGCCGTGCTCAACAGCTGACTTTTGCTGCTTTTGTTTAATATTGTGTGCACGGTCCACGGGCCTCATTGAGGACGCAAGCGGGCCGGGTGTGGCCCGCTGGCCGTACTTTGCCCAGGTCTGGCGAGATGTTTTAACTATTTTATTCTGATGTATCATCTTTAATAGGGAATGCATTTTCACTTTTTCCTCCACAGTTTGTGATGGAGCTTACTTTTTCTGAGGCAGTGAAGGGTGTGAATAAGGAGCTGAGTGTGAACATTGATGATGACTGCCCAAGGTGTGATGGAAGGGGCAACGAGCCAGGCACCAAAGTGTCTCGCTGTCACTACTGCAATGGCACAGGCATGGTGAGTTTCGGACAGAGCCTCGGCTGCATGTTCAGCAGAGTCCTTTAACTCTTTAAGCTCTTCTTAAACAGACATCACCCCACACTCCCACAGTGCTGTTGGTGTATGTGTAACAGTCTGTGTCACCCACTGCAGGAGTCAATCAACACGGGTCCTTTCATGATGCGTTCCTCCTGTCGGCGCTGTGGTGGGAGAGGATCGATCATAATCACCGTCTGTGCTCTTTGCCGAGGTTCAGGCCAATACAAGAAGAGGCAGACGATCACTGTACCTGTACCTGCTGGTGGGTTTTTATCCTGCAACCTCACAAACACAAGAAACAGTTTCACATTGCAGTTTAATAGTATGAATCAATTTCAGTGTTTAAAACAGTCACTGCTGAACTAATAATCCCAGTCCACCTCAGTGGAATTCAGTGTGCCTAATTATGACTGTATGTGAACACGGGTCTGATTTTAAAATATTGACATGTACACATGATTTATGATGTCTTACAGGAGTCGACAATGGTCAGACAGTAAGCATGTTAGTAGGGACAAAAGAAATCCTCATCACATTCAGGGTGAGTTGTGTTTGTTTCGACAAACAACCAACTGAATTCTAGCAGTGGTCAAGTTTAAAGCTTAATTCATTGACATTATTTATATACATATTTATGTTACGTTGTATTATGTTTGAATTGTACAGGTCCAGGCGAGCCCGGTGTTCAGACGTAATGGAGTAGACATCCATTCTGATGCGTTCATTTCTGTAGCTCAAGCCATCCTGGGTGGCACAGCCACTGCCCAGGGCCTCTATGAAACCGTTAGTATGATGGTGAGTAAGAATGTTAAACATTAAGCAACTTTATAGTTGAGGGCTTGGCAAGTTAACACATTATTATCATGTTTACAAATTAATTAAATAATTCCCCAAATTATTTTTTGTATTATTTTGGGTTGCAGTGTGTGGGAGTAAGTCTCCTTTCCTCTTCCTCCTTTCCTCTTCGATAAAATGGTCTGTTTTTAAAATCTGTTTTCAGATTCCTCCCAGTTGCCAGGCTGATCAGGTGATCCGGCTGCAGGGGAAAGGCATTCGGAGAGTGAACAGCTACACCTATGGAGATCACTACGTACACATTAAAATTAGAGTTCCTAAGTAAGATACACACACACACACACACACACACACACACACACACACATCACACACCTAAGTACGTGTTCAGTTACTGCAGAACACATATTTCTTATGAATTACTTATTTTGGCAAGTTGTGGTCAGCCAACACGATTACTGTGTCTATTGTTTTAGTTCTTGGATAATAGATTGCTTTTTTTGTGCTTAAAGCTTTATTTATTGCAGACTGTGATTTTTGATTGAAGTGTGTGTTTGTGTCACTAATTGTGGTCTATGTTAACTGCAGGAAATTAACTAGAAGGCAGCGCTCCCTGCTGCTGAGTTATGCAGAGGAGGAGACGGATGTTCAGGGAACCGTCAACGGCGTTGAACCTTCAGCAGGTCAGGACTGTGTATCAGCACCGTATCATCATCGTTAGACTATATGTATACCTGCATTACAATTGCACATTTTGCTTCTGCACATATATTTATTTTTTATCTTGCTGTAAATAATGTTTATACTGTTTAATTTTACTGTTAGAGGTATATTGACAGTCTCAGAACATCCCGTAAACGTTACACAATGAGTTAAAAAAATAAGAACTACCTGTTGATTTGACACATTTTAAGACGGAAGCCGCGGGCCATATAAAGTCCGACGGCCGGACTTTGCACACTTTATATGCTACGACGCACCGGAGTGACGCCTTTTGTCATCCAGTCTCTTTGGCAGCGAGAGAGAGAGAGAGAGAGAGAGAGAGAGAGGAAAACAAACCAGCATGCGAATGTAATTTATCATGGCCGGAAAACGCATCGAGCCCATTTAATTTATCGTGCAATTAATTGATTTATTGTTTATCGTGACAGGCCTATGCTTGAGTGTTTTTGCTGCTGCAACAGTGAAATTTCCCAGCTTGGGATGAAGTATTTTCTATTCTATTCTATTCTATTCTATTCTATTACTCCATGTTGACATCTAGACGCACCCACATAATTACAGATGTCCAGTCCCTCATGCCTACCTGCTGAACTGCTTGTCTTTGTCCAGGAGGGGGCAGCAGCACCTCAGGTTCTGGAGCAAAGGCGGGCAGCTCAGAGGAGGGGCAGGCCAAGCAGCAGCCAAAGGAGGAGGAGGAGGGCTTCTTTTCCAAACTAAAGAACATGTTTAGCTGACACAGGCTGCAGGTTGGATCTAACTCCTTACCTGGTAGACAGACAAGCATTGATTTAAAATGATGTTGAATTAACATAAACAGCACACACAGTCACTGTTGGCGGTCTTTTATTATCATTCATCTATTCATGTTTTGCCTTTGCAGGTAAAAATAAACCAGGTAAAAGAAAAAAAGAAACTCGCTGACTGCGCCTCCATGCTTCTCCTCCCCTGGCTGCTCGGGAAAGGAGGAAGAAAAATGCTGAGCCGTGTTCGTGTTGACACAGTCACACGTTGTTGAAGCTGCGGTTGGCAAACAGGCCATGTAGATGACAGGTCCACCCACACACCCACAGGTCTGTCACCACAGACAGGTACAGGGCTGAGAAACTCAGCAACATCATGGCGACCACTGATTGTGGTAAAACTGTTGGAAAACACTCGCTGAAGCTCCACCTAAGACAGAAACCTGCCTCAGAAACACACACAAAATATTACAAAATGGCAGATGATGAAGGTTGAGACAGGAAATGGTAATGGTTTGAACTGCTCCAGAGTTAACACTTTGAAATGGTTTCAGGAAGTAAATAGTAGTGTGACAAGTTTTATTATTCATGCCTCCAGTCATAAAGCAGCAAATGTAGACTATAGGGTTTGAATACAGTAAATTATGAAATATACTTTTTTTATGTATCTTTTAAATAACTTGACACTTTTTGACAACATATGTGTATTGTATGAATGTTGTCCCTGTATCATTCTTTAAATGGCGACAACTACCGCAACCTGACAAAGTCCTGCGATGAAGTGGTTCCCTATTTTCTCTGTGCTGTCCCCGGCAGTAAAAACTTGAGAAAACACCAGACTAATTCTGTTTAATGTACCTGTGTGTGCCAAAAAAACTGCAAGAATGAATTTAAATAAAAAGAATCTTAACAGCTTTGAGTCATGTTTGTAATACTAAAGAGCAACAACAGAGAGCAACATTGAGTCAGTAATGATTGGCCTGTGTTTAATCTCACTACTGAAGAATGTGCTTCCACACACACACACCCATCCACGCTCTGAGACGGTTCGGCTCAGTTTGATGTGCTCAGCCACCCACTTCATCACCGTGTGCCACGTCTGAACAGAAGCCTTCGCAAAGGGTCAACAGAGACGCTGGGTTCAGAGTGGGGTTTTCCAACTCATGCTCAGACTCAGAGTGGTCAGTCTTCACAAACATGATTTGTACAGCTTCTCAGGGGAAAATATACAATGTGAAGTCACAGGTACATGCAGGACAGACTGTTGGCTGTGTATATAACACTTTAAGCATTTTTAAATGCTAAAATGGGATTTAGTAGTCTGCGTAAGTCACTGTTAAAAGATTATAGTTTTGTTTCAGGAACCTGATGGACAGCTTCCCTCATAGCTGTTGTAGATTGCTGTTATCGAGTTTTAATACCTTACTCCTCCACGGCCTGGAAAACAACAATGTTGTAAAACCAGTGTTAACCTGTTGACTGCACAATTACAAAATACACACAAATAAACTTTAAATGAAACTTTGCTTTCACAAAGATGTAAGAATATGATATGGACACTCTTTCCTGCTAATTTGCTAAAGGACATATGGAGTGCTGTCAAAATGATTTAACTGAACAACTTCCTGCAATATAATGAAGATAATTTTTCCAAATATGGTGACTGCACAAGTCTTGGCTCCACCAGTGCAGAGATAAGACATTAAACCATGTAATGTACTCTGTCGTGTATGATGGTTCAGTGAAAACAAGAACTCACACAGAACAGAATGGACCACACAAGACGTGCAAAAGAAAACCCACAATTTCAAGTTTTATGTGTGATTACATGTGTCAAAGCTTACATGTTTTAGCTGGAAATGTGTTGAAAATAGAGGTAATTGAGCTACATTTCTCGCCTTTCTGTGGGCACTTAAAGTCCTGCATGAATGCATCTTAGTGCCAAAAGTGGAAAGCAGAGATTAGAAGCCAAGTGTCCCATAAACAAAGACGAATGCTGATAAGTAAAGGCTCAAAAAACATGATTCAAGTCTTGATAACATGACATAGGGATGTAAGGTTCATATGAGCCTGAGCACGTTCCCTTTCTAGGAAATGAAGACGCTATAATTCAGTACCGGGAATTGTCTTCTCTGTGAAACTGCAAATCACTCAGTATGTCACAATGAATAGGTTATCTGTCACCCTTCTCAAAACCCTTTATGGTGAAACACCACAGCCTCTTTTGGGAAAGAGATGTCTGTATAAAATGCATTACATCATCTCTGCATAAACTACAGAATGTTGAATTAGTTATAATTAATCAACA
Source organism: Parambassis ranga (assembly GCF_900634625.1). Lineage (NCBI taxonomy): Eukaryota > Metazoa > Chordata > Actinopteri > Ambassidae > Parambassis > Parambassis ranga. The sequence goes on along the minus strand of NC_041022.1, from coordinate 20,310,256 downwards.
ATGGGCTTGTGAAGAGCTCTTTTTTTATTTAGAAGCAATCATGGAGAACGTAGTGGACAACAGACAAGTTTTATTTTCAACTGTTGTTACTCTATCATTAATTGCATGCGTTCACCTGTTCAACAGGCTAGGTTAGGGAACCAGGAACATTTTTGTAGCTCCAGTCTTCACAACTTTGTGATGTGACAGATTTTTACTGGTGCTGGATTTTAGTTCCAAATTGTTGGTCACAGTATTTTGGAGCCTATAGGTGTTTTATATGTAAGAAAACACAAAAATAAAACAGACTCCCCCTGTACTCACCTCAACATGGTAGAGTCTGAATTGCCTCTACTCTAAAACTCCATTGGATGCTGCCACTTCCTGTTTGACTGTTAGGCCTTTGGATCAGCAGGTGATACATGTGCTAATGCAAACCAACCTTTCAGTGAGTGAAAATGAATGAAAGCAGATTGAATGCATTAATGTTGGGACTGAATGCGTGTCTTAAGTTATTCAATCAGCAGCTAACAGGATAATCTCCATGTTTTCACTATTCTAACATGGCCTCAGCCTTCAAGCTGCTGAACCTAATCCAGAGAAGAGCAGTGCATGATGGTCAGTGTAAATATACATTTACAAAACTTATTGCTGCTTGTGTGTATCTGGGCAGTGTGATGGTAATATTTTTACTTAAAAAACATTACCATCTTAACTTAAAGCTATTTGGTTGTTTGGCCCCTGAAACCTGTCCATGATGTTCATGCACCCTGTCCCACCTGTTTATGACACGTTTTGGTTGATGCTGCAGTCTGACATGAAAATGACATTTTATAGCCAAAATTGCACAATTATTATTTTATTTCTTTGTTTCATTCAGTCACACTTGTATGTGTATGAGTTGTGTGTGATGATTTCCATGTTGACACTTTTATATGGCCTTTAACTTTCCATACTTTCACCATGCTAAAAGCAAGCTACCTAAGGGCCAAGAGTCCATAGATACATGGCTTTCATTCAACAACTTGGTATTCACATCCACTGCTATACGTGTTAAATGCTGAATGGGAACACACAGGCAACAAAAAGCTTTACAACATTATGAAGTGACAGATTTTTTTTCCACCTTCAACACACAGACTTTACCAAAGTCAATAAAAGGCAATTAAATGCTGGACAGAACTACCCATGTACAGACACCATAAATGCCAAAAGCTATAGAGACCCTCAGCTATACAAACAGATAAAAGCTCCTGTCTGCCAATCATGTCTGACTGACGTGTGGTTGCTGGGAGTCACTGGGAAGAATACAAAGGCATCATGGGGATTCCAAATTGACTTTTGGCTTTAGCATCTCGGTGCAAAAACAGCCGCACATGTTCTCACGGAGCAGCACAAAAAGGTTAAAGGCAGCGTGGTGGGTAATTGGAGTTGTAGGGTGCTCTTATGTTACAACTGCTGGCTGACTGATAATTATATTTTGTAAGAATGCTGTCTGTGTGGGAGGTTGAGGGCACATAATTAATGCCTATTTGTGACAACCCCTGCCTGCATTAGAGTGCATAGATGTATGGGTTTATCTCCCAGCTGGTGCCAGCTTCTGAGGTTTTGTACTCTCCATGCCTGGAAACAACCCATCCTAAGCCAGTCCTTACCAGGACTACTACTCAGCGGCATGGCTGCTCTGTCCACTGGGAAATGGGTTTAAGTTAATGTGAAGCCTGGGATTTGTCTGCTTTGTTCCCAGTAGGTCTTGAGGAGGACACTTGAGGGTTATAGATTGGGCCTGTGCTTGTTGTCCCTGGAAGACATTGAGGCCTACAAATCATGATGGTATCTCTTTAGAGATTTGCTTTGATTTCATATGAAATGCTGAAGGTGTGCACCATACAGGCTGGCTGCCTCTCACAACTTTTATGACTTGAAGTGGTAACTGGGACAACAATAGTTTTCATTCCTGATACAATACAAATTGCAGAAACTGAGTGCTGTAGTAATTACCTTTGAGAAGTGGCTGTAGGTCTTCTCTGCTGTGTCTATGCCTCCCTCTATGATGGTCATAGATAGACAGCAAAATGTCCATCTATGACCATCATAGAGGGATCTTTAAGGACCACACTTTTGTCTCGAGACACTAATTGACCAACAACTCTGACATTTTTAATGTCTGAATAGCAAAAAATACAAATGAACGACCAAAGTATATTAGAGCGTGGTGGCCAGGAGGGAAGAGTGTTTCTCTTGTTTTACCTGTTTCCTGAAGCCAAAAGATTGAAATGGGCTGTATCACTGTTTTTACCAGAAAGTGTAAATAAGTAGGATACATTCTCAAGCTGATACACTATCATTATGGATTATAACATGGTGTGATGTCTAAGCTTCACACTGTATTCCTGCAGATATTTCATGCTGTGCTAAAACAATTCTCCGTCTATACACACAGGCACACAGGACATGGTTGGCTGCAGCAGACGTGGAGCTGGGAGGCATAAGGACACCTCACTACGACAGATGCTGGCTGCATGGAGCCCAAACATGCTTCTACTCATCTACCTGCCCACATGGCCTCTTCTCTTCTGCCATATGAAGGTTTGACCAGTGTTTCCTTTATTTGCTCTAATTCGTCTAGATAAAAGTGTCAGCTCCTATGGTACAAAAGGTTTAGTGTCTGGGTTATGACACAAGTCGTCTCTGTACTTTGTGGCTGCAGAAGCAAAGGCAGGAGTGAGTAATCCAAATCAGATTAGTCAGTGATTCATTCTGTAATCACAGCCTCCAAACTCACATATTTTCAGACCAACGGATATTGGCATCCAGGGACTGGAGGCCGTAATCACAGGATCCTGCACCAAGCAGCAGGCCAACTCACAGATATTTCAGTGCTGATCCAGTAACGATCATTCGGCGGCAGTGTGCGCATATGTGTGTGAGGCCAAAGGGTAACATCGGTTCCAGCCTGTTTCCCATTTCCCCTCAATCAGAGGAACCTCTCATCCAATTTCACCCTCCCCTTCCTTCCACCCCCATCCTTGGCTAATTACGGTTCCAGATCACTACCACATGCATGTGGGCAGACCCTGCTGTGTGTGTATGCATGTGTATTTATGTCCATCTCAAGGGGTCAAGGAGATGTTCCTTACCTCTCCAACTATTATAAGGCTGACCCCAGATTTAGTATCAGATTACCAGATTTCCAAATGTTTTCCATATGGTCTTTCCATATCGGTACAGAGAGCTTTGGCTCATGTTGTGACCTGGCCCCAGTTCTCCCGCTCGCACCCAGCCCCAGAAACACAATGACATATAGCACACAGTTGGATGACCTCATGACTGGTAATGTTTTTCAGACATTTCCCTCAGATTTGTAACGCTGACCGAGTTGCCTGTTAGCTTTCAGCCCAGCTACCAATTTGCCTGCCTGGAAAGGTGAAAAAAAACACAAGTTTTGAGGTTTTTGGTTGATTTATAGTCCTGCTGTGAAAAGAGGGATATCAGGGTGAACTCACAGGTTCTTGTGGTTGAGTGGTTGTTATAGAAAACCAGCAGCCATTTAGGCAGGCAGCCACTGGGAGACGACCTGATTAGTCAAAAACAAAATGTGCTGAAAGGATTTGAAACTGTGATTTGTGTGTGAACTGTATTTTCTCTACATACACATTTTATACCTGCAATTAATACCAAATAAAAACAATGATGTAACTGAATTTGTTACTTAAATGAATATTCCAGTGTCAGAACAGCTGCAGACTTGCTATTTTTCTTCGTTTTCTTCTTCTGCTGCTGCTGATTTTCAGTGGTGGAAAGTAACTAAGTATTTGTACTTTGTTACTGTACTTAAATAATTTGTATGTATTTATTTTTACTTAGTAAAAATAATATTTTTATTTTTTTATTTTTTACTTAGTAAAAATAATAGTGCATACTTTAAACTTTTACTCCATGTTGCAGCTGTTATCTGTACTACTACTACTACTACTCCACTACATTTCTACAGTGTTTGTAGTTACAGTGCTGGACTGATGTGAGGTCAGACCCTGCATGGAGGTGGTGTCACGCTGCCAACTGTGTTTCTATAATGAGCCTCAGTCATAATGCACTGGCTCAGTTAGCTAACTAGTTAGCTACTGTCTGCTAACACAGGTCCATCCATTAATGTCTGATTAACATGAATCATAACATTAATCTACAGCAGGAATACTGACACAGTAAAAATGCTGAATGGCTGTTTTTTATTAGCAGCCTCTCTGTTCACTTGATGCCCACAGCCTGCCTCATGACACACAGACCTGTACCTAGCTGCTTCTAGACTGAAAATGTAAATTGACTACACATGGTCCATTTTAATTTTAAGATAATTTCTTTGATTATTTCAACCTGTTTAGATCCTTTGCAATTGAAATCAATAATATATATTCGGTGCATGAGTACTTTTACTTTTAATACTTTAACTACATTTAAAAGTAAGTACTTAAGACTTTTACTTAAGTAGGATTGTTGATGTAGCACTTCTACTTTTACTTAAATATATATTTTGCTGGGTAATTGTCCTTCTTCCACCACTGCTAGCTATACACTTCCCTGAAAAACTCACACTACACAGATCCAGAATTTTAGAAAGTCTTTTAAGATTGAACAGTATGATTAATTCCTTCTACTACATAGTCTATTTCCATTTGTACTAACCTTAGCTATCATATATACTATACATTTTGAAAATATGTGAAACGATAACTAATGACCATTGTTATAGAGTATACTGTATCTGTCATAACAGATGTATACATGCAGTTACTTTTGAATTTATAGTGTTCAAATTGATTTGAGTGGATACACGTGTGCATGTGTTGTTCTGCCTGTGCCAGGACTTAAATATCATCAGGCCTACAGTCTCTGCTCTGCACACACTGATCATTCACTTCAATCTCCCCTGCTGTCCCTCCCACCCACCCGCTCTCTCCCAGCCGGTGTCCTCTGGTGGGTTGTGTCGGCCTCACAGCAAACAACCCAAGCTATAAATCACACAGCGTTAGCAGCCTGGTCAGCTACAAGCACAGCATGAACTAATATTACTAACTGCAGCCACTTATGGTAAATCTAGGAAGTCTGACTGCTGTTTGAAGGTGGACCACTGGTGTTTGGGAGGATTGTGTGTGTGTGTGTGTGCAGGTTCAAATTGCAACATTGTTCTTGATTTGAAACCTCTTACCAGACTGAAATATGTTACAGGCCTCCTCACATCTTGGATTTTTTTTTATTTTGTAACCCATAATCATGCCTGTGTGAGACAGTTATCAAAACACAATTTAATCAGTAGCCTCACACAGTTTATCATCCTTAGAGCACGCTGTTTTTTAAGAAAATGTGTTATTTTGCTGTGAATGAGAATGTTGATACCACTTTTTATCTGTATCTGAAGTCAAGCAGCCTAAGCTGTATAACATAATCCTACTATATAAATACATTTTTTTGTAACCTTTGGCTGACTACATTACTCTAAATGATGCAGTTGTATCAGCTGAGCATTTTTACACAAATGCATACTCTCCAGCCAATCAGAGGTGATGACTCCTCATACCTACCATGCTCTTTAACTCCTATTTATGTTCTGTGAAATGCTATAATCTGTCAGTACGTCTGTATGAGGATTTAAAATAATCTTGTTTATAGTCCTGGCTACAATCACCACATCTTCATTCAAGCAGATAGAAGCTGCAATCACAGATTTCCAAAATTGTGTAGCCTTTTGGCAACAGTGTGCACAGAAATGTTGTAACTGGCTAGGTGGGTGGGGTCTGTTTGATTTATCATCTCTGTAGTGAGCCAGAACTGTTCTGTTGGGGCAGAAACGCAACCCAACCCAGTCTGATTGTTCCCAGGCTGCAGGTGTGGTTCTGTTCCAATCTCACTGAGCTGACTTTTTTTCCACATTTACTTAACCTCTACTTCACCAGGACAGTCAATTAAGAACTAATTATTCATAATGATAGTCTGGCAAGAAGCAGTGCTCTTGATGAAGTATTGGGGGGGAAATGGGACAAAGTAAATAGACAAAGGGTTACATTCAGCAGATGCTAACAGATGAAACACACCATCCAATAAAATACTGCCAAAAGCAATAAAAGACACACACACACACACACACACACACACAGAGGTTAAAGTAGTCACTTGTCTGAAACAAACATTTCTTTAATCATCTTCATTGGAACAGATGAAGTTACATTGCATTCTTTGTGATGTTCTCGGAACTCGCTGTGTTAAAAGATCTGTAACAGATTAATCAACAGAGATGTTGAATCTCTTGAACTTGATGTGATAAAGCAAGAGGACATGTTACCTTCTGGAATAGAGGCACACTTTCAGGTTAGTGATGTATCCTTTTTCTGTCCTCGTGCTTGGTTTTCACAAGTAGAAAGACATTGGAATGAAATGAAAAGTCAAATTGCTATTATGTAATTTCCTAGGATAGATAAAGTATTCTATTCTATTCTATTCTATTCTATTCTATTCTATTCTATTCTATTCTATTCTATTCTATTCTATTCTATTCTATTCTATGTATCCAGCTGCAGTATTACCCTATAAAATGAATTCACATAAGAGCAGGGGTTCTGACTCAATGCCTAGTCTAAATCAGACATTGTTGACTTTCTTCTAAAATTTAAATTCTTCAAAAATTTAGAGTTTAAACTTTTTCCTCTTCTAAAACCAGTAATAATTAATCTTTCATTTCAGTAGTGTGAAAAAAGCTAAAATGATTATTTTATTGTTAGCCGTAATACTGTTAATATTTATAGTACAACCTTAGAACCCTTGCTTTCTACTATTTCCCCCTCATATTGAATCATCATCGTTATCATCCAAACTGCACTTTCTGCTTTTTCCCCCCTGTGAGCTGCACTTGTGTGAAAAAAATCAGACTGATTCAACTAAATGATGCTGTAATGAGCAAGTCATTTGGATATCAGCTTAAACTAAAGCATGGGACTTCTCAAACACTGCACTGTGATATACTCTTAAAGGTTTAAAACACAAAGGCTAAAAAAAGGAAAGTTGTGTATTTCTGTGACTTCATCGCTGTGCTTAGGGCTTCCCTCTGTTTTCCGTCATAATTACTGGACTTCGAGTGAAGCAACATGCCAGCCTAACCAACACTCTGTGGTCTTGCATTTAGAACGGATGGGAATCTTCCTCATATGTCTCCACATTGTCTTTAATTACAGGAACACGCAAGCGCAAAGACGTACGGGTCTATAATTACTTGGAATGGAAATAGAGCCACTTTGGGTTATTCTGAATAGATTACTTAAGACAAAGGTGTCAAAATGTTGAAATACAGTTCTCCTGCTTTCTTATTTTTGGATCTTAACTCTGTCATTTGGTGGGCAGGCATGTATAAATGTTTTGTTGCTACAGGGACCCTGAATTGAACTTGTCAACACCGTTTAGGAAAGTGACCATGTCATGTTCAGTGGCCATGTTCTTACTGAGATGTCTCTGCCTTTAAGCTGTCTAATTAGGGCCCGAGCACGAAACATGCAAGAGCCTTTTTGAAATGCAAGGGGTTATTATTATTCCATGTTTCTTCCGTGTTTCTTCCGCGCCCGCGTCCAGGCGCAAATTTAACCCCCTGAACGTGCTCGAAAACTCACCAAATTTGGTACACAGGTCAGGATTGCGAAAAATGGCGATCCAACACTTGCCGCGACAGTGACTTGCGAAATGGCTCTGCAGCGCCCCCTAGAATGTGAAGATATTCTGCTATGACCATGAAAATTGGTACACAGATGTATCACCTCACTCCAGGAGACATGCCTTTGGGGAAAAAAAATTCCACCCCCTACAGGGCATCGGCCATCTTGGAAAAACCATGCCATGTTCCAATTTGCACTCCCCACACTTTTGCGAACTCCTCCTAAGGGAATTGCTTGATACATCTGAAGTTACCTTCCACCAGTTAAACATATCTTGACAAACTGACATGAGCAAAATGTTTCCCTTAGCAGCTAGCTTGATAAGTGATAGCTTTTCAGCAAGCAGCTACTTTGAAGTGACGTTATGTTCGCTGAACTTTTTATTTAGCAGCTAGGCATATTAGCATTTCAGGGAGCTGCTAGCTTGATACCTAACATTTGCCTGGAGTTGATCACGTGAATGCAAAATTCAGTCAAAGATAGCTCTATTAAAGATGATGCTCCACTGTATTACTTTGAAGTTGGGGTTCATGGTGCGTTTTTGGTGGTGACAGAGTGGTGGGTTGTTCTCTATTGAAAACAGCGGTACAATGGTGTTGCCAGACGTAATAATGATCGTATTTTATTCAAAACCTTGAACCAGGCTTCTGCACTTGTACAGTGAATAATGCTATAATGTATGACAATTTTTTCTATTGTTGGCTAAAGTAGTCTCTGCTTCCACCTTTAAAGAACACTGCATCCTGGCCGTTTCCAGCCTGATCCACGGTTACTGACACTAATTAGTTTGTTTACAATGTATCCTAATATATAATATATTTAGTATATTTCACATGAGTCAATACATATGCAATACATAGTGTGCGGCTTCTGGCTTTTCTTCATTGATCTGTAACCACTCTCTTTTTTGCACAACGTTTTAAAAATATTACTGATACCAGTTGCTCTTTTTGTTTGGGATCCTCTGAAGATGTCTTCCATTTGTTTTGGTCTTGCCCTTCTTCTACCAGCTTCTGGACAGATGTCTGTAATTTGATTTCATTTTCTATCGATCCAGATTTTTCCCTTTGGAGAATGTACTGTTTGGCTTCACTATCTTATCACTTACAAAGACTAATCAATATTATGTTATTGATTGAAATGCAAACGTTTATTAGAGCCCGAGCACCGAGTGGTGCGAAGGCGATTTTGGCGATTTCCACCATTGGTACGAACTCCTACTAGGGATTTCGCCCGATTGACTTAATATTTTGGGAATGTGACCTGAAGGACCTGCTGATCAAAAGTTATCAAAAGCTTTTCTCTAACTTAAAGGGCGTGGCCTCTGTGGCTCGCCAAAATCTGGCGACAATTCATGATTTTGCTATAAAATTTCGGCTCTCACACCCGCATACTTTATCCAAACGTCTTCAAAATTTATGAGCATGATAAGGGCTCTGCCCTGAACACCTCCATATGTCAAAGTCTTGCCTTACTCGTGGCACCCCCTGCTGGTAACAGGAAATGTCCTCTTTTTACTCGTCTCGTGACGTGTACTACTCCTACATAGTTCACAGCATCAACTTTGTTTCACTCTGCATCCTTAAGTTGGTGAAGCTACACTATGAAGGCCATAAAGCTGCGTGCAATGGGGTCTGTGTGGCGGCACGGCAACTGTTGATCCCTCGCCATTGCATTACATTTGCATTTTCAATGACATTAATGACCTTGTATGATCATGAAAATTCATACGCACGTTTACAGAGGTGTGTCCTAGCAACTGATGAAGGTCTCGTAAGTGGGCTGGGCAAAATGGCTCAATGGCGCCCCCTTGAATTTTGAACACTGACATGCACTTCTCTACACTGTTTAACCCTCGCCCGTCATTACACAGCCAAATGAGGATCACGGACTTGAAGTCCAACACAGACACCTGTGTGGTTTCCTGAATCAGGTTGCCCATGGCGTGGCTACTGTTGAACCTTGAAACATGAAACATCAACTGCTTATAACCACGTGTCGTCCTAACATCCTCAATTTTTTTTCATGTCATGATGTCTCTGCTTCTGTCTGCCATTGGCAACCATGGCCGCATGGCTCTGCAACGCCCCCTAAATTGTGCAAATATTCACCACACCTACTACAGACTTGAAACTCGGTACACAGTATATATCGGTTTGTGACGAGAAAAAAAGCATCTTGGGCGAAAATTTCATTTTCCCTTTTCCATGTTCCAATTTGCACTCCCCGCACCTTTGCGAATTCCCCCTGGGAGACTTGTCTGATCGGGCTGAAAATTGGTGTGCTTGCCTTTAAGGGGTTAGGAACCAAACGTTATGAAAACCGCAGCACATTGTCATACGGTCTGGCTGTGGCGCCGCCTTCACCAACTTACAGCAAATGGATGTTTTTGTGGCTGTATCTCCCACATACTTCATCCAGTGTGGATGAAAAAAATCAGGCATGCTGAGCCTGTCATTCTGAACAGATCGATATAACCATATGCATATGCGGGCATAGCCACATGGCTCGTCAGTGCCCCCTAGGATTAGATATGAGTCCTACTTTGACCTACAGACAGGAAAATCGGTACACTGATGTGTCTCCTCTGGATGAGAAAAGACATCTCTTGGAGGTACCTTCTAAAATGTACAGGAAGTCCGCCATTTTGAAAAACCTGGATGACCTGTCTTTTGTATATGTATTTTAGTGTACTCTTCTGCCGTGCAGACCACTGCCCGTGCCGGTACCGGTGGAGAGAGGACGTGGGCCGATAGCAGAGGACTGCAAGGAGTTCAAGGGCTTGTCATCGCTGCTTGCAGCTTTAATTATTGTTGTTTATTCATTGTTATTCTTACCATCCAAAGCTAAAATAGCTTCTCAGTAACTACTGTGCTGCTGTAACATGCAGGTGAAATATGTTTTTATATTAATTTTTTTTTTCTAATTTCACAATTTGAGCTCTGTGTCCATGGCCGTGGGAATCAGACTCTCTCTCTCTCTGTCTTTGGGTCAGTGTGGCTTTGAACAACCATGTAACCCTCAAAATGACCCTCTACCTCTGACTTGTGTCTGCAGTGGTCGTACATCATGGGTCATAGTCAGTGGGAAGCACCAAGCTCACCAACACACATCATTCACTTCCAGTGGCGCCACAGTTTGCAGTTTTATCATTAATTAATATGTACATGAACTCCAAGGCAATATTTCTAGAACAACTCACAGAGTGAAATCACATGACATTTCCACTGCCTCAGCAAAGCTTTCCTGGATGCTGCGGCTGCATTTTGAAGCAGAAAAAATTTAGAGGGAGATTTCACAGCGACCTGTGCACCATAACAAGGAAAGCACGGTAGCTTTATCGAATCCATTCCATAATGCTCAGTTCCTTTGTTGCTAGCTGCATTGGCCAAAAGTCCACGTCCTGTTCAAAGCACACTTTGAGGTAAATTTGTTGAATTGAAGAAGCAAAAAACATGTGTCTGTAGCCACATACCTCTATCTGGATCCACCTGTCCTGATTAAACATTGCAAAAGCCCTTATCTCTATATTCACTGTAAACTGATGTCTCTTCCAAATTCTCATTTTGGAAAGCAAAAGGATGCAAATTTCTTCACATGCCTTCCATGCAGGCCAAATGTGTAACCAGGGTATTTTGACATCTCGAGGCTCCTTTTTGCATGAAATGTCTGCTCTTGGAGCCATCACGGATTGTGTTTGAATGTTGATTTATTGAGTTTATATCTTAGGATAATCAAACCAATAATGTGATTATAGAAAAAAAAAAGAATGTATATTAAATTGGATTCACAACTATGAACTACCAAAGGGGAATTACTATTTTCTGTCATCTTTGTATGATTTTAACCAGCAGTTGCTTTGTGAGTTGAGTGGAGAAAAAATATCTTGTTTAAAACTAACATCATTAAAATCTAAAAATCAGTTTATAGTTGTCTATGGTAGTGTGTTAGACAATGTTCAGATGTTAGAGATCATTACAGAGACAGGTGCTTAAATAGAATTTTGATGCTTTTTGGACATGTTTAGTTTTTATTGACCTAGAACCAACATGAATTCAGTCCTCCTCTCACTCAGTCTTAAGATTGACCCGAACCTTAGTTTGACATGAATACAACTAACATACACAGTAGGCCTGTCTGCTCTAAGAATGTCAGTAAACTAAGACACATTTAGCTATCTGCCTTCATGATTGTAATGTTTAGACTGTGGCCTGATTGCCTGTTCATTACAGTTTCTGTAGTAACTATACCACAAAAACACAAACACTCTGAGCACTTGTGGCTTCATTGTTTAACATTATGTGTGCGAGTTCCTTTACTCTACTTAAAATGTCACCGACTTAAATGGAGGATGTGAGTGTTTCAAGCTTGTGGGCTTCTTGTTATAGACTTCATCAAAGTGTGTGTGTGTCTTTAGGAGCAACATGAGCTGAGGTTAAGAAGGTCCTGCTCTCTTTCCCCTCTCCTGTCAGCTTTAGAGCAGACGCCTGCCTTCATCTCACTCCAGCAGAGCGCTTGGCACAGCTAATGTTTGGCTGAAATGTACACAGATGTTGACACCATGGTGTAAACACTACCATGCCGGGGCGTCCAGAGGGGGTCCTATAAAAGAAGTGAGATGTGCACCACTGCATGTTCAGACAGAGTAAACGCAGACAGACATCCTGCTTTACATTTATAGGTACACCCATTCACACCTAGGAGCTACTGTACTACTGTACGAAGAGGTGGAGCTGAGGCAGGAAGGTGATGCCTATGACCTGTGATGGAACCCACCTGTCATTTAATGCACCCTTAGCTATGTAAAATTCCAGGAACTGTCACTTGGTGATGACTTTGATACTGAAACACTTACACACATTTTTAGGCCATGCGTGTGCTACTGATCAGAAGCCAATGTGCCCAAGAGTGGAGCCGGCAGTCTTTTTGCACCTCTGCCACAAAACTCTCATGTCTTCTTCTTGAGATATTTATAAAAAATGTTTATGTTTTAATGCATACAATGCATATTGTAGTATTGTTAAAGCCATATTTCCAACACCATATAGACGAGACTATGATGGATAAAAAAAGCATTAATTCTGTCCTCCACTACTAAATATAACAAGCCCTTAAAAGAGAATTTCCATTTTGAACTTGGAATTTATTTTTACATTTCTGGCCACCATCACTATCGGTTATGATACTGTTCACTCTAAATCAATTACTGAATATGTGTTATTATTGGTAACCAGTGCTGTCTCTGCATCTTTGACTTTCCATGTGAATGAGCACACATTTCATTTTACTGGTGGTTTGGATAATCACTGGCCAGTTGGACTTCATTGCATCCATTTTGCATGTTATGATTCAGAGTATTAGACAGAATTGTAATCAATCATGCTTCTCTTCAATAACTCATACATAACACCCAGAGTATACTGAACAGCTGTACACTTCTATTGTACAGTCTTCAGTCAGACCTAGGAGCTTCAAGACTTGAACTCTATGAACTTAAAGGGAAAGAAAAAAGACTTCTGTAATGTGTTTACCATCCAGAATATGTATGTCCACAGATGTGCACGTATGTATTACTGCATTAGCTGCAGTGTAGATGTGGATATGTTACACAGGATCTGCTTTAACACTGTGATTATGTGTTAAGAGGATGGAGGGCAAGAGGAGGGAGGCGGCTGTACAGAACAGTTCTGAAACCTGCCCAACATTTCAACATTTCTCCACCGCCTCTGCTGCTCTGCTTTGGGCCTTAAGTGAAACAGAAGAAGGTGGAGCTGGGGGTAAGAAAAATGTGGGAGTGCATAAGTGACTGATTGAGTAACTGTGTGAGTAAGTAAAAAGAACAAAGAAAACAGGATAATATTATAGTGTTAGAGAGAACAGTGGTGCAGCATCAGTTTCAGGTTCCCGTAGAAGCAATCAATACTAGGATACAAGATGGCTTACATATCTGTAGATGAACTACAATGGTAGTCCCGTAGTGCTGACATTGAGTCTGAATACTGTGGTTGTAGTTCTTTAGTTGAATTTTTTAGGCTTCTGTTGGTGCCTAAGTGCATTTAAAGTCTCCTGGTTGAGGAGAGGTATCACCATGGTTGCCAAGAAAGCTTGTAGATATGTGAATGTGTGTTTGAAGTTGTAAAAGAATCTATTTAAATACACACCTAACCAAGTAGAGACCAAAAAGATAAGAGAGAAAAAGGTCAGCTGGGTGAAAAAAATAACATCCCTTTTCTACTGTTACGTCTAGATTATTTCAAGTTTTATATTCAACAACATACTGTGCACAGAAAAGTCTAAAGAAGGCTGTGATACCAAGAGTGTCACATACAAGCATCTGTCAATCCACACATACAGACTTCAATGCATGCCTCTTAGGGCACCCTAGGATTGTTTTAAGGATGCATTTAAACATGTAATTTTTGTGTCCAAAGTAAACAGCAGAGGTAGATGTAAATGGAAGAAACACAGACGAAAGAAATGATGAAAGAGAGGAACGTGTGCTGCATACTGGACACAGAGGGGGTTGTTTTCTCCTGTGTTATAACAGCTGTGCTCAAGCAGAAAGAAAGTCATCACCACATATTAACATATTACAGCACCGGGCCTGTAAATGGTGGAGGCGTTGATTATCCTGATAAAAGACACACACACACACCCTGTAATTTGTTTATACGGTGCACATTCCACCGACTCCCAGCAGTGGATGATTATAACAAACGTCCCTAAAGAAAGAACACCGAAACTCTAAACCTGATGAAAATGGTCCTATTCATCAAACATTCTCTTGAGAGCACAGTTGTCAAGTTCTGCTTTGAATAAACTTGGATAGAAGCTCGTTGCTGCAATCAAGTGATGTGAAAGTGAGATTTGGTTGGATTTAGATTTGGATGCTTGTCTCCCTGAAGTCATATAACAGATCTTTGGAGAGGCAGGCCCTTTTTCCCTTTTGGAAACCAACAGCAGCACATAATACTTTTTTTTCCACAGTACTTAATGCTGACACGGGTATATTTTACTCCTGCTGCTTCATGGATCATTATCCGTCCAAGATCCAGTTCATCTTATATAATGAGAAACAGTTGTGCATTATGAAGGTTGTAAGAGTAATTTCAGTTTTGACACTTTTACCTCTAAACTTTTGAGAAAGGCTCCACACACACAAGTACCCATAATTCATCGGCTTTACAAGTATGGCTGAGCCATTTTTCTTTTAACCTAAAGGTTCTTTTTGTAAATCATTTTAAATTTGTGTTTGCTCTGTTAGGATTCTGTGTTTCTTGATTTGTTTTCTGTTTAGTTTTCATTCCTGCCCTGAGTCTGTGATCTGTGTGTTTGCAGCTGTGTCTTGTGTTTCCTGTTTTATTTTGAAAGTCCATGTTTCCCCTTGTGTTCCTGTGTGTTTTACTTCCTTGTGTTTCCCGCCTTTAGGATTGCTTGCCCCACCCTGATGTGTCTCACCTGTGTCTTGTTACCCTTCTGTATTTAAGTCCTGTGCTCCCCTTTGTTCTTGTTAGTCCGTCCGTGTATCCATGCCATGTTCCTGTGTGTGTTCCCTTCCTCCCTTTTGGATCTCCTTTAGGTTTGGTTTGTTTTTTACTGTTTGTTCTTGGTGATTTAGTTAGTTGTTTTTTACTCCTTTGATTTGTACTTTGTGTTCTGGGATTTTATGTTTTTGACCTGTTTTGGCTTCATTAAAAGCTCTCTTTTAGTTCACCTCAGCCTCAGTGTCTGCATTTGGGTCTAAACTCCCCCCATAACATAACAGAACGGACTAACCAGAAAATGGACCCAGCAGACTGTGTTTCAGCCTGGAAGGCAATTAAAAGACAGTGGAGATTCCTCCAAGCGGAGGTGGACGAGGTGGACTCCTTAATCCCTCCCCCTCAAGACAATCAGGAGATCCGGCAGTGGGTCTCCTACCGGATTTCTGTTTTACAGTTGCTGGGGGACCTATGCAGTGAAAAGGACAGACTTTCTACCAAGATAGTGGACACTTTGGAGGCTCAGCCTTGGCTAATCGACCTGCTCCTACCTGTGTATGAGGAGATGGAGAGGTTCCCCACGCCAGTGGCCCCAATGCTTCCCCCCTGGCTCGCCCAGCCTGTTCTCAAACCAGCTGGCCCATCCCTGCCTACTCCTGCTCCAGCTGCAGTCTCCGTCTCCTCGTCCCCTGACCCTGTCGAGGTTTACCCCTCGTCCTCAACGGAGGCAGTTGGATTACCGTCCTCATGGGTTTCTGCAGCAGCTGGTAGTCTGACATCTTCATGTCCACCAGTTCACTCCTCCCTGTCTGTTCCTGCTCCAGCTGAATTCTCCGCCACCTCTTCCCCTGACCCTGTTGAGGCTCCCTCCTCGTCTTCAGCGGAGCCAGCTGGACTCCCTTCCCCGCCTGTCCCAGTGTCAGCTGGTGGGCTGACGTCTACGCCATTGCCAGCTGAACTCCTCCCGTTAGTTCCTGTGCCAGCCGGTGATCCTGAGCCTTCTATGGAGCCGGTTGGGTCTACACTGTGTGTTCCTGTGTCAACTGGTGATCCGACATCCTCGCCATTACCAGCATCTCCTGCATCTCCAGCCTTGGTCTCCGTCTCCTCATCCCCTGATCCCACGGGGGCTCGCCCCCCAATCTCTATGGAGCCAACTGGACTTCCTCCTTCGTGGGTTTCTGCAGAGGTTGGTAGCCTCACATCCTCGCCCACGCCAGCTGTTCCAGTTCCTGCTCCAGCTGCTGTCTCTGCCTCCTTATCCCCTTGCCCTGCCGAGGCTCACCCCTCGTCTTCAGCGGAGCCAGCTGGACCCCCCTCACGTATTCCTGCGCCAGCTGATGGTCTGATGCCTGCTCGTCCCTCCCTGTCTGTCCCAGTTCCTGCTATGGCCCCCGCCTCCTCTTTCCCTGAGCCCGCTAAGGCTCTCCCCCCATCGTCTGCGGAGCCAGCTAAACCCCCTTCCTCATATGTTCCTGCTCCTGAGCTAGCTGGTGGACCAGAGGCTAACCTGATGCTGTTTGGACTCCACGTGTCACCACCTGTTTCAGAGGCTACCAGTGCTGCCTTGAGTGGAGTTCCTGCTGAGGTACTGGAGTTTGTATATCTTGGGACAGTGGTGGCTCTGACTGTAACTCTGGGGGTTGCCAGTTTGGATTATGGGGGGGCTCCATCACAGCCACTATGGGCTGCCTGCTCAGACTCTGGGAAACCTTCTCACTTCAATCCTGATGGATCCTCTGTTCTGGTGACCTGCCCTGACCCTGGTGTTCCACCGCTCCCGAGTTGCAGACCCGACGCCGGTGGCCCTTCGCCTCTGGCCTCCAGTGCCGTTGCTGGTGGTCCTCCCTCGTCCCTGGTTTCCTGTCCGGACCCCGGAGGGTCCTCGTCCCTGGTTTCCTTCCGGACCCTGGAGGGTCTTCGGTTCTGGTTTCCTGTTCGGACCCCGGAGGGTCCTCGTCCCTGGTTTCCTGTCCGGACCCCGGAGGGTCCTCGTCCCTGGTTTCCTGTCCGGACCCTGGAGGGTCTTCGGTTCTGGTTTCCTGTCCGGACCCTGGAGGGTCCTCGGCTCTGGTCTCCTGCCTGGACCCTGGAGGGTCCTCCTCCTCTCTGCCGGCCTTCTGCCCTGACCCTGGTGGGCCAGCCTCCTCGTCTCTGCCGGCCTTCTGCCCTGACCCTGGAGGGCCAGCCTCCTCGTCTCCACTGGTCTTCTGCCCGGACCCAGGAGGGTCTGCTGCCTCGTCTTCGCTGGTGTTCTGCCCGGACCCTGGAGGGTCCGCGTCTCCATCTCTGGTGGTCTTCCGCCCGGACCCCGGAGGGTTCAGATCTCTGTCCCTGCTGGTCTTCCGCCCGGACCCTGGAGGGTCCGCATCTCCATCGCTGGTGGTCTTCCGCCCGGACCCAGGAGGGTCCGCATCTCCATCGCTGGTGGTCTTCCGCCCGGACCCAGGAGGGTCCGCGTCTCCATCTCTGGTGGTCTTCCGCCCGGACCCCGGAGGGTTCAGATCTCTGTCCCTGCTGGTCTTTCGCCCGGACCCTGGAGGGTTCACCTCCCTGTCCCTGCTGGTCTTCTGACCAGACCCTGGAGGGCCCATGACTCTGCCTCTACTTTTGCCCTTCTCCCTGCCTCTGTTGGGCTTCTGCCGGGACCCAGAGAGTCCCAGGCCCCTGACTGTTTTGGCCCCCTGGCCGTTTTTTGACTCTGTGGTCTCACAGTGGCCACTTTGAACTTCGTTTCCCTCTTCCTGAACTTCTGCCCGTTGGGTCCCCTTTTGTTTTAACTCTGATCCTTGTGGTTTTGTTTTGATCCCTCCTCCGGACCTCCCCCCTCCCTCCCGGCTCAGCTGTGACTTTTGTTTTTTTTTTTCCCTGGGACGTCTGGGATCCGTCCCTTGAAGGGGGGGTACTGTTAGGATTCTGTGTTTCTTGATTTGTTTTCTGTTTAGTTTTCATTCCTGCCCTGAGTCTGTGATCTGTGTGTTTGCAGCTGTGTCTTGTGTTTCCTGTTTTATTTTGAAAGTCCATGTTTCCCCTTGTGTTCCTGTGTGTTTTACTTCCTTGTGTTTCCCGCCTTTAGGATTGCTTGCCCCACCCTGATGTGTCTCACCTGTGTCTTGTTACCCTTCTGTATTTAAGTCCTGTGCTCCCCTTTGTTCTTGTTAGTCCGTCCGTGTATCCATGCCATGTTCCTGTGTGTGTTCCCTTCCTCCCTTTTGGATCTCCTTTAGGTTTGGTTTGTTTTTTACTGTTTGTTCTTGGTGATTTAGTTAGTTGTTTTTTACTCCTTTGATTTGTACTTTGTGTTCTGGGATTTTATGTTTTTGACCTGTTTTGGCTTCATTAAAAGCTCTTTTAGTTCACCTCAGCCTCAGTGTCTGCATTTGGGTCTAAACTCCCCCCATAACACAACATGCTCTGTTGAAACATATCTGCAAATATGTCTTCCACTCAGACAGCCCAGTGCTGCTTTGTTGCTATAGTGACCAAACCAAACAGTTTTACAGTCCACCTTGTTTGTGAAAGGAGCATCTGACCTTCCTCTTTCCAGTTTGCTGTAAACACCAGGACACCACCGTTCTCACAGCCTTTAACAAGAGTCTAGTGCACTGAAGAGTTTACAGCACCTCCTCCCTCTGTTTACCGAGCTATCCTTCTGTTTGCTTAGACCGTGTAATCCGTGCTTCATTCGAAGAATTTGGCCACATGCAGGTGGGATTCTAGCTGGTGCCGCACCAGCGTCTCTCTCAGGTGTCTTTGTTTGTTGATGATGTTTAACTGTTCCCTGCAGAGGATTTCCAGGTGTTTGATCTGTGCAGGATTTATAAGCAGACATGGAGAAAGCTGGATGATGGTCCACCACTATGTGGTACTGTCAAAGTCTGGAAAAATGAAACTAGTTCAAAAGAAAATTCTCTCTTTAGGTAGAAATTAGGTTGATGTGGTGTTTGCACTGCCTTTTGTTGGGTCTCTGTTGGATTGCAATGATGACATTGTGAACTTTTTAAAGCCACAAAGAAGTGAAAATGACACCAGAAGACCGTATAAACAGTGTAACAGGTATAACTGTTTAGTCTGTCTAAATTTCACTGGAACATGATGCAGAATGTCTGCAGAGATAGCTGACTCTTTCATTCTTAAAGGGATGTTTTTCCCCCAGGCCCTTTAATTAAAGCTGCAGCTTTTATTTTAGCCAATTGAAAAACGAGAAGTGAACGTATGTATGTATTTTAATGTGGCTTTAGACCAATCAGTAGAAATCAAATAACGGAATCAGCTGATATGTATAGCTTTAGAACGCCTCATATCTGTCGACTAATTCAGATGTTTCCTGGAATATAGAAAGATTGACCTTAATCTCTGTGTGAACCTTTGCTGAACTGAACCTCTGGGAAGCTCTTTAAACACACAGTAACGAAGATAAAATGCATTTGTGTCATGCAGCTTGGAATTGCGTGGTGAAAATATTGTGATTTTCTTAGTGTTAGTGACAGGGCTGATCTCGCTAAAGTGTATGAATCTGAATACTTTAGAGAAGAAAGGACATTTATGCAAGAGCTGTAATAAATATGCTTGTGTGTGTGTGTGAGAGAGAGAGAGAGAGAGAGAGAGAGAGAGAGACCTCCTGTTGGCTCATTCATTCTACTCTTAAACACTAACTCTGGCCAGATGTGACCGTTGCCCTTCGCTGCAGTTCATCTCATTCTTTCGTCCTCTCTGCCCATCTTTCTTCCCTTCTTTGGTAAAACATCGCTGACTTTCACTCTCATCACCTTTTACTCACTTCAACCCTTTCTGCCAAGTTCAATCATTGTCAGATGGTTCATGACACGCATAGAAAATGCAAAATAAAGTAGCCTACATGACAGCAGACACACTCATAAGGATATCACAGTTCACTAAGAGTTAATGAGAGGAGTGTGTCTGTAGCTGATGTCCGTGTGTTTACACAGGGCATTCACATGGCAACAGGGCTGTTGCTACATCTGATCTGACTAATTTCCTCTCCACAGACTCATCCTCTACCATCTGTCAGGCGTGTGTGTGTTCATATCTATCGATAGACATACAAACTCACACACGGTGTAAACATGTCTGTCTCATGAGCGTCCGCTGTTCAGATGTTGTGCAAAATGTTTAGAATTTCGAGGGTTCTTTTGAGAAGCTTTTTCGTGTTTCTTCTTGGTTTATTAGAAAATAAAAGCTTTTTGTAAACAACTGACAAATTCCAGCTTGAATAGGGCAAAAGCTGGCTTTGTGGTGAGATGTTTGTGTGTTGCCAAGAACAGTTTCCAAATATGAAACCTGACTTCATATCCACTGTGTACTATTACTAGTACTATGTACTGCAAAAACTGTGAGTTTAACAGCTGATTGTGACATTCAGAGCTAGTTAAGGCACCATACCATAAGTAACTATGAGTATGTTGTTTAATATGTAGCTTTGCAGGTTGTTTATTCCACACACATTCAGTATGGTGACAAGCTTTACTCAGCATGGTGTGTATACATAACTGCAGTTGGCTGTGTTTTCTCTTAAAGGGACATGATTGGAGGTGTTTAGCTGACCAAATACCAGAGCTTTACACAGTAAGCCTTAGTGGTTTGCAGGATTTCCCCCTTACCTGTGTTGGAAACTCCCTTTTTAGTTTTTACTTGAATTAAACCACTTAACCTTACACAATGTGAGTATATTGGCTTGTGCCTACACTGTTACTTACCTGTACAATGTAGCCACCAGTGATACTTAATACTAGCTAGTTTGAACTGAGAGCAAAACAGATGTGAAATGTTTTCAAGTGAAGTGTGCCAAATAGAAAGTAAAAAATGGATGTATGCTCTGACATCACTTATATATTTCTAAACAGAAGTCTTAAGCTCAGCATCGACCTGGGGCATCAATATATAGCCTATACTGCTCAACATAACACCTCCTAGATCTCAGTGAATGAAATATTCCAGTTGAAAATCTTCATTCATTACATAGTGGAATACGTTGAGAACAAAATAAAATGATCAGTGTAAATCAAAACTATTATCCCATGGAGGTCTGGATTTGGAACCATACTCAAAATAAAAGTGGAAAATCACATTACAGGCTGATCCAACTTGAGGAGTGGAAATTCCTCAAGACAAGTCAAAATGAGGCTCAGTAGTGTGTGTGGCCTCCACGTGCCTGTATGACCTCCCAACAACACCTGGGCATGCTCCTGATGAGGCAGCAGATGATCTCCTGAGGGATCTCCTCCCAGACTTCGATTAAAGCATCAGTCAACTCCTGGACAGTCTGTGGTGCAACTTGGCATTGGTGGATGGAACGATGGGCCGCACAGCCCTCCATGTGCTAGCCAGAGGTACCCTGACTGCCATTAGGTACCAGGATGAGATCCTCAGACCCATTGTGAGACCATATGCTGGTGCAGCGGGCTCTGGGTTCCTTCTGATGATGACCATGCTAGGCCTCATGTGGCTGAAGTGTGTCAGCAGTTCCTGCATGATGAAGGCATTGATGCTATGGACTGGCCTGCCTGTTCCCCAGACCTGAATCCAATCCAGCACATCTGGGACATCATGTCTTGTTCTATCCACCAACACCACGTTGCACCACAGACTGTCCAGGAGCTGACTGATGCTTTAATCCAGGTCTGGGAGGAGAAACCTTAGGACAACATCCACCGCCTCATCAGGAGCATGCCCAGGTCTGACTTGTCTTGAGGAATTTTCACTCAAGTTGGATCAGCCTGTAATGTGATTTTCCACTTTCATAATGAGTATGGTTCCAAATCCAGACCTCCATGGGTTAATAATTTTGATTTACATTGATCATTTTTATGTTATTTTGTTCTCAACGTATTCCACTATGTAATGAACGAAGATTTTCAACTGGAGTATTTCAATCATTGAGATCTAGGAGGTGTTATTTTAGTGTTCCCTTTATTTTTCTGAGCAGTGTATATATACGTATATATACATAGACATATATACATTTATGTATTAGAGGTGGAACGTTTCACAAAATCCATGGTTCGGTTTGTATCACAGTTCAGAGGTCATGGTTTTGGGTTCGGTTCTGTTTACATTGTTGAGGTTTTTCTACTTTTTTAACGCTGGAAATACTATAGATAAAGCATAAAATACATAGCCTTATCATCCAATATATAAGAATCAGCCTTGCTTTACCGAAAGTGGTGCTATATAGTTTTTTTTTTGGACCATCTATGCCTGTATATTGTGTCTTGTGTTTGTAGCTATTTTGAGGTAGTGTTCTGCAATACCCTAAATAGATTATAAATTGCATCCTTAAAATTTTCACATAGTAAATATACAAATATAACATTTCCACAGGACAACTAATTAGGGAGTTGAAGCACTTCCAAAAGGCTGCTTGATTTACACACTTCAGCACGTTCCCCTGCTGTCTCACTGCACAGACCCAATGGAGCTCCAGTGACTCGTTGATCATCCTGCTCAGAGTGCAGCTTTACCGTGAGATAGATATGTTACTCTTGTTGCTTAGTGGCAGACAGTAGAAGAGTTTCTGTGTTTTGAGGGTTCCAGAGTGAATGTGTGTAATTGTACAACTGAAGAGAACCATCGGTAATGTTCCTGGGAAAGTCTGTGTTTTCACAGCAAAAACTCCTTGATGAATTAAGACTACAGCTAGAAGGGTTCAATTAGTGGTTTCACCAACACAATGACACCAGATCAGCGAGTCCTGTTTGAGGCCAATGTCATGTAATGTACAGTATGCAGGCGGTGCTGTTTACTTACACAGTCTTGGTCAGTGGTCCCTTTTTCAAAGAGCTGAAAGACCTCTAATGACTTTGATGCCTTCACTGCCCATTTGGATCTTGTTGGGGTTATATTGTGTGGTTTAAAACATGAGACCACCCTGTCTATCACTTAAGCTCTTAATTAATCTACTTCAACTTTTCCCATTCTATCTCTCTTTTTAATGTGCCTTTCTCTTTATTTTTAAATGTTTCCTTCTGTCTGTTTTTTTCTGATGTTGTTAGGGAAATGTGGAGTTTAATGAAGAGAATCTTCAGTGAATGTCATAGTGGTGACAGTCAGAGCAGGGAGGGACACGCTGTCTGACATTATCACCACCCTACATACACATTTACACATCAACAATGATGAAAATGTCTTAAGTAGGAATGCTTCTGCGGATGTGGACACAGACAGTGGCAGACACCACAGACACAAAGTTGTTCTTGTATAATATTTTCAGTCTGTGAGATGCTCAACCTTCATCCACAATCATCAGCATAGTTAGAAAAGCAGCAGCACTACAGTGATTCAGCAGTGCGAGTCCAGTGGTCTACTTTAGGGCTCAGTGCCAATGCTTGAAAGACAACACTGGTGAGAAAGCAGCTCTGGCACAGCCACCATATCAGCAGCACAGACCACCCCGCCTCTGCCGGACCGCCCGCTCTCATACGAACAGGTATTTTTAGCAGCTTAAGGAAGAAATACAGCCTGGATCTTACCTCAGCTCGCTTGATTTCCCAATGTTGTTTTCTGGCTTAATCCCTCTTTGTGCATACACACACACACACACACAAAAGTTCTCACACAGGCAGAATCCAAATGACCTTTGAATTTATGACTTCCTTATGAAGAAAAAAAAGGATTTTTTTCATAGTCATAATATATTTAACCAACAATGAGATCCAGATCTGTGACTTGTCTCGATGGTCAGCCTTTGCTTGCACAACAGATCACAGATCAGCAGTTACGAGATAGACCATTGAGGTAATAGTTTCAGTCCTTAAAAAGGAATGTGTGCAAACTTCTCTGGCCACAACTGTGTGTTCATGAGTATGGAGACAAAAATGACATCTGCTCCAAGGGAGTGATTTTCCTCATAAAATGTGTTGATGAATTTGTGTGTTTAAAGATGATCTTTACCTAACCCCTTACATGTATTTTTTTTTCTTAGCCATGATTAAAAACGAAACCTGACAGGGCAAAGACTCAACTTCTACTCCTCAGTGACAGTCTGCCTCGATGCATGTACTCCCACCATCCCCAACCTGCCTCCTTACTCGGACTTTTGCAGCTATATTACTTGGATGATGACGTGTTTGGATGATGTTCGGCAATGCAATTTTATGTTCCATTATTGTAACATAATGTCATATTTCAGGTAGGACATTCATATATTCCAATAGCATGACCATAATTGTTATAGCTCTGTTTGGGAAGTCCACTATGAATCTTGGGATATGATGGACAAAAAGGACAGGCACTGCAACCCGACCAGTGCAGGATGCAGTCCCTGAACTGGGACACAACTTGTGTTTAAAAGCCTATATTTTCCTGCTCTTTGTGCTGAGCTAACTAGATGTAGCATTATTCAAAATTTAAAGTTGCAAGACTAGCATCTCATCATCACAGCGACTCATACTTCCCCCAACGGTAACACATCTTTGACAAATGAGTACTCCCTTCATTATCTATTTTCTTGTTTAGTGTTCACTGGCTGATACATCAGGTAACTGTGCACTCAGTCAGACAAGTACACAGATATTCATGTGGTCCACCACACTAATACAGAATCTAAAACACATTTCTCTCCCACTCTTTCTCCTTTTCCAACAATAACAAACCCAGACCTTGACTCAATCCTTCCTGCATGCTCCTCTCTCTTCATCTCCACTTTTCGGGACTTTCCCTCCTCCTCCTCCTCGCCCTCCTCGCCCTTCGTTTTTAAATGCTGTGCTGGTGTATGATTAATCTCAAGAACCTGCCTTGTTTCACAGTTTGTCCTCGCACAGATTTATTAACAGCACAAATACATATATAAAGCTAAAGATGCAGCAATAACCTGTGCCAAGTTGTGTCAGTTGTAGTTTTGATTTCATATGTCTCAACAAGGGTCAAATCTCACCACTTATGGGATCAACCCTTGACGTGAGCTGTAACTTCGCTACCAAACGGTAAACTGGCTTCTTTCCTGCAGCTCAGCCAGCCTCGAGTTTTCTCCTTCCAAAAGAAATAAGTGCGGAAATTAAGTCAGTTTCCAGTGGTCTGCATCTTGGTCCTGTTAGTCAGACCCACTTGGGCTACTGGAAAGAGAGAAGCACTTAACCTGTCTGCCTCAGTAAACATCCAAGTGTTTCCCTCTGTGGACTGTAGCACAACAATAGGAAGCTGAAAGTCACCCTGGGGTCGGCTGTAAGACAAACAAACACTGTTCAGGCTTGATTATAGAGCAGGACCATTTGGCACCCAATGGACATTTTGGTAAACATTTCTAATTTAAGAAGTGCTAGTTGCTTGTGAGGGTGTGTTGGACTGCATTAGTTGTGGATCAGCATACTGGAAAAGCACCAGGTAACTTAAAGGTAGGGTAGGAGATTTTGAAAACTCAGTGAGAGTCAGCCAGATTTTGAAAGTAAACACACCCCCCTTTCTCTCAAAGCTCACCCCGAAGCCACGCCTCCCAACCAGTCTGGGACTTCGGCCATCATGCACGTACCTCTGATGCGCGCAGAGCAGGAAGAGAGTGACAACCAGCCAACTCTACGCAGGATTGGCTGATGTTTTTAGCATTTTATAGCTTCCACAGATGATTAATATTCTTTGTTTTAGTGAAACTGCCGAACTAATCGGTTGTATCAGATTGTAAAGAGAAGTTACACTAATTTAACAAAAAGTGCATCAGAATGAAATCTCCTGCCCTACCTTTAAGGCTTGTTGCTCTGCCTCTGTTTGCCACCTCAACCGCAACTTCCATCTGTTCCATTTTCTTCTTCATTATTTATTTAGACAGACATATCGTAGTTGAAATGTTATCAGTCATGATGTGGATGGGTTGGCGACAGCTCAATATAAGGGGAAGAAAAATACATCCTCATATCTAAATGATAGGGAGAAAACTTTATTGTTATCAAGTGGTCCCCCGGAAATGTTCTTTAGTCAATGTAATGTTCTCTGAAGTGACTGGAACGTGATTGCGTGTGTGTGGTGACAGTAGAGGCATGGACTATGAGTGAAGGGAGGACTATTTGGTCTACTATTAGCACCACTTGTCCCCCCTTCTCTCCTCCCCTCTGACAGCAGTGGATCTCCTTCTTCCTGGCTCCATCCCAGCCAGATCGTGGGAAGATACCCCTGCCTGAAAACAAAAACAAACAGATAAATAAAATGAGATAAAGTAAATAAACCCATTCAAACACAACTGGAGGAATCCATCCAATCAGCATTGACTTCATTTGTAGATGTAGGGTTTTGTATCACTGTGTGAAATTTAGCATGCAAATGAGCATGTGTGAATATACAGTAATGTGGAGCCAAAAATAATGCTATAAATAGCATGCAGGGAACAGAAAAAATAATAATAATACTAATGTGGCATGGATGTCACCATTTTTGGCCTGAGTCCTCCCAACATCCAGTGTACTGAGGCAGGCTGATGCTGCAAAGACAGTCGGCAATATTTGATGGCACTCTAAGGCTATAATACAATTTAAATACAAGGTTTTGTGAAATAGAATATTTTTATTTCTGTGCCCCAATGTCACCAGTCACGTCAGCCAGAGCAGCACAGAGGAGGGTCAAGCACTGGCTCCACGGCGGCTCGTCAAGCATGGAATTTATCCTCAGCAGGCCTCTGCAGCCACACACCACTGTTTTGAAGCGTCCTCAAACGAATTGCTCAGCTTCACATTGTTGACCCAGAGGTTAGACTGCTGCGAGGAGCAGGAAAAAGACAAATGCTGTTTTGTAGTGAGACGGTAGGAACTTGCAAGTCATTTGTGATGCTTGAATGCTAAGCTTTCAGCAGTACATTTTGGTGAAGGCTGATGAGGTGAAAACTGGGAGAGATATAGAAATAATGAGGAGAGAAAAGGAGGGAGAGCCGAGAGTGAGAGGGGGAGCGCTGGTTTCAATTAAAAGGAGGCTGAAAAAGGAAATGAATGAGTGACGTGCATGGTCTGTATATAGATCTCTATCTACATATGGTCGGCTGAACTGGATCAAAAACAAGCTGTACCAATACAGTACAGCAGAGAATGTGGTTTGAACCTTTAAATAATAATGTATGCAATATTAAATCCTTTTTTTTCAGGCACTGTGCTCCTTCCCGGCCTTATTTTTGGTTTTGGGATACACCTAAAATCACCAGCTTTTTAACCATTTAACCAGAGATAACTGCTTACCCATGATGGCAAGAATTATTTGTACATCAGTTTTCATTTTGGACATATTCCTTTATAGGTAGCTGTAGGCAGAAACTCCACATCAGATCAAAACAACCAGTCACATGCTACTATCAAGAAACGGAAAAAATACAGCGACTTTTACACAGTTACAACACTAGGATTCATTATTTAGGTAAAGTAAATGTGAAAGTGCTCTTCAATGAGGAAAAGCAACATCAGACGTAATGATGTTAGCCAGCTAGCTAGTGTCATTTTGAGGAAATGGTAGCAGTTATCCTCTCAGATTTTTAAAAAGGAAACAAGTCTTTTGGTTCTAAGCTGGATCGGCCCAGTGTTACATCATGTTCTGAGCGTTTGTGTAACTACTCTCACTGCTACACCTTCTAGGAACACACAAACTCAGCAGTGTAGCTTTAAATGCGATCTTTATTCTGCTTATTAATCATAAGGGAACAACAAATGGTAAGATGGTATACACAGACCTAAAACTTAGCATGGTTCCCAGGCTTCATTGGGGGATTTGGAATATTGGCTGTTCTCACAGACACTTATCACGACTGACAAGGTGCCCAATTACCACCCACGTGGACACATTTGATTGACAAGTGGTTGACTAATGAGAAATGCATTGTGAAAATCAATTCAGCAAGGCTTTTTGACGAAATAGAACTTCATTACTGAGGATTGCTACTAAAACTAATTTGAATTTGAAAGACTACATCCTGTATGAGTCCTCACTTTTGTCTCATCCCTTACCATTCAGAGCTGCATAGAAGTCAATAACAAAACTTTAACTGAAGGAAATGGTGCTTGTGATGTCTACGTGTGAGAGTTTATGTGGAGGCTTTCTGTGTGAATGAGCAGTGGGGAAAATGTGGGCGTCTGAGCTCAGGGGGAGTGGGACAGCTTTCCAGGGGAGAGTACTGAAGTTAAGAGGGAGAACAGAAAACCAGGGCAAAAGTGAAGGAATATGAGGATACAGAGAGAGAGAGAGGAGGGGATTGGAGCGGGGATGAGGATTAGGAGGGAAACTGTTTCTGTAGATCCAAGTGTAAATATTAAGCCAGTGTATGAACGAACGTGTGCGGGGGCGCCGGGGTAAAAATGTCAAAGATATGAATGATGGAGGAGAGAAACGAAGCAGAGAAAAGTTTATTATACAGTCAGACTGTGTCCTCATTTTCTCTCTGTCCACTCCCCCCCTCTCTCCCTCTCTCTCTCTCTCTCAAACAAACACACACACACACAGGGAAGCAGAAAAAGATAACACAGTTCTGAAAGTTACCACAAACTGTCTTTGTATTCTTTTGGCCTCTCTCGCTCTCCTTTTTAACACACATTTCGTGCCACACGCCTCCTCTCAGTGGGCCACACACAACCACATGCCGGGCCCACATGTGCTGAAAGAATCCAGAATTCACCCACATACACAAACATAACGACGCACACACTCAGTCGCACAAACACCCTAAATGAAGCAGTCACAAATACCTCATCAACGAAAAGTAAGCACCTAAATACACACGTCGGCAAGCTCGACAGGCACGGTCAGCCTCACACACACACACTGAACGCTCATGTTCATATGTACACACTCAGAGGCCCAGAGCTGGAGATGCGGGGATTTCCAGCCTGATGCTGCACAGCTGCAGGACGGCACCCTGTGTGCCGCCAACCTGACGCAGAGTGATGACCTCATCAGATGGGAGTAACTGAAAAAACAAACCCCTACACAATCAGAAGCAGAACGTTGAGTAATAGATGCAGATGTAGCATTTGCACATAAAAGAAGAGAAAGAGAAGGCAGATCTGAACATGGCTCTCTCTCACAGAGTTACTTGCAGATTTATATATAGCCTACTGTCAGACTTGCCAGTGAATGAGCACAGTGACATCCATGTCCCTTTACTTCTTTCAAAGATCACCAACAATGGAAGACACACCTATCGTAACTGTTTCAAGTGAAGGCTTTGCTTTTTAAACTGTAGTCCGTCCTCCGAGGACAGAGTTCTTCTGGAGCTTGACACATTTTTCCAAAGGCTCTGCTTTATCAGAGTTTGGAAGCATACCATGACCCACCTTTTCAAGCTCAGCCTCAGTCAGCACATTCAGTGCACACCCTGACTCTGTGTTGTCACTTGTTCAAATGAACCACGCCGTCAGACAAGTTTTTTTTTTATATATTTTAATTTGCCAAGGGGTTATTGGAACTCTAACTGATTGAGCGTGTGTGTGTGTGTGTGTGTGTGTTACTTTGGTGAAATATAAGTGTACATTTTGTCTTTTCCCTTCGTCCTACTGAATCTCTGCACACTGTGCCCTGCAAACTTTCCCAGGTCAATTATTCCCAGGTCAATAAAGAGAAAATATTGTGTTGTGAAATGGGAATGCTTGGTCAGGATTATTAGTGAAATGGGAGAGTGGGAATAACAAGTTGCCTCCCGTGCTGAGTTCTCTCCTGGAGGTAGTGTAGATGATTCTCTGTCAGCAGGAGAGTGCTTAACAGCCTGATAAACAGCTAGCAGGGCAATATTTCACCTTGGCTTTTTTCACACTGAGTAAAGAGCTCTGCAACTTAACAACTTAAATAACAGGAATAACTGGAGGACAGTGGAAAACGAGGAGTAGGTTAGGAGAGTTTATGGACAGAGAGACAAAGGCGGGAGTGAGAACACCAAGTGTCAGAGGAATGGTGTTGGAGAGTGGAGGATGAGACTAACAGGGTGTAGTCTTTTTAGCAGAACTGAAGAGAGATGAACAAGTGAAAGGAAAGAAAGCGCCAGCATCGCCTTTCAGCTTTGCTGATGTCATGAAAAAAGATAATCCTCGTAGAACCAGTGAAAATCAAAATAAAAAGTCTCTCCCTTCTCCGTTTGCACTTCGGCCATTATCCTGTTTCATTTCTCATCTTTTATACCTCGGTGCTTCTTGGACTCACTCAGCATGTTTTTTATTTCATTTTTTCATTCTCTGCTCTGGTGTTTTGTTTTTTTAGGCACTGGACTCACAGAGCTGCCAGAAACCATTTAAGTAATCACACATGTCCACTGTTGGCTCAACATGTCCACCTCTCACTGTGAATTGCTTAACCAGTTTACATGCAACTTAGTCCTGATCACTTTGCTGTTTTACTCTACCTAACAAACATATGCATATGCAGGCAAAAATTTTTGCTTTGGAAACATATCTCCCGATCACACCTGGTGGTAAGAAGGCTAAAATTACATCCAAAAAAGTAATGTTAATTATGATACTCCTGCTGCTGATAAGCTAAACCTTGATGCCAAGCCGAAAAGACACAGAAAGAGGAAAATGAATGCTGATATCACAGAGTATATGCATCACCAGGCGTACAGCTCAGAAATACATTTCAACCACTGTTTGAGCTGACTCTAAACGAGCCAATAAAAAACAGGAAATAGAGAGAGAGACATCGGGCATACAGAGACAAAGAATCTATGCCAAAAGTGAAGGACAGAGATATCTTGCTGAGTCAGTGACGTAAAGAGTGAAAGAATTCACTTCTCCCCCAGGTCATGTCAAGCATATTATTCTGTATGTGGGTGCAGTTGATATAAGGAGGGGCAAATCAGAACTTTTGAAAACAGATTTATCCAAACTTTTAGAGATAATTGACAATACTTATCAGCAGGCCGCTCAATCTTTATAGATAACTTCAACCTGTTCTGGGAACATGATGACCTGGTCAAAGGAAAAGGCCCTCAACTAAATTGACGTGGATTGAGGCGACTAACAGATAATTTTCTCCACTCTTTGAGGCACCAAAACCCTTCTGACCTCCAGCACACAGCAAAGTGAATGTTACTCCTGACCTATCCAAGAATAATCCAGAACCCAATGTGCTGGAAGATTCATCAGTTCATGGACTGATAAGTAAACGGAAAAAAGCCCCATCTTTTAAGAAATGTATCATCAAATTTTAAATCTATTCCATGAACATAGACAGGACAAGGCTTTTAGTACATTAAACTTAGCTCTCTTAAATGAAAGCGTGACACATTCGGCTTCATCCATATCCAGAGTCTGTACTCAGTCCATCAGTACAGTCCTCTCTCACGGCCGCAGCATCTAGCTGTCTGTCCGGTTTGTTAAAATAGCCAAAAAAAAAAAAACGTGTGTAGTTTTGATCTTGTATTAACGGTAAGAGCTCTCACTCCTTCGATCATTCATGCTAGTACATACATACACAAACGCGCATGCGATCAGGAGGGAGTTGGATCTTTGCAGCACCGTGAGGATAGATGATGGACTTGCCTTGTGTATGAATGGTGCTATATATATATATATATATATATATATATATATAGAGCCTTGCCTATGTAGTTCTTTGCTCACAGTACAGTGTGCATCATGGCATTTGGTTTGAGTGCAGCTTAAACCAAATGTTTGATGAGTTTTTCCATTTACAGGTAATCAGCCACTTTTTCACTGAGCATTCAAGTGGAAACAGACCTGGCAGGTTGGAAGGAGGGTGTGTGCCAGTGTGGTTAACAACACAAAGATTTACAGTGTTAGACATTAAAACCACTTCTTAGTGTAGAGGAATATCTCCCTAAACCTCCAACTTCTAAAGAAAAGGCATTACTGTGGTCAAAGCTGTGGTCACAGTCGGGAGATTCCAAGTGTGAATTCTTTTGTGTGGCACTATAACAAGTATGTAGAAAATAGGGACGACAAACAGGGTCACTGTACCACAAATGGTCCTCCACTCCTGCATGGATCACACCGTCGGCCCGATGCCAAATGTTTTCCACACCACAGCATTAAGTAGCCATTAAGGCCGACCGTCACAACGATCAAAGTGATTATATGGGAAGCTTCTGGAGCTCATTGTTGTCTTTGGCCAGTGGTTTTACAGTACATTGAGAGTAATGCTCAGCCTGGAGAAGTCATTACCCATCAGCATCAACAACCCCAGGGCAGAGTGTGAAAGAAGCCAGCAGAGCAGAAGCTGAAAAACGTGTTGTTAGAGAGTGCACAAAGAGGAGAAGACGTTGAGAAAGTGAAAAGCTAAAATTGAAAAAGGAAAAGAACAAAAATGTTTCTGCCATCTAAATCCCTTAGATACAAATCTTGTTGTAAAAAGTAAAACAAGAAGCATCATGTTGCAGTTGCAAATCGCTATAGAAAACTAGTTCTAAAGTTATTTCACTATCCAGCCACTCTCTGTCTATGAACTTTGCTACAGTTTGACTGCCAGAGGAGAAGAGTAAAAATACTTGGGAGCCACTGGAACTCAATCAGCTGTTTGCGCAAGACAATTGCAGGGATATAAAGAAATCTTACACAATAACACCAACATGACCGCCACCTCAACACATTTGACCTCTGATGAGGAAAACGGTATTAAAGCTGCTCTAGCACTGGATGTTCTGCGGCCTGCAGGCTTCAGGACGCTCTTTGGACACTGCTGTTCTGTTCTGCATCACACATCATGAGTCACACATTTTTTCGGCTTATTGATTTGGGCTTCAATTATTAGCTAAACAAAAACAAGACTTGACACTCCATCCTTTGTCGATTCCACACCTAAAACGGCAAAATGCACTATAATCCCCTTGCACAATCCTCACCCTTCTTATTCCAATTGCCATTATTATCTTTTCATACTGTATTTCAGGACTGATGTTTTGGGTCATGATGTTTGTGCAGAAGTATGGAAAATTCTGCTGTTGTTGAGTTGTTGAGCTGTGTTAATGTGTACATGACAAATCAAACTGGCCTAAATTGAAAACTGCACTAAAGTCATTATGAAAACATCGTATACAAAATAGGTCATTGCACGGTAGGGACATATGGACAAGTGTATGTTATAATGTGCGTCATATGTCTGCCTCCAATTAAATTTACATGATTCTTGATGGTTGGCTGATGAATAGGCAGATTGTTTCTTGTTCTATATATATATTATATTTTAGGGTCATGGAGATACTGCCTGCAGCTAGCTGGTTACTATGCTAAGTTCAGCAATTATGTGACACAATCCAGTGCGGTCTGAGGTCTGATAAAGAGAAAGGTCTGCTGTTATTAGTAGTTAAAGTTTCTAGATCTGGAAAATGTTTAAGAACTAACAATCTTGTAAGTTGTTCCTTCAAAGTTTTGGTTGTTTACATATATGGTCTGGCACCATGCACTCTTAAAGAAAAAAAAAAGAACCACAGAGTTCAGTCGGAGGCAGATTTACCAGAGAAAACATCTTTTCAACAAATGTGGAGCTCTTGCTTTTGTATGTATTGTTCTCCTGTCACTGTGTGCTTGTCAGCGAGTAACACACACACACACGCACACACACACACACACACACACAAATCAGAAAATCAGAAAATCTTTTGCAGATTGTGAAATAAATCTGTATTCAATCTCATTGCTTCATACAGAAACCAACGTGGACGTGCCGGTGTGCATTTTGTATTTTGAATGAAATCCAAGTTCAGCATCATTGGTGGTCTTTTGGTTCATTATGTGGGTTAATGTAGACTTGTTCCATTCCATTGAAGAGATAAAAGTAACCGGACCTGCTGTTATGCCCTCAGGCTGTCATATATTTACATAGTGTCTCTGTATTGAATAAAAAAATACATCAGGAGATGGAGGCAGATAACATTCATGTACTGTCAGTGTGACATGTTTTATCTGCACTGCACAAAGGAAGCTACTGTTGTCTGAATGGTGATACTGTTTTTTATATACCTCCAAATCGCACATACTGGTGTTCAAAGCATTCCAGGATTGGGTTTGAAGCCTAAACTTTAACCTGCCTCTGCCCTTCAGTCAGCGCACAATGATTAGCTCTGATAGGAGTACTCCAAATGTAATTTATATTTTTGAGTTAGGGCTCCATCACTGATTACTATGACATGATCCAGCCATATGCATGCAGGGTCCTAAAGCATGAGTTCATTCTGAGCGCATGCATTTTGACAGATGCAGTGAAAATATTTGTCTTTTCATTTTAAAGGCAGACTGATCTCTCATGTGGTGACAATGTGTTGTTCTTCCTCCCCTCCCCTGTCTCTCATGTGTGACTACTTCCAGACCTCGTCTAACGCTTCCTTTGTCTTACATGTCCTACAACAAGTATCACCTGCCCATCTTTCTAATTCTTCTTCTTCTTCCACACTGTCTTTTTCTATACCAGCCATGATCATCCTGGGGTTTTGTGTTTGAAACTCAGAGCATTCCAACAGCTTAAACCCATGAATGGGTGAATGAGAGAAGATAAAACAAGAAGCTGTCATCACTGTGCTTTTTCTCCATTAGCTTCTCTTTCCATCTCTTCTTCAAGAACACAAAACTGTTGTGAGGAGGTCTGTTTGGTTTGTGCTGGGACTTGGCTGAAGGTATGATTATTATATTTCTATTTTCATTACAGACAGAATGGGTTCTATAAACGCATTTATGATCTAACTTTTTTGCTTACAATATCTTTGCTCATGTCTAATTAGAAAAACGCATGTGGCAGATGTGCAGTAGCTCAGGTCATCACTCTGAAGTCACAACAGAAGGAGATGGAATGCACCACCATCTGCTGATAATTCATACATTTCCTGTATTTAGATTTTGTTTGTGTGACGGTGCTCATTACAAAGAACAGTTTAGGCCTGTTTATTGTAAACTTCATCCTCGCTTACATCTCATTAGTTTGTGTGTGCGGTACATAAAAAGCATCAGCCATCTTGTCTTAACCCTAAAAAGAAGACCAAAGGTAACAAAATCCAGGCTAAAAATGGCCAAGTATTTTTAAAGATTAGTAGGTGTCACCATTGATGGTGAAGGAACACTCCTTGTCCCTGGTCTTCAATGATCCGTCCTGTGAAAGCTGAGCCCTCTCTTTGTCTCCTGTTCCCCGTATGGTGTAAAACCTATACATGAAAACACAACTGTTCAGACACTAAAGGCCAAGTTCATTGTTGTCCTTAAGTAATTTTAGCTCTCACTAGTTCTCCCAAATTGTCTTAAATTTAGGGCCCATTGCTGTAATGTCGTCACATCACTTTGTTGAACCCAGTTTTAGGGCTTGTATTGTTTTTGCAGCAGTGCCACAGATGCGATCCAACGAAGGTCAGGGGGAGGATGAAGGCTGACAGGTTTGTCAGATTAATGTTTCTTAAAGCAATTTTCCAAGAAAACAGTTCTGTCTTATACAGCTCCACAGCCCTCCGTTTGTTTTTAAAGACAAAAATAGGCTAATGTTGTTTTTTCTTGGTCATTCAAAGTGCAGCAGAGACTCTTTTTAGAACTGTTTTTATAGAACAACTGACAAACGCCAGACTCTGACCTCTCATCAGTTAGTGAGGTCATAAGGGGTGACAGGCAAGCTTGGAGATGGTTTGGTGGTTTGCTCTGTGAAGGTTTTTAGAGATAGACTGCAACTTTAAAAGCAACACTGCACACACAGTCTTTGGCTTTAGCAGATATAACCTTGTTATAACCTTGTTATTAGCTGCAAGATGATTTATTGGATTTTTTCACATGTGCTGCCTGTTTGAACCAGTTGGATATGATGATGCTTGAAGGATGCTAAATTTCTGGAACCCCAGATTGTGATTTGATTGTGACTCATCTGAGCTTTTTACCATAAGAAAATGACTAAAAACTGACTATTTTCAGCATAATTAGTCAGACTAACAAATGATAAAAAATCAAGAAGTATTTTTTTATAGGATCTAGACTGACTTACTTTGGTATAAATACACAGTTAAGCATTTGTTGACATGTAAAAAAATGCATGGTAATTTTACTTAATGAAGCCAAATGCTTTGGTACACACATCGGATTATATGGAACTAAACCAAAGCAGAGCAATAAAATCAGTGTAAGTTATCCCCGAGGTGTTGCTGGAACCCTTATTATATGAATAAGGAGAGTATTATGTGTTGTGTATGTGTGAAGAAGAATGTTTTTTGAATTGCACAGGGTTAGTAGTTTGACAGGAATGTGATGATGTTGTTCTCACAAGGATAGAAATGCGTGTGTTTGCTTTTCTTTGCCACATCAGCTTTTCTTAAATGAAAACAATATGGCAGAACAGATCATAGAGAGAATGCTATAAAACCACTGTCATCACATTTTAAATATGTAAGGTGGTTTCAGAGGCTTTTTAATTTAATACAACCAAGACAGAAACAAAGTGCATTGACAAATATGTTTTCTGCAGCACTGGTTTGTTGTTGTATGTTTGTGTGGTGCCACCAAAGCATGAGAGAAACAACATTTTGTTGTTATTTGTAAAGAAAAAAACACTTAAATGTGAACTTATTAAGGCAGCATGCTGACTTTGCATGACATGAATCAGAAATAATTAAAATGTAAATCTGTACTGCGTTTGTTTTATTTTGAAGAATGAA
Source organism: Parambassis ranga (assembly GCF_900634625.1). NCBI lineage: Eukaryota > Metazoa > Chordata > Actinopteri > Ambassidae > Parambassis > Parambassis ranga. The sequence continues at coordinate 20,273,564 of NC_041022.1, read as the reverse complement.
GTGTTGGATGTGTGGAGCTTGAATTAGAGAAATATTTGTTTTGCGGATAATTGAATAATCAACAGATTGTAAAAATGTGAGTGATGCAAGTGGTGAAAGAAGTGTTTTTGGTGTGTGTGTGTGTGTGTGTGTGAGTGAGTGCGACCTGTGACCTCCCGTGTGTGGGAAGAGGAGTGTGTTACAGTGTCTCTGCAGTAAAATAACATTCTGAGTTACAGATGAAGCGTGACAGGACTGACAGCGCTACAAATAAAAATGTAGTTACAGTTTAGCCCTTGCGTTGCTTTCACACGTTACAGCTGGGATATATTAAGTGAGTGTATATCAGTTTGACTATAAAAAGGTGCTTGCTGATAGGGTGATAAAATGGCTTTAAGTATGAAAATGATGGCTCAGCAGTTCTCAGTATCACAGGCAGGATTTTGGAGTCACATGTTAGTCTGTGCTTTCTCACTGCCTTCATCATCACACTTACTGAAAGAATATCTTTTGGATGAGTGGAGTTTCAGCACTGATGCCAAGTACTAAACCTGTTCTGGAAGCTGGTGGCCTGATACTCTTCAGACTACTAAGATGGATTTAAAGGGACTTCCTGATATCTGAACACTGTCAACAAAGCTTGATCATTTTCTCTGTCATGAGCTGGAGGTATATGACTGAAGGGTGAAGCATAATTAGCAATGGAAAACACATACCAAAAGCTTAGGTAAGGTTTTACAGAGGTTGTTCTTATACATGCCTGCTCAGATTTCCCAACATGCCCACATATGTCCATGCTTTCTATTCTCTATATTCTATGGGAAAGGTGGTGTTAGGGTCTGATCTTTTGAAGCAGGCGCTCTGTGGGGGGGTCCTGTCAGAAACAGGACAGAAGTGAGATCTGAACTGTCTGTCACACTGCCTGTCTGATTTAAGCGGTCGGGGTCATGTAACATTGTGACCTGGCTGTTTGCCTTGTCAGAGTTTACTCGTGCTTGACTCCTTCTCTCAGATTGAAAGTGACCCGTGCTTCTGTAATCAGTTCCTGAGAAACAAAAGCAGTGAATCACACACACACACACACTAGATTTTTTTTAGTCTGGACAAAGCTAAGTGGTTGCTCCTTCTGGGTTCAGTTTGCTATAAAGTTCTAACCTGAAATGGAAAAACCTCCATGTATGGATCCTCCCATGTTCTGCATTACATGCAGTTTAACCTATTTGGCCAGGTATGCATGAGGTGTGAATCTCTCTGTGATGGATATGTGTACCCTATATGTTGGTATGCACAGCATATTTCAAGAAGTAATGTGAATACAAAGAGCAATGATAGTTTATTTTTTCCTTTTTGTTTTTTATTCTTCTGACGTCCCTCTCTCTCACTGCAAATCACAGACAGATGACGTCTCTCCCCCTCAGGCTGTAACAGTGGCGAGCCTTGAAGAGAGCTGTTTATGTTTATTTATGCAGTAAAGCTGCAGACCCACACATGCACACATGCACACATGCATTCATATTCCAGGCCCATTTTACTCTCAGCTTTAAAGCCTGAAAACATGATTTACAGAAAGCCCTCCAGTGTGAATGGTTGCTGTGAGGTTTTAGAGGGAAAGAACTGAGAGGAAAAATGCCCAGCCCAAAGAAGGCATAAACGGCATATGGATGTGAACTTGAAGGAGACATGGACCCGAAATATGAACCTTAGATGATAGTGTATACAGGCCCAAGAATTCTTTTTTCATCTATGAATAAATCCATCACTGAGTTACATAAATTAAGACAGGAAACTTGGATCACTTGGCAGGGCGGCAGTAAATCCATCACACTTTACACCTTAGATTTACAGCAGGTAGAAGGCTGCTCCTTGGATCATATTTTTGAGTGTGTTCCCTTTTTCCACTTTATAAAGCCAATGAATACTTGATGTTGGATGTGAAGCTTTCACTAATCAACAACAGAATCAAAATATCAGTGAATCGTACAGAATACTGCCTCCTATGCATCATTTTAAACTAGATATGAGTCTTCATCATTCCTCTTTGCAGGCTGGAGAAACGCTTACTAAGAGTGAAATTTGTGGAATCTGAGTCCAGCAGAATGACAGCACTGTAATTTGTGGTCTTTTGATGGGACAATAGTCCCAGTTTTCCTGCAGTATTTCTTCTCATTGTCCTCAGATATGTCCCAAAATGGGTTTTTTCATCTATTTATTTTACTTTCCGGGATACAATCTTAAAGAGTTTTTCATTCCTTTTTAAGAGACTTTTGGGGGAAAACACAAACAACAAAAAATGATTTATACGTAAATGGTAAACACATACCTAAAGCTTAGTTAAGGTTTTACAGAGCTTATCCTTATACCTGCCTGCTCATACTTCCCAACATGCACATGACCACATATGTCCATGCTCTCTACATCCTATGGGAAAGGAGGTGTTGGTGGGGGTGGAGATTCTAGAGATCCCTTTTCATCTCTCTGCTCTCGCCAGTGTAAGCATTCAACATTCAGTCTATTTTAGGGGCTTGCTTGTTCATTTTATGACTTTTTCCTCTCTGATTTCTATGCCGGCTCTGCCATAATGTCCACTCAGAGATTAACAGTGACAGATGACAAATGCAGGTCATGATTGTGCGGTCATGCTCACTGCTGATCAGAGCAGGAGGAGAGTCATTGGAGCCTGGAATGATATGAATACTTTCTGATTAAAAGCCAAACAAACTTTTCACTCTAACCCATAGTTCCCCCTGTTACTGTATGTTTCAAGTATGACTTAAAAAAAAACACATATACATAATTCGGCTTGTGGCATCTGATAAGAATGCACCATCCATCTATGTAAACAGTGTGTTACCTGCTCCAGCTGCCTGTATTTTCTCTGGCACCAGCCTTCACGGCTGCAGCCCTCTCTCATGAATCCCCTCCATGCATTAATTAAGACCTGCTACGATGCCTGACGCCCACAGAGTGATGGCTGATCCCCTCCTGGAGAGTGGGAAAGCTGGACTGATCTGAAAGGCTCAGAGGGGAGAGAGAAGAGAAGGGAAGAGAGAGGGAGAGTCATAATGTTATTTTCAAAGGGGAGTTTGATTTCATCCTGCAGGTATTTGGAAAGGAGAGAGAAAGGGAGGCTCCAGGGATAAGGCTCTCCTTTGTGTAAACTTTCCACTGTATGAAAAAAAGATCAACAAGGGGAAAAAAAGGACTGCTTTAATTTCTGTTTGAGAATTCTGGAGGAGCTGCTGTGGAAAAGTCGGGGGCAAGCACCGGGCATGGTTTTGATTAAACGTTATGAGGTACTACAGGGAGGCTTGCCAGAGCGTTTGCACGTTCATAATTCCGGCCGTCAGTCAGTACTCACTCTGCTCGTACCTCAGAGAGGGAGAGAGAGGGACACTGAATGAGAAAAGCAGATATGACTTTTAGGCATAAGCAGGGAATTAATCTCATTAGTGAATTCAAACCAACAGCGGTGAAACAGAAAACTGTTGTAGAACCTTTCAGCCTAATATATAGTTTTCATGTATAGCATATGCTATATAAAACTATAGAATCTGAGCTTGTTAGCAGGATGATCCAAAAACAGATCTATATATACACACATTATTATGTCAGTGTTAGCCCCATTACTTATGGTAGCAATAGCAGCCAAGAGACTAAGATATATACTCCAGTTTTGAACCATTGTTTTTTATAATTTTCTTAACACTCTCAGTTCATATCATAGACCACTTGGTTAAAATTTGAAGCACCAAAAGATAGATGCATTCTCAGGCTGCATCTCTTCATGATTGTGGGGGCAGAGACTCGTCCCAGTGGCAGCCCAAAATGGAGACCATGGGGAAATGGATTTCCTTGTAAAATGTGTTTCCTGTTATGAATTCCTGTGCTTTAAGATGATCATTACTGAGCCCTTACCTTGTTTTCTAATGCCTAACCTTAACCATGATTTTTTTTATGCCATAGCTGCAATTAAAAACAAAACCTAAGATCAAGTAACAACAGAATAGCTGGCAGTGTTTGGGAACTTGAACCTCAGATTTCTTAGTGATATTCCACCCACTCACCCGTTCACCGTCCTCCACCACCGCAGTCAGACATTTGTGATTTTATGGTTCCCAGGTTAGGATGACTTTGGCCAATACGATCATATATTCCATTCATACATCCATTTATGTTCTAAACCTGCTTGTGCTGTACAGGGTCACTGGGCATCTGAAGCCTATCCCAGCTATCTATGGGCGAGAGGCGGGGTACACCCAGTCCATCACAGGGCTCCCATTAATGTAAACGTAACTTAATGTTGTATGTCAGGACATACGTCCAGATGTTCTGTAGCAGAAACATATCCATGAGTTGTATCTGGTGGGTGTGCTCAAGACCTTCATGTTTGGCAGCAGCAGGGTTGATGTTTTATTCAGAATCTGTCATCACTCAACTAAAAACAATAGGGATAGGTTGTTTTCCTGGTAATGTCAGTCTGTGTGATTCAGCATTTTGAGTATTTTGCATGTGGGAATCAATACATTAAATTCATCCTAGAACAATGATATGAGATTTTCTTTTCAGTGTGATCCAGATGTGTTGATACTAATAGTGAACTTCAACACTAACAAATCTTTGAGGCTTGAACACAGTGGCTTTTGTTGCTCAACAGCTTCACAGATGTGTGGATGTGCATGTGTCTTCATGCAGAAGCAGGAGGCCTTCTCAGAAGCACGCCACAGGCCGAAGGATTAATTTGTCATCACAGTACTAGTTTTAGCCTCTGTTTGTTGGAACGCTCTTCTGTTTTTCCTGTTCGACTGCTTCAGTTTCTTCCACTGTCTGCCAGAGCAAAATTACACAGGTACTGAAATGGAGGCGTAAGAACAATGGAAGTTTTTATTTTTTTTCCTTTTGGTTATTTAAGGTAACAGTGTTTGTATGAGCCTGGCAGGAAGCTGCTACATGTGCGACAACATAAATGGAAATGTGTGCAAGGTCATTAAAATACAGAACACCATTTGACCTTAAACTATAATTAGTTTAAGATTATTTAAAACACAGACATTTAGAGACATTTTTCATCAAAATGTTTTCACCCAAATTCCAATAATAATCATGATTTTGACATAACAATCTGATTTAATGAGATTAGCTGAGTCATGATTCCCCCGCAGTCTCCCCTTCGTTGCTGTGTGTCCTGTCTCAGCACTTTAAACATCTTGTCGCTGCTCTCTCCCAGACAACCTACAAACACATGGATGTTGTTTCTCAGCATGATACTTACTCATATCACCTCCCAGCACGTTACACCCACCCTGCTGCTAAATTTTAATACACAATCTCCTGTCAGTGCTCACACAGCTCACTGCTGATCCCACAGTCATAATCTCCCTGTGTGTTATACAAAGGGAAAGTGATTAGATTGTGCAGGACATAAAGGCGTAAAGGATTCACTCTCGCCTGAAACATCTTTGCTTTACGTTATTGTTCTGCAGTATGTGATGAAAAGTCTCATGTTGTACATTAGATATTATCAGATTAGTGTTGTGTAGACTCCCTTTTTAAATAAGTTAGCTACCATGCAACCCATCACAAAATAAATGTCATTTCCTTTGTACAGTCATCAAAGTCTGGTACATTTTTACCTGACACATCCTCACACATGAACCATACTGTTGCCTCACTGTGTGGCAGTGGAGCACCATGACTCACTGTGACTGTCACTGATAACAGCTCCATATAAAATCCACACTTAATGAATTGTGAACCCAACAGAAGGAAACACAACAGCTGTTTTTTAATACATCATGTCATTTTATTGAGTGTTGCTTGATCGTCATGGAAACATAGGGACAGAGGAAGTAAGGCACACTGTGAGTATATGTTTCTCTCACAATGGGAGCATAGCCGACCTTGTCTGTCTCATCTCCGAAGTCATTGTGCCTTCATTGGACTACACCTGCTAAAAAAGTCTGTTCTGCACATTGTATAACAAAGGTTAAACATGTCCTCACACTCAGTTGTTTCAGTTCAGTGAGACACAATGTCTTTTGTTTGAGGAGGAAAATCTCATATCTGAGAGAGGAGGTCATTCCTCTGTTCAGAGGCTCATTGGGACTATATCTATGTGAAAGGAAATGACCTGCTGTTTGTCAGTCAACAAGCTTTTACTTGGCAAACAATGAGTGCAGATGTAAAATTTAAAAATGTATATAAAAAGTGTATATAAAGTATTTTCAGCGCCTCTCTCAGGACAGTTCAGACATCCTGCCTTGGCTGCAGTTCAGCATAGATCAGGGGCTGATTATGTAGCCAGTAAGTTAGAAAGTTTTGCTCCATTGTAAAACAAAGTTAAAAATAATGGGGGAAAGTTAATAGAAAAGCATGGAAATATATGGGTTTTATGAAATATTGAAGACATAAGTCTCCACCCTACATGAGACCGGACATTTCCAGTCTGCACACAGCATGGCACACCGAGCTCTGTTTCATGTCCCCAGCTTGTATTTCACTCAATTTTGCAAAATGTCACTCGGTCTTTTTCTGTTTTTCTGCTCACCTCCACTAAATGTCATTCATCAAGGCCACGAGACAGCAGCCGAAACCATCGGTAGGAAACAGTGAGTGTAGAGAAGACGTGCCCAGAGTTGGTTGCAGAAACCACACCGAAAAAACATCATCCTCCCAGAGTTAAAAGTGAAGGAGCATAATGATGTGAAAAGAGCCGCTGGAAAACTCAAAGAAGGCTGCATAAAACAACCTGACGTTAGTTCAGGAGCTCCTCCTCAACACTATCAATATATATAATATATACACAGTACAGTACAATGAGGGCTCATGTAAAGATTTAATGTAATGCAGGAGCTGTTACTATGATTTTTTTTTCCTTGCACTTGCACCACATTGCATTGTTTGCCTGTGTTGTGAGTATTAACAGTGCAAGTCTTCTGTTTCTTCTTCTGATGTTTTATAGCGTTGTCTTACAACCACTGCTTGTCCTTTTTCCCCTGTGATTATTGTACATTTAATAATATTACCACGCTGCTCTCAGATTTTACTGTAAACATGTTCATCTGTCAGCACGGTGAAACATGTTCCCAAAGTGTGAAACTAATTTCAGTCATAAAACTGTGAAGTAATTAGAGCCCGCAAGATAATTTGAAGTTACATTTATAAGATGTCAGATGATTTAACTATTAATTTAAACAATTACGTGTAATCCGGGATCATAGAGAGAGAAATAAATTTCAGCTCCTTTCTTCAATCCAGAGCTGCTAATCCGACATAGGATTTGTCAGTGGCTACAAAATGCTGTGCTTCATCCTCTGGTGTCAGTTAATGGAAATGTTTGGTTTTGCTTTTGAATGGCAGGAAAACAAATGCGGAGAGAAGATAAAAGTGTCATGTGTGGCTTTAGCTGGCAGAAGATTTGTGTGGATCAGCAGGAGTGGTTTCACAGAATCCAAACTCAAAGCCAAGGAGGAAATATGAAAACATGAAACCTTCTTTAAATAATAATAAACTGCCTTATGCCTGTCAGTCATCTCTCTTCCTGCTCTGTCGTTTCCCGCATTCACCCTCAAATGTTTAATTTCAAGCCTGGGGTTTTGGCACAATACGACGTTAATTAGGGTTTAAAATCTAATCACATTGAGCCTTTAACTGCAAGCTTCATGTTTGGTGAAAGAGAATTGATTTAAGTGCTAAATAATACCCCAAGAAATCCTGATAAATTGTAATAAGATGGTTTTACTTGTGAAACAAACAAATACTTGGGCTTGTCTCACACACATTTGCTCCTCCTCACCTCCCTTCCTGTTCTCCTTCCTGCCAAGTCGTGTTTAAACCTGCCTCATATCTGGCCTGACAAACACCAATAGAAAGGTGCTTGTTGTTGATGATGGTGGCTGTTCAATAATTCAATTGGTATCAATTTAATGAGGTGTGGTGAGGGGAAGCCCTGAGGCTCAGCAGACAGTAATTCAGAGCAGGGGAAGAACAGCGGGGTGAGAGCAGCATGAAGAGAAAGATCATCATGAAAACCAGCAGGTTTAAAGAAGATACCAGAAAGTAACTGATTTAACTCGTGTCTGATTTTGGATGACAGAAGGATGAAAAAGATTTAAAGGGAATCTCATAAAATTAATTGAAAGCACGCTGAGCGGAGTGACGAGCGGCAGAGAAAATTAAAAACAGCGAGAATGATAGAAAACAAGTAATTAAAGCTGACAAGGAGATGAGACGTGTTACTGAAAATAGCTGGATACTCTAAACATACCCTTTCTTGTATAAGTGGGCATTTAAAGAGGATGGTCATGGCCTTTTCCTGCCAGGGGTCAAAGGTCACCTGTTAAGAGGTCAAGGGGAACAAGCCCTGTAGCAGTGAAGTGTTTAGAGAGGAGCTCTGTAACATTAAGGTAAATAAAATTAGACAAATGCTGACATGGTGTAAACGTCTTTTCTGTTGAGTCTGAAACGTGCTAGCTTGGTGGATGGAAGCTGTAATTTAAAGGTAGGGTAGGAGATTTCCTTCTGATGCACTTTTTGTTAAATTAGTGTAACTTCTCTTTACAATCCGATAGCAACCGATTAGTTTGGCAGTTTCACATTAAAACGAAGAATATGAATCATCTCTGGAAGCTATAAAACGCTAAAAACATCAGCCAATCCTACGAGGCGCCCCTGCGCTTATAGTTGGCTGGTTGTCACTCTCTTCCTGCTCTGTGGCTTCGGGGTGAACTCCAAGAGAACGGGGCGTGTTTTTATTTTCAAAATCTGGCTGACTCACTGAATTTTCAAAATCTCCTACCCTACCTTTAACAACAGGTGTATCATACATATTAAAGTTCTCCCTACCGATGAGGGGATTATTTTACTGTTGCCACTGAGCTGCAGGACTTTACATAACATGGTGGGTCTGCAGGGTAAATGTAGATTGAGATGCAGTTTATAATATGGATGGATGGATGGGTGGATGGATGGATGGATGGTTAGGTAGAATGTAAAGTTTCATGGTCCTGACATACCTATTTGCACATAGTTGTTCCCTAAATTTGACCAAAGAGCCCAAAATAATATACATGAATTGATTCGGACAACCTGATGACCAACAAACCACATAGATGACAGACTGTTTACAGGCTTTATCAGCACTGTGACTGATCTCTGCATCTGTGTTTTAGATACGTCTGCATGCATGAATAGGCTTTTCCCGTGCTCATGCATGATTTATGCTTTCTGCACATTATAAGCATATGGTTTACAGGCACGTATGCCTCGCCGTGATGTAGTATTAGTCTTGCCTGTTATGCTTTGCAGTGAAGGCCTAAAAAAAGTGCAAGCCCCTCATAATCCTTGCTCTGTGCAGTCATGTCATCTCCTATCACAACATGACCCTGCCTGGCCCTCGAGGCCTATTGTTGTGCTGCAAAAATACCAGAGCCCAATAAACCCCCAGCTGCTGCTTCAAGGGCCCCAATGGGCACGGCTCCTCCCTTCATATACCTGCAAGTGACTGTGCTTCTTTTTTTTATTTTTTGTCTCTTCTTGGTTTCATCGTAAATATGACATCCTCTTCTGACAAATAAAACAAATTATAGTATAACCACAGAACCATTTGAATTCTGCTTGGTTCTCATTTCTGCTTTCTTCATCACCATCATTTAATTTTGGTTGGTTACAGCAGAGATGGCTGCATGCTTTTAGGAAAAGCTTTTAACCTCGGGTGGCCCTGTGAAACGCTGTGTTAAAGACTTCAACTTTAACTTCTGCCTCAGAGAACATGGAAGTCATTATGGCCCTGGGTAAGAGGAGACCTTTGGGTTCTATGGGCAGATGAATGGCAATTAAAGCTAATTCAATTAAACCTGTATAGCATTTCAGAAAGGAAAAGAGCCATCCACAGCTTCATCCACTGTGTTTTTCTCATGAGAATGAGGAACATGAGCTCTAAAACCAGACAGTGTGGGAAGCCATTTTGGAGAGAACTACAAAGCAAGCCTGTGCTGTGTCTCTTCTAGTGATTAATTTAGTCTAAAAGCAGTGATATAAACACTTCAGTGACCATCAGCCAGTTCCTTTCCAATGTTAAAGTTTCACTAAACTGAAAAACAGAATGCGTTTTTTTTTCCATCATTGCGATTAAATCTCAGAACTGTTTTAGGTAATTCAAGACGAGTTCAGATTAAGTTTTAGAATGAGAGCAAGGAGTCAAAGAACTCCAGGAGACACGTTAAAAACCACTGGATGTCCTGGATTTTGGATGTTCTGGCCATCAAGCTCAGCCAGTCAGAGGATAAATTGTGTTCACTTCTTTTGACATGCGGCTTCTGAACTGACATGAAGTTAAGTTAAAACTCAAGTCATACAAGTCCAGAATTTCCCTTTAAACATTAGATATGTGTTCCGGAAAAGGATGTTAGATCTGTGTTATGAATTACTGCCAAAGGTTTAGTGCATTTGTAAATGATTACAAATACTATGAAGTATGTGAATCCTTTTCGACTGAGACATCCAAGCTCTTAGTGCCAGATTCTTCTCTTCAAATGCCTTCATGTCTAAAAGACATTCTTTTAGTTTGTTAGCAGCTATGTTAAACAGTCTCCGTCCATCTTGTAAATTACAGGTAGGTATGTCAACACTAATGAAAGGATATATTGCAGCAGAGGAGAGGAGTTGCATATGGAGTTAATACTTGTAATACGTTCAGTTTTATGCAGCATATGCAGAGGTATGCATGCACACACTCTGAGCCAGAATCTTAAGAGGCTTGTAGGGTCTGTTTAAACCATGATTGAGTCCAAAAATCTGTCTGCTGTTGGATTTCACCCCATTCACTCTTTCCTCCCCACTCCTTTCTCTGCTCACTCCATCCATCCACCCCCAGCAAGTCCTGACTGCTTTCATTACAACCAGATTGTTCAAATAAATCAAGCCTCTCCCCCCGTTAGCTGCCTTCTTTTGCTCTCCTCTTTCTCTTTTCTCTCAGCACCCTGCAGCAGTCCATGTGGAGGAAGGTCTCTAAACAAGAAGCACATTTAGGGGCTATAATGACGGTGATGGGCTGTGAAGTTGGGGCTTGTTTTGATCTGGAATCATAAAGTAAACTGTTTACATCAGCTAGGTTTGCTGGTGTAATCCAGTTAAAAGCCCAGAAACATTGACATTGAAAGAAACAATTTAATACATGCCACATGCTTGATAACATAAAACCTGTTGGTGCTTTTCCTAAACATTATGTGTACAGGTAATTCCTTAAGTTAGTTTCTTGTTGAATTCACTGCAGTAAAAGGGAGCAAACATACAGCCAGTGAAAGTGTTTATCTACCAACACACTGCTATAAAAAGAACTTAAGTACAGACTTGCTATAGCTGCTCCTTCCCTGAGCTCATCTGTTGGGTCCGTTGCTGTAATCTAAGGAGAGAAGATCCTCTGAAATATTTCCCATTTCATCACCACACATTGCTTGTATCTATGGTTTTGACAGGTTCAGACAGCATAAAGGTGAATGCCACTGTAGCGTTACATTAGTGTTATGTCTGTGGTAACACCTTGCCATTACCAGTGTTTTGTCATTGATGAACTATGTTTGGTCTGGACAGTTTTTCCAGCGAATTTTAAAGCTAATATAACAGAGAAGCTTCTGTATGTAGCTGAGGGAAATTTCTTAACTGATCTGAAAAGTCAACAAAAATGTTCCAGACATTCCAAACACACTTCACATGTTTCCATTCCCCATTATGATATTTTATTAGCTCTGTTGTGTGAAGACAACTTTTCTGTAATTCCATCTTCTCCCATTTTCTCACATCTCAGGCCCCACCCTTTGAAGCGGCTGTTTTTTCACAAAAATGTTTACCCCCTTATAATGTTCTGCAGAGTTTAAGGACGATAATGTAAAAAACCCTGCCTTCCAAGCCACAGTGGCTTTTGACGGCTCTTCAGCTCTTTACAACAAATCCCCATAACTTTAGTGTTCTTCATATTTTAGGTTGCAATCCAATTAACATACATATACAATGTATGTGAAGACTTTGTAGTGTTTTTAAATGCAAACTCTGCCTCAGTGTAGAGATGTGTGTCAATTGGAGCTCCAATGAGAATGCATTTATATCAGAAGGTGCATGGAACTTATACTAAAAAATATATTTTGCCAAACTGTAAATTACTCACTTCACTGTGCACACCCAAACTCATTGATATGTACAGTTAAAATAAACATGCGTGTGCATTTAATGTCATTTAATGTCACAGGCTGGTTTAATGTCATGGCTTAGTTTAAAATATAAATAAAACTTTATAATAATTAGTAAGATTGTTAGAAAAACATTCAAGTATAAAATAAAATTATGTACAAACTGCCTGTCATGTGGATACACAGGCCCATGGAGCTCAACATGCTGCATGTACCCCCATGCAAAAAAAAATAAATAAAAAGACTTTTGAAATGACCTGAACTATACTGATATATACTGATTTAACCTAGACACCTAAGCAACAAAATACTTAAAGGGAAAAAAGTAGAAAAATGCCACTTTGAGTTTGGAATCTTAATCCATTGTACTGTTTTTGTTGCACTGTAGCTAATACGAACAAGAAAGCAGCCATTAGCAGAGAGCAGCAGTGATTTAAAACCTGTGTGTTGTTGTGTAATTTTTTCCACTGGCATCTGTTCTTGGCTAATAGGAGAGAAAATACTGAAATGACCTCTATCCACAAACCGACACAACGTCAAACAGTAATCATGTTGTGGTTGAGGTTAGTACAAATGTGCGCATATGTGAGTGTAATGAGGTAATGAGGAGATACAGGCGGTGCATAATCAGCTTCTGCTGTTGATGGAAATCCTTTCTCAGTTCTTACATACAGAACCAACTTGTTTTACTTACATTCCTGAGGTCCACAAGGAAGGGAAAATACTGAACAGGGCCCTCACTGCAGAGCACATGAACGTGGACTTAACAGATTTTTCAGCCATTTGTGATTAAGCACAAAACTGCAGGCATATTTTCGACATCATTTTAATACTGTTTTCTCAGCATTGCTTTTCTGGCAAAAAACAAACATGTACACAGAAATGCTATTGACAAACTAAATAACTGACAAACATACAACATAAAGTAAAAAGACATATTTCTCAAAATAAACAGGGAAGGTACTGTAACAAGCATGTTGAAAATATTTCAAACATTTCCTGCCCCTCTCTCTGTCCAACACAACACAAAGAGTCTTCCAGTTGATATGTTGGAGGAAAGCAGATATATGAGCATCTGTGTCTGTGTTTTTACTGGAATACTGACAGCAAGTGGTGAAGCCAGAAAATGGTAAGTTGACTCCAGACAGTGCTGGAGTATTAGTGCATGAACACACATACACACACATACACATATACAAACACACACATAAGACACACCTGAACAAACTAACTGATAACACCTGGTCATCTGAGCTTTCTCCTGTTAGATAATGAGGAATGGGTTTTAGAACCTGACTTAATGAATTGCATTACATTTCATGCTTCTTCATTTTTTCGAGTTTTTAATATAACATAGTGTGATGTGTGACAAAATAAAGGCCCTTTTGTTCTTCAAATACACATCAGCATGAAACGTGACACTACAAAATGTCAGTAAGGCTTTGTACCAGTGTTGTAAGGCATGTCTGTGTAAACCCATTTTACTAAGAATTTTTTTTCTTCTGGGAAACAAGATATATAAAAAAACGCTAAAAGTTTGTCATGTTCCCAGCTCCAGACAGGAAGTAGAGAATACAAATTCATCACATTGTTTCTTTTAGCCTGTACATTTCACATTCTGGTTGGTAGTAAACAAGCAAAATAGTCTCTAAACATACAAGCCAATAATCGCTGTTGACCAAAAAAAACGCTCTGGATGGTTAAAGTGGAAGGAAAGACATCCAGCAAGTGGCTATATGGGGCAGAGAAAAGCTGCAGGGGGACCCTGTCTAGACAATATATCTGAGACGATACGGTCAGTGGCGCCCACAGGAAAGCGGTGACTTAAATTTACTGACACTCGCAGCAAATTGCTTTAAATCTCTTTGAACTTTCTTTCTTTTCTTGGCACGTGTGTGCTGCTTCATTGGAGTGGGATCTGTGGTAAGAGGCTTTTGAACACAGCTTTGGTGTTCAAAAACAGTTCAAATAGTCTTTATGGAGCGCCGGCAGACCTGGCAGAGAGAATAAAGTGTCTGACACTTTACAGTTACATTCAGCGGGTGAGTTCCTCGGACATATGTTACTAAAAAAACATTCTGTACTTGATGAAAAGACGAAAATATAAACTTTTCATTTCTAACTTATTTTTGCTGGTTGCTCATTTTTTGTTGTTGTCAACATGTGACCTTAAAACAGAAAGTCCATGGTGATTTATGCAGGCTGTTTCCAACAGGGACATTTGATATTTAAGTTCAAAACAACAGCAATACTGAATGGAAATGGACAGAAAACAACATGATAAAAATATACAAAAACACATGACAAAAATATCAACAAACCAAACAGCCTGTCTGTTATGGCCCAGAACAAAGCAGGCAAAGTCCATTCTCATTTATCTTTCACAGCAACTGCATCTCCCACAAAGCTCAAAGCTGCAAGATTCAAGCGAGAGAATTCTGGTCATTTTGTTGATGTGGAAGAATCCAAATGAGGAAAAGTTTGTTAGTTTTGTTTCAGATCGGATAGCTTTTATGGTCATAAACCTATTAAAAGGATTTTCCTTATGACCATCAGTCTCATGGCAGTCTGTGAGTGGGACATTGGAGAGGATAATCATGTACTTTCAGTGCAAGTTTTTTTTTTTTAATATAATCCTCATTGTTGGAGTTGAAACCAAAACGTGTAGTCCAGGCAAGTCTCCATCACTATGTTCATTTGATGTTCTCCAGTTCTGTCTCCTAAACGCTAAGGCACTTTCTCCAAACCATCTCTCCCAGATCCAGCAACACGATTACAGCTCATTCACACAGTTTTTCTTTTTTTTTTTTTACATATCAACAAAGAATTTTGAATCAGTTACAGTTGTGTCAATGCAAAAAGGCACTTCCGTTTTCAGTCTACTACTAAGACCCTTCTAGTCGATTGCACTTAATTTAATCACTTGGCTAGGTTTCATGAAACTCAGCTTGATGTCTTTAAACGACATCTGTCCCATAGTGATTTAGCCTCCAATATCACTCAGTGTCTCTGTAACAGATCGTCCATTTTTGTAGTATCGTTGTTTTGACAACAAACCTAAGTGCTGCTTCTCCAACTGTAAATATCTGATAAGCGGGAATTTACCCATGTGTTAGAAATAAGACGGTTTTAGGGATGCTAGGTTGTTATTTGAGGGGCAGTGTCCTTGCATCAAGGGTACTTCGTAGTCTAATCCTCCATTTTGTTGCAAGAATGGAGGTGGCTGTGGAGTGTGACAACGATCGATCTCAGGCTGCTTTTGGGGCAGTGTACCATTTCCCCCATTCTCCAGACAGGCCTTTATGCCCTCCAGTTCCATGGGGTCAGGATCAGCCGGTCCCAGCTCTAACTCCATTCCTGCATTGGCCTGCCTCCTCTTTCGCAGACAGATGATTGTCCCAGCCACCACGGCTAACCCTAACACCAATGCCAGGGCAGCAAGAGCAGAAATGAGAGTATAGGTCCCGGAGGTCTTTGTCTCTACCCAGGGCTCTAAGGATGTCAATGGAAGCCCCTCAGTGCGAGCCTCTGTGCATGTACCAGTTTCAGCAGAACTGTTGTTCCTAGAGGTAATCCTCTCACCCAGGGGACTAGCACAGACTGAGTAGGTGCAGTTGGGCCTCAAGCCACGCAAGGTGTACTCCGGGTAGGATGCTGGTACACTCAAAATGATGGGGCGGCGGTCAGGCCCAGAGAGGTTACGGTAGGTCAACCTGATGCCGCGGATGTGTGGCCTTGTCTCGATAAAGCGGTGGAGGTCAAGAAGTATCGAGGTGGAGGTCACCTGCCGTGAGCTAATGGCATCAAGCTTGCCAGGCATCACTGGAGGGACTACAGAAACCTCAGTTGGTGAAGTTTTTGGCAGCTCAGGAACCTCATCCACATTTTCACAGTAGAGGCCAGATGTTCCTGAAGGGCACAGACAACTGACCAGGCCAAGTGGGTCAAAATTACAAGTTCCTCCATTAAGGCAGATGCTTGATGGACAGATGTGCCGCTCGTATTCCCCACTGGTGGAACTAGGGGAGACTGGAGCTTCTGGTGGAAGGGGGTTGGGTGATTTTGAGGAGATGGTTTCTTCACTAGGTGGTGGTGGAGGAGGAATAGCATTGGTATGGGTGACTTCTGGAGATGTGGTTGGCATCTGGGGAACAGGAGTACTTCCAATGTGGGAGCCAGTCAGCACTGTTGTGGTTGGTGGACATCCAAAATCTTTGTGGTCCAGCTCTGACAGCATCTTCCCGGCATTAACTAGTGGAAAGTGGCATCTGGTCTCCTCTGGCCTCCCAAGAGTTATACTTTTTTCTCTTAACCAGACTGGGAACCAGGCTAAAGGACACAAGCAATTGAAGGGATTCTCAGCTGCTGTCAGGTGTATCAGTTTTGGAAAGGTTTGGAAAAAACTCTGGGTCAATCCCTGTAGATTAAGTCCACTGAGATCCAGTTCTTGAAGTCCAGACAGTTTCTGGAAGTCCTCCAACCTCAACTCACCCAGCAGGTTGGCAGCAAGGTTTAATTTGATCAGCCCCTTAAGGGAGTCCTGCTTTAGAGCCTGGGGAAACTCATCTAACTGGTTCATCGAGATGTCGAGCTCATGGAGGTTCTTCAAGGAGGCGATGAGATCCCTATCTAAAGATGTGAGTCCTAAAGAGGCTATCTTAAGGGCTTCTACGTGGGGAGTTTTAAGATCTGAGGGTCCAAGTGTTGGGATGTTGTTGTTGCTCAGATCTAGAAGGAGAAGCATGGGAAAGTGCAGTGATGGCAGAGAGCTGAGCAGGTTCCCCTGCAACTTAAGTTCCAAGAGCACCTCCAAACCTTCAAAAGCTTCCTGGTGAATGCTCTGGATGCGGTTTGAATGGAGATAGAGTCTTTCTAGCTGAACCAACCCAGAAAAACTGTCTTTGGAGATATGAGTAATTTGATTAGAGGACAGGTCTAAGTTCCTCAGTTTCGACAGCATCTCAAATACATTGTCTGGAATCTCTGACAGCTCATTCTGGCTCATATCAAGCAGCCCTAACTCCACCAGACCTCTGAAGTCATCCTGGGACAAAGTGGAAATGCCATTGTGAAAGATGTAGAGACTTTTGGTTGTGGTGGGGACACGGGGCACAGTGCTGGATTGACGATGGAAACAGAATATATGCTCTGGGTGGTTGCAGGAACAGTCCGCTGGGCAGTCGGAGGACAACACCAACAAGGGGAGGAAGAACAGCAGGAAGAAACGTAACATGGTGACAACAGGCTCCTGACTCTGAAAGACAAAAGGGAGAGACAAAAAGCTTTGAGTTATTCACAATGATTTTTGCTTGTTAAACTGGTAATATTTAGACAAACCCAAGTTAGACCCATAGATATACACACTTTTACTAAATCAACAAACCCTTGCTTCTATGCCATCACTAGTCATAGTGGATTTACTGTTTCATATCCTAAATGAGCAGACACCCCTGGGATCAGGGCCTATAGGCCAAGTGAGAGGTTAACACAGCCCACCCAGGGTGACTCTTCCTGTGTAGGTAAGGAGCCCATTCAGCCTCTTCCCTGTGTTTATGACACAGTCTTTAGCTCGTGAAACCTGGTCTGCAATACTGCAGCGGGACACCCACAGCCACAAGGCTTCTACATACAAACATATCCAAAGCAAATATGGTGTGAGGGCACACACATCACATGCTGCTGGGCAATGCTGTGGGAGTGACTATCTTTGTGCACTCCCACACAGAAAGAAGTATTACATTAACACAGGCTGTATGTGTGAAGGGATCAGCATGGTTCACACCTCCAAACTGACCCGGTCTGTCCTCTTTCCCATGTCCCTGCCAGAGCCCCAAAACACTTTACACTTGTATAAATCTGCAGTTATTCTAAAAGAATAACTGCAAGTGTATTGATCACCCTTTACCTCCCTCTGTCCTCCTCTCTCCTCTATTTCTGTCCTCCACTCCTCTGACCTGGTTTGTGTTAGTAAACTCTTGCACTCCTGCCCTTTCCAGGACTCCTGAGGTGGAAGCTGAGAAGAAACCTAAGATGTTTTATTAAAATCAGGAGCGACCCCCGGCCCCATGCCTCTGTTTCCTTTCTGCCCTCTGTCTCCTCCATTTATTTCCCTCTCCTCATAACAGCCAGGGTCACAGCCTGTCAGCATGGCAGGAATTTGCAATATATTCCCTCTTATGAAGGGACAAAGGGGGGAAGGGAAAGAGAGATGTTACAGAAGTGACAGCTGACAGAAGCAAAAACAATATTTTAATGACAAATACAAGCGTGCAGCTAAAATGAGCCAGAAGCTGCCAGAGCTTTGTGGTTGGGATTTAGTGACACAAAGATCAAACCTCTAACCTGCTACTACCACTAAGTTTTAATTGGCTGGCCTGTGAAAACCAGTTCTTAGTATGCTGCTAATGCATTTTTGTGTTTTATAGAAGATCACCACAACACACTAACGGCAGCAACAGATTGTCAACAGACACTAAAGAATTGCTATGGGATACAATAGGTTCTGAGTAAGTACTCTTTTTTGTCTTGTAACAAACCACAGAGTGATGTCTGGTTCCTGACAGGCTAGGTTTTATAAATCAAGTTTAAGTTGCAGCTTTGTTTCCGTTTGAGTCTTGTTGGTACAGTGTCTGTCTGCTTGGGCCAAAACATGAAAATGGCATGAAAAGCTATTTTGGAGGAAATGGGTGTGTCAAATAGAGACTTTTAACAACAGGATCATTTTCTTTTAACTCTTAAACTGCAAGAAAAAAACTGCACAGTTGAAATGAGAAGTAAATGTAGCCTCCCTGATGCTTACTGATGGCCTGCAGCCAAAAATGTCATTTTTATGTAACTAATTTGGGTCAGAGGAAGGAGTGGAGCAGGGATGAGAAGGGGATCTGGCAGAGAACCATTATGTATCATTATGCAATTGACAAAATGAAAAAAAATGAATGAACATACTCTGTAGTGCAGTCCATGTCACAAATGATGTTATGCTGTGTGTAGGTCTGTATCTAAACCACAAAGAGCAGTTCAACATTAAGACATTAAGCTACAAATGCTAACAACAGTGCAAACCTTCATAGACAGAGACATTTGCACACAATGAGACATGCTCCGCTGATGACAAACTATTTCTGCTATGACCAGGCATTGGACTGCTTTTGTTACAGACACTGTGGCTTAAAGACGCTCTGTCCTGGAATCCAAACCTTTCTTTGTGTGCAGTCACTTTCTGTTTATAGAACAGCATAGCTGCTTGTCATATATATGAATAATGTGATGAGAGGACATGGTGTTGTACTGTCAACTGATATGAATGTGGCTTAGTATGAATTTACCCCTGTGGCTGTTTCTTGTATCTCACAGACAAATATATTCTTTTACAGAACACGTATCTGCATGTTCAAATCCCAAATGGTGGTCTTGAGGCTTTGCTGTTTCCAAAAAACAGTGCCAGGACATGCTCTGAGTAGATAGTTAAACCCCTTCCAAAAGAATGTGTCATTTACAGCCTCTGTGGAAGTTCAATCCAGGAAAACCCACTCCTGGTTGGTAAGAGAGAAACAACTTCCTTTAATCGCAGGGGATGGGTGTTTAAGCCTGCATGACATCAAACATCTACCCCAATGAAGCATTTCTGTTCAGAAAAAGTTGAACCTCCCCCTCCTGCAGCTGAACCTGACCGCTGATTGCCCTGTGGTAGTCAATTCTGTCAAGAACCATCTTCATATTTTGTTAATGTTCTGAGTTGTCCCCTCCACACAAAAACATGTTAACAACATTATATGGATAAATAAACATATTGTCGGGAGATGTTCGTCTCAGTAATATATTTAGGATTGTAAAAACAAAACAAACAGTGCATTGGTTGAACTTCCAAAACTCTTTAGAGCTATTGACACCAGTGTGGTACAGTATCAAACAAAGTGTTTGTGTAACACGGTAGATGAGCATGTTTCATAAACACTAACAGATAGGTTTCAGTTAGTTGGGAAGGGGCTTGGCCCTCATAACAACATGCAACCATTTTCGTTTCAAATGGGATGCCGCTGTCATACATTGTGACAGCAGCTAAGTTTACTGGCTACTTTATTCAACATTCAGCAGGCCTGCTGACTTGAATCAGGTTGTGAGTTGCCAGGTCGTGGCAACTGGTAGGTTGAAACTGTACACAGGAACGCACTATATTATCTGCAACACATTGGTATTAGTAGGTATTGACCTTCAAATAAACGGCCAACAGCCAATAACATGGTGATAGCATTAGAGAAGTTGGCACTGATTAATTCTCACTGTCTGCAGTCCACACTCCAAAAAGACATCATTACTTGGATAAAAGTTTACCTACAGTGTGGAGGTTTTTAAAGTGTGTGTTAGTAATACCTCTGCATTTCAGTCAACACTCCCAATGACCTAATTTAATAAGTTCATTTTACAATAGGAAAGGTTGTGCTCTGTGTAATGAGGTCAAATATGTAAATATATTGGTTCTGGCAATTGACCTGAAGTTCAATGCTATCGGCATAATGGATATTGTGTATCACTAGTTATGAATTGGGTGTGGGTTGTGTGTGTAGACTGAGATTCAAAGACTTTTTAGCAACATCAGACCAACATACAAAATGAAAATGACGACTGATG
The DNA here is from genome assembly GCF_900634625.1 of Parambassis ranga. NCBI lineage: Eukaryota > Metazoa > Chordata > Actinopteri > Ambassidae > Parambassis > Parambassis ranga. The sequence goes on along the minus strand of NC_041022.1, from coordinate 20,252,778 downwards.
CTTAAAATGATGCTTCATGGCCTGCTTCAAAAACACCTCTTCTATATTATTAGCTCTGCTTTTTAAAGGAATTAAGTAGGAGCAAAAAAAGGAACGTTTCCAGCTCAGTGTGTGCATGCCCATTTTAAGTACGTCTGTTTTTTGTTTAACATCCTGACCCTCTTCTGTTGTTTGATACTGACCGCATCCCCACATCATAAAGCCAAGAATCTGCCACATTGCATATTACCCACAGCAATAAAAGCACAGAGCACTTACAGTCTGTGTGCAATCAATTACCATGTAATCACATGACTTAGAGTTGCAGAACCCACTCGCTCTTCACTTTCATACATCTATAATTAAATGTGACAGGGTTTTCTGTTGTTAGAGTACAACTCCATGGCACACAGTATATCCTCAGCTATTTGTATGAGATAAGGATGAAAGAGAAACATCACCATCAAAATGACGTGAAACAGGTCAACACACACCCACAGCTTGCATAGCAGCACAGCACACAGCAAGGAACACACACTCACACACGTCCATGCACACGTTCATACCAGCACACACACACACAAACACACAGTCTAGAACACAGCTGGATTCTGTTACCCACAATACACTGCAGCCATCTCTCACTGTGAGACAGAATGAGAGGCCCACATAAACCTTTGTCCTCCCCTGTGATAAGAAAAAGGTAGTGAGAGAAAGAGAGGGGGAGAGGTAAACCGAGAGGGGGGAAGACAGAGAAGGAGAAATTTAGTGTTTTAATAGCTGGTAGCTGACGACTGCCTCCATTCATCTACAGTCTGCTGTAAACACCGACTGACTTCTCTAAATCTGAAGTACATGAGAAAATCCAGATATGAGCGTGTTGTACAACATCTAAAACTAAAGAGGAGACACACAGACTGCTGCTTCAGCAATGCTTAGAATAATTAAAGGATGGGACTTTTTATGACTTCAACCAAAAGTAGCAAAATTTTCAAAATGGAAATGAAAAAATAAAAACAAACTGCAGTAAATGCCCACAAGAGGCCAGCTCCAAAAGTCATACCCATAGACATAGCAGAAACTTGTCTTAAGTGTATTAAGGCTTAAAATGTTGCATAAGGGCATGACAACTTTGAGTGACAGGTAGGTGTGGTTTCATATGGGTAGCTGCCTCTTTATACACTCCACTGCCTTCCCATGTTTTGATTATAGGTGGACCCTGCACTGCCATACCTTATTGTTTTACAGAGTGATACAATTGTGTATTTGCACTAAGACAACAACATGATGGAAGATGATGAGTTCAAAAAGCCTTTCGTTTCCTTTTCTGGCTCTCTAATTTTGCCACAGAAACCTGTTTTTAATTTTGGAAACCTGCTGAGACAACCTTTTGTAGAAGTAGTTTAGGACACAGTGTCAATGGACTTTGCCTTCTGTGACACAGAGTCACAGGTCAGGGTAAGGCTAGAGCCAGCGTCTGCTTCAGGACCAGGTGGTATGCTCTGTAGTTCTATAAGCAAAAATAATTAACCTGGTCCGTCCACTGAACAGATAGCTATAGTGTTGCAGTGACAATGGCATGATAAACTGTTGCCTTCTTGTACATCACATGACTGCAGTTCTGTATGTAGTGTGGGCCTCTGTGGTGGTGTGAGTGGTGCCTCAGTGTTTTGGTATCTGACTCAGCTATGGCAGAGATGCCAGCTATGCTTCCACAGCTATGATGAAAATGCAGAGTGGCATTTAGGTGTGCTGCTACTGCTTGTTAGACCTTGATGCTTGGAACGTTACTGTAAAGAGATCCAGATCCTTTCACAGCCAAATACTAGAACAGAGTAGACAGTATCACTGATAATTGCTGCATTCCACTGGTGTGTCTGTGCTGGGGCTTTGGTACGGTGCCTGTGAGCACACACACTTCCTGGCATATCTAAATGAGACATTTCCATCATAAAGGTTATAAGGTAAAGCTGTCTTAAGTGAAGTCAAAAGTACACATCAATACATAGCTTATCTGACATCTCAGCCTCTGCGAAGGTTAAAAAAAACAGATGTCGAGCCAGATAAATATTGGATTTTTGGGTGTCACATGGTTTTTGGAGGTAAAATGTTATCTTGATCTATCAGATGTTATGGTTGTACTGTTTATTTACATGCATGAGTGTTGTAAACAATGTAGTTTATCATTTATTTATATGAGCAGGCAGCTGTTTGACACTATAATATATAATTATTACATATTATTACCCAGAGCCATTCTCTGATGTCTGGCTACCATTGCACTTAAAAACATGGGCATTTGTTCTGTGTGGTTCTCTAAAACAGACCACACAGTTTATGGTGATTGTACTGAGAGAGTGGAAACACAGGCTGACTCATACAGAAAAGAAAGAGCAACCTGTTTGTGTTTACTCTTGGTACTCTTGGTCACACCCCTTGATTTCAGATGACTTTTGACGACTTGTTGATTTATCTACTTCTGTGATAGAAGTATAAATGCCATGCCAATGTGGCAGTGGTTAAGCAGTAAGGTTTGTGTGTGTACTTGTAAGCACTGTCTGTGCCTTAGAGCTTGTTCTGTCTGTCAACAGTTGGCAATATGGTCTGTCACCTGCAGTGAGCTTTACACAGGTGAGCCAGAAGGCAACTGGCAGCAGACACACGTCTGTCAGACACAATGGATTTATTTTCTTCCACTTCTTTTTACTGCAGGTACTAATTTGGTAAATCCTTCCAGGTAGGTTACAAATCCTCCATATGCTTGGGAATCTGTTTTAAGGTCCTTAGAGCCAAGTACACACACATAACTTTAATAAAATGACAAAATCTGGCCCAACTTCCTTCAACATGCTTCATCCAGTTCTAATTAATTTAACTGGGTCTGAAGCGTCAAGTAGTCTTTAGTGGTTTTCCTAGAATATAACACTTAAAGCTTCAATGCACCACTTTCCTCCCTCAAACACTGAAGTCTTTTATTAGTGCCTCCTTCACTTCCCTCAGGTCTGTCAGCTCCTGGCCTGCCGTCTCTTGTCGCTCACCTTAATGAGCTGTTTACATCTGGGAACAACATCTTTCAGCCAAGGGTTGACTCGGGTTTGCATTGTTTTCAATCAATAATCTCCACTGCATTTATTTTCTGACTGCCTCCTACTATCATTGCCATGCGATGTCAAATACACATCACCTGTCACTGCACTTCTTTTATTATCCCTGTCTCTCTCAATCTATCCATCTGTCAGTCCCTACACCTCCAGGTTTCATTACTGACTGATGATCACCTGCAGGGTTCTTGCTCAAAGCGGGCCCATTCATGCTTAATCCCAGCCATCAGTTGCTAAATTCTGGCCTCTGGCAGGGTACAGGTTGGGCTGGACTGTGGGGCATGACTGGGGGTGGTAAATGCCTCCCCTCCCCTCTGTACAAGTCTTGACAGATACTGCACCATCTGTGCCTTTACACAACAACTAATGCTGCACATCTGCAAGATTGTGCAGACTGTATAAACTCACATCTATTTTACATCCTCCCAGATTTGTTTGGGTTGTCACCTCTGTACTAATATGTACATGAATAGAATGCTACAGCTACACTTTACAAGTCTTTGTATCATCATGGGACTTTTGCCTTCACTAAAGCCCACTAAGCAATTTGCACTGGAAATTTACAAGCATGACAGACTTGCACTGGAAAATCAGCAACAACTAGCGCTGTTATTTACAATCAAACATCACCAGATCATATTTGCCCCGTGCAAACACAGCTTTACTCCATAATGAATACTACATATGCTTCATTCATTCATTCATTCCCTTGCATGCATATCAAACCCCCCCACAGATACTGAAACAGGCCCAGAGAACTCTGCTAAATGTCCCCCGCAGCTGGGTCACCTCATTAACCCACTGTTAGGTCAGAGAGTGTGGATGGATTTACTGCTGAGAGACTTCTACAGAAACTGCCAGTAAGAACACACACACAATTCTAATTGGATTATAATTGGAAAATGAGTTCTACGTCTGAAATCTGCGAACACAGAACCATTCATGAATATGGAGCCCAAACACTTTGTGTTTGAGTGCAGAAATGTGTAACTGATGAGGGATGTTGTTTTGGCATGTGTGTGGGATGGGTGTTTACTTTGTCACTTATCTATTTACTTTAACTCCTGACAGATCCTTTAAAGTAAACGCACACAGACACAGACACACACTTATTCTTCCCTGCTGGAAGTGGAATCAATTAGTGCAAACTGAACTGTGTGTGTTTGTTTGGCTCGGTTAAAGCCACTGACCTTGACTGGTTCATGACCCTGAAACAAAGGCTGTATTTTACACAGAAATCAGATTTTTAACTCTTTGTGGTGCTGTTCAGTGCCACTCCATCTTGATCCGTAAACTTAACAAGACCAGGCCTGTTCCCTGCCATTATTTTCACAGTGTGAAAGCACATAAAAATGTGTCCTGGGAGGGCGACTCTTTGAGAGTCTGTCTGCAAGAGATGGATGGAGCTCATTTTAGTTTGGACAAAGTTGAAAAATATGAAAGAGCTGTGACCAAGTTTGGACCTCTACTGGAGGGCATAGATGTCATCCACTGGCGGACTTTTATACCTTAGTCAGAAGTGAAAACACAAGGACACATTGAGTACTAGGTAGAGGCTATGCAAGCTGTTTCTCACTCAGGAGACCATCTCAGGTTTTGTACCGGGCTGTAAACGTGTTTGTTCTGCTGTTCAGTTGGACATTTTATTGGAGTCCTTTGAAATCAGCCTGAAATATCTGGCATCTCAGAGGTTTTACTGGACCTGAACTCAGACCGCTAATGACATCACTCACACACACACAAGTATCAGAGTGCTTATCTCTTCAATCATACCACAGACCAGTCTCTCCCTCTCTTGCGTTCTGTTTGCACATGCTGTACTATTAGCAGTGACAGGTATCAAACTCATGAACACTTCAGACCATGAAGGCGGGTGGTGGACACAATTTGCTGTGTTACACTGCAACTGTAACCCAGCAGGAAAAACCCTACAAGTGATTGAGTTGTGTAAGGTTAAAGGTCCCGTTCACACTCTTGCTCCCTGTGTTTGTTTTCTTTTTAAATGGAATGGTATAGGTCTTCAGTTACAAGCTAAAAAGGTACAGGGATGCTGTTAGAGGGACAAATACACAGATCATCAGTTTAGGCTTATTATTTAAGACCCTGTTCAGACTGGAGAAAGTCAATCAGGCTAGAGTGGGATTGAATCTGGACTGATTTTAAGCCGGATACATTCAGACCTGTTTTCAAATCTGGCTATTGCACACACATGTCCATGCTCAGTCCCGCTCAATACAGCTTCTTTGCTTTCCTCCTTGCTAGGTGTTGTATCGTAAAAGACTTGGATAGGATGGGGTGCATGCGCGCATAGGTTGTGCGGTTTCTTTTGAAGCGGGATTAATTACACAAGTCCGAATGGGGTCTAACAGTATTGCTGCAATAACAAACTGCGGCAACCACAGTTTATACATGTGAATGGAAAAGCAGCAGGACTGATGAATCTGATGTTTTTTGGAAATTTGATGTTGATCATAGAAGTTTAGAGATGCACAAAAAAGTCATTACTCCGAGCTAAAAATATGAACACTGCAGCCTGTCGCATGACACTTGTCACACTTGAGGAATGGCAGACAGTGGTGTAACCGCTGGATGATGGCGAACAAGGGTGTGCCCTGCCTGTGATAGAGTCCAGTTTAATACCCTTGTTTGATCACCAACATGTCACTCCATGTGTTCGCAGTTAAACTGCAAGCCTCGCTGCACACTGTGCGGTGAAACTGGACTCCGAGGCAGAGCAATGTGGAGGAATGGCACTGACACGCTCCACTGCAGAGCAGGCGCTGACACACGACTCTGAGAAAAACCCCGAGGCTTGTAGAGATGTTTGGAGAGGGAATGAGGAGAAAAAAATGGTGTTGTGTTATGGAGTGCACACACACACACACAGAAGTGACCTTATTTGATTTGACAGTGATAGTATACATCATGCCTTAAGTTTTTTAACACTGTACTTTATAGATAACTTGTTTGTCATATTTCTGGTTGTAGATTTTCATGAAAATGAGAGGATCAGACCATAAACACAGTCACAAATATTTCTAATAGCCATCTGGATGCTGCCAAACAGCTGCCTAAACCTCATTTAAACTGTTTAATGTCATCCTTTGAAGTATTTTTGTAACTGAAATCAGTTTCATAGGAGCTGACATGGCCCAGTGAAAGAGATAGCACGCTTCTGACTTTAAAGCGATTTCCTTTAAAGATAAAATCACACTGTTCGATTTCATGGGAAGATATGTGAGGGTTTAACAAGTCCAGAAAAATGCCGAGGCTCAACTGAACTGAACAGGACAAGCTGTTGTGTTTCAGTGCCAATGTATGCAGATGTACACACACAGGTCAATAACAGCATGGTCACAACGAGGCCTCCACCATCACAGGCTGAACATTTGTGCTTAAGATGAGCTGGTTTACTTTCTTCTGATTCCCTCTCCATACACCAAAGTCCACAAAGTTCTACATTAACACATAAACAAGTCCACCTCACAGTGGCTCTGCTCAGCTTTATGAGGTTTTCTTTCCATCCAAGCTCTTTATATGGAAATGCTGCTTTAAGTAAAATCACTTTTCACTGTGAGCGTGGTTGAAAGTTACGCTCAGCTGCCAATAATAAAAATACAGTGTGTTTTTTCAGTATTGCTTCGAAGTTTTTCCTGCCCTGTGTTTGCTTTCTCAGCTGTCCTGGGTGCTGATCCTGATGTGCTGCTGTCCTCAGCTGACAGACAGTGACATTCCTACATTAGAATACGTTTTCTTCTTTTATAAGCTTTGTCTCTGCTCTTGGTTTTCAGCAGGAAGAGTTTGCTGGAAAAACATGAACTTACATTTTTTCACACACTTGTCACTTCAATCAAGAACCTTTGAATCAGACTGTTGCACACTCAGAGACCTGCTGTAAGATCTGCCAACTCTTTTTTTTTTAGTATAATAAAATATTATTAAGATATTATTTTTGTGACCAAACCTGGATTCTTCTGTCTTAAAGTGATATTTCTCCGTCATTCTTTCTGGTCTGCAGAAGCTTCAAACTATAACTGATATCATTCTGTATTGCTGCTGAACTTAGAACAAACTACACATATCCGGTACATTTTTTTCAAATTATATGCTCAAATAGTTACATTTATGATAAAAAAAATGAGCACAAACATAATCTTTGTAGACTTTGTATTTCAGTTAAAGATGCAACATGGACCTCGAAGGCCTACAACAAAACTTTTATATTTTATTATTCCTTATTTAGTTTGTTATGTTTTGTGTAACTTTCGAAACTAAACAAGAAGTCGGTGGTGCATTTGGTGATCTGATCAGATCCATGTGAACTCATCCCTTCCTGTTCCCCGCACTACAAACTCCTTCCAATCACTTTGAATAATGGCAGCAGCCAACCTTTAATGAGCAGGTAGTTCAGGGAAGGTCAGAACTCTGAACTGGCTAACAACCCAATCCGGATGCCAGACACCCAGGTCATTTTCTGCTGAGATCCAGTCAGTATAATTGCTTCATCCATCCTTGCAACCTCAATTTGTCTAATATTTCCCATCTGTTCTGGTGTGTCTTGGCCTCATCTGAGGTACGAATCTAAGTGACCTGCTGACTGCTTGTTTTGGACTTGCACTGGTCTGTCTGTGTTTATGGAGTGTCTTGCTTTAGCCACTGGCTGTTGCTAATGTATTGGCACATCCACATGATAGACTCAAACTATTAATCCCTGTCCTCTCTCCTAAAACTGAGACCGGCAAACCTTTAAATTGAGGCGGCCAAAAAAAATTAATTACTCAACTCCTGACATAGCTCCATCAAACACAAATTAACAAAGCACACAGAATTCTTTGTAGGTCTCAACAATGTTGCACCCAGTAACTAAAACAACTCATACTACTGTATCCCTGCACAGCTGGTCATATAAACGTCCTTTCTTTTTTTTCATTTACACAGTAGTGTGTGTGTGTTAGCAGGAGCAGATAATTGGTGCATCTGAACTGGTAGTTAAAATTTAAAGCATCATAATAACAAACACAGAAGGTCAGAAGAAGTAACCCAGAATCCAAGATGGCTGCCCTGCCCACATCAAAGTGAAAACTGTAGCAAAATAGTGGTTATCTGCACGTCCGTCCATAATAAGTTCGTACATTTTGTACTGTCCAAATTGTTGTAGATGCCCAACACAAATGGAACACCACCAAATACTGCTGTAAAGAAATCCAATGTAGTATGAAGTTGTACATGTCAATGTGTAAAACTGTTTAATAATTTGATAAAACTGAATAAAAAATGTAATTTTTGATGCCAAATGACCCACAAAACTACTGTACTGTGAGTTTCTTGCTAATGGACTAAACAGACCACGGCATTAGTTGAGGCAGGCTGTGATTTTTGCTTCCATTTAACATGGCTCTGTCTGTATAATTTTAGTTTGAGGGCTTAAATTATCAAACATAACTGAAGTTAGTGCATTAAGATACACTTCTACTATCCCCACCTCTCGCTGCTGCAACCTAACGTTTGATCCACCACCCTTCTCTTTGAAGTGGCATCTGTGGGCAAGATGTCCAAATTAAAAGTACCACAGGCTCGCCCACAGCCACAGCTCGCTACGCTGGCTTCAGCAGGAGGAGGATCTGGGAAATGCTGAGTCAGATGCAAATGAACTGAGTCAGATGAGACAGATGAGCATCATCTTTTCACCAGAAAACCTGGTCATTTGTCTTTCTTGCCCAACTATGTAACAGCTGTCTTTTTTTATAAACAAACACATAAAGCTGTTAGTCTTGTTCATAAAGGACGTGCAAACACGCCATGTGGGAATGATGAGGAAATAATCAGTGGCTTGTTGACTGAAAGAAACAACATTACAGTGTTGAAGCTTTTTTAATCTTTTTTTCCTGATTCCTGAGTTATGCTTAGTTCTGTCTCTTACAAACTCACTGCAATTTATTGCAGCCAATCTGAAGACACCTTTTACTTTCAGATAACCAACAGTCGACGGGGCTGTAAGTGATGGATCATCTAAAGCATGTGGTTATCTAAAAGTAAAAGGTGTCTTCAGATTGGCTGCAATAAATTGAGAGTGTTAACACTGCGAATCCTGCTTTATCCAGCTTGATTTCAATCCACCTCATGGAGGTGGATCTAGCCGGATTGGCTCAAATGTGGCTCAGGTCTGAATGCAAATGCAGATAGCGAATCCTTCTAGCGACATGATACTTCCGGTTAGCAACATGCTACTTCCGATTAGCGATGCGCCACTTCCGGTTCACGGGGAGCGACACAGGACAAAAAAACTCACAACGCATGCGCACACGTGGTCCTACCGCGGCCTGAATGGACTCTGTATATTACGAAGTGCCACCTAGTGGTTTGGAGGACCGCAAACAAGCCGGATTAAGCCAAATTGAGTGCGGACAGGCTTGTGTGATAGCCAGATTTGAAACTAGGTCTGAACGTATCCAGCTTAAAGACTATCCAGATACAATCCTACTCTAGCTGGATTAACTTTCTCCAGTGTGAACGGGGCCTGAGTCAACAAGCCAGAGATTATTTCCTCATCATTCCCACATGGCGTGTTTGTACGTCCTTTATGAAAAAGACTAACAGCTTTATGTGTTTGTTTATATAAAAAGACAGCTGTTACATAGTTGGGCAAGAAAGACAAATGACCAGGTTTTCTGGTGAAAAGATGACGCTCATCTGTCTCATCTCCTGCCCTGAACCTGCTCTCATCATGACAAACAAGCAAGTAACTGTTAAAAATTTGACACAAGCCTCATCTTGCTAGCTTTTTGTTTTTCTTTCTTTGGTGGTCTAGGTGTCATCAGGTGGCTTCTGGCCAAATGAAATCATGGTGAACAGACTCAATACAGGGTCGGTTCTGTTTTTTTACTTATAATAATCTGGAATAGAAGTTGGACTCAACACTGTCTCTGCGTCTTTCCCTGGCTGTGTGTCTACTGTTTTGTCACTTTCTTGTCCCGGTCTGTGAGCTGACTGGTTCACCCTTCCACTCCTGACCTCTTAATCCGCTGCCAGCTGTAGCGAGGCCTCCGAGGAGGAGGAGGACTACGTGACTGTGCGTGCATGAGTGTGTGAGTGTGTTTGAGTGACAGGAGAAGAGAATGTCTATGCAACCTATAAATGTGCACATAGGTATCTTGTGTGATCTTTAAGTAGCAAAACCGAGCACACAAACACCCCTAAAAGTGGTTGCGAATACACTTGAGGCTACACTTGAGCATAACAAGCACAGACTCACACCTGCAGTCAACGCTGTTATTTAGCTGACAATACAGTCGAGTCGGTGATATATGTTCTGTTGCACAACTCCTTTCAGTCTACAGGGTTCCGCAACACATCTTATCTCATCAGGCACTTATAATACTCTGTCATCTATAATTTAATGGCCATCTAATTGATTGTAGTGATCCAGATGCTTACAGTTAAAACAACTTTTTTTCATACGCACAGTGTTATTTAGACTACTGTGCCTTTTTTTGCCTCACATCGTGGGAGCTATAAAATTTTTTCCTAATAATGCAGTCAGGCGTTTGCAGATTGCACCATGTTAAGTCGCCTTAGCTTTAGTGTACACACACTGATGCTGAGTGATGTCACTCTTGTGATGTTTTTGTTGACATTTGACAAAAAATGATGAGGTGTTTAGTTCGAACAAAAGGAGAGCAAATGGAAACACTATACTCTGTACATCTAAATGCAGAGGTCAGAACACATTCCCCTAAACACCTGAGGCACCTGTGGCTCAAAAGTGTGTCACACGTCCTGACCCATACAGCATGTTACACACAAGACCCGACCCCTGTGCACACGCCCATGGTAAGCAACACTGCCGGTTACCTTTTGTTTGTCAAATGGCATCTCTCCTCACCTGTTGTGCCGTCGACTCTTTCAGAATATCAGAGGTCCAGACCTTAGTCCTTTGAAGTGGTCTGTGAGGCCCTGCAGTCTCCAGGCTACTGTCTACTTGCAACTTGAGTGTGTGTTGGGGGGAATGAGGGCTGTTGAATGGGGATGAAAGGGTGTAATGTGTGTGCAGCCAGACTATGTGCCCTCAGGAAACAAAAAAGATAGAGTGGGTTTTAGAAAAGGGGGGGTTGGAAGGTGGGTTTTCCCTAATCTTCTTCACCACCCCCCCAACACACACAGACACACACTCGCCCTCAGGTAATGGTATAGCTGCTGCTATAGAATGGGGTGTTATCTTTAAGACTTCAGACAGATTAGGTAGCAAGACAGACTATGGAAATGTCTGCTTCCATCACACACCAAGAAAAATGTGATCATAGTTTAATATTCATATTTCTCAGTTGGGGTATCTAGATTTTCTTCCATTAACATTAACTCATTAAGGGATATGACTGTAAGGGCTGGTTATTAAACGGTTGAATGGTGTAATCTCAGCCTGTCATTTCTGCATTAGGAAACCTGCCCACAGATCTCCCATTGGAGGCATCCCCCTCTCTCTCTCTCTCTCTCTCTCTCTCCTGGTGTCTCCTGGTACCACGGAGGAATGTTATGAGGAGTCTGTATATGTCATGCTCTTTACCTTCCTACTGAACCGCCGTGTTTATGCAACACACTGTGAGGATGAGGGGGGAAGGTACTTAGAGACACGCTTCATGGGTTAGTAAAGGAGTAACAACCCCTAAACCGTCCCTTGGGGGAGATGGGGGATTACAGGGGGGAGGAGGCATGGGGCTTTGAGCTCTAGGAAAGCAGAGGTTCCCCTCTGGTGAGCATGTTAAGTCTCAGCCTGTTGCGTGTTGTTTGAGTCTAGAATTCCTCTGGTGTCAAAGAAGCTTGTTAAGATGTAATGTGAGCTTTTTTATGTCGCTGAAAAGAGAAACCAAATTTAGCAATATTCCTTCTGCCTTCACTTAAACAGGAGTTTAACAGCTTTATGCAAGATTTGGATGTATACATGTAACAATAGCTTCAAATCCAGATAATAGTAAGGTCGTTTCATGTATATCCGTGGGGTCTGGAAAAATACATTTGTCTGGAACAGCATTATGGCTGAACTGAGCAGAATGATTTATCAGCAGTCAGAGGCCTGACGCTGGTCCTCCACTCCATCTGCGTGGTCCCTGCTTCCTCTAAACGTTCCCTAATGAGCTGACAAGCAGCTCAGCCCACCCCACCTAGACATCTGCACAGCAGCAAGAGGGACAGATCACTATTCCTTGCATGTATGTGCAGTTTGTGCTCTAGAACCCAACAACAGAAAGTCATGTTTGTGAGACTGAAAACAGTCTGTTTACTTAGGAAGTCCAGATTTGGAAGAGAAAAGGAGAGCTAAATACTACCCCGTTCACACTGGGGAAATCAATCCGGCTAGAGTGGGATTCGGGATATCTGGATATATCCTGATATTTTTTTTCTGAGTGTGAACACCGCGAATCCGGTTATATCCAGCTTGATTTCAATCCACCTCTCGGAGGTGGCTCAAATGTGGCTCAGGTCTGAACGCAAATGCAGTTAGCGAATCTGGCTAGCGACGCGCTACTTCTGGAGGACTGCAAACAAGCCGGATTAAACTGGATTGAGTGTGGACACGCATGTGTGATTTAAAAATAGGTCTGAACATATCCAGCTTAAAGACTATCCAGATACAATCCTACTCTAGCAGGATTAATTTTCTCCAGTGTGAACGGGGCCTAAAAGACAACCACAGGACATGGAAATCATAGTGGTGTGTGGAGGAGTCTCCCATAGTGTTTTAAGCTCTAACACACTTTTTAGTAACCTAACTGATATTAAATAAGACAGAAAAGTTGGCACCGCTTATTTAAAAAGTTGAATTCTACAGACTCTTTTCTGCTCTAATGTGTGACATTTGTGTTCCACTTGAAAAAAAAATGAGAGAAAATATTAGGCTAACGGCGGAAAGCTGAGATGGAAAACAGATTGAACAGAAACCAGAAAAAAGAGAGAGCGAAGGGGTGAGGCTGCAAACGAGCCGCTCCACAGTGGTAAAAATGTCACATGTGCACATGTCAAGGAAAGCAATGACAGACAGCAAAGAAAAAAAACAGCGATTTCTGTCCCTGAAAGCCAAGAAAAACACAGTGGAAATAGATATATGAAAACATTCAGGAATGCCAGATTCAGTTATAAGCATTACAAAAGAAGGCTTAGCCAGTTGTGTCAGTGATGATATTTATCTATAAAAACAAAGTGGTACATTGACCAAAATCTGACCTAAAGGCTGGGTGTATCTGTGTGTGTGTGTGCAACATCAGAGCACTGCACTGCACACTTAAACCCCACTAAGAAGGTTTTCAGTTGGTGTGCATGATAAGAACTGAAATCTCTCAATAGACACGTGCATGCATACACACACATACACACACACACAATCCAATCCTCTTCACCTCGTACCTCTTACCTCCCCTCATAGGGTTATTAACTCCCTGATTGGGGAGCTTTCCTTTGGATTCCCCCCTATTTAGTTGTCACGGTGGCGTGACCCAAACACTTATTAGCTGACCCTCGGGATTAGTCCAAGCTTAAAACCTAGGGGAGTTGGGGTTAAGCCTTCACCTCGAGGTGCTCACTGCAGCATCTCACACAAACCTTAATTAAATTGCTGAGACACCAAGTCAGGAATGTTTGCTTTGCTCTCCCTCTCTCTCTCTCCTGTACGTATACTGCCATCCATCCTTCTGTCTCCACCTTTCTTTGCTTTTCCCATACTCATACTCCATGCTGGTTTGTTTTACAGCCTCCTCGCAGAGCGGGTGGTGAAGGGACGGCAGGTCATATTCCGCACATCACCAGAGTTATTAAACGAGCAGCTCAGTCAGGCACTACAGACATTCTTCATACATGTTACCAGTGCAATATGTCATCACAAGCAGCTGATTGATAAAACCTTTAGAAGTGGCTGATAAATAAATAATAATAATAATGGAATTTGCTGTATTGATAGTGTAACTGTGCCTTCCTCTACTATTGTTCTAAATCTGGACAAAGATTTCAGATTTATATTCCATGATTAGCCTCATCCTTTAGAACAACTGTTTCCAAAAGTAAAATACTGCAGAAAAAAGTTTGCAACTTCAAATTCTACAATTTTTTTTTCATTTACACTGATGTAAAACAAGAAAATCAAGAATTCAGCAGCTAATGTGTATGAACCATTCCTTTATGATTAATTGTTTTCATCACTTTATCAATTATTTGATCAATTGTTTCAGCTCTGCACTTGAACAACTCTACTCTTCCTCCTGCATTACCATGACTTGCAAACTGATGTGATCTAGACATGGAAAACGAATTTAACGTGATCTGAAAGATGATTTTCTTTTTGAGCTGAGTCAGCGCTCTCTGATTTATTTCTTATAACTCTTCATTCTCCAGAAAAGGAATCCAGAAATAAAATAAAAATCAATCAGTACCTACAATAAACCCTCTGGTTATAAAAGTATTGCCTTATGTGTACAAGACATACATTAAGCAGAAACAGCAGATAATCTGACGTCCCAGTGGGGGACACCTTGACTTGTCTCTGAGGATCATCTCCCAATGATAAAGATTAAAGTCTCCCATTTGAAAACAAACAGCCAGAGGTGAGAGAGGACCCGTAGAGGGACAGATAACGACTTCTAATCCGACACATTCGACGCGCTCTTAAGGAACGACAAAGATAAGAGTTAACCCTGTTTCCACATATCTCCGCAGGAAACACTCCTCTCAGTGTCTCTTCTGTTCGTGCGTCCCCCTGAGCGCGTCTGCTCGGCAGATCCTGACCCGAGATACTGACCCGTGCGCCGGGAGAGGAATGCAAGGATCCTCTGACAAACACACAGAGACCACAAGGGAAGCTTTTCACGTGTGGAGCGGGGGCATGGATGAAGGCACGGCGAGGAGCCGAGGTTGGATCGATTATCAGAGCGTCCCAGAACTGGTTCTCTGCGCTTCTAATCGATATCACAGCATCCGAGAGATTTCATGCAGGAGCGGGGCTGCTTTGCTGTAACAGCTTGCAGATCCCATTTATTGCTGACTGAGTTACCCCGTTCTTTACTGAGCACAAAGTTTAAACATCACAATAAGAGCGCACGGGAGGCTTACCTTGGCAGAATAATCCAAAGTCCGCTCGCGCAGCTTCTCCCCAAAACTTTTATCCACTTTGTCAGCGAGTCTCTCAATGCAACTCACACGAAAAGCCCCCCCAAAAAAGCTGCATGCGGCGCAGCAGAGTTCGTGTTCTCCCGGAGTTCAACCTAAAAGTTGTGTCTCTGCAGCGCACTCGCTCCGCTTGGAGACCCAGGACTGCGGCGATCAGTGCGCACAGACGATTCAACAATAGCGCTCATTGAAGTAAAGGGAGACGAGCACTTAAACAGGCTGTGGAAGTGGGAGGTACAGTGCGAGGCCAGAGCGCGCAGTCCTGCGCGTCCCCGAGAGAGGCTGCACCTGCAAAAAATATCCACAGCAGGAAAGATGGTTTATCGTCCGCTTCAGAGATGTCCGCCGCAGTCTGTGCAAACACGTTAGGAGCAGTCTGTTAAAACTGCAGAGATAATCACATAAAGCCCACGGAGCCCCTAAAGGGACCTCGGCAAAAAAGTTATGTCATGCTGCGTAATTAATTATGTATTAATAGATTATTACTGATAAAGTGTTGTAAGAGCAGATTTGTTTGACTGAATGAAAACATTCAGGTGGTAAATCATGCCTGCAGAAAATGCAAATCTTTCTCTCACATTTAAATTGAATGAATATAATCCTTAATGAAATATAGAAAATGGAACTGAGGTTATGGTCATATATATAGGCTATATGACTATTTGAGTGAGGTTGGAGGTTGCATAAACAATAAGTAAGGACGCACCCGAACTGAAAAGCACCACAACTTATTTATGTTTCTAAAGCATTAAAATCACTTGGTTAGGTTTAGGAAAAAATATATTACACATTAAACATACATTAAACATGTTTTTCAAGGCAAACCTCTTCCTATACAATGACAGTTTTCTAGGGATGTCCAGATCCGATCACGTGATCAGAATTCAGGCCCGATTATGTGGTTTCAGACTCGATCGGAATCGGATGTTACCTCCTGATCAGTACTCGGATGTCGGATGTATTAGGGCTAGCAATGACTCTCTGGTGCTTTGTTCAGGGGTATGATTGTCGCTTTGGGTGTAAGAGGTCCTGGGTTTAAGACTCGGACGAGCCGTTTCCTTTGCGAAATTTCCCAGCGTTCCCATGCATTTCAGGCAGTTTGAAGTATTGTGCCAGTGGAAATGGGTAGTTGGTGTGGTGGCGAGCCCTCCTCTTGACACACACACACACACACAGAATATGCAAAAAGAAACACAAGCAGTAACAGGCAATAGGTTTGAAGAGGAGAGAACAAAATGCCCATTGACAGTGCGAAGGCACAGTACAGCAGAGCCAATAAGATAGCACAGATGATTGCCTGAGTGACCTGCCTTTGTAGAGAACCCTAAAAGTATTGGATCAGGACTCAAAATCTAATGACTCGGACTCAAGGGCAAAAACACCTGATCTAGACATCCCTAGAGTTTCCTGGCAATTTGTTTAGGGTAATGCAGACTTAGGAACTTAGTCCATCCGATCCAGAGGATGTTGGCATACACAAAAAACCTCAAGGGGGCGCATTACCTAGGTAAACAATGGTTGTATGGCTGTTCACCTCAAAAATTGTACCATGAGACCTTGTTGTTATTGTGAGGACACTTCTATAAATCCTTACAATTCACAATATATACACATCAGGGGCAGTCAGTATTATTCTTGATAAAAGAGGAAAGTGCACAAGGAAATTCTTTTCCATGTTCACCTGCCATTCTGTTTTAAATACCGCTGAGCCATGTGTGTCTTGTAAGGTTCACCCTCCTATCACCTTTCTTTTTATTTACAGCCCAGCCTTTCCATTTTAAGCCCATGTATTTATACACAGTCTTGAGAAAGTAACTGCAGGTGCACCACTAACCAAATACTTCCGCCTGTCACCTAAACTGTAAATGAGCTGTGGATGGAGACAGTAAATCCAAATAGTGTGTGTGTGTGTGTGTGTTGGGGTGGCTTCAACAGCATCACTGACAGTCAAGCACACCGCTAGGTATGCATTAATATGCATTAATTAATAAAACAGAGTAATTACACAGGCATGTAAATGGTAGTATATACAATGTATACATGTACAACTGCATCACCCAACACACAGCTGCCCACTCACACACATTAACACCTCTAAGAGTCTAAATTGAGACGGTCAGACAAGTCAGAGCATGCATGAGTCCAGATGAAATCCTGTTTGATCTATATGACTCACACACAATAAAAACACCACAAATGTGCTCACTGTAACACAAAGATGTGTCTCATTTTGCAGTGAAACTGTTTGTTGAAATGCTGGACATGAACTTTAAAAGAGCATCAGATAAAAACAATTGTACTGAGATTATAATCTATTATAATCTTACTGAATTTATGTATTATAATATTATAATTTATGTAACCCATTAATCTTATATATTGTTATTTACAGGCTTACAGGGAACACTGTGGGAAATTTGATGTGGAAATTTACCTTTAAAGGACTCATGTTAATATTTAATCTCATTCTTAATCTACTGTATATGTCAACATTCAGGGCCTCATCAAGGTCAGCTGGACTGTGGGATCAGTCCCATTAAAGAGCTGCTTTGTGTCACACTGTAAGTGTGTTTGTGCGTCTGCTGGTGTGTGTGTGTGTGATCCTGTGCGAGAAAACAAACACGGCAACCCAAATCCTTCACAGCTTTGTTTGATCTGCTGCTTTACAACGAAACACTAAAGTGGGATTTTCTCATGGGAAGAAATCAATACACCAATCAATCTCATTCTAATTCACCTTTAGCCTAAAATGTACACATAAAGACAATTCAGCTTTTTTTTAAATGATTATGTCACAGTGTGAACATGCCTATGATATGCAGATACAATATCTAAGGGTAAAACTCTGTAAGAGCCTCTGGTTAAATTTACTGTGAAACAGTTGTGTGTGTTTTCTTCTGTGGTGGTTTCTGAGAAAATAGCCACCATGATGTCACACAGTTATCTAGAATATTTACTTTTGGTGGAGAGTTAAGCCATATCAGTGCTGGATGCTATGATGCTTTCTTCATGTTTATTTTTGCATCTATAGAGGGTCTATACATGAGGTTTTTTTTTAGAATGCTAAAGGTCTGAGCTGCACGAAATTACATCAGCTGATATACACTATGAAGAAAAGATAGAAGCTGTCCATCTGTTTAAAATGTAGATGGTGGGTGTGTGCAACAGTACCTCTTGTTTAAATTTCCCATAACTGTGACCCAGCATTGCTTGTGAAAGGTCAAAAGCTTACTCAAAAGATGTTTCATCACTGGAGCAATGCTATGATTTTTACAGTACAGCATGGTGCGTAATAGCTTAAGTGTGGCTCCTGCTGTGTGAGCACCCGAGGGGGGGCTGTAGTTGGGTACAAAGTGGGAGTGTTTGACAGTCAGTGTTTATGTGATTCACACAGCCAGGGCTGTGGAAAGCTTGACCCTTCACAGACCTCCTCATCACAGCGGAAATGACTTCTGTCTCTGGCCCTGGCTTTCTCCTTCAGTCCCTCCCAAAACCCCTCAAGTTGTAGCTTTAGAGGAATGTAAATAAAACAGGAAAACAAAGCGGGTGAAGCAGAGGGAGGGTTAAAGTGTGTGTGTGTGTGTGTGTACACTCTGTACAACTTGTGTTTATGTGTATGTAAGCCAGGCTGCACATGCTTGTATACTGCACATAGCTGCCTGTACAAGTGTGTTTTACAACATTGCCATTGGTGAAGTTCCTTTAATGAGGGCTGGTGCACAGACTGTGTCTCGGGGAAAAATTGTTGCGGCAGAGAGGAAAACATGAAATAACACAAAGGAATTCAAGCCTGGAGTTACTCTCCCCACGGGAGGCAGTAAGACTGTGTGTTTGGTCCCGAGCCAGGAGCACTAAGGCAAGACAAGACCAGCGCCCATGCTTTATTCCTGTTTCCCGTCTTTCATCTGCTTTTTTGTGAAAGTACTCTTTTGTCTGATTTTGGAACTTTAGCACAACAAGTCTTTTTTTTCTTGTGTACATGTGTTTTCTTTACTTGTATACTGTGTGATCCTTCTCATGTATGTGTGTGTGTGTGCTCCTCTCAGACTCTTGGTGTATTAATAGCACTTTTCTCTGCTGATGATGAAATTGCCACCTGCACCCTATCACAGCCACACACGCACACTCAGAGGCATGTAGAAACACACACACACACAACTCCATGTGTGCAGTAATATTGCCTTGTAGCAACATTTTAGCGCACAAAAAAGTATATAAGTATATAACACAACTATAGACAGACCTTGGATTCAGTCAGATGTCAAAACACTGTATGTTCTGCCTCTGTGACCTCCTCTTTCCTCCACCAGGTGGTATTTACAGACAGATAACCTTGGGTATCTTCATGTTTTGACAGGAAGAAGGATGGGATGAAAAGAAGAAAAGTAGCAGAAGGAGAATGACAGAGATCTGAAAGGGAACAGAGCAGTAGAGAAAGAGAAGAACATAATAAGGAAGACACAGTGAGATGTAGCGATGTGCAGTGAGTAGGACAAAGGGAGGAGGAAAAAAACAACAAGGGAGGAGAAGGAGGGTGAGATGTTTGGGAGGAGGGTGACAGTCATGGGAACCCGTGTTTGGTCCCTGCTCCAGACCTTGTCAGTGTTGTTGTTTTGTTTTCACATGGCCTTCAACCTCCCTGTGTGGACCACAAACAGATGTTGATGATGTTTCTCGCTGCAGTTTGTCCTCAGAGTCATCAGCGCTGCTAATGGGCTGTGGTGAGACATTCTCTGAGGATGGACGCCATGGCTGAAGAAACAACACAGTAAGAGAACTCTGAAACACCCGACTTACAAAAACATAGAGACATTTTATTATAGAGATAATTGGTGGATATGCAGTATGTTATTTATGAATAGACAAGATCAATCAATGTTGCATCTGCACACACTCAAACAAAACTCTGTGTGTGGTAAGAGGGGGAGTGTGTAAAGTTACAAATAATTGGAACATACAGCAGATTTCCTTCTGATGCAATTTTTGTTAAATTAGTGTAACTTCTCTTTACAATCCGATAGCAACCGATTAGTTCGGCAGTTTCGCTTTAAAACGAAGAATATGAATCATCTGTGTAAGCTATAAAACACTAAAAACATCAGCCAATCCTCCGGGTGGAGTATTGGCTGGTTGTCACTCTCTTCCTGCTCTGTGCGCACCAGAGAGGTACGTGCATGATGGCCGAAGTCACAGACCGCAGCTCGTCTTCAGGTAATGCGCGTCCATGTGATTGGGAGGCGTGGCTTCGGGGTGAGCTCCGAGAGAAAGGGGCGTGTGTTTACTTTTGAACTCTGGCTGACTCTCACTGAGTTTTCAAAATCTCCTACCCTACCTTTAAATATAACTAACATGATCCTGTAACTGCTAAAATCTTACCTTAATCACCTTAACTAAAACCTTAATTCAACTAAAAGTTGGACTCCCTGAATGGAACAGCAGATCCTGTAAGAGAACTCTGTAGGAGGTTTCTGAGCCCGTCCCGGTGTGGAGTCTTGAGTCCCCTGGTGAAAGGTGGAGAGGGGGAGGAGGTGGGTGCCTGCAAAACAAGCAAGAGGAACACTGAGAAAGAGAGTGCACAGAATGTGAGGAGACATGTAACAGGGTCCCAGAATGTGTGCAGTGATTGGGAGAGAGATGATAGAAGATAGGGTGTAACCATACGACAGCGTGAGAGAAAAGGCTCAGTCTCATCGCTGAACTACAGTAAACTTCTAAATACAGAATAGGCCTGGCTCAAACCGCAGTGGATGGTGTAAGCTGTTTTACACCATGTGAGGATTCTGGAAGTCTTGCGCTTTGCCTTAATTGCTGGGTCAGCTGTGAGACTATAGCAGTGATGTGACTGAGCTATCACCACTGCTGAAACTCCTCCAGTTTATTTACTCTCCTCTTAAATGAGCTAAATAAACAGATGAAGGCTGTAGGTGCTGCTGTTTGTTCCTTCTTATGTAAAGTAGTTTATGCGTCTCCACTATGGCCCTGGACAGAGTTACAGTGTCTAGTGGCCCCACACTAGGCTGCAAAGCCTGAACACTGTGACTGTGGCAGTTTCATCTATTATAACATTATCTGTATATTATTATTCCATACATTATTATTTATAATGTTATTTATGTCATCAATCAATCAAAACAACTGAATGGGAAATCAAACCATTTACACTTGAAAGTTATTCAAACTAATTATATGATTCAGACTAATAATAGTAGATCACTGATTATTGTTAGCAAGTGTAAGGTTTATCCTTTAAATTTTGACAGGTATGTGCATTTCAGAGTGAATATCAGGTACTCCTGAAAAAGCACATTCAGGCCTGAGGACTACTGAGCATCTGTAGCACAGCAGCCTGAACAGCTGTGTTTATTATGATGGAGAAAGAGAGGATAGTGGAGAGAAGTCAGGAGAAAGAGGCTGTGTGTGCCATTATGTATGCTTGTTTGATTCTGTGTATATACAACATACATTGACTTGTGGCATGTTTGTGTGTGTGTGTGTTTTTGTTTGTGTCTGCACGAGGGTGTCGTGGGAGCAGATTCACAGCACGAGGTCCCCCCAGCAGCCGAGGCCGTCGGTGGTTCTCACAGCCTGCGGAGTGACTCTTTTGACAGGGATCGTGAGAACCTGAGTGGCAGGGGTCCATGTGGTGAAACCCTGACAAGATGTAAAGAGAAGAAAAACAGCATTCAGTGTTCAAAGATGTCAACAGCTTAAGAGGTTATAATCATTACACCCCAAATGGCCCTGTGTGTCAGCTCACTGGCTTTAAAAACTCCTCCGGAGATGCAAATTTTAGGGCAACCTCTCATTTTTTCAGTGGATCCCAAAAGATTTCTTCAGATATGACGCTGGTCCTCTTTGTGGCTGTGGACCACTTTCATGGGGTTCAAGATGTCAGCTTCTTCGAGAGTTCATATGCTCTTAGACTACCAGACTCAAACTACACCTATAAAGATCAAAAAATACACATCATTCCAGCAACTCAAAATTCAAAATTCCAAATTCCATTGACTCGATCTGACCAGTCTCTGTGCTGCAGGTCCCTTCTCTGCCTTTGACCCAAAACCAGAAGCAGCGGGACATCAGGATCTCTCTCTGTTCCCACACCTGTCTCTTTCCTTTGCTGTGTTTGCTCTTTCTCTCCGGTCATCAAAAGACACCATCTCTCTCTGTCTTTTTGCCTCCATCCCTCATCTCCAGCTGCAGCTTCCCTCATGTCAGTGTGTCTGTGGGATTATTTATGGACTGGTGAATGGAGAGAGATAGTATGAGACCCAGAGGTTGGCCTCTACCCTCACAATGTCTGTTACCACTAAATCACCACAGGGTCTGGCTTACTTTCACATTAATGGTTTGTTCATGGTGTGTGTGTGTGAGGGGGGGGAGAGACAAAGTCCAAGATAAAGAACGACACATCATCTTAGTCTGACTTACTCTGATGTGCTTTACCAGTATTAAAGTATCCACCACAGCATTTTTGCCTCTGTTTCCTTCTCATGTATGTTCTGTCGCTCTAACAGCCAGCTTCTACTGAGAGATCTGTTTAACCACTTTTGTCTTACTGCTCGATCTGTGGGCTCAGTTCTGTAAAATACCATCCCACAAAATTGTTGCTACATATTTTTTGTTTTAAATGATGTCCACTGTTCCTACATTCTTAGAAAGGAGAGAGTATAAACTTGATCAGAATCCAACTGCTGAGTCCTGAAGATTTCAAACTTACAACAAACACATGAGCTACAGCCACCTGAGGTTTCAGCCACATATCAGAGCTGGACCATTAGAGAGGATGAATGTGTGTTATTAGTGTGTAGCATATGACCGTTTCCTGCACATACAAAAATCATTTAGTAGCATGGCAAAAACATAAAACAACAAAAAGTCAATTTATAAAACACAAATTTAAAGTATAGTGCGTAGAGTGTTAAAACATTTCCCACCACAGTTTTATGTAATTAGATCAGTTTAAATGACATACTGAGGATTTTTAGGCTGGGTTTGTTAGCAGTGATTGTTCCTCATAGTTAGAGGTAATTTTCTGACTTATTTTCAGTGTTCACTTCTCACTGTGTAGTCCTCCAATAGAGCAGGATTACTGTACAGATCCACCATAAGCTTTGTTCACAGATGAACGGTGAGAGACTGTCGGCCTAATTATTGCTCTTCAATTAACTGTTAGGATATTTACTTTGTTACAAGCCGTTACCTTTTATATACGTAATTATTTTATTTTCACTTGTATTGTGAAAAAAAGGGATCAATACAACACTTTATTCCTATTTATTTATTATTTATTTTAACCAGAAATACTGGTCCAGTTAGATGTATCTGGAACACTTACTACACTACTCTACACTCACTCAAGGAGAGTGTGTGTGTGTGTTTGTGTGTGTGTGTGTGTGTGTGTGTGTGTTTGTTTGTGTGTGTGTGTGTGAAACAGGACCAGCTGAAGTTTATGACCCTGCCATGCAATCTGTTTTTTTCAGGGTGATAGAGAGGACAGCCGGTCTGGAGCAGGGGTTTGTTTGTGTGTGTGTTGTATTTTAAAATGTAAACGAAATTTACAAATGAAGTTTGATGAAGAATGATAATGTCACCGTCACTATAATTCTCTCGTTCCACCTCCCATCCATCTTAGCCATTTATCTCCCTAAATGTTGTTGTTTTAGCGGTGCAAACTGTAGTTTTATTCTTTTGGTGTGTCTGTCAACTGCTTCTTATTAAATTCAGTCTCTGATCTTCAATATAATTTTTGTCCTGCACACACAGTTATTACCCACAGCACATAACACAGGAATCCATCAACTCAAGCCCATCTGAAAGCATCAAAGGAACACCAGAAGACAAGCAATTTCCTCTGTTGTGTATGTACAAATTGGACAGTCTGTGTAGTCTCTGTGAAGGTTTGTGTTTATACCTGAAACAGCAAGACAATAAATGGGCCTGGTAACACACACACACAGCAGAAACAGACCCAAACAAACTGTCTGGTGGGCAGAGACAGGAAGCAGAGGAGGAAATATATGGACTACGTCTGTAAAAGCAAAAGAAAAAAGGCTCAGCAAAGGCAATGATTCTAACTTTCAGAGTTGTGAAATGCACACCAACGTCTATTTGTCGGGTTAATTTTTGTGGATGCAGCCATGATGCCAACCCTAAACCAGAACACGGATGATAGATAACAGAAAGCCCAGTGTTTGCTTATCAGCTGTGTGATTTGCATGTGAATAAGTACAGGGCCTTAAAACAGTAAACAGATCATGGTGCGCTGGAGATGAAGGACAAATAACATGAGTCGCTGCCATGCCACTGCCATTCACTTTTCATGAAATTAATGAGCAGTAAATGCAATAAACACAGTTAACTCAGTTAATCCATATGAAACCGCACTGGATTCATTGATAATGAACCAGAAGCATCCAGTCACATTTACTTCAGTGTACCACCCTGCCTGGCTGCATGTGCTTACATGATGAGGGAGGTTTTCAGTTAAAACAAGAGCAGATTATCGAGCATGGTGACATAATCAATGTAAAGAACATGATGCAACGGACAATATCATCCAATAACCAACATTCAAATAACCAAGACACAGGAAGCTCGTTCATTTAACATGCTTCCATCCACACTACATATTTAGATACCTGAATGTGTGTGTGTGGGGGGGCTTGACCTCCCCCCCCCACCTTAACCCCAAGTTGCTTTGAGTACCTACTTTGAGTAGGTAGGAAAAAAAGCACTTTCTTATGAAAGAGATATAATGTTTAGCTAGTAGGTGTGAGGCTTTGTGTATTGTTAGCATGGAAAGTTTTACAAAAATACCTTGTAGATTCAGACACAGGAAATTGTTGATTGTTTTTAATCAAGGACAATTTTTCTAAAGCAAATTTAAATCCTGTTTGTTTCCTAATATAAAAACATTTATGACACAATCAAGTGCCTCATATTGTAAACATTTTTAAATGATCATTTCCTGAGATGCTTTGTGTCACTGAGCAGCAGCAGAAATAACTTGTTTTATCTGATGTTAGCCTGCCCTCTGCTGGCACAAGGGACACACTACATGTCAATAACAGCCAAAGTTCCACATTATCAAAAGTGCAATGCACATATACAATTATAAATTATATGTACTGAATGTCTCATCTCTCACATCACATCACTGAGTTAGAAACCTGATCATTTTTACAGTATCAGTGCAAATCTTGACTTGAAATTCATAAATTGTTTTTATAGTATTTTACATTCTGTAGCACAATTTAAAAGCCAAGGATTCAAATTTGACCCTCACACAGAAACCAGTTTGTATGAGGATGTGCTGTTTGTTCACTTTGCATTATGCAAAACATGTTCTATAAACTGGCATCATATAATAATATGTTAATACCAATGTCCGTTATGGCTTTTAGTTCACGTTTATGTACTGGTCAGGTACATGATGGGACATGCTGATATTTTGGCCTCCTGATCTGATGTAAACTCGATGTTTTGATCCGATTCAGGTTGGCACAAAATAGACCTTCCATAATCTAACTTAAACCTGAAGGTCTGCCCGACCACCACAAACTCTGATAAAGTTCAGCACTGAGCATGTTTGCTCCTCCACCAGTATTCTGTCATCTGTGGGATGCTTGTCGTCATCACGGCGATCACTCTAGAAAGGCTGCAGCTGCTCAGAGGATGAACGGGGGTGACGATGAACATATTTTGGTCAGGTGGGTCAGTAGGAGAAATGCCCAGCTGTTTCAGGCACATGCCCAGGTAGGCGTCTTCGATGTAGATGGGTTTGATTTGAGGGGAGACGCTCAGGATCTTCTTGGGAAGGTCTAAAGACACGACGTAAGCCATGCCCAGAGGATATGGTGGGTACTCTGGTTCCGCAATCACATATCTGGGCATGTAGAACTTGTTGAATGGGTTTCTTAAAATTGGGCTGTGCCACCACACTAACCCTGTCATGTAGTTTTCCTGAGCTGTATTAGGATCTAGCAACAGTTTAACCAAATTTGGGACATTAAGGAACATATCCGAGTCAATCTTAATAAAAAAGGAAGACTGGGTACAGTGCTTAACCAGCCACTCCAGCATGACCATGGTCTTTATAGTCAGATTACGGTAACTGTCCTGAAAATTGCTCTGAATCAGGTCGTGGTGCTCCTGGTTCTCCTTTCTGAGTCTGACCTGCTGCAGCTCAGCATCCGCTCCTCCAGGAAGGCCCACGATAAAGATGGTCTCCACCAGTTTACCCTGAATCTCCTTGTCACTTCCCCAAGTCTTTCGGATGGCATCCCGACTGGCCCGGTCATGGGGTGCAACAGGAACCATCAGAATCAGGAAGGGAGTCGTGCTTTTACATGTTGGCGTGTCATCCATGATGAATTTGTAGTTTCGTGGATAGGCCACATGATATGGTCCAGGATCCTTCCACTGTGCTTCAGCTGATGGTGATGATGATGGTGAGAATACATTTTTGTGAGGTGGAGGCTGCCATCGCCCACTCTGTCCAGCCACATTGACATAGATGAAGAAAACAGTCATGGATCCCAGGGCACCTATGAGGATGCGTTTTAGAATCCTGATCCTGCGATCCATTACAACTAGGCAGAAGAAAAAGTCACATTATCAAATGAGCAGGCTACATTTTAGAAACAAACAACTACTAACACTTTAACACCTCACAGTCAAGTTTTAAAACTTTATCTACAAACTTGTTTTTCAGCATTATGACACCACACACCATTGATCCATCCTCAGAGTAAGCTTACACCAACACGTACTGAGGTTTCAGTCCAGTTCAATCTTTGTCAGGTTAACAAGATGAAACTGGCTGATGTTTAATATCTTCTCCCAGAAAACCCCAAGTTTGTATTTGTACTTGAATGAAATGGCACCGGCTGAAAACACTTTTTTAAAACAAAGTTCAGTCTTTATGCACAACTCAAACTTTGTGCTATAAATGGCATAACACACCTACAACATAGGCTTACACATGCTGAAACAGCTGCAGGCTACACGAAAAAATCCAAGCCCGGCAACAACAAAAAAACTCAAGCGTGTTAACCAGTTTTAATAGAACAGTCGTCTCGATACTTTTGAAGTGACTGCTGGAGTAAATGCATGTTGTGGCAAAAGCAAACAAACAAAAACAATGAATAGAAATATTTCACATCTAAAAAGAGTTCGGGCCCCAGCGCACGGTGCTGTGTGCCACATCAACGGAGCAATTTCCTGCTTTGAGCTGGCACAAACGCGGACTACTGTTACATACCTGCAGCGAGTGTCCAGCAGCTACAACCATGTGATATCGGCCTGAATCGGCTGTAAGGACACAACCAAGTTAAACACGTGCTCTGCTCATTATAAGCTCACTGACACATTTGTTTTAGTCTTAGTGGAGGAGGCGGAATAAATGAAACCAGGAAGTTTTATTCGTGCGCAGTTTGACTTCCTTCATAGCGCAGTGGCAGCTTATAAAAAGTCTGAGAGAAACGCTCAGTTTCAAAACAAAGAAAGTCAAGCGAACAGCCGACATGAAGGCACGTCTGCCTCAGACTGACCTGAGAGTCCCTGTCCCTGTCCCGCTGTCCTACATGCACCGTTTGTCCGTACCGCTGTTTTTCTCAACAGGTCCGATCCGTGGTCCTACAGGCTGGAAATCCGCTAATACTGACAGTTTACCTGAGACTGAAGCCCCGCCCACACTTATATAGTCTGAGCCACTATCGGTATCAAACCTGTTGCGCATGCCCATATGTGACCCGCATTTTTCTGTCAAGATGAGTCATCCACCCATCCACCCATCCATTCATCCATCCACCCATCCATCCACCCAGGAGGGAGGGAGGGCGGTTGGAGCCTATCCCAGCTATCTCCCTGAACAGGTCAGCAGTCCATCACAGGGCAACACACACACACAGACAGATTGACCAATTATTCATGATGCCTTTAGAATGTGGGTGGAGGACAAGGGGGAAAACCCAGGCAGGCACAGGGGGAACATGAATGAAAGGCCCCAGTCAGAATCCAACCAGGAACCAGGTGAGCACCGTGCCGCCTCAGATGATTCAGTCACAGCTAAAAAAAAATGAATCCACAACTAAATGATATTATTTAAACCTTAAAAAATACAAAATGCAATGATTGCGACCAGCTTCTGAAATATGAGAATTTTCAAGTTAAGGATTTTCTTCCTTCTTCCTTGCGTTCCTTCTCTAATGAGCGCAGACACTAGACTAGATAATCAACCAGATATGTTACCATGTGCGTTTCATAAGCATTTTTGTGTAGACTACTTGTGTGTAAGCTTTTGCACAGAGTCACAAATCATATCTTTGTGGATCAGGCTCTGAGTTGGATCGCTGTGCTTCCTTTGCTGCTAACTTTCCAGGCTCCTCCACTAAAAGTTTCCACCAGCTTTTCCTCCAGGAAGGGAGTGCACATGTGACAATATGAGGAATGTTACAGTATACGGTGAGAAGCCGGAGGGCGACACTCTATTTTCTCTGTTTCTTTGTCTGCTCCTACCTATTGTAGTCCTTTTTTTGTTCTCCAGTCACTGCTGTCCCATAAAAATATCTATGACACGTACTGTATTGTATTACCTGCATGAGAGGTGGGCCCTTTTCTTCTACAGTTCACAGTGAAGAGACCCGGGACCTTTAGAATACTGTGATACTGTGATCTGGACAGATGAATCACCAGAAAGGTCCCAGCAGCAGCAGAAATGATTTCAGGAGAACCTTGAGGGTGGGAGTGCTTTGGAGTTGATTTGCTTTACCTTAGGTTTACTTTATGGACTCTAAAGTCTGAGGGTTGGGTGTATTTACCTTGCTTATGATGTTGTTGACCAATAATATGATAGTTAATAGACTGAATACAATTTAAAATTGTAGGTACTTAGTCTGACCGAGGCCCCCAACCCCATATCTTTAATGCAAGAGCATTTTTCTACCACTAGATGTCACCCTGTAGACAGCACACTCATTCTAATGTCAAAATTTAAATACCAACTGTATTACTACACAAGTGAAATGCACAAATACACTAAGGATAACAATGTTGCCTTTACTGTCTTTTTTTCTAACACAGCCAATAAAGATAAAGAACACAGCACGCGCGCACACACGGAGCTCTGAAGCTTTTTTATTGGCACCGGACAAGACACTTCAGACCTTGAATGCAACTTGATATGCTGTTTATGAACGTCTCAAAGAGTCACGTTGAAACAGAACACGCCTGATGAAAGAATAATGCTAAAACATTTTCACTAACAATCTAACCACTTCCATGAACTTTATAAAGTGACGAAGTTAACGTGTTTATTTCAACCCTTGAGAGATTTGCAGATGTTGTATGTATGTACATTTCCACACACGTTTTCAACATGTAACTTGCATTGTTTCAAAAGTGAGTAGACAATTTCTCAACAAGACGGCCTCATAAACCACAGCATGTGCAATGGAGGTAAAATTAGATTTCCTGTCACATCTTTGTTTTGAATCTACTCTTCCTTATCAAATGAATACAAGTATTCCTGTGGGCACAAACAGGAATGTGGAATGCTCTGCCTCGAGCTGTGAGGTCGGCAAATGGCCTCACCACTTTTAAATCTCTACTTAAGACTCACTTGTTCACCTTTGCCTTCGCCTGAGTATTGGCAGCTCTTGGGGACTTTATGTTTCATGATTGTATCTTTGTTTTATTGTATTTTACTCCACTTTGTCTCTTTTATGTATTTTATTAGTTTGAGTTTATTTTATGTATTTTAATGTTTAAGCACGTTGGTGGGCGATATAAATTATTAATTTATAAATGTGCTATATAAATAAAACTGACATTGACAAATGAAAAATAGTCCTACTGAGAATGCTTTAATACTGTTAAGAGGGCTTCACAAACAGAGCAGACCTGCGTATGTTTGAACATCAGTCCTGGGCCTTGTTTTGCTTTCTATTTTTAGTAGAAACCGGTTTCAGGCTACATTTCTTTTCTGCTTAGATCGATCTGATTACCTTTCCATCTTTTGGTACAGGTTAGTGGCAGATACTAACTAAACAGCCTTATGGGACTTACTGTGACCAAAAATATGATTATATTATGATAATAACGGACCAAAAAACCGCTACAAATTAAGTCAAATTATTACCTGGGACCCCAAAAAGTGACTAACATGGCTGGGACATGCTGATTATAACAACAAAGTTACAAATAAAATAACACACACACACACAATTATTATGTAGAAGCAAAGCAATGATTTGTAACAATTCATACAAATTCAGATATGCCATCAATAGTATTTTAATTCAATTAGAAATAATATTTTCATCTTTATATTAAGTCCATATTTAGCTAAATGACTTACATTCGCCTTTTTATTTCAGGATTGTTCCTGATCATTCCTGAGTACTGACAACATGCTCTTTCCTTCCCTGTTTTAAAAAATATTCCCTGTATCCCAGTCCTTAGTGCTTGTGCATCTCATACCATAAAGGGAGGAAGACACCAACACAACATACTCTGAAAATCATTAATTCACAGACCTAGCAGTCAACAGCTGTGCATCTTGAAAAATACATATTCCCTTCATATTGGTACAAATACATTTGCCATTTCTTCTGTAGAGTTTACTAGAGTTTAACCCTTAAATACACTTTCAAAATAGGACGCTCTAAAGTAAACCCCCAGCAGGATTTCTTTGTCCATATTTGAAACTCTTAGTCCTAACAAGGTGGTCCAGGCTTCTTCAAGTCTGTCCAGTATTTCACCAGCTCCTCTGAAGAACCAAGAATGTAGGTAATGATTCTGGAGTATTCACAGCGATTGTAGTTTGTGTTGTAGGCCTTGAACTGAGAGGGATCTGGTGGCGATGTGGGTGAAAATCCTAATTTTTTCATGCACATCCCTATGTAAGCATCCTCTATGTTAAAGGGTTTGATTGATTTTGATATTTGCACATATTTCTCCGGGAGATCATTTGAAAAGACATATCCCATGCCAAGAGTATATGTCGGGTACTGAGGATCTGGGTACATTTCCTCCGGAACGTACCACTTGGAGTCTTTTGAACGGACAACAGGCCTGTTCCACATCAGCATCCCTGTCAGGTAGTTCTGTGTGGGGATCCCTGGCTTCTTTAGCATGATCACCAGATTGTCAATATTGAGGAACATGTCTGAGTCAACCTTCATGGCGTAGGCGGCAGAGCGGCAGTTTGTGGCCAGCCAATCCATGATCACCATGGTTTTGATGGTCAGGTTTAGGTACGTGTCTATGAAGTCGCTCTGGATCAGGTCATGGTGCTGCTCGTTCTCCTGTTTGAGTTTCTCAACATCAGCTGTTCCAGAGATGCCCAACAAAAATAGAGTGATCACCGCCTCGCCCTGGACCAGGTTTTCTTTGCCCCATGTCTGGCGGATTGCATCACGAGCTACAACATTGTGTGGTGCCACTGGAACCATCAGGACCAGGAAAGGAGTCTTGCTCTTGCAAACCTCCGTGTTATCCATAATGAAGTGATAGTTACGAGGATAGGCTTGGTGGTACTGTATCCCTGTAGGCTGTACAGTGGGAGGTTCTGTAGTTGTAGTTGTTGTGTAGGTTTCCTTTATTAGACCTCTGTGTCTTGGGTGGACATAATATGGAGGAAAAATATGACGAGGAGTCTGGCTAACAAACCACGTGTAATTGTTCTGTAGAGGAAAGTACTCCCACCATGACAGAGAGCTGTTGGACAGGGTGTAGCAACAAACAAAAACCACTAGACTCAGCAGCAGCAGGAACTGGAACCAGGAGCGAAACAAAGACCTCTTCTGATGACTCTCAACTGGTCTGAAACGATAGGAAAAGCAGATAAAGACACAGAAAGATGTTTTCTAATAACATTTTGACAGAAAGTATTGTTTGGCATTTCTGTGCATGTGCATGTGTGTGGACAGTAGGAACAGGACTGACTGCAGTCAGTCCTGTTCCTACTGTTTATTCGGTCAGTCCATGTCTTTTGTTTTCTTTTTTCTTTGCATGTCGCAAGGAAACCTGTTGAGGCTTGTCTGTGCACCAAAGAAACCTCCCATGTGTACACATCAGCCACTTGATGTGTTCAGGCAGAAATCCAACCTCAACTGGCGGTGGATTATTATTATTTTCAGATCTATAGGCTACTAGCTAAACACCTCACACACAGCAAATGAGCAAATGAGCTTCAAATTTGAGCTCATTTGCCACATTTTATGTCACTGTTAATCATGTCTGTGGCTCAGCAACACAGAAACATTTAAATTAGTTTAAAACAATCAGTAAAATAATCAGTAATGTATTCCTAACTATTGCCTAAAAAGATGTGTTCACTTCACTTATTACTTCATGGTTTAGTGTACAATTTAGTACAATTTAGTACAATTTTTTAGGCTAAGATAAGAGGGGATCTTAAGAATCTTTGTGACTACGGCCCCAGGATGTTTTGAGTTACACAATTCACCCACATTAAAGACTGGATGTTTTCAACCATCTGCCCTTTTCATGTCAACCTTCAAAATGCAAAAAGCTAAGTGATAGTGTACGTAAATCCATTAATCATTTGAAAATAGATATTCCTGCTCACACCCGAACATTTCAGTACATACAGCAGGTGTTGAACTGAATAAACAGCTTTAAAACCCATCAGCAGACTGACATAGACTGCATATAACCCAGGCCCCAACTGGTGCCATGTTGGCACCGGGAGAGTAAATTTAAATAAAACAAAAGAGGTGGAGTAAGTGAAACTGTATTATTTATGTCACTCAGCACCTTGACATAATTAAAACAAGTCATTATGAAGTACCATCATGGATGTGGATAGCATGGACACATGCGGTCCTCTCAGAGGCAGAAGGCACGAAAGAGGCCTCTGAGAGCCTATCCAAACATGGACAGAAATCAGGGTCTGTGGGTCCATCCTGAACCACCATGTATGGTGTTGTCAGCTGTTGAGGTGGACTATGTGCCAATAGCAGCATTTTTAGGGAGACCTACAAGCATAGTTTTCAACATTTTTAACACTAAGGACAACAAAAACTACAACACGACAAAGTGCATAACCTCTTTGGAAGCCGTCTGACAGATGATGTGACAAGTGTAGACACATGCATCAGCATGCTTTAAACTAAACATTACCTCTGCAACCATTGCTAGTGTTAATATAGGCACTTATTTAAAACATCTCATCATGCCAACTGTTTGTTTAAAATGATTCTGAGCTTTACCAGGCCAGTGCTGCTCCAACAACTCCACCACATGACTGAGGAAAAAAAATAAAAAAGCTTGTTCCATTGTTGAAAACAGAAAAGAAATGTATGTATCAAGGAATCTGCAAAAAGCAGATGTACGAGCAGTGAGTGGATGAATGACTGAGTCAGACAACCCCACACCTTTGCATGCCCAGAATCCAGCGTAAAGCTTTAGAGGGCTCACAACAACCCTAACATTATATTGTAAGCTATCTTTATGAACTTGGGAATTCACCCTCCAGAAGCTCTCCAGGCAGCAACGCAGCCCAAAGTCATGATCACCCTCCTTGCTGAATGGAGTGACGTTGTCATGCAGCAGTGTCATATTTGTCTTCCAAATGATTCAGCCTCAGCTTCATCAATACTTTACAACTGTTATGACATTTAGGGGTTCTTTAATCTTTCATCTTGTCGTGCATGTTGTTTATTATGTCACTGGATGGGCTGCTGACTTAGATGCAAATAATAGATAATAATAGATGCTTTCATCCCAAGGATCTAAGGGTGCCTCCTAGTCTTTCTGTCATAATCATGGCTGCATCTGTAAGTATTCGCCACCAACGCCTCTCGTGTCCGGTCACAGTCCCCACTGAGTCTTGTGCAACCAGACCTCCTGTGCTCTCACTGTATGTTAATATGTGTCTTTGGGGACATGCTCCACACTAACACAACATACAAACTTTGTTTTTTATTGTGCTTTACTGATGCAGATGACTGATCCACCAGAGGAGACAGAGGAGTGTGGCTCTATGGTACTGTGGTGCCCAGGCTTATTGATGTGGCCTTACCCTTATGACAGACTTAGGCAGAGAGAGAAGGGGAAACTGCACTGTGGCTTAGAGAGGGTAGAGTCTGAAATTCATTTCATCATTTTCTCTGTTATTTGACATTTTACTTAAACAGCACGGGGCAGTGTAAGCTCTATTAACAGCATTTGATGGACAGATAAAACTAAAAGGAGGCACCAAGCTAGTGCACTTGCTATAAGAAAGTTTGGTAATAACTTTTAATAAATGACCCAAAGTTGTCTACTGAACTGAAACCTGACAAGACCTTTCGTGTTCCTGTTATTCCAGTCCTGCTAGACAAACGAGACTCCCAGAAATGAATAAATCAGAGAGCTTTTAATTGTCACATCCTTGATTCCTAGAATCACGCGCAATGATGTCAAAGCTCGCAATACATCTTCGGTTATTATAATTTATGTTTATATTGGCATTTTAAATGCGCGTAATTTACGCACGGACACATAGGTTTTGTGTTTTGTTTCACTTTTGAACTAATCAAAAAAAAATGAAAGCACTCAGCCGACCTGTTGCTTCTCTCAAACAACCCAGTCAGCTGACACGCGACCGCGTGCTCTGATCCAAAATCGTTCATTTAATTTGAACCTGAGGAAATGCAGGATTAGGTCTACTAACAAATAGCAAGCGTCATTTTTTAAACTTCATCCACTTCACTGGGTGTTTGGCGAAGGTAAGGTCTGCATGGAGCACTTACCTTTTCAGTCTATTCCCACCTGAGCCACCCTCTGGATCCCCCATGACTGCCGCGTCCCGTCCTTCTTTCCTTCCTCGTTTCTTTAACTATTCTCTATGTGCTTCACTTCGGCAATGAAGCCCAGAAACGGATCGGAACTCATCCCAGAATAACAGTTTATACACGCGTTTGCTTCAAAACTTAATTGAGAGAGAGAGAGAGAGCTAGAGAGAGTGAGAGAGAGGATGTGGAGGAGGGCGCACCCGGACAGAGACTGTGCCCTTTACTTCCACACCTTCCGTGAACTTTGTTCGTGTAGGGTGAGGCTGTTCACCTGGTTTCACACACACACGTCAGAGAGACAAAGAGAGAGAGATGGTGATAATGATGATGATGATGATTACAAATTCCGAATATACCAGCCCATCCTTCCACCACCTCAAGCTAATTGTGATCTGAAAATTGAATAGGCTCATGCTGTTTTGTGGTATTTTCTATGAGTGTGTATTGGTGGAAGGAAGAGGAGGAGGCAGGGGCTTCGCCACAGAGGTTTGGATTCCTGTTAATGTTAAGGCAGGAAACACCATGTAATTGTCTCTGTTTAAAATGTGTATTCCAAATGTGTTGAAATGAAACGGTGTCCATTCCTTCTTCTATGTGTGGGCTGTTGCTGTATAGAAGTAGACAGACACAGAATAAGAATCAGGTCATCCAGTCATGTTGCTGATACAGTCTGATGTTTACAGTGACTGTGCACTGGAAGTTAGCATATTTACATGGATTGGAGATGGTCTGGTTAATGGATTGTGAAAGGTTGTTTTAGATTATTGTCATTATAACTACCTTTAAATTATACTCTGAGAGAAAAAGTGATCAGGAAGTGGACTGGATGGAGTCCAACTTTTGCCAGCCCAATGCTTATCTGCTCCAATTCTAGCCTCAGTACACACTCCGGTGTTAACTTTTAGCCTGATAATGTTATTTATCTGTCCCACTCTATTATTAGAACACATATGAGTGGTTAGGGTGTAAATGGTTGCCAGGTTTAGTCCCTTAGACTCTTAGTGTGATGTCTTAAGAGACTACTAGTGCAACTTGGGACTACTAGTGCAACTCTGTTCACTGTTAGGGTGAAGTTACAAGCAGTATAGCCAAATAATGAAATGTGTCTATCATAATAATAAGTTTACTTACTTGGAACACAGCCAGCGTGGCATCAGGGAAGTCAGGGGCCAAGCCCAGTAATTCCACAATTATAATGTTCTAAAGACACTGGCAAACCTGTTTGCAGGCATGGTGGCTGTGAATATGTAAATAACATGAAAATCTAGTGGGTTAAAGCTCCTGGGAAACAGCGGCATCCAGGTTACATAAAGAAGTGTGGTGTAATAGTATATATTGATATATATACAAGTGATCCCTCAGCAGCCTGTAGCAGTAACTTAAGGGATGAATCCTTTTGGTGGTTACCTTGAAAAACCTTAAGAAAAGCTTTGAGCCCATGACTCCTAAAATGAATCCCAACACAGTCTGGAGCTGGTTCTGTATAGAATGTGCATTTGTCCCTTTTACCTTTCGGAACCACAAATAAAACAGCACTCTAAGAGTAAAGTATTCCATTAAAGTAACATGGCAGCACAATAATCTTTAAACTGCATAAAATTGTTAATTCACGTATTGGCATAGAACACTGTGAGTTTTTAGATCCTTGCTAATAAATCAACAGTGATTTTTCAATAATTTTGAGGGTGATTAATCCTGTAAATATGTGAATATTCACATTTAGTTATGGGGATATTTACATGTAAAATGTTTCTTGCACATAGAAGACGTTTCCTTTGTGTTTACTGTTGTTTACAGTTTTCTTCTTTTTCCCACAACCAGGGCATTTTAACGAAGAACCCGTGGTTATGTGGACATGTGGGTAATTAATTACAATGACTAAGTAATTCTTTATATTTTTTAGGTTTGTAGCCACACAGGTGCAACCCCAGGTGATTGACAGGTCGGCTTGCAAGACGCATGATGAGAGAGAAATGAGGAATAAAGACGGGGTGATCAAGAGGGGAGTGTGGGTAGTGTGGGACTTGTTGAGTTTTCTTTAAGACATTTCACTGCTAATCCTAGCAGCTTCATCAGTTCTAACTGTTTGGTGGGGAAACATGGTTTATATGTGGTTGCAGACCTCAGTGGGTGGGTCTGTGGGAAGGACCCACAAACAGTAGCTCTAAGAGTCTCCATACTTACCTGTGTTGGTCTGACTGTCTGCGTCTAGTGTGTGTAATGACTGGTTAAAGATTAGGAGACTACAGGGCAGGGTTGACGGCCCATTGTTTTTGCTGGTCACATGGGACTTGGAAATGTCCTGGGAATGGATGGAAGCTGCATTGTATGTGGTAGAAAGATGACATCTGAGGCCACCACCTCTGTTAAGGGAAGGTTTTTCCAGCTTAACACAGATGGCTTCCTTAACTCCTCTTTCAAACCATCTGTCCTCTCTGTTTAGGATGTGAACATTGTTGTCCTCAAAGGAGTGTCCTTTCTCTTTGAGGGGGAGGTGAACAGCTGAGTCTTGTCCTGAGGGGGTGGCTCTCCTGTGCTGAGCCATTCTTCTGTCAGAAAGGTACACTCCTTAGGTACCAGGTTAGAGAAACAGAATATTTTACTTTATTAGTATATGGACCCCCTGATAAAGCCTTCCCCACCATCTGGCCACCCCTTGTAAAAGATGATAAAAGATGAGCCACATTTGAAGTCAAATATTATTCATTTTCAAAACAAATGCCACAAAGGGTATTAGCTTAAATGAGTTGAACTGCATGTGAATTGAATGAGACACACAAAAAAAATTGGTTGGTGACCCAGTTTTTTTGTGTTTAGGTGTTTTGCAACTGAAAAAAACCGGTTCCTGTAGGCTCCACACACATGGGGGTCCACTTCCGCCACTTTCTGCCAGCCTTATTTATTTAGTTGCCAGGCATTCTTATCTCTACTGTCTGGATACACAGAAATGCAGAAATCTCAGAAAAGGAGGCAGGTGACTGTGTTTTCCAGGTAAATCACAAATAATCGAAAACAACATTTATTTCACAACTACAAAAGTAATTTGTATGAAAATCTACTACTCCAGAAATGTATCACTTGTGCAGAGCACACCCCCATGTGTGTGTGGAGCCTACAGGAAATGGTTTTTTCAGTTGCAAAACACCTACACACAAAAAAACTGTGTCACCAACCACCCATTTTTAACACACACTTTCAAGTAACACACACACAATAGGAGTTTAAACAAGCAGTTTTTTCATTCATGTGTTTATTGACATTGAGTCATTGTCATGGTCATCCACACTGGTGATGTCCTTGGAAAGAGTTGCAGTGGCCCTGATGTACAAATCACATCTGTTGTCAAGTTATTAGAAAGGTTTCTAAAATGTAAACAAAGTACATTTATACACTTTACATCTGCGTAAATAATTTTCATATGCTGTGTGATATACTTCAGTCAAAACGCAAGGCACTTGAACACCTCTGAAATACTGATAAGATTGATTATAAATCAATGTGCAAACAAGAATACAAGATAAATCGACAGATACTGGCCACATGAGGCCATTGTCAGTCATTTTCCCACAAAAGTACTTGACACTGCTTTTAACTATCAATTGGCTTAAGTACCTGTTTGTGTCATTTAAAGCAAATGTGTATTCGTTATTGCCTAATACACACTTTTGTCTACATTTTTCTTTTTGTAAATAAAGGTGTCCCTTAAAAGGCAGGGCTGATCCTGGCCAGACCATTGTCATGGAAAGGTAAATAGCGCAAGGAATAATGTAAGATAAACAGCAAGCGAAGGAGTTAACCTCAAACCTACATTCAGTTGCGTCAACACATTGTCTTCTTTGTTCTTGTGACTAATAATAAAAACACATTGTCAAACACATAGCTCAGTGTGGCTTCTACTATTTTACTATCCAATGTAGGGTTTGTACCAAACAGATTCTGAGTCATTAGTTCAAGCTGAGAACCACTCTGGGTTAATCATTTCACTTCTTCAGTCAGGTAACTCCGTCATAAATGATGTGGTTTGGTTTTCCTCATGGGGTTTTTCTGCTCTTGGCTAGGAAATAAAGCAGGTGGGGAGTCACCTAAGGTATCACACATAGCAGTTGTACTGGATTATAAGTCAATCAATCCAACAGTTGGCTTCCCCACACACCTTAAATCTGTCCTGGCAAATGTGCAAAATCTTTTCCACAAACACAATTTTCTTTTCCAACACTTTGCAAACAGTTGCATTGTTGTAATATTCTAGGTCATTTGATGGATTGTTTATTTGCAGATGCTGACTTAAACTATTAGATGGAAGGTGGCTTTTGATAAAGTCTAAAATGAGTTTACATTAAATTATTGTACATGGACTGCTCCCCACAATCCTGTTTCAGGAAGCAGTGGAGATTGACGCTCATGAAAAAGCCCACAGGATGGGTCCATGCACCTGCTCGTTTTCATGATCTGCTGTGGTAAATACAAAACAGGGTGCTGTCTGATAAAAAAAAAAATGAATATCAAAGTGCAAATGAACTGAAAAAAATACATATATGACTCGTACAGTTCACACAAACCACAAAATTATGCAGCTGTTCTGTTTTCTGTATTTACCGAAAAATTAACTGTAGCTCTACCTCCAGTTATATATTAACAGGCCATCTGGTTAACCTTTGTTAAACATTTGTCACCAATAAAGACAAAGAAGTGTTTTATCTGATCGTTGAGTTGGTTTGGTCAACTATTGTAATTCAATGGAATTCCATTTTGTCAGACACATCAGTCTAAGCAGCTCAAACTATGCGATGCTATGGAAGAAGGAGGTCTGCAGATTATCTAGAATAAAAACCTGTTGTACGACTGTAATATCTAATCAAATGGTAACAACTGTGATGTGTCATTAGCCCCGATGAGCCACAAAATATGCTGTAAGAGTGTAACTGTCCATACTGTAGCTCAGTATGGACTTCACGCTGTAGTTTAAGAGATATATGGTGCAAACACTTGAACTCAGTGGTGCCTCGTACATGCTTTGCAGGCTCCTGTACTCAGTCTGTCTTATTGGGCTGGAATGTCTAAATAGTTTTTATGGCTCTGACAGTGGCAGTTGTCTTTGATTTGTCATAAACACACTCACATGTTCTCCTGTTCAGTCCTGCATTTATGTCACACACAGACCCACATGAATGCACACGCTGACACACACACACACACACACTGCTGTGTGCACATTCTAGCTGACAACAGCTGGTTTGAGGAGGAGTGCCCTTGAGGGTACAACAACCCAGGACAAAGGGTCACCATGTCTTGGTCCCATTCCCGCGGACAGGTTTAGCACTTCCCCCTCCTCTCCTTCTTCCTCCTCATCCTCATCATCCGGCTCCTTCCGTGCCACCCTCCCTAGACCTCCCAGCGCTCCTAACCCCAACACTGATGCAGCTGAGAGTCCAAAGTGTAACAGTGGGGAGTCTGAAAGGCCGAGTGGGCCCAAGCTGCTGCCTCCACCTATGGAGAACAGCGGGGCACCATGGTGTCCAAGGGCCCGGGCATGGCAGAAAGCAGAGAGTGGCAAGGAGGTTCCGAGGCCCCCAAGGAGAGCTGCAGCACCTCCAGGGATGATGACATGAGCCCCACCTACTGAGGGCAGTTCTGTGGCACTCTGATGCCCAGGAAGGTGCATCCCCAGCCTGCTTGAACTGCCTTGTTCTTGGGCAACAAAGTGCCCATGTGCCTTGATGTGCTTACGCAGTGAGCTGGGGTCTGTGTAGCGCTTCAGGCACCCTGCCATCTTGCAGTAGTAGGGCTTGTCCACGTAGTGGGTGCGCGTGTGCTTGAAGCGGTCACTAGAGTTGGAGTAGCGCTTGCTGCAGCCTTCATATGGGCAGATGTAGGGTTTTTCCCCTGGAGGATATGAGGAAGAGACAGGAAGACAATGCAAATCAGGCATAGAAAGAAGAGTCATGAACAATTTAGTTGATAACCAAGTTTG
The DNA here is from genome assembly GCF_900634625.1 of Parambassis ranga. NCBI lineage: Eukaryota > Metazoa > Chordata > Actinopteri > Ambassidae > Parambassis > Parambassis ranga. The sequence continues at coordinate 20,211,775 of NC_041022.1, read as the reverse complement.
TAAGATAAGAGAAAACAAGACTTTATTGAGCCCCAAAGAAAAACTAAACCACAACTAAAGGAACATTTAATGTATAAACTGCAAAACCTCTACCAGCATTTTGTTTTCCAGCCTGACAAAATGAGTTATAACTCAATAATATTTTTCTGAAGATTCAGTCAGTACTTTAAAAAGAAAAGTGGAGAAAGCAGTTATTTCCTCAGCTGACGTCTGTAACAGTCTAACAGCCACATGACAGTTCCTCTTACACACATATAAGAACAGGGGAAGTAATGAGTAAGGAATGTGTGAGAACTAAACAGTTTTCAATACCTCAGAGAGGAAGAATATTTTACTGATCGCAGGCAGCAGGTTCCTGTAATTGTAGTTCCAAAAATGTATTGTAGCGATCCTTCAGTAATGTTTTGTTAAATGTTGTCCTGTTATACTGCTGTTCAGGTGTTATGTGATTGCAGTCTGTTAACGGACATGGTGCATGTGTAAAGGGTCATGCATACAATTGGCTAAGAAGGCCAGAGGGTCTGTGTGTGCAAGTAGAGCGTGAATGAGGAGGGAGCCTCAGTTAGCTGGTGAGTTAGAATGTTTTTCTGCTGTGGTTATGGCCAACAGTAACCATTCTAGGTCTCCAATAAAGCACCGGCTTGTTTGAAGCTTTCCCGTCCGGTTCTTCTTTACATGCGGATGGAAGCTACAGTATTGTTTGCACAAGCTGTGTGTAAACAATTATGTTTGTACAGTATGTGTCTAAGCCTCAACATGACATAAACCAGATACAGCTAATGTTACAATGTTTGTTGTTGTTTAACATTTTTAATCATGGCATTTGTCTGCTACTAAGTGTGTCTATGTGTAGACAAGAGTTTTCCTTGTACTTATTGTTCTTTGATATGCTGCTATACTACAACTAAATTTCCCCACAGGGAATTAATAAAGTAATTCTTAATCCTAATCTTTGTGTCTTTAAATCCTTGATTTAAAGTGAAAATGTAACCGTACAGAGGTGTCAGGATGCTTAGCTTTGGATGGATGTGTTCTCTCTTGTGTAATAACCTTGTGTTGTGTCTTCCTGTTACTTTGGTAGATTTCATGATCTGATTAAATGAGTTTGTATTTTGAAACTTCTGCCCTCTAGTGTTCGGTTAGGGACGCAGCTCTGTGTCAGTCTGCTAACTTCCTGTCATGTTCCCCCTTTTCCCTTTGTGATTGTTCTGCCCTCATTTTTTTTCTGTTTGTGTCTCATTACCCTTATCTGTGTGTTTTGTCTACACACTTCTTTTGTTTGTCCTTGACAGTTCTGTTTTACTCCTCATTCTATTTTTGTAACTTGAGTTAAGGTGTGGACCCACCTGTGTGAGAGCGAGTATGTATCTTCAGGTTCTCCAAGCGTGAGAAGCTCTTGTTACAGGTGGGACAATGGTGTGGCTTCTCATTGGTGTGTGTGCGGATGTGAATCAGCATTTTATACCTATAAAATATAACACATAGCACATTAGACATATGCTGCACACACTTTGCCTTTTTGTTGCTAAGGCAGCATTTTGTGTGTGCGTTACCATACAAGGCTGCTAATCATGATTCACTCAGACAACCTGTTTTCCTACACAATTATTACATCTGTGTATAATTAAGATAGGTTTAGCTGTACACACATTTGCTTTTGCACTTAGCATCAATTACACTGTGTGGTCAAATTTAACAGCAGTAAGCAGCAGCTAGTTCAGCAGCTGGCTCTTTTTGACATAGTCACTGTGTGTACTTGGGATGGGGGGGGGGTGGTAGTATCATGCTTCGTGGAAGATACACAAATGTTACAGGTACAACAATGTTTTTTCTGAGGAAATTTTGAATAGTTAATTGAAGAGCTGCAGAGGACGGTCAGTTCATTATTTATGAACAAATGAGTAACTTCACACCACTCTCAAACCAGACATCACTACTGACACAGTACCTGGCATTAAACCCCCTCCCATTTCGGGCACAGCCTTCCCACTGGCAGCAGTAACCAGAGTCCTTTTCAGGCTTCACATGGAAGTCGTTGATGTGATCCACCAAGTCCTGCAGCGAGTCGAACAGTAGGTGGCACTGTAGGACACAAAGGAAGAGAGAACTGCATAAACTGGAGCAGGCTGATGATTGATGCTTCCTTTGCAATATGGCCCAAAGACGTTACTTACATAGCAAAATCACTGAGAACACTGTAAAACAATAAAATGCTCAGGATGGCTTATCCTCCGAATCACTGTTAAGTACTAAGGAGCATGAATACTGTAACAACATGGCAGCTCATGTTTCAGCCTAGTCTGAGTGTCTGTAGACAGATTCTTTTAACATGGTCGTCATACAGTCGCTGTGCAAGATGCAGTCATCAAACATGTAGCTGACATCAGGTTGGAGCAGGAGTTTAGATGCTTTTGGACCTAGTACTCATTGGTGTTGATTCCATCACATGATGATGTCTACTGCCAAACACATGATGCACATACTGTTGACAGTCTTCTCTTCAAAATTCCTCCTTTAGCACTTTGTTAGAAGAACATGAGTCTAAGGTAGATTTATTAGTCTAGAAGCCTTTGTGCTCAGCATGCATGCTGTATGATCGGTACTTGTTCACAGCTTACACACCAGCTTGTAGCTTTTTAAAATAAAACAGTCCAAACCAAAGAATAGTCCGTTTACACAGGCCTTTGTTGTTGTTCATCGTCCGTCTCTATTTGTGTTTATATACTTTTATTCTCAGCACCACTTAGTGGTCACAGTGATGATTGCAGTCTGCTTAACAGAAGCTTTTAATTGAATCAAACTGCATGTAGCTTGTGGCTTGTATTGTTCAAACTCAACTGCTGGTGTAATTTAAAACACATAAACGTTCGGCGCCTAGCAGAGAAAATTTATAATTATATTGACCTTCATCCAGCGGCAGGCCAACTGGCCGTCCAGCGAGGGCTCGGGGGAGGCAGGCTTCTCCCTGTTGTGACTTATGAACATGGAGGATGGGAAGCTGTAGCCTCTTGGTGGGCTGCTAATTGGGAGGTAAAACGGAAAACCCTGCGGTGAAGCTCCGCCCTCCACACCTCGATGATAAGCTGCCTCCTGAAAGAGAAGAGAATGGAAAGAAAGGTTATAAAGCCGGACAATACTGTGGTCATGCTAAATGTGGGGAAACCTACCTGACATTTGTGTTGTTTTATGCATAAATTCTTCTAACCCTAAACAGTGAAATGATGGAAACTTACTCAGAACTATTATGGACAGAAACTATTTTAAAGAACTGTCTTACGTCAACTTTTAACACTGAAGACAAGGTACTTTCTGAGCTAAATGATTAATCTGGGCTAAGTGGGGAGATTCGGTGCTCCAACAAAAGAAGCTGTGTGTTTGATGTTATACCATTTAAGCATGGCTAGAATTAGATTTAGACAGAGTCACTGGATGGCTGTGTGCTGTGTGCAGACACTGCACCGACAAATTAGATTCACTCCCAGGATCCCAATTCAATTCAGCGCTGCTGAAGAAGAAGAGTAGAGCGTATTCAGCCACAATCAGTCCCCAGTTGGATTATTCTAAGAAGACGGTGGTCATGCCTATTCACAAGATTAACTGATTATATGAAGGCACACACCTACCCAGAAGGACAGTTTTCCCTGAAGTGCATTTTTATGAAGCAGAAGAGTTTTATTCGTGCAGCAGACACTGGCTGTATCTTTTTGTCATGAAGACAAAAGACAGGGTCGGGTTGCAGTTATAATGATGCACCAGTCCAGGAAGGAAATACGATACGGACAGTGGTGCATTCCAAAAGCAGTAAAGGAATAGTCAAAACACTTTTTTTTCCACAAATATTCCTGCAGCTTAGCAAAGCTGTATATTCCATGCACATTTGTTAGCCTGTCACCATCTTCACTCTGAGCAATGTGATTGATTGGTGGTCTCAAACTGCTGTTGTGAAAGGGGTCACAGACGCTCAGCATGCTTCACTGAACCACACTCTTCAATGGGAATTCAATGACATCTCACAGTCCTCTCTACGAAATGACAGAATTCAGTGCAGCAGTCCCTGTATGTGTTAGTGCAGTGTTATTTTTCTGATGCCTGCACTCACCCGAGAGAAGAGATGTGGCTGAGGGCTGCTGCTGTTGTGAGGGGACTCCAGAGGTGAGGAGGGAGAGGGTGAGGAAGGGGAAGAGGGAGACGGGGAGAGGGAAGAGGCATGTCGAGAGGAGGGTGACAAGCTTAGATCCATGGCTGGTGGAGTGAAGCAGGACCCGGGTCGTTCTTGAGAGGAAGACTGTGAATCTAGATGGGAGATTTGTTCAAATTGAGTTTCCTGAAACAACCACTCACTTCAGTCTATGTTAGGTAGAAAGAAGACAGAAGGACAGTGGCATCAAATAAGGCACAGGCACAGGATTGTGCTTGCTGTGTCTTTGCAGCTCATGAAGATGACTTTGCACTGCTGTCTGTACATGTAGTGCAGGCAGAGCGTAAGCAAGGTAGCAGCGTCTATTACTAACATTCAGGATCACGCTCCTCTTGTTATGAGCAACACCGACAAGCCTGAGGACAATCAATGTCTGTTTTAGGACAGAACACAGCTTTCATTCATCAGATTTACAAAATTAAGTTACTGTGAAAGTGAGAACAGAGAATCAACTTATTACCCCTATTACATTAACACAGACTTAATTATCGCACCATGGCATCATCAAAGCGGTGTCACGTGTGTTATCTGGCTTCGTCTGTGTGTTTGTTGTGCTACAAATTTCTTACCCGGTGAAGATGGGGGCGATGGGAAGGTTGTACACTGCAGCCGGGGCCGCGTAGTGCTGAGGGGGGCACAGATCGAGGAAGGATAAGCCCTCTTTCGAAATGCCACTGGGCCATGTGTTCGTCCTGAGGGAAGCTTCAAGTCCAGCGGCTCGTCCAATGACAGCATGGCGGCTGCTTACTGCTACCTGTCTGAGAAGAAGAGCACAGGTCAGCAAGAAACTGAATGGTTTTCCATTGCTGACCACAGACATGCTGACATTAGCTTAGCTAAATCTCTGTGTTTTGTTAAGTTAGGAAATCTTAATGCTAAATTTACTACTTTTCAATGCTGACATTTGCAGCTGACATGGATATGGCATGGAAAAGGCCAATGCTAAGCTATTTTTAAGGAAAGAAAATACTTCTAATTATTTGTTTATGTTTATTCTAATATTTAAAAAAACTAAACTGACACATATTTCAATTAATTTAAAAAAGTTCCATGAAAAGATTTGAGACTCTTATGGGTGTCGACCACAACAGGAAGTGGCTTTGTGCTTTCACAGCGGGGTGAGAAGAGTCTTATTCATCAGTCCAAACATATGTCTGGTACCCGGTGATCAAAACAACTTGATGATGTCTCACACAGGAGGATGTTGACCAATCAGGAGACACTATTTTGTCACATGATTTCAGTCCAAAGAGAAATAGATCTGAAGTCATGTCAATATGTTAGAATACATGACCTTCGACCTTTAGGAATAAAATGTTAGGAAATCATTCATCCTGGAGTCTCAAGTGAGTGTTTTACTAAATCTTAAGACACTCTTATAGCAAAACTTAGATAAAGTGACAAATAGCAATGCGTCTGAATGAGTCCACACCCATTAGAAAAACATTTGAAAACAGCAGAGTGTAGTACTGTGTTGTTAATACATTGTTTTAGTTGCTCAGTCCTTGAAAACCTCTGTAAGGCATTACGATGTGGGTTTGTTTCTGTGATCCTCTACATTTCTGTGGTCAGCTCCTCAGGGGCAAGAGAAAGATTTTACAGTAGTTTTCCACCCCTGATGGTTTGATAGTCCGGGTGAAGAATGAGACAAAAAGCCATCCCCGGCCATGACTAAACTCCTGGGTTCTTGTTAGACTGAATGACTCAGGACACAGATATCTGCTTCAAAGAAAAAAGTCTTGCAGGAGGAAACCAAAGAGGGGGAAACTCTGCAGTCAAGTGGACCCAACCTGCAGGGAGCAGCTTGACAGCTGCTGGGAGAGTTGACAGTTTTTTTTTTAACACCTGACAGCCATCTGTGTGCTTTAATATCATTTCTGGAAGTCTAACTAGTTTACTACTTAGCTTATGTGTTTTTATGACATGCAGCTGCCATGCTCCACCAGTATTCCAGGTATGCTAATAAGACGCTATGAGGTGTCAACAACATCAAGGGCACATTCACAGCTAAGAAAACTTTTCATGGTTACAGACATGAGTGGTATGACACACCTCAAACCTAATTATCTGGGTATTCATTGAAATACTATTAACGACTTACCAACATCCCAGTGAACGTCACACTGTGACGCTGATGGAGGTCAGACTATCTGCTGTGTTAACCCCTGCAATCCCACACTGCTGATGACATCAGAGATACTTTAAATTGTCTAATCTGCAGTTTGAAGCTACCCCACTATGAGGTAATAGTAGACTAGAAGTATTTTTGACTCAGACAAACAAAACAAACTAATTTCTGCATTTTACAGCGGCCCTAATCCCATCATGTAACTTGTAATTTAACCAAAGTTTGGAAACAGATCTGCCTTTTTACTTTTACTTGAAACCTCACACCCACAGCACAGGCTGTTTGTAGTGTGTCTGTTCTTCTAGCCTGTAGTTATGTATTTAGTCAGTTTTTGTCTGCAGTGGAACTCCTAAATGGCGCCAGACGTGGGCTGCAAGTAGATTTGTGACACAACTTGCAAAGCCATTGGATGTCTCACTGTATGGCTCTATAATAACGGCTGGCAGTAAGAGCTTTCTTAATTTACTCTCACAGGCTGGATTAAAACCGGCAACTTTCCAGCTACATGTACACCTCTTTAACTTCTAAACTCGCTGTCGCCACAAATTCTTCCACAATCACTGACACAATCCCCCGACATAATATAAGGCAGAGGCTAAACCACAATGAAGTCAGTGTTTAGGTCCTTCTGCTGGCCTGCCAGCTACCGCACCACACTGGTTTCACATTCCACAGCAACCTCGCTGATTTCTCTCTCTCTCACACACACACTCTCTCTCTCACACACACTGCTATTTGGAGGTATTGTGAAGGCACGTACATACAGGACCATATGTATTTCGGCACGCATACAGAAAAGGGTCACACCAGTAGACATGTGCAAGACTCATAACCACACGTGAGCCCCCATCCTCCTGCAGCTCCTCCCCTTTTTTTCCCTCAGTGACCTGCAATTGGGCAGCATGCCCAGACTCTCTTATGGATCCTCTGCAGTCTAGCAAAACACATACTTTTACTAATCACACACTTGCACTCAAACATATGCACTCATGCACACACACACCTAGTAACATAGCGTATCTATTCTAAACACATGTAAGGAGTACAGCATATTACATTTTTACTCAAACACAGCAACACACACTTTGTGTTACACACCAACATATTATATTTCATAGCTCCTAACTTTATATGTCATGATTTTATCTAACCTGAAACTATTCTGTCCTCCAGGCATGAAGATCGTCCCGAATGTCCTCACGACAGTGCTTTAAAACTGCGAGTAGGTCCTCACAGAGATGGCAATACACACACTCAGAACATAGACACCTGGTCACGCCCATATTCTCAGGACTGCGAATTTTTGTGCTTAAACACATTTGTACGTACACTGTGTGTTGCCTCCTATATTCAGATCTGTGGAGCCCTTTCAAACAAGCACCATTCCGCCAAAAATGTTATATACAATTATATGTGAAACAGTACAGACACACACACACTCACACAGAGAGTTGATGACCCCCCTCAGGTGTTACACACATATAAGGGAGTCTTTCCTCCTCTCACAGGAAACATTTGCCTCTGTGGTGCCCTGATCTGGCCTCTCTCTCGCTCTCTCTCCCCCCCGTTATTTTTCACTCCCCTCTCTGCTTTCCTCCCTCTCTCTCTCTCCTTCCTGTGGTTTTCCTCTCCCAGTCCTCCAGCAGAGCATACCTCTCCTATTCCCTGCACCTCCCACTCCTTTTTCTTCTCTCCCAGTTTTCATTCTCCAGTGCATTTTTCAGCTCCTTTTTTTTCGAATTTCTTCAATTCCTTGTCTTGCTTGTGTGGCAGAAACCATTACTGTCATTCCTGGTTTATTTATACATATGGCACACAAGTTTCCTTTGAGAATAAAGCTGTCTTTTAAAAGTTCCAAAGGACGTATTTGAATAAAAAGACTTATTGCCAATGTGAGAGCTGACTTTCTGACTGTCTTTATACTTTATACTAATGATGTGGCCCCATCTCATCACATATTCGGTCAGCACTTTTATCTACCTGATGTGCAACCATAGCAACCAGCATCATTCTGGTCAGTTCCCATTTCATTTTCACTTTCAGTTCACTTTCTGTTTAATATGCTGATTTTACTCTCTATTTGGTTATGGTTAACATCATAATTTGTGTCTTGGTTACCATGGTTACAGTTCCTGCCCCTAGATTCCCTGTCAGACTGTCATGGTCTCATGGCACCATTAACAAGGGTTTTCTGAATTTGTTACGTTTAGAACCATTTGCCACCAAAAAAGGGCAAAGTTGAGGCAGGTTTGGAGGATGATCTAAAGAGGTTTTAGGGAGGGAAGGGGTGCAGAGGAGGATTCAATTTCAATGTTTGATGTGCAAGCAGAGAAGGGGAGGAAAGGGGAGAAGGACAGGAGAAGGCACTTCACTCCAGGAACCATGTCAGTCCTTATTTTTTAGGGGTTATGTCCTTTCATCTATCATCCCACATCCTGTTAAGGTATTACACAATGCTGTTGCAACTGCAAGGATGACAGGAGGAGGCTTTGTTTTTGTGACTTGGAGGCTTAGAGAGACAAGAAAATGAAGGCTTTAAAGGCTGAGGAGCTTTCATGAGAATCGGTGGTCGAAACTGGACACCTGTTTAAATAATATAATATTAACAGTGGACAAAAACAAAAAGAGAAATTGAGTTTGCATTAGGGAGAAAAGGGGATTCTTAGGACACAGAGAGGGGACGAGAAGAAGACAGCAGGGGGTCACTCTCACCACACAGACTGTGGTGGGATGCTGGACACAGGGACATTTTATAAAAGAAAGAAACACAAACAGGAGTGTTCACACAGCACAATATGTTTTTGACTCTTTTCAAGGGCATGAGACGAAGCACATCATCCAAAACACTAATGACCATATCACATTTCAAATCCGAGTCACAAAAACAAAACCGCCACTGCTGTAGTTAGATGGTTTCTACCGCCACGGCAGCGAAAAAGGAAATTTACTGTCAATGTTCACAACTTGTGAATGTGTTGAGCCACTGTTTTATGTGATGTCAGCTCTGATTCACAGCCCGCTCTCTCTGCCAGCATTCAGGACAGTGTGTGTGCCTCAGGATGAGAAAAATGGCACGGCGTGTTGAGACTGAGACTGAGTAGGCGGTGAAAATGACAAGCAGAAAACAGAGACTGTAGGAGTCAGACATCAGACATGGGCTCCCACCCTTTCCTCTCCTCACACTTTTCCCATTATTTGTCTCAGTATTACCCTCACCCCCTCTCTCTCTCTTGCATCTCGAGAGTCCTAAGTGATGCAACTTTGCAGAGAAAGTCTGCAATAGCCACCAGTACAGTCTGCACTGTCTCTCTCGCTGACACTGGCGTCTTCACTACTTAGGAAGGGAGTGGTGGCGGCTGTCAGGGGAGGAGGGGCGGGGGAGTAACCTCTCAGGACAGGGATTATGCACTTTTCACTTGAAAAATACTCCCTGTGCTCTGTTTGTCTCCAACTGATTTCCAAATCATCCTGAGACTTAGATGGCCATTTTTAAGAGATTGGGGTGGACACTTAACACCGATTAAGCTCCAACAGTAAAGTTTCATGACAAGGTGTGTCAAAGCTTCCTAAAGAGATGTGCTGTAGAGATGTTAAATCAGGTAAAATTAAACCCCAAACTATAATCTAAAACCTGCAATTTCCCCATTGTGGGACTAATAAAGGTTTCTTAATTAGCACTAATCCCTTTGTATCAAGATAAGCAGCCGCCCAGCTGCCTTGCTTTGTGACCAGTTACAATATTGGTCTCAAAAATCTATATGGGAGATTTTGATAAAGCTGCATGCTGCAAAACGTCTTACTCTGATCCACACAGTTTACATCCATGTTTAATCAGTGTTTCTTGTCATATTATGACATAAAACTAAAGCTCACAATATTATTATAGACACTCAAGTAGCAGGAAGTCAACTTTGTCATCCGACACCAGGATTATACTTCCTGGATCTATGACCATTGACGGGGTAACACAAGGCTCTGCGGAGAGGTTGCACTGTATCCGTGCTGCTGTCCACAGGACGTCAATAAACACCTTAGTAATGCTGCACAAGCTGTCATGGTTGATGGTTCTCCAGTGCCTCCAGACAGCTAATTACCACTGTAAATTGTATTGCTCTTGTGACCTTTATTTGATGCTGAGTTCTTTGCACCTTTGACAAACGGATAGCTTTGATAGATTTGACAGTTTTGATAGAATTTCCAATCAGCTTGGTTGTTGTATGTTTGACCTATGTTTGTCTTAACTCCAAAAAAGATGAGTTTACTCTTTGTATGAACAATTTCAGGCACAAGCCGGCATCAATATATGGATCTAAAAAATATATGTAAAGAGGCTGACAAGTATGATCCTACACATAAAAGCTAGAGAGTTCCTTTACACACAAGCTGGAGACATGCAAATAATAAATATTTGGAAGTAGGCACGAGCTAAAACAAATGGAAAGGAGATCAGCTGTAGAGGAGGGGCAGTTACAGCAGGATAAGCCCATCTCATCACAGTTTATCCCTTTGTAGCTCCAAGATGAACTTAACCATGTATAGTAAGCTTCGACCTGGTGCCAGTATGGAGCACATTTGTGTCGATCATCTAACTCCCTGAGGTGAAAGTGGGGGAGAAAAGTAAAGTCAGCTGCTTTCTTTTTCCGTGACGATTTAAAGACAAACAGCTAAAATAAGTGAGATTTTGGACTGAAATCAGTGCGAGCCAGACACTTGACCTCAAAGGAATGCGTGTGTTTATGAAATAACTTTACATGGTGATATGTTTCATTTCAGAGAGATCGTTTTGGGGCCTAGTTGACCAAATATTAACCCTTTCCTTTTTATGACATACAGTAAATATTTGAAGGTGAACCAGTAGTATGTCCTATATTGTGTCAGTAGCAGCATGTAGATGGAATATTGGCCAGTTCTATGCAAACTGAGGACTTATCCTGTGTCATCAGAGCAAGTACAGGTACAACAACACACCATCATCTCCCCGTCTTCCTTAATACATTTCACTTACATTGCATTTGATTAGTTGCTTCTTCTATAGGTGTAGACCTCCACCAAAGTCCCTTCCCCTATTTATGTTATACCCTCTCTGTCCCTTTTCACTCATAACCCCCACCCACAATCCCTTGCAACACACCACCGCCACCATCCCACTATTTGGCAGTGAGACAAGGTCAACACTGAAACCTTTTCGTTTCTCCTCCCTGCCTTCTCTCTCCCTGTGTAATTCCTCGCCATCAGCAGAGCAACAGATCTCCCCGCTCCCTGATCTTTTCATCCACCGCCGCTGAGGAAAAAAAGAGACGGACTAAAGATGGAGAGGAGGATGAGAATAAGTCCAGAGATGTTTAAAAAGTGCCGACGTTCTAGGTTGTGCTGAAAATAAGACAGAATGAACTTAAAAAAAGGGGAAAAAAAAGATCAGGAAATGAAAGACGGAGAAAGGAAGGAGGGGAGTTAGTGGAGACAGACTGAAAGACTGAGGGAGAAAAGTGTTTTTAACCTTCATTCTCAGGCGAGACAGATGAGGCCAAGAGTAGTCTGCTTCCCAAAAATCAGTTTTTTTTCCTGTTACTAATTTTCCTCTCTTTCAGTTTTGTCTTTTTCTTTCTTTCTTTCTCAGCATCCCTCTCTCTCACTCCCTCAGCTCTGTCATCCAGACGTAAAACACACAAACACATGTGCCTCACATTCCTACGTGCAGAGCAGATTCACCCAATTTGTTTCCACTGTGTGTGTGTGTGTGTGTGTGTGTGTGTGTGTGTGTGTGTGCCAAGCCAGTAAATAATAACCAATCCCAGCTGTACTGTAGGCCAATCCTCTCATTCTCGGTGGGGAAACAAAGAGGGAGCGAAAGGAAAAAGACTCCATCAAATAACAGAGTAATGAGCTGGAAAAAAGTCAGCAGAGAGTTAAGCAGGAAGAATTAATAACGTTTTAATGCTAACAGACATTATACATCCTGTAGAAGTGGCAGTTAGTATAGGACTTACATGCCATTTGAAAAATATCCAATGTGTGCACATTTCAAGGAGGGGTTTCAGAGTGAAACAACCTTCAAACTTTTCCATGCTGCTAGCAAGCACTTTTTAAAGAAGGGGAAGCTGCTGCTCAGGTAAATAAACACTGCAGTTTCCTCCTAAATTCCAAAAAAGTAATCAATCACTAATTTGGCTTTTTCACACTGAGGAAAAATAAACTGCCAATTTCATACTGATTTCCTGGACTTTGCGTGAAAGAACTTAAACCAAAGCAGCATTGTGTTGTACTGCCTTCAGGGGAGAAAAACCAAAAAGAGAGAAGAAGCCACAAAGCTGAGGGAATGCGCTGCATAAAGAAAGATATCAGGCATGAAGGGGAAAAAGGTATTAATAATTTAACATAAGTGGGGCACTAGAACAAACATGTATGTGATTATCAGCTGGTTTATGTGTTTTTACATATAAATAACCTTAGAAAATTAATTGATTCACTCTGACAGAGGCTTTTATTTTGATAGGTGCAACCTCCACCCAGCATCAAAGGCAAGCAGAGAGGGGGGGGGGGTGACTGACCAAAAAGATGGAGTGTGTCAGCACATATTTACCCATACTCCATGTTTAAGCCTTGACCAGCAGTGTTGGAGCATTTTTCATCTTTATTTTTTAGTGCATGTGGATTTAAAGACTTTTTGACTTTGATCTTCCAGCACGGTATTTTGGACATTTCTGTCCTTTGCAGGGTTTTTCTCTCTTTGAGTTTGAATACCTGGTACAGGATGATGTACATCCATTTAACCATTTATTTATTTTTGCTTGGTGGTTAAATTTCCATTTTAAAATCACCCTTAAAAGTTCAGCTAAGCTGAAAATCTAATTGTTACAAACGCAAGTAAAATCTAACTACTTGATCCTTTTAACCATTATTAACTATTTTACCATTGTATGCACTTGACTGTGAGAAGTAATGTGCAATGTGTGAGGAAGAAAGCATAGCCTGGGACAGTGGAAATGTCTGACTGCTGTATTGTTGCAGACAGATTGCCTCACTCTATATTCAAGTACAAGCAGTAATATGATGCAGCAGAGCAGCCCTCACATCTCCACCACCATGCTGGTTCTGTGTAGCCTGGTCAATCACCTCATGAAAATTCTCTCCATAAAATGTGTCTGAATCCCTTTTCTTCACAGCCAGTTCCACTCAGGAGGCACCCTATCACACTGTAACCTAAAATGAGTCGGGCTTTATGTGAAGACTTCCTGCTTGCCTTGTTCAAAAACATTTGCTAATTTTCAAGTAACAAAACTAAAATTACACCATTTGAAACTGATAATAAACAAAAAACTGATGTTCTTTGTTTATGAGATTTTCTACTTTTTGATTGTATGTCTATCCAAGTGTGGTATATACAGTTCTTTTGATGTGCTTTAAATTTGAAACTGGCTACAAATATTCAGTGTCATTGTAGTGCATAATTTTTATAACACAAAAGCAAAATTAAACATCATTAAAGCAACAACAACAATACCATTGAAAAAATAAGAGCCCATCTATTGACGTCAACATCCAAGGGCCTGTGGAACATACATGAAGCTCAATGTCTGATCCCACGCCCATCTCATCACTTGATCTCTCCTTAAAATCATAATTCCCAGCCTTGAGGAGACATTCTTTTTTTTCCTTTATCCCTTTTTCCCTCTTTCTCCCCTCACAGCTCGCTCCTTCTCTATGCCAGGCTTTTTTTTTCATTGAGACCAGCAAACCAAAAAGAAAGAGAGAAACAGCAAGTGGAAGGGAGGGGAGAGGAGAGGAGAATATGAAGGGGAGAGAGGGAGAGAGACGGAGGGGGGGTGTTGAGTTGGGGTTTTCGGAATTTGGTCTATGTTTGGTTTGGAAGCGAAGGCCCCGGCGCTGGGCTCTCAGGAGGATAATGGAAAAGAGAGGGAGAAGAAAGGGAGGTTTATGGATGTGTGTGTACCCTCACAGGTGGTCGGCACACACTGATGGGGGGGCCTTTTGTGTGTGTCAGAACGCATGTGTGTTTGCTGAGTTGTGTCGGCGTGTTGGCACAGGTAATGCTATCTGCGCTCCAGGCATGCGTGTGTCTGTTTACTTGCAGATGTTGGCACAGATGCATGTGAGCCTTTAGCATGTAACAATCCGAAAAGGGAGAGAGAGAGAGAGAGAGGAGGTGAATTAGACATTCCTAAGCTGGGGGAGGAGGGGAGGGGGATGCAGGGAGCCAGTGGTTAGTTAGTGGTTTGAAACTAAGAAGAGAAAAATGAATGTCTGGTCCAGGGCTGGGCCCAAAAACTTTACCACAACCAGCCAACGAGCCAAGCGACTGAGGAGAGGAGAGCACAGTCAAAAAGAGTTATGGAGAAGAGGAGAACCAGGGAGGCCTCCTCCGCCTCCTCCGCCTCCTACTCCTGCAACACCCTCCTCCCATATGAGGCCTGCAAACTCCTGCCTCTGCCGCAGGGGAGAAAGAGGGGGAGTGGTGCTTTTATAGCTGGGCTGAACCCACTGAACCCATCATGTACAAACAGCGGGAAAAGTACGGAGACGACCGAGGGGCCGAGGCCAGCGGCCACGTGGGGGGCTTCACAGAGGGGGGGGTTTCAGTCAGGGAGCTAAGACGGCTGGAGGTACAAGGAGGAGGAGAGTGATGGAGGTGCAGGAGGAGAGTTGTCCCTGGCCTCCCTGTGCTCCACTTTACCATACATCACCAGTTTAGTTACTTTTCTGTCGCTCTCCCATTTTCCCTTGCTTGTCCTCTTCTTCTTGTCCTCCAGTCCACCATTGATTATGTCTTTCATTTTTGTCTTTTCGGGCATTGTTGTCTTCCTCAGATCTTCCCCCTGCTTACTGTCATTCCTTTTTTTTTTTTACATTTCATACCCTCCCTCCCCTGTTCCTGTCTTCACTCATCTACATCATACGTATGTGAATATGACCCTGCAGCAGACAGTGTGGGTGGAAGGGGGCTGTAAAACAGATGCACCCAACAACAACAGGAAAGGACTTTGCTTGGCTCTGGGCCTTCTCTAAAAATCCATCCCTGAGCGTCTGCCCAGCCTTTAGAGAACCGCATGATGCAACAAGCCTGCAACCTGCACATCACTGCCGTCCCATGAAAACCTTAGAACCTCAAAAACTCCACCACATCTCAGAAAACTAAGTGAGGGGGTTTCAGTGAAGCTCTATAGAAAAACACCCTTGCTTTTGAGACACTGTAGAATTTAAGAGGAAATATAAAAAACAAATCAGCTGAATGTTTTGAGTCGTGTTTGGTTTATTAGGGAGGATGAGGAGTCATGGTGTCTGGGTGGTGAGGCAGTTGTGGAATTTGGTGACTTACTGCAAGGGAAGTAAAGGTCTCACTCAGAGTGGTGGTGTGTGGGAGACGGCATGTGCCACTGTGTTATCTATAGGGCCTTAGACGTATGTGTACAGAGCCACACCGGGTGGTTGTCTACATATCACTGACATAACAGTTTGCTTTTTAATGCTGATGTGGTGCCCACACCACCCAAATAGTTTACATCCATCCATTCGCCATACCTTCTTTATAGGCCTTTACAGCATTTTCAGGCAACTTAGTCACATTTTGAAGATTTGACAGCCTGTGAACCCGAGTCTTCCCGATCTGGTATCAAGAATGTAGGCTGTCTGTGCCATGTAAACATGTGTCGTTCACTTATGGTGATTGACACTTTGCATGTCATGTCTTTTAGACAAACTTTTTTGTACTACTTTTTACATTACTTGACTTAATTTCCACTGGCCAATGCAATAGTTGAGTGGCCTTATGTAAACACTTTACACTAGTTTGTTATCCAGTTCCTCATATTTCAGTTTGCACCGTACATTTAAAGGAAGATACAGAAAGGCCCTGAATTAACCCTTGAGGTGTTTTATGCCTGTTATGGGCCAGAGGATGGCCTTTCCAACTTAAGAGGTTTTCTTTTTGTGTGTGTTCCATTAACTTAAGATTTTACCCTCATTCTTCTTTAAAACTAAGAGTGGACGAGGATCTCTGTCAATAACACGTATAGACTGCAGAATCTGGTAGATGTGGACAGAAACAGATGCACAGCAAGTGGGTAAACTATGACTTTTATGCAAAAGACCCCTAAATTAATAAAAAAGTACTACATGATGTTTTGATTTTCCACATGCAGAGTATTATATTGATCTAAGACACATTATAGGAACTATTACTTTAATTAATTAGCTTATGCCACCATTACATTTATTCATTATTTCTTTAGCACATTTCACACCAGATAAAAGCCTGTAAGTGCAGCAACAAACTCCACTCACTGCTATAGACACACATTGGAAAGAGGTAGCCTGACAGGGGCTGAGTTTCAGGACTTACCTTATAAAAACCAGCCTGTGAGACAGTCTCCTCTATGCTCCCTGTAGTCTGCCTGAAGATGCTCCTGAGCCTTCACAAACTGAGCACAGATCACCAAAAATCAAGCTGCTGTCTCCTGTTCCATCTTCATCTGAGTCATCTGTTGTCAGTGGCTGGTTTCAAAAAATAAATCTCTATCCCCAAAGAGGGGGGGATCGTTCAGGAGAAAGAAAAAGAAAGAAAAGCCTGTTGCTAGTGGTCAGTTTTCAGATCGAAAACCTTGTCCTAGGAGACTAAATGGCTCTGACGTAAAGCAATAAATGTCGGGTGAGGGGGAAACACAAGCTGTGACTCAGGTGTGTGGATGTACACACAAATAATCAGCCGCAAAAAAAGGTAGGAGCTCTCCCGGAGGTGCATCGCTCAGTTGCGACGCTGGTCAACTGAGCTTCCAGCAGAGGAGGAGAGGGAAAGAGGCTGTGTGGGAGGGAGAGAGAGGCGGTGAGACAAGGAGGTGGAGAGACACAGGCTGGCAATGGAAGAGAGAGAGAGAGAGAGAGAGAGAGAGAGAGAGAGAGAGAGTAGGAGAAATGCCAGAATTCGGATCCAGCCAGCTGTTGACTTTCACAGACTGGAGTCTTGTGTTTCAACACTTCCTATTACATCACTCTACTCTACCATTATAACATATTGTGAGGCTACATATTCACATATGTGACGTCGTCATTCCCTACTGCAGTTTTTTATAAAACGTCATAAAACTAGGACACATTAGACGTGGTTGGATTTTAATACATTGACTCTAGAACCTGCGCAGACAGCAACGCTCTCCTCATACGCCTGTCCCTGCAGTAGGGTCACTCATTGTCGCCATCTAGTGGCGATGAGGTGGAACTCACATCTGAGAGACCACTCATAAACCGCAGCTTTGATTTTAAGGAATTTAAATATTTATGATTACAGCCCTAAACTAAACAATTATAGATAGACTAAAGCTAAATGCTTTTAACTGACTGATGAACGGTTTGACAGTGTAATTTGAATAAAAAGTCAATGGAGGTCAAGTTTTTTTAACACACAACATAAGGGCTGATTGGCTAAAGGTGAAATGACATCAAATCCAGATCAACTTTAAATGGCCATGCAGAAAGTAAGAAGACTGTAACGTTTTGTGATCATGCTCTAAAACCTGCTCATGCCTCCATAAAGGCTGATGGTGACCTTCTGAATTTACATTACATGTAGGGGAGGCCGGGGCTTGTTGTCACACTTTTTACACTCTGTTATATATCTTAAAATTAGTTCATCAGATTCTTAAAAAAATACTCACCAAACTTTGTATTTATTTCGTTTTGATATCTCTATTCTGTGCAGACTTATCAGCATTTAAATAGGGGGTGCACATATGACATGCTGCCCCATTAGCAGGTAAGTTGTCACACCATACGTCACACATGTTTGGCATGAATACAACAAGAACACTTCAGTAAGTAGTAAAGAAGTAATTATTATTCCAAATTAAATTTAGCTAGAAAAAGTTCGATTAATCAATGAACTTGAATTTTAAAAAAGGTTATAAAAATTGTCCAACTTCACCTCCCTCTGTCACGTCAGGTGCTGTTTTTCTTGTGTAATTCCTGACAATTTCTTCTCCTGTGAGTTTTTTCTTTGTTCTTTCAAAAAACAATCACAAATTGAACAACCATTAACCTGCAGATTCTCTGTGTCTGTTATTGCATATACTCAAGTAGTGTGACAAGTTGCCCCAAACAGCCATGTTTGCTAATATTAGCCATATTTTAAAGTTAGCTTGAAGCAGCACTGTAACTAAAGTCTGGCCAAACACTTTATTCTCTCTTCTAACAGTTTCAAATGTTAAATAATTGATATTTGTGTCTTCAAGAAGAAAATAACAAAACATATTCAGTTGGTATTTTTTACTTTGACATGGGAAATTTGTCCTCACCTTGTTGACAGTAGCTCTTTAGTGAAAGATGTTTACTGAGTGATTTCACTACATGGTGCACCTAGATCCCTAAAAGGACCAGGACAGAGAAGACACATACATACATATATGACGTGATCAAACGTTGTGTATTAATGCACTTACACATGGAACATGTAAAGTTCTGTGTGTGTACATTGATATGCAACCTCAATGAAACTTCGAACTCACAGGTGCATATTTCCACATGCAGCTGTGTGTTGTTTTTGGTTTCTGATACGCTAATCAAAATGATTTGCATAGGTGAAGGTAAAAACTGTTTTGCAAATATGTGTTACACGAGCATATTATAGCAGTACAGATAACAGCAGCAGCTTGTTGCTGCCACGTCCTTCGTCAGTATATCTGACCATACACTGAAAATCCCCCGACATGGGTTACCCTGCTCCACATTGCAAATAATTATGATTAAGATAATTGGGATCAGGAGCTTGATCTCTCTGAAAACTCTGTAAATTCTAATACATTTATTCATGGTTATTACGTTCAGAAAAGGTTCAATCTTGCGTAATGCTGACCCCACAGCTGGGAGATGGAGGGTTGCTATCAGAAATATAAGATATACTAATGCTGATATGTTTCTCAGAAATATGAACACCCCGGAAGTTGAATATACTGAGATAATGAGGCAGGCACAGAATATGTGTCAAGAAACCCAAGTATGAAGATCATTCTAACAAGAGTGTAGGTGATAATAAGAAATACTAAAAGTCGCCATGAAGATTTACAGTAAGTAACCTATTCCAGACCACTGTTTCATGAATTATAGGAAACATTTTAAACCAAAAGCTTTAAATTGTAATTTTATTTAAATACTAGATAAATGTTAACATTCTTCCTATGATTTTTTTGTGTGCGGAAACTGCTTTACAATGTGTCATTATATGCTATAATTACCATTTCAGGGACTGTCATACTGTTGGTGGAAGCTGCTTGTTTGTTTGTGGATTGCAGTGTGCATACTCCAGGTATGAATCCCTTTCTATAATTTTTAAAATGATTCTTGATAAAATACTGCGATAAACAGTTTTTCCACCAATTTTGACTCTTAACAAGGACCCACCCATGACGGGTTTGAGGCAAGATTAAGAAACACTGCCACCATCAGACAACACTCGGAGGAGCTGTTAGAAATGAACAGATCAGTCGAGCTGGACATTAAGCAGAAAAAGTTAGAGTAGGTGGAGTAACGGTCTGGACACTGTGTGTATTGATGACATGGTTGACTTCACTGCTTTGCAATGACAAAAATAACCCACAACACTCAGAAAGAAACATTTTGCCATTAACCACACCTTAACTTTGTATGTACCATGATTAAAAAATACACAAAACTACCAATCAGCATATCATTGTCATTGCAAAGCAGTGAAGTCAACAATGTTATCAATACACACAGTGTCCAAGGTTAAGGTGGCTAATGGCAAAAAGTTTCACTCAACTCACATGTGGGTTATTTTTTTACTTTAATTACAGTATAAAGACCTGCACCACTATCATGAGTAGAAGTAGAGAGATTTATTTTGGTGAAGTATAATACAGCTATAAACACACATTTGTATTACTGTCATTTGTACACTGAAAGCCTGCAAATCAGACAAAAACCTGGTGTGAGCTGCATTTCTTTCAATGGAATCTTGTTGTATTTTTGTGTAGCTTAGAATTTTGATATATTTTCCAATGGAAATATGTGACTCGTGCATTCATAAACCATTAGAAAATTCAAAGTCTGACAGTTCTACCTGTTTTTATGGTCTCTTCCTATGATGAATGACTTATTTAACATATTTAAACATGTGCATTCTTTTTTTCTTTGTCTGTTAAAGGAGTTCAAGGACCAGCAACTATCTGTGTTCTGAAAGGCCAGTCAGTAGATCTGCGCTGTTCACCTACATATCCCATTTCGAGCAAGACGTGGTACACTGTACACCTGAAAAACTCAAGCTATGTTCTGTATGACTTTGCTGGAGACAGAACTTTATCAAGGTACAATGTGTCTGAAGAGAATAACTTCACTCTGACAATCAGCGACCTCTCATGGAATGATGACAATTATTACTGCTGTGGGAACATAATTGAGATTCCAGGGCGCTGCTGGTTCTATAGTATGAAGCTCATCGTTGCAGGTACAGTGAATGTTTTTTAGAGCTTTAGAATCGTACACATATTATATGACTTCTTAGTTTTCTTGTCATCTTAGACCTGCAGGTAAAAGTGCTTCCCACCACTGAGGGACAGACAGTAACACTGATGTGCAGCACCAGCTGTCCTCTGACTGAAAAGCCTGCAGCCTACATCTGGTACAAGAACAGAGAGTTCCTCTATGAGGACTGGTCTCCCTGGTACCAAGAGCTGGTCAGCAGTGAGGAAGCAGTCAGATACTCCTGTGCTATCAAAGGCTACGAGGACCTCAGAGCCCCTGAAGTCTCAGTGGGTGAGTGACAGGGGACGTCTCCTCCTCATGTTACAAATGCTCTGATTAATACACCAATACTGAACCTCTTCTTTGTACTGATTCAGATTCTGTCACAGAGACCTGCTTCACTGTGACCTATGATGGAGGGAGGATGTGTTCTTATACCCAGACACCAGTGGATGAGTCCTGCTCCATCACATACCCCAGAGGTGCACTGCCAAATATATCCACACATGCACACATTGTGCATTATTCACCTCCGGACCAATTAAAGAGCTGCAACTCAAATTCTGCTACCTGAATGATGTTTACTGTCAGTAAAATAGTAATTTCATGTCTTTCTAACATCCAATTGATAATGTAATGTGTTTGTCTTAACCACACAGAAGTGCATGTCCTGAGGACTCCATTATCCAAAGACTTTGTCCAACTGACTTGTACCCCGAGCTGTAACCTGACGGATCCTCAAACTGCATACAGGTGGTACCAGTTCAAAGTCCTTTACAAATATTCAGAGAAAAAGCACTTGACCGTTCCTGCAGCAGCAGGTGACTACTCCTGTGCCGTGAAAAGCCACGAGGATCTGCGCACTGCTGAAGTCTGTGAGCATGAACCATAAATTCAAATGTTACAAACAATATTGTGGTATTAAATTACAGTTCTCAAGAGGCAATAATGTTTTTACCTGATCAGAAATCCAGTTTTAACAGTTACAATATTTTTATGCTTATGGATAATAACCTATACCTGAATGAAAGATCATGAATTTATACTGCTGGGTGACTGTTTTTGCTTTTAGTGCTCTGTTACATTTGTCACTTGTCAAATCTGAGCCTGTCAAAGGCAAAAATATGTGTTTTCAAAGCAATAGCTTCCTTGGTTAGGTAATGCTTTATTTGCATTTCTGAGCTAAGGTGGTCCACGCTCAAAGCACCTTTCATCAGCAGGTTTAGCAACAGTTATAACTAATGATGTCACACGGTATGTTAAAGTAAAACACAAAAAAATACATTTGTATTTCAGGTGGCACAGATGAGACCTGCTTTACTGTGAATTACGGCAGCAGCAGAATTTGTGCTGTGGAAGGTTCCTCAGTGAACATTACAGCTGAATTTTTTCAGAATCACACGCCACATTTTAAATTTTGGTATAAAATAAGGTCAAAAGGTGAGATAGGTGAAAAGTTGACAGGACATGCAGATCGTCTGGAGTACCATCACATCATGAATGTCGTACGTATCTTGACGATCAAAAACCTGACAAAGAATGATTCAGCCGAATATAAATTTCAACTCCAGCCAAGTCGTAGATGGAAAACGGATGTTCCCGGAACGATGTTAGTTGTCACAGGTAATTCTGAAATTAGAATTTTTCTAATTCTGAAAAACTGAAAAATCTGAAAATTATTTTTGACTAAACCTCCATACATAAATTACAACACATCACAGAAATGAAAATGAAAATAGACATATCTGTCTCTTAGACCTGACGGTGAAGATAACTCCCTGTGCAGTGGTGACAGAGGGACAGGCCATCAGACTGACCTGCAGCACCAGGTGCCCTCTGACTGACGACACATCCTACATTTGGTACTTCAACAGCCGACCTCTGAGCCTGCTGGAGGACCAGGACAGAAACAAACACCTGGTTCTAGACCCCGTCAGCAGACAGCATGTGGGGAGCTACTCCTGTGCTGTCAAACACATCATATCTCCCCAAAAGACTTTGACTGTTCAAGGTGGGCGTGTCCTTCTATTTGAATTTAAAAATTGGGCTTTAGAAGGTCCCTTACAACTTTGGAGCTATGATTATTGCTGCTAATGGAAGTCTTGCATTGATTTTTTTCATGTCTAGAGGCGTCGATGGCAGTAAGTAATGCAATAAGACTGACAGTTGTGTTGATGATCCCCATTCCTCCACTTTTCTTCTACTTCTGGAGGAGGTAATATATTCATTTTTCATATTTTGTATCTTTACTTCATATTATTTATATACTATTATGAGTTACTGGCATTGCTATAATTACAGGATTTGGAGTATGCATGAGTATTTTTAAATCTTGTCTCTTCTTCTTCTTCTTCGCTGCCCTGCAGAAGAACTCACACCATGGGAAGATGTCACTTTGGGTCAATGATGAATGCTTCAGCCCTATGAAAACCAGCAAAGCAACAACATACTGTGGCTACAGTTAGGTTGCCTAACTGCTGCATGTAGTGAGAACACTGTAAGCCACAAATAACCAGAAAGAAGGCTTTTTGTTGCAGTTGTTGATGTTAGGTTTGTTTGAAATGAAATGCATGAGATATTCTTATGAAACAAGTCCCCCAGCATGTTCAACTTTTTGTCTCTCTTACAACTATGTCCAAGAGTTTAAACTGAGGCAACCGGACTCAAGGATTTTTTTTTAAGAGATGGATGAATGAGAGCATCCACAGACTCTTGTGACTAAAATATTTCACATTTATGCAGTCATAATGTAACACCGTAATAAAAATGTCAAATTGCTTGTATCTACCATAATTGTTTATTTATATTAAGTGCTATTTAATAAAGTAAAAATATGCAGTTACTGTGGGACTGGTACTGCTTCCTAACAGCAGACTCATATGGCATGATAGGCTTTTTGACCAGTTATCCATCCACCACTTTGCTGAGTTCTCTTCTCACATATTTAGCCAGAAGTAATAAACACACAGTCAAACTTTGTGTCTGAACCTACAGTCTGAAAGCTTGCCTTATTATAAATGTCCTAACACTGAATCTGATTTTGATGTGTTTGGATGATGGAATTTCTTTGCTTTGTGTTTCACATTTTAAACATTTTCTTTCCTTGTTTTTTTATATTATCATAGTGTAACAAATGTCATGATAAATGTCATTAACCAGGTTGCATACACAGCTACTTCCTGTCCATTTCAGCATCACAACCTAACCACAGATAACACGCCACACATTGCTGTGACACTTTGACTCCACACTGGGGGAGTCACAGCCATTAATTAATAAATAAAAATTTTAAAAAAGTGATGTGGTGACACAAAGATAAAAGGAATACAACCCTTATTAAAAAATATAAAATGTCGTGAAAATAAAAGAATATATAAGGATAAATAATAATTTAATCTGATGATGACGTTAATAGAGCTGAAAGAGGGAGGAAGTCACAATCCTCTGATAATTGCGGTTCGCTTGTTGTGCTCTCATTTAACCAAAAGACCACTCTTCAACTAGTTTCTGCTTAAAGGCTTTTGACTGGTAAGTTTGGGTTTTATCATCTGTGTATATGGGTTATATGATGCATGCTGGAAAGCAGTTGCACACCTGTCTTTTTATTTTCTGATTATAAGGACCACTGCAGGCATGCGTTGGAGGGAAGCTGTGTTTATGGGTTTCATCCTGTACATCTCAGGTATCCATTACGGACATTTATATTACATGTGAAATACCGTTTAATATTTGTAAGAATTGAGAATAGCTTGAAAAAAAGAAGCTAAAGAAAACATTTCTATACTGCAATAATATGTAACACCTTCATTCTCAAGATACATATCTGTCTCTGATAAAGGGGGTTCAGGACAAAACAGCATTTGTGCCTCAAAAGGTTCATCGGCGACTCTGTCCTGCTTAGCTCGATATCCCACTGAACGCTGGAAATGGTACACTGTAAACAAACATGGCACCGAAATTTCCATGAAAGAGCTTTCTGAAGATGGATTTGATGGAACATACAACATAAGTGAAGAGAGAAAATTCACTTTAACGATCAAAGGCGTGAGGGACAGTCACGCAAACTCTTACTGCTGCAAAGAAACTCCCGACAATCCACATTTCTGCTGGCAATACAGAACTGTGCTCCAAGTTACAGGTACAGCAGCTGCAGGTTTTTTATTTGCAACAATATCACTGACATTATTTCATGAATTCCTTCGTCCTTTTCCTCAGACCTGCAGGTAAAGGTGTTTCCCACCACTGAGGGGCAGACAGTAACACTGATGTGCAGCACCAGCTGTCCTCTGACTGAAAAGCCTGCAGCCTACATCTGGTACAAGAACAGAGAGTTCCTCTATGAGGACTGGTCTCCCTGGTACCAAGAGCTGGTCAGCAGTGAGGAAGCAGTCAGATACTCCTGTGCTATCAAAGGCTACGAGGACCTCAGAGCCCCTGAAGTCTCAGTGGGTGAGTGACAAGGGACGTCTCCTCCTCATGTTACAAATGCTCTGATTAATACACCAATACTGAACCTCTTCTTTGAACTGATTCAGATTCTGTCACAGAGACCTGCTTCACTGTGACCTATGCTGGAGGGAGGATGTGTTCTTATACCCAGACACCAGTGGATGAGTCCTGCTCCATCACATACCCCAGAGGTAGTGTTCCAAAGACTAACTCTTTGGAATTGTTTGATAAAATCAGATGAGGTTTTTCCTAATTGTGGGACAAAAAAAAATGTTAATGAACATTCATCATCTCCCCACAGATGTACACATTCACTGGACTAATGTGAACCAGTATGTTACACTGACCTGTAACACCAGCTGCCCCAGTGTTGACCCTGACACTGCCTACAGCTGGTACCGGAACAGGAGGTTATTCGGTGACTGTGACAGCCAAGATATTACTCTTTCTGATATCTATCTCAATGTTTTCTCCTGCGGTGTAAAGCACAACGATGAGCTGCGCTCTGATGAAATCTGTGAGTACATTTTTTTTATTATAGGAGAGGACATAGGGGACTGTGCTGAAAACTAATGTATGGGTTTTCATCCTAAAATTGGCTCCTATGTGTTACTAAAAGTTTCTAATTTACATTTCAGGCGTCGGTAAAGGGTATTGCTTGACTCTAAATTATGTCAGAAGGAGAATATGTGCCCTGGAAGGTTCCTCTGTGGAAATTTTAAGTGTATACTCCAAAAAGCCATACTCAAAACTGTGGTACAAAAAAAGGAGTGGTGAGGAGACCCTGGTTGAAGCTGCTGGCCGTATAGAGTTTTATGACAACAAGATAGACCGCTACACTTTGAAAATTAATGACGTCATGAAGAATGATTCAGCAGAATACACATTTGCAGTCAATAGACTGGAAGACTGTGACTGTTCCTATTTACCTGGAGTGATGTTAGTTGTTACAGGTAATAGCCTAAATAAAGATCTTTCAGTGCGTTCCTAAACACATTCTAAACAAATTATGAGAAAATGCAATTCTCTAATTCATTTTTTTTTATTTTGTTCATTCTTACCATGTCTTAGACCTGAGAGTGACCATGACCCCTGCTGCAGTGGTGACTGTGGGACAGAGAGTCACACTGACCTGCAGCACCAGCTGTCCTCTGAATGACAGCACACATTACATTTGGTACTTTAACAGTCAAGCTCTTACTCTGCCAGAGAACCAAACCAAACACCTAATTCTGCCTCAAGTCAGCATTGGACACGCTGGAAATTATTCCTGTGCTCTCGGGAGTCCTCATAATATGAACTCATCTGAAGAGGCTCTCACTGTAAAAGGTGACCAAATATTGTTTTATTTTGTGTGTATTTGAAACCAAATGACACATGTTTTGTTATGTTATGATTATAATTGCAGACAACAAGATTCTATGTTTTATTGCTTTGAAAGATGTATAACTTACAGCATCTCTCATATAGCTCTCTCTCCTGCTCCAGATGCATCTATAGCAGTAATGAACCGAGTGAAAATGGCTGCTTTGGCTCTCATCCCACTAGTTGTTTTTGTCCTCTACAAGAAGATGAGGTAAAAGACAGAAAGATTTTGTTGTTTTCTATTGTGTGTGTGCTTGATACAATTTGCATCATGGACCTAATGAGTCAAATATCAATTGTGTCTATTGTTTGCTCAATAAATATCCAGAAAAAGGAAAAATGTGACCGATACCTCTGAAGTGAGTGACAACGTACAAACTGGACATGTGAGTATGAGCATTAAAAAAAAACTGAAACTAGGCGTAGCTATATGTTCCCTTAGTCATCTGTATTTTTTCCCTTCAGGTGGACCTGATGAATGAAGGCCTTGCCCTCATGGTCATGAGTCCTGCAGCCCAGAGGGAACATGCAGAACAGAAGGAAGAAGCTGTGTGAAACCTGGTTAGACTGTAGATGTCTATGTACAGGGTTGCACAAAATACATGCAACAAAGTTATGTAGCTACAACAGCACCATTACATATTAAAATGACAAAGCTTAATATTTGAAAAATTATAATTTTATGAAAAAAACTTGAAGTTGACCCGGAATGTCAACATTTTGATAGTTGAATGGCTGAAATCGGTCAATGTGTGCTGAAGATATGCTGCACCAGAAAACATACGGAAGAATAAGAAAGAAGAAAAAGAAAGAGGGAGAAGAACAATAGTTTGATTGCCTAGCAACAGCAGTCAAACTAAATATTCAGATGTATCATATACTATATAGTAGTACTTGAGAGTTACTTCACTGGTTGCTTAATGCAGATCAGCCTGTTAGCAATGTACTCTGCTAAGCAGGTCTATCAACAAACCACTTAGTAAGACCTGCCAAACCATGCCTGCATCCTTTACATTCACTATGTAGTTTTCTCCTTTGTTCTTATTCAGTTTTTTAATATGTTTTACTAAGTTCAGTTGGATGTTTTTCATTCATGTTGAAACACATTAAAGAAAAAATATCACAAGACACGTGGTTTTCTTAAAGAGGAAATCTGAAAAGAGATGAATGGGTTGAGGTCAGACAGGAAGACGGTGTCAGGCGTGGTGTGTGACAGAAGAGTGTCAGCACCAAAGGAAACTATGCTGTCCATGCAGACAGTCCAGAGGAAGGCCAAAGAGGAGACATGTAGATGTGGTAAAGAAGACATGAAGTTATTTGGTGTGATGCCAGAGTACAGAGGAGAAAGTGGTTAATGGTCAGTTAACAACCAGAAACTGTGTCTGGACCTGTGCAGGGCGAGTTAACGGCCCATCGTTAGGGTTTGAATGGGGAAGAAAGGACAGTGAGAGCTGATGCGTCAGCCCTCCCCCTCTGTTCAGAGAGGGTTTTTCCAATTTCACATAGATGGCTTCTTTGACTCCTCTTTCATACCTTCTGTCCTCCTTGTCCAGAATTTGGACATTATTATCCTCATCTCTTTGATGTGTAGGTGAACTGTTGAGTCTTGTCCTGAGGAGGTGGCTCTCCTGTGCTGTGCCATCCTTCTGTGAAGTGGTTGTTGTCACCAATATAGAAAGTGTACTGGGATCTTATGTGTATTGAAAATCCTTCTGAGTTTCTCAGATAGTCCTGAAATATATGGGATGACAATGTTTTTTCCGGGGTGGTTGTTCCTGTTCTGGTTGGGCTGCCTGCTGTTCTTTCCTTTTGCCAGCTTTCACCAGGGCCCAGTATTGGGTAGCTACATGTTCCGAGAGCTGTGTTTGCTCCTTAGTTCTTCCTCCTGTCTTTGTGGGTATTGTTGGGTCCTGATGACACTCAGTATATGGGTCCATGCTCCATTGGGTGGTCTGAATCAAAAAGTATATACTGGTCCGTATGAGTCGGAATGAGTTCCTATAAACCTCAAGAAATGCCAGACTTTTAGTCTCTGACTTTCTCTCGGGTGAATTGGATGTTTTTGCATTTATGTGTTTGGTGAAGCGCTCCACTTTAATGATCTTCATCCAATTCGCTGTGGCGACCCCTGGCGGAAAATGCAGAAAGTAGTAGAAAATGAAGATGTGACGCAGTAACGCCTTATTGGTCAGGGGTGGTCACGTGATTTTTGGTATGCGCCGATACATCGGTCGGTATCCTGTCTCGGGTGAGAGTCGCTTCCAGACGTGTACCCAGCAGGTCCTTCACGTTTTCGCTCTTGCCTATTGTATTGTATCGTCTTCTACAGCTCTAACATCATGGACGGAAGAGGCTATGGCTCTGGTAATTATCTACTGTGTTTTTTTTGATTAAGCGTGATATTTTGCTGATAGATTCAGATTTTGTTGCAGGGGATGATTAGCTTAGCCGTTAGCTTAGCTGTTAGCTAAGCTAATACAGAGCAGCTAGCAGCAACAACAACCACTCTACAGCCGGCTGTTGTTGAAACAATGAGGCATAGATCTAGCTACGAGTCAAGCATTGAGTCCTCTATGCAGTGGTAATAGTTATTTATGTACGTTTATTTTAGTGAAATCATATATATGTTCAATGCTATACCAGGCCCATTGTCTGACGAATCATAGGCAGCCTATCCTTTTCACTGTCGAATGTTTAATTGCTAATATGCTAACAGATAGCTGCGTGGCCCTTTGTTGATTTGTTCTTAGGGGTGTTAAAAGCTCTTTTAGAGATAGTTTCTAGCTATATTTTATTAAAATGGAGTCTGTATGGGAATTGCCGAGGTTTAAACTTGCAAATAAAATGGCCGCCTCTTTCAAATGCCTCCAAACTTAAGTCGATTTCACATTATTGTCAGTTTTATTGTGGCGATCTAAAATATTTGTTAATTTCCAGCTTGTACGAAGTTGGTAAAAAGATGCCTACCCGTCTTCTTTAGGCAATCCTTACTAATCCCACATATAATATTTGCAATATTTTACTTGAATTAACAATGTTTACATTCACTTCATTATGGTCTTATTTAGTTAGTATTGCTGTGTTTCTTTTAGTGTTTACTTATTTCGTTCTACTAGTCTTATTGTATAATTACAATATTCTATTATTGTAATAGATTTGTGTGATATTTAAATCTGAAAGTCTTAGTTTTTGTTCATACAAAAATTCTCTCCCTTTGTAGGATATTCCAGTTGGGGAGGTGGAGGCTCAGGCAGCAGAGGTGAGAAAAAGAGTGTATGCACCCTGTTCATCATAAAGAACGGGGACACTCATGCATCACTATTAAACCAGAGCTAGTAATACTTTTATAATTGGGTGAGACAGTAAATGACCCCTGTGGTATGTTTTCTGCTTACATAGTTTTGTCTGTCAATGTTAGTTTAATGATTTCTTTACTTTACTAGGTTCTGGTGGCTTTGATGTATATGGGGGAGGTTATAAGGAGTCGATGTCTGGGCTTGGGGGCTATGGAGGAGGCGGAGGAGGAGGAGGTGGCCATATGAAAAGAGGGCTCTCAGGAGGACCCCTGCTCTCATCCACGGGCACTCATGCAGATGCAGTCATTGCTAAGATTAATCAACGCCTGGACATGCTGACCCAGTTGGAGGGGGGGTTGAAAGGGTCACGAGGTGACAGGTAATCATTGTTGCATTTTTCTGCCCTATACTGTCTTCATCATCACCATCACAACAGCCACTACCACACATCCATACCAGTGAAAAGCTTTATGTTTTCTAGTTGTCTCTGATTTCAAAAAATTGTAGAGCATTGATGTGGTTTTGGCTCATCCAGTTGTGGCAGATAAATAGTTTAATTAAATGTAACGCAATTGTGAAAGTGTCAAATAGGAGTAAGACACATCCAAAGTTGGGATTTTGAAGTTCCTAGAAATGTATACACAAATGTGGATTGCGACTGGTGCTACTGGTAATGGTTCGGCCTAGTGAGATTGCCGTAACAAATTGAGCTTTTGGCCTGCTAACACAACCCTTAGAAAATATGTATGCCTTAATTCAGACTTGGGATGAAAAAGGTTTGCGCTACTCACAGACCGCGTTTGATCACTTCTGCATCTGAGGAAGCTTTGTTTGCTGCATCTTATTTCCCCGTAAACATTCCTCCCCCAAAATATTGCAATACCTTGAAACCTTTAGCAGCTGTTTTGCTCCGATGTTTTAAGTGTAATTACAAATCAACCTTTCTTTTTAAACATGCACATGAAAGTCATGAAGTATCACCCCTTATACATTACTTATGTCTTGACCTTGTGTTCACACCCTTTGTTTACACACGTCCTCCATGTGACCTAACCATGTGTCCTGGCTTTAGGTTGAAGGAGCGATGAGTTTATATCTGCTGGCTTGGTTTTTATTTGTCAAGCTGAAATGTTTAGTGATGGATGCTTGCTCTATTTATGAAAACAATCCATACCCCTTAAAATTTTTACTTCATATACCAGCTTTTTTGGCCACTATAATTAAGTCACATACCAGGATATTTGGATTATTGACCAATGACCATCTCTCAAGACAGCATTGGTTTTGAGAAGCCATGTTCATGTTGTCCAGACTATCCTTTACCAAGGAATATGGGTAACGATAAACTGCATTTCTCTAATCTGCAGGAGTTTCCTTAAACTGAAGAGTAAGTGTCACTATTTAATAAAAGACCACAAGCAGAGTTTTAAGTTGTCATCAATAATTGATCTGATGTGGTTTATGAAATAAAGCTGGGAGTGACATGAAAAAATGGAGAAAGCAAGACCATGGAGGAAAAGGAATAGCAGGTGGAGAAATCCAAACCTGGCTGCCCTCCCTTGCTCTCTGCTTTTCTCTATCAACCCTCTCCCTCCCTCCTGCAGGTTTGACCAGTACGAGTCATTCGACTCGCGCTCCTCCGCTCTCACCTCCTCCCGAGATCTCTACAGATCTGGCGGCAGTAGCTATGGTTTTGGCGATGGCCGTGGGGACAACATGCTGTTGGGTCAGCGAGAAGGCTCTGGCTTCGGAGGGGGAATTGGGCTAGGGGGAGGAGGAGGAGGCGGCTTTGACAGCCCATTCTCTTCCTATGGAGTCGCAAAAATGCGACAGAATATGAGAGAATCCTTCACCAGTACCCAGGGAGGAGGTTCTGGAGGCGGAGGATGGGCTGGAGCAGGCCGACGTTCCCCCAGAAGGGGTGGAAGTGCCGGGGGTCGAGGAGCTGGAGGAGGGTTTGGAAGCCGCAGGTCTGACCCCACTCCATTAGGCGGAGGTTTGAGGGGAAGTGGTAGTGGTGGCCAGTCCCACCACGGCCATTCCCCAGGAGGTGGTAGAGGAAAGCTCCCATCCCTCCTGTCCAACCGCATGTACCCTGAGAGTGGGGGCTTCCAGGGTTCTACTCAAGGGCCTCACGACTTTCCTGGGAGGCATTTTGGAGGGGGCCCACGGGCTGGCCGCCAGCGAGGCCGCAAGAGACCCCTCAACAAAGTAAGTACCTCCAGCCAAATAAGACCTCCTCAAACACTGGGCAAAGGTTATGCCCTTTTCCAATTCGCTCCCTTTTTCCACCAACTGGCCAGTCAACCTAAAGTGCTAAAACATGCTACTTGCCATGTAAAGCAGTTTGTTACATGTAATCCCCAGCACGCATTTGACATATATGGCCTTAATTCATCTACCAAGCTCTTAATTAATATGGTCTGGAATGTCCCATGAAACTTGGTATTTTTTCCACAGTAAAGAGAAGTTGCACCTCTCCACAATCCTTCCTGTTGGCTATGAGGGTGTGGATTTGGCTTTGTGGAGTTTTTTTTTTCTTTTTCCTTCTTCTATAGTCCTGGGTAGTTTTAAGATAAAGTTAACACTTGTCAAAATGCTTCAGAGGAAAAAACCTTAGCCTAGATAATTGGCTTTGCCAACAGTCATGATTTTTTTTATTATTGATAATATGTTCTGGATCAATTTTCATGCAACTAGTTTTTTTTCCCACCAGAAACTGTGTTTGAAATGTATTGTGTGCAAATGGATTTATGTTTACTGTAGCAGGTAAAGCCACAGCGTGATGTTCAGAAGAAGAGAAAGCAGACCCCTTCTACATCTGACGAGCCAGAGTCAAAGATCAACAAGACAGAGTGTACGGTGTCAGAGGATACACAAGGTACTTTGCTAGATACATTTAGAAAAGTGGTATACGCAGAAGGAATATCTTCATAATATGCCACACAGCATATTGTTCCCATGTTTATATTACATTTGTTTTCCACAGAGCAACCAGAGAAAAATGGTGATGACAGC
Source organism: Parambassis ranga (assembly GCF_900634625.1). Taxonomy (NCBI): domain Eukaryota; kingdom Metazoa; phylum Chordata; class Actinopteri; family Ambassidae; genus Parambassis; species Parambassis ranga. The sequence continues at coordinate 20,178,837 of NC_041022.1, read as the reverse complement.
AAACCAAACACTGATGCTGTGGTTAGTCATTTTTATGTCATTATTCCAAATAAGGTTGCTGACCTAAGTGGGGAATAATGATAGGATACAACTTTGTTAAAATTCTTCTTTTACTTTTAACAAATATTTGTAGGTAAAAAATGCAAGCGACTGTAATCTACTGTTACTCTTTAAAAAATGTGATCGTTTTCTTGACAGGAGACACAGCCTACTGAAGATGCAGATAAAGGTAAGCCTAACTAGTTTAACTTAACTAGTGTTTTCTCACCAATTGGAATTGTCAGTCTATTGTGACCTTTGTTCTTTTGCTCTCAATTGTAGCTACACCCAAACAGGAGGAGAAGAAAAAAATGCAAGGAAAACAGAACCCTGCCCAAGGTCAGGACAAGCATCCGAAAATGAGGAAGAGACGGGGATTTTTGGAAAGGTGAGAGAAAAAAATCCTTAAAATAAAAAATTATGAGAGTGGCCTAACTGTGTATCATCTGTTTCTCCTCTGCTTTATATGGCATTGTCCTTCGTCTGTTTGCCTATGGTCTATCGTAATGACCAATTCATCATCTTGACTTGTTCGGTGTATCTTATTTTTTTGTATCTTTGAAGCAATGTCTTTTGTGTGGCGTGTTATCCGCTTCTGTGAGTTTAAAATGAAGACTTTTTCACACTTTTCCAGGGTGATGTTTGCATGTTCTGTGTGCAAGTTCCGTTCATTCTACAAAGAAGAAATGGAAACTCATCTTGACAGTCGCTTTCACAAGGACCACTTTAAGTTCCTCTCCAGCCAGCTGTCCAAGCCCACTACAGACTTCTTACAGGTGACTGAGATGTATTGTGCATGTTTATTTTCAAGTCGGATTCAGAGGCTCTTACTCTGGTGTATGTATTATTAGATTAGCTAATTATATAGTAATTGACAGTATACTATACTACTTGTTTTTATCATGTCATTTGAGCTGAGAATACTCTTTACACAAGGTCCACATTCTTCTATAGTATTCAGTATAAACACTATTTGACATACATAACGTTTGAAATAACTCAGCTGTCTGTAGAGTTTGTGCAACTTTCATGTGTTAAATTTGACATTTTTGTCCACACAGCAATGTAACAAAGAGTTTTACTTTTGTTTTTTTTTAGGAGTATTTGCAGAACAAGTTTAAAAAGACACAAGAAAGGGTCAACCAGTTGGAAAACCATAGTGCTGCCATTTGCCAGGTGTACAAAGAGCAAGATCTTACTAGGGGTAAGCAGCAGCTTTGTGTATTAATGTACCCATGTTAACTTTTGCTCACTGTAGATCTTATTCATGTGTTTGTGTAGATCTTGGTATGGAGCACTTCATGAGGAAGGTGGAAGCTGCTCACTGTGCAGCATGTGATCTCTTCATTCCCATGCAGCCTCACCTGATACAAAAACACATCAAGTCTCCTGACCACAATTACAACCGCAAGGTATGGCACTTCACCCACAACTACACCAACATGTGCAAATGCAGATGATTCAAATGTAATTGCATATTTTTTAAATAAATTGTAATTTGTGCTTTAACATCTGACCTTTTAGCTGTTTCACATTTGTAGTAAGTCACAATTGTTATAAAGTGGATTATAAGGATGTGCTAAGCTGCACTGACCAGCCCAGTACAAAAATTAAACTACTGTAGTGATAATGTTTGGGTGTTTTGCATGCATTCTCCTGACCAGTGTATGACGTGGGACTGTTTGTTTAATTCTAGGGTATGATGGAGCAATCCAAGAGGGCCTGTCTGTCAGTTGCTCGAAGCATCCTTAATCACAAACTTATTGGCAAGAAACTGGAAAGCTACCTCAAGGTGTGTATAATGTTATGTGTGGCCTGGCAAGAAAAAAAGGTTTATCTGCATCCTTTTCATGCCACACTCAGAATGTTGCACTTATTTCTTATATTTTTTAAAACTTGTATACAAAGTCACATGAACATTCTTCCATTGTCAGGGCGAAAACCCGTTTACTGGTAACCAGGACGAACATGATCCAGAAGACTCCATGGTGATGGATGTGTCAGAGTTGGAGTTAACCAGTGAGACAGCAGACAACCAGACAGAGGAGGTCCCAGTCAAAGAAGAGCCGGAGACTGCAGGAGAGATAGGCCAGGAGGCACTTAAGGAAGAAGAAGAAGAAGTAACAGTAACAGCAGCAGAGGCAGATGGTGTTGAGCAGAACGATGAGGAAAAAATGGAAGAGGAAGGTTTTGAGGTTGGGGAGGATGAGGAGGGATACATAGTGCATGATGAGCTTGGTGAAGAGGGATTGCAGGGTGACCTGGAAGAGCAGGAAGGAGCGGAGGTCAAAGGAGAAGATGTTCATGAATGACAATGTGTGACTTCTCCACCCGAACATCTGTATGGACCAGTCGATAATCCCTCTCTGTCCCTTTCAGGCATGTTTTAGGAGCAATACGTACAGCCTGTCCTCTGTATTTTTCACTGTCTAATGACTCTAATCTCAGTCTCCTGAACCATGCCTTGGTCAAGATTTTTTCCCCTAAATTTGTGCCGGCTTTTCAGCTCTGCATTTCGCTGTTATTTTACAGTCTTTAATTTCTCCTATCCTGTTCTGTTTTATAGCATGTGTGGGTTTAACAGTGTTTGTGTGCATCGAAACCCTTCCTACAAGGGGGGAGGGGGAAGGAGGGAAGGGGGGGGGGTGGCAGCAAGTAAAGTAAATGCTTATTTAGGTTGACGACAATTTGTTAACTTTACAGCTTCCAAACCAGTGTTTATTGTATGAAAATGGACGGGCATTAACCCTAAATATGTGTAATTCATAGCATCATGGCTGCTCTGGCACAGACCAGCTCCTGTGCCATTAGCGGCAGTGCTTCCTTGCCACTGTCCACAGATTCTCGGGTATAGTGTGTTTGCCAGCTGCAGCTATTTTGTCCTGATATTTGGATGTTTGATGGAAGCCAGTCCATTGTTCGTTTCAGATCGATTAGCACTTTTGGAAGACTTGTAATGTAACAAATTTTCCGTAAATGAGTAATGTTACTTTAAGCCGTCTCTCCTTTGATCTATTTTGTTTCCTCTACCACACCCACACATACATGGTGATATGAAGAAGAGCAAACAAGCACAAATGTAGAGAGACTCACACTGAGCTGACATGAATTGGATAAAAAGCAAAAAGACATTGCCCAGCTCTACTTTGTATACCCAAGCACTTGGATAGCTAAACAAACGGAAATTGCCACAAAGAACAAAGTTGGTGGAGGAATAATGTGTCAGGTTTTGGGTACTGCTGTTATTGACTTGCTAAAATTTAGATGAGACGATAACCCTTTGCTTATGTAACCTTTTTTTCAGTCTTAATGCAAAGCTGATCAATTCCCTGCACTGGCTCCATATTTTCTTAACTTAAGTGGTATTGATAGTTTCATTTAATAACTTGGGGAGAAAGCAAATGTGTATTTCTGTATGCCTATTCCCCCTAATGCTTTTTTTCTTGTGCCTTTTGTTAAAATTGTTGGATTATGTTGTTTGAAATTGGCTAAGACAGTGTTGTAATTCCAAGAAGTTATTGTGTACTACTTTCAGATTACTTAGCATTCAGTCCATTGCCAGTGTTGGTGATGGTGAATGTTTTTTTTTGTTTTTTTTTCCAAGCCTTTAGGTAAAATGTAGAAAAGGGTGGCCTGTTTTTCCTGCAGATGATGCGACTGAAATAATGGAGGCAACAGTCTGTAAAATAAGCATGGAATATTCTGAATATCATGTTTAGAATAAACATCAGTCATGTAATAGTTTCACTCTGAGCAAGAAATAAACTTGTTGAATACATCACTTTTAATCACGTTTAATAGTTACGGTATGAATGAAAACTGGGGGAGACAATGGCATCAAAGCTGAGGATCTGTGCAGGCTTGCAATGCTATAGCTCATTGCATTTTTCATTGCAAGACAATGCTTCCAGTTGATGATTTTTGGATAAATTTCAACCTCTTAAATGGTTTGAAAGGTACTTCTATTTAACAAAATGTCTTACCACATGGTGGAGCTCAATTTCCTTGACACAAATATCAAACACTTTTACGTTCAAATTTTCATTGAAGTGATTTTATTAAAAATATAAATATTTGTGGTTCTTACACGAAATATGTAATAACTGCATTATTTTAATAGTCTTCACTGCATAATTTGATAAATATTTAATTATTTAATCGAAGCAATAAAAATAATTCCGTACCTGTTTTCTGCTTGAAATAATTACAAGGTATTGCATGATGTTACCCGTGGGAGGAGGAGGAGGAGGAGGAGGAGTTGTAGGTGACATTTCGACTGACAGACGTTCGGCCTGCCCCCGTGCGTCTGACGTCATTGACGTCGAACGGGACTGTTTGTTCTGGATTTGGGGCGAGGAAGGTCTACGAGCGCTGACAACCGACTGAAGAAGGTAAAAATAGCATTTTATGGCATTGTGTAGGTTACATTGGTATATCAAACGATAGCTTTCAAGCCTGTGGATACAGTGAAATGTTTACACTGGGCATTGGTGGCGTATTTCCCGCGCTGTCAGTGAGCGCTTCGGCAAGCGGAGCATGAGCTGTCTCCGCAGGCCTTGCACCGGTTCGGGCACACGAGATAGATGATTCTTTTATCTTTAAACCGTACGCCATTTGGTCTTATTGTGCGTATTTTGTGTTGTTTCGGTCTTCTCTCAATACCTGTGGTGAGGTCATTTTTGTGGTAGTGGTCACCCTGAACTGTCAGTGTGCATGTTAGCTGCAGGTCGGTATCCTGCTAGCCAGTTAGCTGCTAGGCTGTTTGTTTGTAGCCCCGTAGGCCGTATTCGTGACATAAGTTACGTTCTCTCTGCAGCGTAGTTTACGCGCGATGGCGCAGAAGCTCATGTGAAGCGCGACGTACATCATTTCGAGAATATCAGTCCTGTCCAAGTTGTATTCTGAAACGCCGTTTACGTGCGGAGCTGTCACTTGATCACAGTGGACATGGCGACGAACTGACATGGAAGGTTAGCAAGGAAAAGACGGATAGCTAACTTGTTTCCCCACTGAATCAGGCCTGTGTGTTCACTGTTTGTGCAATTTAAGGTTAATATCGTCACGTTATTTGCTTTACTATTACCGTGTTAGCGATAGTTGCAAGATTGTAGCAATAGGTCAGATGCGTGTCGTAGAAAAATGAGACCATAAAAATGTGCTTTATTTTGCCCTCTCTGTCTGTATGCCTGGTTTATTCTATTAGCCAAGACGCCTAATCTACTGTACTCATTATAGGAATACTCTTGCACAGAATGACTGGGTCTTTTTAATAGATTCATTGGATGTGAGTTTTTCCCCTATACAACAAATAGGAAATATTTTACGAAATGTATTATGTACGAGCATAAAGTCACAATTGTGGGCTCTGTATTTTTAAGAATTTCTGGAGAAAAGATTCTAGTGGGAAAAAACATTTGTTCTGAAATGCATACAAGTATGTATAATATATGTGTATTTGACCTATGAAACTTAGATACAGTAATGCTGTGTTGTTGTTAGTTAGCTACACAACATACTATAGACAGGGTCTTTTGACCCAAACTGTGTCTAACATAAACTCCAAAGGGGCCTTTGAGCACAGTGGTCTGCACCTTAAAAAAGCATCTGACAGAAGATTTAAAGTCATAGTGCAATGTATTAAAACATATATTCATGGAAATTGTATTGATCACATCCCTGTCTTCTGGCTTATTTAAAGTTATTGAAATATACTAAAACCACATGAATAAACTATAGCACAAACACTTACAGTGAAAAACTATTTTATTCATGTCCTAATGCAGAAAGATACCCACAACTCAGAATCAAGAGACAGCTATTAAAATGTCTCTACAAATAATGACATGTTACAACCCTATTCAGATGTTAAAGAAGAAAAGGAATGTACAATGCAGGGTATATTCATTGTCCACAAAGTGTGCATGGTATCATTTTCTACCCTAATATAACTGGGAAAATGTAGATTTTCAGCAGAGGCTTTCATGGGTGATTTGATTGCAGCTGCAGTGTTGTATGTACATAAGACTGGAAGAGAGGTCAGGGGTTATCACTCAGGAGATTTTTATCATGAACATGTCAAGAGGCTGTCTTGGGGTCAGAATTGTGTTTTGTGCAACAATACGTCTCACTTCAGCTGTACAGATATAGTTAGAAAAGGGTGTGTTTGAGCTAAAAGTCATATGTCTGTTAGACCTGTTATGTATTTAATCTTTTTTTGTAAACTATCCATACCTAATATTGACCTTTATTTATTGTGGCATCACTGATCTGTCCCACAAGTGTGATACAGTAATCAGCTTTTTAACCCTGTCTAGTGGTTTTCTTGCCCCCACAGACAAACATCCCATGTCATCTCAGGAAACTGCTGCCACCAATTGAGATATGTTCATGCAATTGATTAGACCACAGCTTCACAGCCACAAACATGTGAGTCCCTAGAAAATAATGTATGCACTTCTAATGAGTCCAACCAGATGCAAGAAGTTTTGAGCTAATTTATGGCTAAGGTTCAAAAGAGTCAATCGTTCTATTATCACAGTGTTAAGTTGTTAAAAATCATTATTCTTACCTTATGCTTACATTACAAAAATGAACTCTTGTTAGTAACTGAGCACTGCTTGTTGAAATCGTAGAGAATTGGTCTGTAATGTGTTTACCTTTGATTAATAACAAAGGCTGCAACAGTTAGATATTTGATAGTAAGCTAATAGTGTTGCTTTTGTAAGAGCTTGGCAGCAAATGGCTTACAATTTTAGGGCGAACTACAACAAGTAAGAGAATGTTTAGTACCTACAGACTAAATCTGTGCCATCTGAATTTGCAGCTGTCCGAGAAGCTATAGTGCCCTAGATGAGCTTTTATGTTGTTTGTTAGGGGGAAGGAGCTGACCTTTTGCTGGGTTGTCTTAGCTTTTCATGAAGACAGTTTAAGTTCATGTCAGCACCATAAGTAACACAAAACACACACAACGTGGCTTGTATTGGTGTGAGTTCAGATTTAATGTGACATTGGGGCTAAGTGTGATGTGTGACATGTATTAGTAACAGCAGCTGTAATGACACTTTGTCATCTGTTTAGAGAGTCGTATCAAGAGTGTAATGGCCTGAGGGGGGTCCACCCGGTCCCACCTGCCCCTGCCAGGTCCAATTTGCCTAAACTGTCTGCTCAGCCACTGCAACCCACCACTGCGATGGGAGACGGACTCGAGGCAGGCAGCAGCCAGAACCCTCCTGCTGCTCCAACACCTCTCTCCTTCAACCCTCCACCCCCTGAAACATGGAACCCTACCAGACCCAAACGACAGACCAACCAGCTACAGGTAGGCTAACATCAGTGTTTATACATGTAAAGTACATGTTACTGGCGTGTCTTGTATTTGAATTATTTTTTGTATATTTTTGCTCTTTTTCCAGTACCTTTCTAAAGTGGTGTTGAAGACATTATGGAAAAACCACTTTGCATGGCCCTTCCAAGCTCCTGTAGATGCTGTCAAACTCAATTTGCCTGTGAGTGACATGTTTATGTATGTATTCATGTGCCTGTAATCACAATCAAAGCACATTGACCAGAGCACACCAATGGCATTATGCCACTGCCCAAGTAATTTTGTATACAAATCATCACACAATAGTGCAGGTGGATGTACCACCCAGTAAAAAAAATGTCACTGCCCTTTGTTTTCCAAAGCTACAGCATTTTTGTCAGATTCAGTTCCTAAATTGGCACAACAGACCTTCCCTCTTTCTTTAATTAAATAAAACTGAGCTCTCGTAGTCAAAGTCACCAAGGCAAGTCATGTCATAAGAGCAGTAGTCCTTCCTTTTTGTTATTTGCTGTATGAATAGGCTTTAAGGAGGAAGATTGCAACATGAAATGTAGAGTGTATATATCAGGGCTCTAGACTAACTTTTTGCACTGGTTGCACTGGTGCGCCCAACTTTTTTACTTAGGTGCACCGGCACAAAAGTTAGGTGCACCGCATCACACATCACACACATCACATAGCAGTTTGTTTTTTAATCGCTGTCCATATATTTTATGGATCAGGCCTTAACTTGACACATATCTTAACGCAGAAAATAAGATAGAGATAGATTCTCTCATCATCTGCAGCTACATCCACTGTTTATCTGACGGGCCTCGCAGGGCTGTAGCCACAGTTTTAGAAATACTGAGGTCCAAAAAGAGATCTCTAGGAAATATGAACGGGCTTAATAATCACATATCAACCTAAACTGACGTTGGACCTTGTTTAATGAACACAGGTAAATAAAAAAAAAAAAAAAAAAAATGTACCGATAGTACTCATTCAAATTATGGACAGACTAGCCAACAAGTCTGCCTGCCAGAAATCCATAATGAAGATTCAAAGTTACAGAACTCTTCAGTTCCCTGTTTGCTTTCTCTCTGTATTTTCTGGCTGTCGCTCCTCACTTATCTATCTGCCAATGTGAATTAAAAATGATTAAAATATATACACCTTTATTTATTTAATAGTTGTGATTGAGATATATATTTTGTTTTCTTCAACACGTTTCTAATGCAGCTACAGTATCTCTTCTCTCATCTTCCTCACCTCTCTGCCTCAGTGTCTCCTCTCTTTCTAAAGCTGAGCTCCAGCTGACAGACTTTTCATTCTGTCTGTTACAGTTTTAGCTGTATGCAGACATCATACTGGCAGACAATGGTCCACTATAGCAGGATAATAACAATACTTTTTAAACTATGATAGTATTCTTTTAATCAGACCAGTGTTTTTTGTGTTTTTTTACCTTGACTCGGAAGACTGCAGGAAGCAGTCGAAACATGTCGAGTCAAGGTAAAAAAACACAAAAAACACTGGTCTGATTAAAAGAATACTATCATAGTTCAAATAAGGTGAAGACCAAATGAACCTTGTCGAAATAATGCTTTTTAAATGTAACCATGTACTATACTGACTGAGCCGTTCACTCTGTTATAATGCTACGAGCACGTCACGCCCCCTCCCTGAACATTACCGACTCGTTATCATCACTCATTCAGGTAAATTGCAAATTAGCAAAACCCGCAAAGTAGCAACAAATCCTCCTCCTCCTCCTCCACTGCATGTTCACCTAAACTACGGTTCCTGCTGTTCAGCAGCGAAACGCTTGTCAGTGTATGTTACCAATTCCATTAGTGATAGTAAAAGTTGTCTACACAATAACCCTCCTCCTTTATATTTTGTAGAATTTGTATATTATTTTTGGGTTGTGGAACAAATCATCTGAGTTACCATGATTTCTTATGGGGAAATTCACTTTGATATACGAGTGCTTTGAATTACAAGCCTGTTTGTGGAATGAATTATGCTTGCAAAGCAAGGTACCACTATATTTGTGATTTAAACTTGCTTTTGACTCAAGGATGTTGACACTTTTATTATTTAACAACCTGAAGAATCTTAATGCTTTGTTTTTCCCATGTTTTGATTTAATGTTCAGACAAATACTAATCTAACTCTGTTTACCTGCTTCCCTTCAAGGACTACTATAAGATTATAAAGAATCCTATGGACATGGGCACGATAAAAAAACGTCTTGAAAACAACTACTACTGGAATGCCCAGGAGTGTATCCAAGACTTCAGCGCAATGTTCACAAACTGCTATATTTACAACAAGGTCAGCCATATTTAAAGTTCTAGTTCTGTGTGATGTCCATGAATATCACATTTTCCCTGCTCAACTATTTTTTTCACATGAATTGAGCCTCTATACGGAGACCTTACACCTTCTAAACATATCCATGTGTTTGTGTGTTTAGCCTGGTGACGACATTGTCCTAATGGCAGAGGCTTTGGAAAAGGTCTTTCTCCAGAAGATTACGGAGATGCCGCAAGAGGAGACAGAGATTGCTGTGGTTTCTAAGGGCCGCAGAGGCAGCAGGCGGGAGTCAGGTATGAGTTTTTTTTTTTTTTTTTTGGTCTAAAATGTTGGCATAGTGAGTATTTTTGAACCACAGGTTTCTCCCTCCTCTACGTTGTGGAAAATGCACCACTATGACTGAGGTTGTGATTGTGTGTCCTTGTTGTATATTATGAACACCGGGATAACGAGTTGTTACGATTCTGTACAGTGACAAGTGAAGCCAGCTAGGTTTGTATGATGTAAAGCCATAAATAAGCCACTTCTAGCATGAAACATTTGCATGTATTTAATTTACTTGTGTTTGCCTCATTGCTGTTAGACATGTCCTTTCCAGAGAAATTGGTCCAACATCTATTAAACTAGGCCGAGCAACAAATCTTGTATGATTTCATGTTTGTTGTTCTTTTATGTTTACACTTTGTATTTTTTCTTACAGCTCTAATCTCAAAGTCAGATTCAGGCCAGGATTCATCATCCCCATCCACCACCCCACACACACGAGGCTTTTCATCCCCTTCAACGACTCCACAGACCCGTGCCACCACCACCCCTCAAGGTCCTCCTACCCTGCCTCTGGTCCAGCCTTTATCCCAGCCTTTATCCTCGCCTCTTGTTCAGCCCCTTATCCAGCCCCTTATCCAGCCCCTTGTCCAGCCTCTTGTCCAGCCTCTTGTCCAGCCTCTTGTCCAGCCTCTTGTCCAACCCCTTGTCCAGCCTCTTGTCCAACCTCTTTCCCAGACTCAGCCCCCACGTGTGCCTCCTACACCCACCAACCATGCACCCCATCTGGGACAACCATTTACCCTCTCTGCTCCAGATATTCTGGCCCAAAGCATGACCTCTGTTCCCCCTCTAGCTCTCACACACCCAGGCCTCCATTCTGCCCCCATGCTGCAAAGCTCCCCTGCCCTCATCAAGGTAAGACGTAGTCAGCATCTATTCTAGTTAGACAGTTTAGACAGCAGTTTTTTTAGTTTCTAACTTCTAATCTCCTGTGTCCTAACAGCAAAGGAAGAGCCAGAAGAGGAAAGCTGATACCACAACACCAACAGCTAACGACCAGCTTAGTGAATCATCTCCTGTCTCTACTGAGGCACGGCCACGTCGAGAGAGCAGTCGCCCATCAAAGCAACCCAAAAGAGACACATTACAGCCAGACTCTCAGCACCACCTGGGAGGAGGTTTGGAGTCGGGAGGGGCAGCAACACCAAAACGTCAGGAGCACTTGCGCTTCTGTGCGCGCCTTGTCAGAGAGATGCTCTCTAAAAAACACGTGTCATATGCCTGGCCTTTTTACAAACCTGTTGATGTTAAAGCCCTTGGACTCCATGACTACTATGACATCATCAAGCACCCCATGGATCTCGGCACCATCAAGGTGATTTTATAAGTATGGATAGCCAAGTGGCATCCCTGTTTCATTGGAACCTGGCTATGTATATGGTGTTAAGGTCTGAATCATTACAGTACAAACAAGAAAATTAAGTGTAGAGGTGTATTTGACAGTTTAAACGGAGTGAAAAAGTTGGTTGCAATGGGACAGATGCAGACCTGCCAACATGTACGCATTTCTCGTACTTGGCACGTATTTTGACCCTTCAGTATGCTTGTACAACTCACTGCTCTCACTCTATGAAGTTGCTGGCGCTACCGTTTGGGTTCCGTTTAGGGGGGGTTGGTGTCTGCACATGTACTCTTTGTTTTTTTTGTTTAGCAACATGAGATCCAATGACAAGTTAAATGTGTTTTTAAAATTCAAGGAAATTGAGGATAAACCCTTAAACTAACTGAAGATTACTTGTCTCCTTCAGAAAAAGCTGGACAACAGACAGTACAGAGATGCTCAAGAATTTGCAGCAGATGTCAGATTGATGTTCTCCAACTGTTACAAGTACAATCCTCCAGACCATGATGTGGTTGCCATGGCACGCAAATTACAGGTTGGGAGACAGTCAATGAAACTGTATGTTATGCAGTCAATAAGACGCACGCGTAATATTAAGGTATCAATATACCTTTGATGCCACAGATATAGTGAGTGACATCAAAAGTTTGCCTGTTAATATTGTTGGTGCAAATTGTTCGTAGCTTTTTTACAACAAATGCAGAGATTTAGCAAAATCAAAACTTTCTATAGTGGTTGCGGGGCAGAATTTTTCAGTGATTATGTGGCAGGTCCTGGATCCTTGTAGATTCATTTCTGGTTCCGGCTGAGCTTAGGGATGCCTGTCTTCCCCTAACAGGACGTGTTTGAGATGCGTTTTGCCAAAATGCCTGATGAGCCAGAGGAGCCCACATCAGTTCCCACCCCATCGTCGGCCCTCCACCCTGCCCCCTCCACTCGACAAGCCCCGCCGCCTTCAGTTGTCTCTGAAGATGACAGCTCTAGTTCCTCCGACTCGGAGTCATCGGCTGGAGACTCAGAACAAGAAAGGCAACAGCGATTGGCTGAGTTACAGGAACAGGTTAGAGGATGGAAAATGAAGGGGGAGGGAGGCTAATGAGACACAACAGGTGGGTGGGCCATGCAGAACAGCTTTGCCGAGTGTGGGTAAAGGCTGGAACACAGAGAAGCAAATGCAGATGATCAATCTGTCTTTTCACCTCTTAAGATCACAGCTGTATGTGTTTGTGTCCCTTAGCTGAAAGCGGTCCATGAGCAGCTGGCAGCACTCTCCCAGCCACAGGCAACCAAGCCCAAGAAGAGAGAGAGGGAGAAGAAGGAGAAGAAAAAAGAAAAGCACAAGAAGAAGATGGGTGCAGATGAACCTGTGGAAAGCCCTCCCATTGGAATGCTTCAAACGTCAAAGAAAAACAAGAACAGCAAGGAACCTGGAAAGAAAGACAGGAAAAAGCCGAGGTAAGTTTTACAGAAGTAATAATAAAAGAAGTGATGGTGTTGTTTCTGTATTAACTGGAGCTAATCTAATCATCTGTCAATCACAGTAAGAAAGAAGGAATCAAAAACAGCCGCCCAGCTGCACCCACTCAGCCCATGCCAACGCCTCTTGTCCCCTCAGCTTCTCTTGAAGCAGAGGATGACATTGGTAGGTATCCAAGATAGTTGGAGGATGAGTTTTGTTCATGTTAGACTAGATCTTCTAACAAAGGCTGTAACGCCTTTCTCTCCAGATGTATTTGGTAACATGTCTGCTGACAGATGCAAGCCAATGTCGTATGAGGAGAAGCGCCAGCTGAGCCTAGACATCAACAAGTTGCCCGGTGACAAACTGGGCCGAGTTGTGCACATAATACAGACCCGTGAGCCTTCGCTAAAGAATTCCAACCCAGATGAGATTGAGATTGACTTTGAGACGCTGAAGCCCTCCACACTGAGGGAACTGGAGAAGTATGTGTCCAGCTGTCTGAGAAAGAAGAAAAAACCATCAGGTAAGCTGTTGGTGTGGGCTCAACATTTGCTTTAAAGCACTTACTCCATGTGTAATTGAATAGTATGGGAACATTATATGTAGTTTCTAGATGTTGTGCCTGTTTGTTGCAGTAGATAAGCCTCTGGAAATGACAAATGTGACAAAGATGAAGACAGGATCTTCATCTTCAGGCAGCAGTGACTCTTCTGATAGTGAAGACTCTGAGACTGGTAATGTGTGCACCACTTTGTACCAGCAAGTTCCATTTGTACAACTAGTAGCTGTAATTTTTTTAGTACAGTATATTTAATATTCCTGTATCTGTGTAAAGGGCTGGTTCCCAAGCAACAGAAGAAGATCTTGACTAACAAGGACAAGAGACCGCAGCACCAGTCCCAGAGTAGTGGAGTGGGCCCAGTTGCTTCTCAACCTCAGCCTCAGCCTCAGGCGGTCCAGTCCAAACCCCCATTTGGCCCCCCTGTTCCTTCTCTGGACTCCCAGCTCTTGACCTCAGCATTTGATCCTCTGGCCCACTTCATGAACCCTCAGCTAACGCAGTCGACCACAGAGCCCAATGCTACCATTACTACTGCTGGTGCCCCTGTTGTCTCTGGCCTCCTCAACGCAAACGCACCTACCAGCCAGACGCCTGCTGAGACGCACCCTTTCCTAAACCAACATCCCCTTATACCTTCCCCAGGTATGCATACTATAGCAAGGCTCTGTACTTCTCAGCATTATTGTGGGACTGGTAATATTTGAATTGATCCCAAGGATTCCTAAAGTGTAATTAATACAATTTTATTATTCATTCATTCTTGTCCTCTCTCTATCTGCAGCAATCCACAATACTCTTCCTCAGCAACCATCAAGACCTAGCAACCGTGCTGCACCGCTTCCGCCCAAACCTGCTCAGCCACCTCCATCACTTCCCTCGCTGCCTCCAGCTTCCTCACCACAGACACAGCCCTCATTACCCTTCACCCTCCCCCAGCCTGTTCCCCGCCCTCGTGTCCCTTCGCCGCCATCGCACGGCATTCTGGGCACCCTTTCAGCGCAGCCTCCTCAAGCGCTGCTGGAGGATGATGAAGAGCCCACGGCCACCAATTCTGAAACGCCGCCGCTAAGTCAAGTTCACACCTTCCTACAATCCCTTCAGGTTACCACACAGACACAGCCGCTGCACCCGCATTCACCTGTGCAAGTTGCTTCTCAGCTGGTGCCATCAGTGCATACACAGCTTATGACGCCGGCCGCCCCTGTCCTTACGCAGAGACACAGCTCAAGCCATGTGCATATGCAGCAGCCGTACCCACATTCGCACACATCAACAATGCAGCAACAAAAGGGGGTGGTCCTGCAGCAGAAGGTACAGCAGCTGCAGCAACATCAACAACAACCATCACCACGAAGCAAAGGAGAGCCTTTTTCATCAGGTAAGGTGCTTCAGTACTTAAAATGCCACTCTCACACACACACACATTTAAACATGTTACAAACAGCATGTGGCAATTCTGTGGCACAAGATCGTTTCCTCACCAAGGAGATTGCACAGTAAGTCGTGTGACCACTGGCACCAGAGGCATCTCTGTGTTAGCCTTGCTAATTGTGCAGCATTGGTGCATATGGTTGTGATAAACAGTATTTCACAATAAACCTGAAGCACTGTTAATTCCGTTTTTCTGTTTATGCAAATAGACCCCCAGGCATGAGATCCATTGAATCATTTGTGACTGATTATGCTTCATTGCTCTCTTGTTGCTCCAGGTTGCCTGCGTGAGAGCCCCTCTCCTCTGATGCATTCTCCTCAGATGCCTCAGTTCCATACAATGGGACAGCAGTCACCATCTCAGACCAAGAAGCTTGTAAGTAAATCACCGTCGTAAATTGACCAGGTTACATATTAGAGACAGAAATGTAAAAATCACAGTAAGCTTTGTGTCTTGATGCTAAAATGTGTACAACTTTGCCTTTCTGTAGGAGCATCAGTCAAGCCTGGTGGGGATCAAAGAAGAGAAGCCTTCTCACTCACCAGTACTACCCCACTCACCCTTTAGCCCTGCTATTCGTCAGGACACACACAAACCAGAAAACAAACACAGTGAGTATAAGAATTGTTGTGTCTTATTGTGGACAACCATACCATAGATAAGGATGGTAACCTGAGAAGTAGTTTAGATCTGTTCCATATAGTGTGATGCCCTGTCTGGATTTTTAGGTTTATTATGTATAGTTGATCACATTCAATATCTCCTACAGGGTTAGATCTGAAACCGTTGGATGGTTCTCGCCCCATTTCCCATCTCCCAGACTCCCCAGCACCGCCCTGCTCTCAACAGGACATCAAAATCAAGCAGGAACCCAAAACTCCCATTGCTCCCAAAAAGACACAGGTGTGTAGCACCATGAGACAAAACAATACAACAAGCCACATTTAACAAGGCTGTCATATCTGTCCTTTCAACCCATACATCTCTAACCTACAGTAAAACTAAATTCAATCAACCCTTCACCCTCTACTTTGTGCTTACATTTCATCTCTTGGGATGTGAAGTTAAAGAACATGGGCTCTTGGGCCAGCCTTGCTCAGAAGTCCCAGTCCACACCTGCCTCTTCAGTGCGCTCTTCCAGTGACAGTTTTGAGCAGTTCAAGCGGGCAGCCAGGGAGAAGGAGGAGAGAGAGAGACAACTGAAACAGGCCAGGAGAGAGCAAGAGAAGCTACGGTAAGTGGGAGTGAGATGGAGAAGTGTGTAACAGTGAAAGCAGAAGTCAACAGCATGTTCTAATTAGAGCAGCCACCACTTTCCAGTCATGTAGTAGTAGTGGCTTTTAATAAAGTGATGTCACTGGTCAGATCTGTGGTTTTGAGCGAACCACCACAGCCAGCTGTCTTTATCGCGGTTTGTGTTCCTACATCGTAGCCGTGACGACGATGAAACTGTTGAGCACGTTCGTCGGGTGCAAGAAGATGCCCGTCGACGCCAGGAGCAACAGTCCCCACTTGCGCCAACACCTCCGGCCTCCACTCCGCCCACTCACTCTCCACAGGCCCCACCACCACAGCCACAGGTCCAACCTCCACCCAGCTCGGCTGCACAGAATGCCCTCGACCAGCAGAGGGAGATGGCACGGCGCCGTGAGCAGGAGAGGCGCAGGAGAGAGGCGGTAAGACATGAACTCTAAACAGTCAGGCATTTTTTTTAGAGCAGCCTTTAATCCTGTTGTCATTTTATCTGCAGATGGCCGACACCATTGACATCAATTTCCAGAGCGACCTCATGGCAATCTTTGAAGAGAATCTCTTCTGAGATGAGAAGAACAGAGATGTGAGAGAAGGACCTATAGACACACATAAGCATATTTACAAAATGCATTCATATGGTCGCTGCTCACAAAAATGCACACACACACAAACTTTTAGTAACTGTCCCTTTCTCTCAGTAGTTGAAACAGCTGGCTTGTGTCATGTGAATGAGAGAGGGGGAGGTGAATTTGGAATTTCAACTGTTTTCCTCAGATACATTTTGGTGTCTGGCTCGTTTTGTGCGGTCGTTGGTTCTTGATTTTCAGGGACAACAGGTTAAATACAGACATAAAATGTTGGCTCCTTCAAAGAATTAGTGAAAAGGAGGGGAATTTTAACAAAAATACAAAAGAAGTGTTAAAGAGCAGGATGTAATTTAAGTCAAAATAAAGAAAGCTTTGATCGCTAATGTGTAATAGGTGAGATGGGGCAGGGGAACAACTAATGAACAGATAGATCACTTTGCTTTTATTTTTCCTCTCCTATTGTCTCTACGATTTTACGTTAAGTCGGGTTTTAAGTGGGAGGGTTGGGCTGGGGTGGTCAAGTTTGTCAGGTTCAGCTGTCATCTGAGAGTTTGTTGTTTTCACAGGACACATTGGGAATGAAACACCCTGCTCACATTCACACACTTTTCTAAGACCACCTTCACTTTCCTTCAACGGCTTTCTCACAAACGGAAGAGGTGTGTGCATCAGCATTTGAGGCTAACCAGACAGGAACGATGTTGCAGAGTGTGTCCTTTGCCTTAGCGCTCTGGCCTGTAACTAATGATCACACCCTACAAATTATACATATTATATATACATAGATACATAAATATATATTATATACGACAAAACGTCAGTGAAAAAAAAAGAACATGAGAGGGATTTGGATTGCGGGGAGCAAAGCTTGTCTCTGTGTTCAGCTCTGAGCTCTGGTTTTGATTTTGTAGAATTTACTGTAAAGATGAAAAAAAAAAACTTTTTTATGATTCTATTGAGAGGATTGTTTTGTCTGTCTTATTCTCTCTCACACCTTTTTCTGTTTTGTTTTCTCAACTCTATGCCAAAACCAATCTATTGAGTGCTGAAAGTTCATTCACATTTTTTTACATGTAAAATGCATCTTCTTTTCACTTTATATTAAAGGCTAAGTTTTTATCGCTATTTAATTTTCCTTTATCCCCTTTTAAATTGGAAGTTATGCAGCAGTTTGCTCTGTAATAGTTTGAAGAAGCGGTTCCAAAATAATTTTATGTGACTACTTTACTAGCCCCTGACATTCTGTAGGTGTTTGATGAATCTGCACTTAACTATTTAATCGCTTACATCTCCTTTTCTTCATCATTTCTTGTCATCTTGTACATGTTTTTAATCTGTTAACGCTATCTTGTCCACCACCACCCTCTTCTCGGCTTCTGCAGTCTGTAAAATAGGCTCTTGTTTCTGATTCTTTCAGTTTTTATTTTTGTCCATGGTAACAGTTTTGGGATGTTGTGTGCCATGTTGTGTTTTTATGGAAGCGGGTGCTTTCCCCGGTTTCTGTAGGATGGCCCAGAGATCCGTGAGTGTTCTGTAATCACCTTTTTTATGTTTCATTCATTTCTTTTCCCTTTTCATATTTGATTGTTTTGAGTTTTTTGTTTGTTTGTTTTTCCTTTTCCCTTTACTATTTTTCTTTGATTTATTTTACCCAGAACAATGTGTTGATATGTTGGTGAGTGAGGCATTGAGGTCAATAGATCCATCTTGTTCAGAATATGGAGTACAGCATCTTTTTTTAAGAAAAGTATTAAAATAATATTTAAAAAATATTTTGCTGCTTATGTGTTTTTGTTATTTAGACTGTGTTGTGTCTCTGATAGTGAGCTGTGTGAATTGTCAGGTTTCTGCCATGGGGGGGAGCTGTATAGACAGATGAGATGCAATTTGGTCAATTCAGGTACTTAAATAGGCCAAGAGTCAAGTAAACACTCTGGGAACTGAATCTTCATAAACATCAATATACATGTTCTATTCAATGTAACAGGATGGCAGTAGCCTTTTTGAAGCTTGCTGAGCTAGATATGCAGTTACATATCTAGAGGTAACATAGACAGCAGGACAGTTTGTTTTATACAACACAGATACGGAAACATCCTGTGAGCCTGTACTGCAGGACAAAGCAGGTCCGGATGATGGATGGATCGATATATAAACATACTTTTAAGTACAATTCCCATGTTTGTCCATAACATTAAGATTTTGTCATTACTTGTCTTTTCTGATTTTGAAAAAATATGTAAATGAGATGATACATGTTTAAAATCCTTGAAGTAAAGCCTCTTGTGTGGGAGAAAGTCATATCACACCTCTGTTAAACAATTGTAAATGATAAACAATAAGCAAGAGGAAGAGCGTTTTATGATTTGAAAAAGGTGTTCAGAGACTTTTCTGTAATTAGACCAGTGTTGCAGGATGTGCTGCTTTTACAGCAGAACAGAGGATGTTGTGGTTGAGACCAGTTCAAACCAGCCACAGGTTGGAAAGAAGCCGTCATTCACGTGGTTCTCACAGAGTTCAGAAATCACTGCTGTGCATTCAAAGATGAGCCTCCAGTATGGATCATTTGCAGCCTTGGCTCACAGAGATAAATAGTGTTGTTTCAAATGTATCCTGCTCTCTGCCCTTGAGCAGCTCCTTGCAGTGATAGCACTGCTGCTGTGAGAATCTGTTTTATATTTCTTTATCTTACTCTGCAAGCAGAAAGCACTTCTACTCACTATTCATGTTTGACTTTCAAATGAGGGCCCCTGTGGTTTTGCATAGTGTTTAAAAGGTTCACATTCAATCAACAGAGGCAGAACCCCCTTTTATTGACATGTGAGACTATATATGGGAAAACTGCCAAGCAAGCCCCTGTATTTATCAGGTGAGAGGATGAGACCAGGACAATGTAACGATGATAAGGGATGATGGTGATATATTGCACTCCTGATAAGACAAAACTTCAACACACACCATAGGAAGTCAGAGAATGGAGGGGCTCGGCGTTTGGTCTGAATCCTGAAACATTAGTGAGTTCATGAAGTGAAATATCTGCTGAGAGGTGAATGAATAAAAGAAAAGGAATGATAAACATTAGTTTCTATTGCATGTGGCAACAGATACTTGAAGGTTGTGTGAGTACACTGAGAGGTCATGTGATCCTCTTACAGAAGCAGGAGGAGAACAGCTCTTCACATTCTTCACTTTCTCTTCTCATACCCTCCTCTTTTTACTTAGTTTCAAACTCATTTCTTCCTCTTTTGCTTTTTTTAAACTTTTTTTTTTTACCTCATCAGTGTGTTGCACTATTTTGGGTTTGGGTAGGTTAATTTTTGTCACCTGTGTGGGTGCACCCACAGAGTGTGATGACACGTCTGTGCTCATGTATTTCTGTAAGCACAATGCTTTTTTTAGAACACGTTTACTGAAGGCTGAAAGTTATGTATTATTAATACATGTGTGCTTTGAGTATGAGAGCGGTACTGCCTCAGATCCACTTCTTGTCATCTGCAGTTTTACAGATTCATTTTGCCACACTGTAAAAAACAAACTATTATACATTTGTGTTGTTTATTGTTAGGCAAACACAGATATCCCCTTTAATCATCTGGCCTCCGTCCAATCACAGCACAGTTTCTGAGAATTGTGATGTCATTCCTTAAGGGAAAAAATGTGTGCATTTAAATGTGTGGGGTACTCCACGGCAGCATGGCAGCGATGTTTCTGTATGGTTACCTCTCCCCTCTCAGATTGAGTAACTGCATCGCTCTTCCCGTTACTGACATTAAAAGAGGTGGGGGGTTGGAAATCATTGATGAGGGTAATCACTGGGACAAGGCTCTCCCAAAATTGGTGCCAGATGACAGTAAGCAACTCCACATGTGATTTATAGACACGCAAATACACACAGTCACAATTTAGACTTGGACATGTTACACAAGACCCCACATAAGTCTGCAGAGACACACATGCTGCTGCTGACACGCGAGCTCTCGTGCTCTGCTTTATGTAGCACATATTTTCTTGTGGGAGCTGATCTGGCTGTCATTTGGTTGTTGACTGGGACTTCCCTCTCTGTCTCCACTCGGTTCACCCTACACTGGTTGAAGAGGTCCACACCCTCCTCAATAAATCACTCCGAAGCTCATCTGCTTTTGCTCCGATGTCGTCTTGGGAGCCACACAACCTTTCCTTTTCCTCCATCCTGTTTGAAAATAGAACTTCCTTTTGTCTATTTTGACTTTTTTTTGGCTTTGTTTTTGCTTTGTTTGCTGTGTTTCTGTTTTTAGGACCCTAAATAGCACAACATAGTTTAGCATGAACACTACAGCAGCTTCGGTTTTGTCTGATGCCTGTCTTTCGATCACAACTATAACAACATAAATACATACACAGCCTGCTATAATCAACAGAAACATGACTTGCGAACACTAGAGAGTGAAAGAAAATCAGCAAAATATTGCACAGCTCAAATATTTTAATAACCCATTAATATGATACTGATTAATCTGTCAGACCTTTAAGAATGTGTGCCAGCTCACATTGATGCTTCAATCAAAGACCGATACCTGTAAGAGACCAGCACATGGTCCAGTGTTTGAAGTCGGAAGCCATTCAACAGACAGTGAGCGGTGTCAGAGGCTGGAAGGTCTGATGACCATTTCACTGTCCACAGTTCTCACTGTTTAATCACAGTGAAAACTCGTGGAGGTTTTCAGGTTTTCCCACTGTGGGGTGCCTGTGGCACTACGAAAACACTCTGCATTGATTATTAGCACAGAAGCTACCATCTTACTTTGTAAGAAGAATATAATCTCTCAGGTTAATCCCACAAGTTCATTTATTATTCAGAAATATGGCACATTTTGAAGTCAACACTAAATTGTACAGGGTATTGCATTGTAAGTATCTAATATATGTTTTCCATTTTAAATGGTGCCATGACCTGGCTTTGATGAGATCAGATCCAAGTCATATATCTATAAAATAATCAGTCTTCCATATTGTCAGTCAGCTTTGAATGGGTCTTATTGCTCAATTTGTCAGTCATACAATAAAAGCTGCCATAAGATATATTTCATGGTCCAATATTGATTTAAAAAAAACTGAATTCAATAGTGTAAACCCTGGCCTGCTTTAATGTGAGGCATTTGTTTGGTCGTGTACAGTGTCCAGCAGGTGTGGAAGGCAAAGAGGATCATCAGCATCCCTGTCACCATGACAACCTCATACACAGCCTCCAGGCAGCTGTCCGTGACGCTGAGGACGAGCAAGAGACCGGAAAGGCCTGTACAAAGGACTGGAAAGTGTTACTGCTGGAACACACGGCAACAGCTGCACACTGCAACCTAATAAGGAAAGCAGCATGAACATGTTGAACAAACATGCCTGTCACATGTCTCACATGTTAACAGTTGTTAACTTTTGTGTAAACAGGAAAGGGTATACACTTTTTTTAACATCACCCTGCCTCCACGTCTGCCTGCTGTGCGATCTTCCTGTTATCTTTTTTCACCCCACTTTCCTCAGCTCGTTTTTAGTATGAGACGGGAGATCACACTTGGAGCTCCATGCAGTTTATTACATTAATCCCAAGCTGCAGGTCCGCTCATAAACAATGATAAGATAACCAGGCTTCATTTCCGACACGTGTCTGTCAGATGTAAAATCAGTCTTTCCTCACTTGGCAGGATGCCTGTGGACCTCGTGACCCCGGCGCCTGAATTAAAGACGGGCCTTACAGCCCATTGTTACCGATCTTTCTATGGTGCTCATTGTACAAAACAGAGGCACAGTTCAGTTCAGTGGAAGCCAAATATCCATCATCAAAACTTTCACAACCACATGCACAAATAAATTTAGAAAAAAATCATGTTTACTGTATTTCCTGTTCCAGTATGTGGAGCCAGTGCTTGATTGTGTAAATATATAAATTATACACATAAAGATTTTACATCTGCTTTTTCCTTATCTTCATCATCCACTTCATATTTCTACTTTAAGTCATTTCAAGCCAGCATCTGGCAGGATCACCTCGATGCTACATACAGAGCTGATATCACCCTGTGTCCAAACAGTCGCCCACAATGAGCTCCAAATAAATAAAGCAGAGGCTCACTGTGTCATGGAATTTAAGATGTCATGGGACTTTTTTGAGTGATTGAGTAGCTGCTGAGTCACATTTCTGTTAAAATCAAAAAGACGCACGGAACAAACTTCTGGATAGATGGACATAAGGGATAACGTTGCCTACTAGGCTTTGTGGAGCATGGGGCACTACGAGCATCATAGTGAACCTGCAGTTTCTCCTGCACACGCTCCTCCAAACACTGGAGCCCTGGACTCTGCAGCGAGCACAGTTAGTGACTGTAGGATGATTTAAACACAAGATGGCCGCTCCAAAACACAGACAAAGAAATTAATAGTCTTAATAATGCATCTTTTTATATTGTTTTGTGGTAAATAATTCTGGAAAAAGTTTTATTTTGATTAGATAATGAGCCTTTTCTTCTTTCTTGCTATGTTAGGCTTCTTATTGTTATTTACCTTTTTTTCTTGATTTACAATCATTTTTGAACAGCAGTGTATCTTTAAAGGTGTTAAATAATAACTTTAGCACAGCACTGTAAATCTCTCCCGCTGACCTGAACCATAATAATTCACCCTCCTCCTCCTCCTCACTTAAATCATAACCCCTCCAAAGTTCTGGCTCTTCTCTGTCAATCACTTTTCAGCTTTACTCTTATTGGCTGACAGGGGGTAGCTGTGGGCGGGTTCAGACGCTCAGGTTGGCAGAAGGAGGATACCAAAGAGCTTCAGCTATTCCTTTGTGAGAAGAGCCGGTCAGAGAGAGAGTGAGAGAGAGAGAGAGCAGCAGCTACAGCCGTGCCGCACCCTTTCTGCTCCACCCGCGCAGATCACTGTGCACAGGTAAAAGCCACTCCAACTACCGGAAGCAAGGGGAAAAGTCCTCCACACAGGTGACGGAGTCTACCGCTGCCTGGAACTCAAGAGTGGGACGCAAGAGTTTAATGCAGCCCTAATTGATTGAAGCAAACACAAGAAGCTGTTGGATGTTTTGCGCCGCTGTCCTGGTTTGACCACTTTGCGCGCAGAGGGCGTAGAAAGTGCGCAGGAGGAGATCTCAGGTGCGACAGCACATTGTTTCTCAACTCGACGAGATCTAATCTGGGCATACTTGACAAACGAGTTCACACTCAAACAAAGGTGAGCGCCGCTCTCTTTGCGCCAGTTTGTCTTTCTGTGTAAAATGTTACAGTGTGAGTGTGAAAGTCAGTTTGCAATGTTTGCAATGTGTGTTAGATTATTATGTGTGGAGTTCCTCACAGTCTGGACACCCTCAGCTGTGGTGGATTTGGATTTGGTGGCTTCAGACTTGCCGTGTCCCCTCACAGCTCAGACAACACACAGAAAGGCGAGATTCTACAAAGTTCTGTGGGGAGGACGGTCCTCCTGCTGTAAAAGTTGAAGGTTGTTCAGATAGTGTTGACACACTGTCACAGCCAGTTAGTGAGGAAGGACAAGTGGCTGTAAATACTGCTGCTGTTGTGTTAGACTGCAATAAAATTCGAGTTTCTACTAATACCCACGAGGGAGACGTAAATAATCTACAACAAAGGTGGTTTATTCAGATGATTTAGTTGATGTAAAAATGTTTTTGTGGGTCATGCTGAAGTTTGTGTGGGTGCTCTTGAATCTGAGGTTCATATCACCAGTGAATTTATGAGAGAATAAAAACTAGTTTTTTTATATAAAGGGTGCATTTCTGTCTGCCGGTTTAACTCAGATTATGTAGATTATAACATGAACAGTTTTGGCGCTGGTATCAGTTACCTAATGAGTCACTGGAAGGAAAATGTATGAATTGTTTAACTGAAACCTGTGGTACATCCTGTATAAACCTGAAACACATCACATGGCTCATAGTGAGAAATGACACCTGTTTCCTGTGACCGGAGCAGAGCAGTCTATGTATGTATGGTAATCCCAACATATCTTCAGAACACAGTGTCTGTAATCTGTGATTACAGATTTTTGTATAATTCATTTATTCAACAGATGTGCAGTCACCAGGTTGGTTTCCCTGTGTGGTAGAAGAGAGGAAGTGTCCGAGCATGTGTCTGTGTCATGGGGTGAAAACTGAAGTGTGTGTGTGTTTGTTTCCAAAGAAAGTATGTTGGCTAAAGCCTGAGGGGGAGGAGGGAGATGTGACTTGGGTGTGGCTCCTCTGGTAATGACCGGTTTGCATTCAAACTGGTGTTTACTGATTCAGCACAGTCCATTCACACGCAAATACACATACAAGATGCATGTTAAAAAAATCCTGCATGCAGACAAAACAGTCCAATGAGACACACAGGCTCACCGGGGATCAGGTATAGGGGTATAGTTCAGTGTACACAAAGCAGTATGCTGTAATTAGCCGGTGCTGACAGATAGGTGTGTTTTAAATCTGGCACAATTCATGTGTGTTTTGTTGTCACCTCACCGCAGTAGTTGTGGCATAACAAACAAAGCACAAAGAGTTAAAAGGAAGAGACACGGATAGTGTGGCTGAGGGTCCTGATGGTCAACACAACATTTTACTTATTTGGATCCTTAGGTTAACGTTAGATCATTACATCCTCTCACTGGTTTTAAACTGCAGGACTCATTTCTGATTTCTCATATCAAACAAATGATGCAAGGACCAATGCTGCAACCCACTACTTTAGACCCATCCCGTAAGAGATGCTTGTTTTGACACCTCGTCAGCTTTTTTCATGTAGGACTAGGCTGTTGTTTACATACAAACACCCATGTATGTTTGAATCCAGAGCAAACCATCAAGTGTAAATAAACATGGAGCTCTAAACCTCAGGGTACAGAGGCTCTGGCCAACGCCATCTAAGCAGGTATATAACTCCTGGTTAATCCAAGTATGGGCGAAGTGATGGAGGGTGAGTGGGAATGATATGTGAAGATGATCTCAGAATCTTATCACCTAATTATCAGCAGGAATTAAAATACACAAAATCTCTCCAAATATCTCCCATATGTCCTTTTAGCTCTGACTTAGTTTCCACCATCATGCAAAATGGACGTACATTCTTTTAATGCCAGGTAAAGGAGGAGGGGAGGGATGTAAAACTTCAGTTAAAGTATCAGGCACAATTGATTGACAGCTCAGCAGCTACAATGGAAAAACCGGCCACTTCATCTGTGCACACTAGACGTGTGAGAACTTATGCACCAGCCAGTCATACTGACCATATATGCAGCCACATGTGACATAGATGTTTATTATTATTCTGTTAATGATCACCCATGTTGCTCTTTTTTAACCTTCTGGACACTTTCGCTTGCTCACCACATTTTTTTTTGGCTCCTGTTCTACATTGTTGTTGTTAATCAAAGCCTTTTCTTACACTTAGGTCTCATCCATCATTTCATTCTTTCTGCACATGTCTCTGCTTTTGATTTGGCATTTCTTTCCACACACCCGTGGTTGGAGTGTGGGTCACTGAGGTTCCCTCCCTGTGTGTGTGTGTGTGTGTGTGTATGTTTGGATTGAGATTGAGTTTCATAGCTGGATTGTGTAATTGTGAGGTGTGTCTCTTTGCTGTAGGGAGCTGCTCTGCTGTTTCCATTGTTGAGAGAGTTGAGCTTGGAGCAGACGGTGCTGCAGCGTCGTCGTCATGCTGCGCTGGCTTACACAGGGAAATGGAGAATGTGTGAGCGAGTGTTGTTGTCTCAAAACCCACCATGCAGATGGTGGTGGTAGTTTACCACTAACAGAGCATCAAACGCAGCATGTATAGTGAAGGGAAGGTCGAGTTGTGCAGTGACATGCGGTTGGTGTTTAAGCATCAGTCATAAAACCTTGCATGTTCTTGTTAGGGCTTGTTGACTAATTAATATGAAAATGGAATACCTCTGACAGTGATCACAGTTCTCTAAGGTGTAATATGTAGTTACACTTTTGAATATATTAAATATATATACTGTTTTTAATGACTACATACATTATTTATTATTGTTAAAAAGACCTTTAGCTAAGTGCTACCAGTTCATCCTTGGGTCCCAGTGCATTTGTGTTGTGTGCAATATTACATTAAAAGTGGGAAGAACTGCTTATGAGACATCAGCTGAGTAACGTTTTGACTATGTTGTAAAGAATGCATCACGTTTGTTACCTCAAGCTAATAATTACTCTCTCTCCACAGACAGCTGTGTACATTAAAGGCCTCAGACTTCAAGCTGGATCCTTCCAGTCATCACCTGTCCAAATGATGGCATGCCGATCTCCAACCCATCTCAGAGGGCGAATCTGAATCCCGCCCTAGTCCGTCCCATCTGCTTCCTGTCGGCCGCCCTGTTCTGTTCCTCTTCTCTTTCCTAATCAACTCTTCTCTGATCCTGCCTCCACCTGAGATCTCAGCATGGATACACAGACCCCAGACAAAGAGGGATGCTACTACAATCGGACTGTTGATTTTTTCTACGAGAAGAGCGGCAAAAACATCAGTGACTTCTGGCGCCCACGTGACTATGTGATCGTCTCTATGGGCATGACGGTTTGCTTCATTGTTATTTTTTCCAACCTTCTGGTTATAGCGGCCATTTTAAAAAACCGACGCTTTCACTTCCCCATCTACTACCTGCTGGGTAATCTGGCTTTGGCAGACCTCTTCTCAGGTAACCACTGGCTTCTTATTTCCAGAGCTTCTGTTGTTATTATAACTATCTTTACTGCTATGAATCCACAGCAAGACCTTTTGTGTGATTGCACACAACCCATGCACCAGAGATACATTTACAGACTATTAATAAAATCTGCATGTGGAGCATCTTTTAGCAGAATGGCAGTATCACGCTCGGTGTGATGTTCGGGATCTGATGGATTGAGAAGTGACGTCAGACATTTTTGTTATTTACAAGCAAATCTTGTGACTACCCCCAACACTAACTGAAACAAACAACCCATTTTTTTGGTCATACAGAAGACTGATAACCTTTCTTACTACACAGCTTTTGAAAGATTGACCTATGTGTTCACAAAGATCTTTTGTCTAAACTGATAAAATCAATGGTAAAATTGCAATGATATCACGTGTCTTCTCAATGTCACTGTTTAGGAAAGAAAAATCTGTTAACAAAGTAGAATTTCTCTTTAAATGTGATGTTGGCGGCAGTTTAGTGTGATGGGTATTGATCCCAAGGAGCTGCTTTGATGATCAGATAATCTCTGCAGCGTGTAGAGGAAGATGGCTGCACCACCCTTTGCTGCCCCACTTGTTATCCATGTTTGTATGAGTGCTGGCAGAAGTGTGACACCTTGTACGCGCAGTGAGGCGTGCATGATGATGGTAATCATCCTGAGGTTATTGTCAGATCTCTTGTTTCTGCAGCTGTCGCTGATGGCTTCATGTTAGTGGGAACTGAATCTGACCTAGAGTTCTTGAGTTTCAGTTGAGCTCAAAGTGATCCCCTAGATAGTGAGATGTGCTGTGACTGGCCAGTATCTCTGTTCATCATACCCTGACTACATGACTTTCTAGGGGAAAACACGGTTAATAGAGTTCCTCTGTATTGCGATAACACCGTCGCTTTCTTCTTCTCAGGTGTCTCCTACCTCCACTTGATGTTTCACACTGGTCCCTGGACCATTAAGCTGTCTAAGTACCAGTGGTTTGTGCGGCAGGGGCTGATCGACACCAGCCTGACAGCCTCCGTCCTCAACCTCCTGGCTGTGGCTGTGGAGCGCCACCAAACCATCTTCAACATGCAGCTGCACAGCAAGATGAGCACCCGGCGCGTGTTCGTCATCATCGTCTTCATCTGGCTGGTGGCGATCATCATGGGCCTGGTTCCCACCATGGGCTGGCACTGCCTGTGCGATCTCCCCAACTGCTCCACCATGGCGCCGCTGTACAGCCGCAGCTACTTGGTGTTTTGGGCCGTTCTCAACTTGCTAACCTTCTCCATCATGGTGGCCGTTTACACCCGCATCTTTGTCTACGTGAGACGCAAGAGCAAGCAGATGTCACAGCACACCTCCCAGATGAGACACAGAGAGACAGTGTTGGGCCTGATGAAGACCGTCTCCATGATCCTAGGTGAGGAAGCACACACAGTACATCCACATTGTTTGGGAATATTTTACTTTCATATATGACATACAATTAATTATAACATGCTTGAAGAAAAGTTAAACATGAGACATGCATAGTAGTAACAAGTTTCAAGCTATAAATCGCACCTCATCCTATGGTCTCCACTGGATAATGTATGATGTCGCTTATGTTTTGTGCTGCTGCAATGTTGACATGTCGACCTAGGGTCGACCTACACCACGACATCACTTAAGGTGACATCTTCACCTCAAGTCTTTAAATAAGATCAAAATGAATTGACAGTGTTGTCATAGTAACTAGGAAAAGAAGTATTTAGTGGTTCAACCACACAGGAGCCAAATGATGGCAGTGGTGGTGCTGGCAGTGTGGCAGAAGCAGCGTATGGCTGATGAAGACATCGGTTGAGACACACTGGCTAACCAGGAGTGTTAGACGGGCAAGAGAAAATTAGAAAGTCTGAAATTCAGAATGGTTTATGAAAGCATGGGAAAGCAGAAGTGACAAAGAGAACAGAGCAGAAATAGCTCATAGAGGAAAAGAGACCTACTCTTTTGACAACTGATTGGTATCAGTATAACGTGGTGATTCTTCTGTTCAGAGGGTGAGAGAGCGGTGAACCCTTCACTCTTGTAAGAGTTTGTCTTGTTATTTGTGCTGCTGCTGTAATGACTTTACTTGCCTCCAGGGTTAATACAATCATATCTTGAACCTTTTTTGTTTTTAAATAATAATTTAGTGCATCATATATAGGTCACTATTCACACTTTAGATCTTTATCAGGGACGTCTGGCAGGATGCACTCATTTTGTTCAGAGTGCACGACCTTTTCTGAAGAGAACTTTGTGATTAGAGAGTGTAAAAAAAAAAACAAATTCTGGTTAAAATGTGAGAATGATTGGTGGAAGTTCTTTTTTTCTGGGGCATTATTTCCTCATTGTACCACAGATGCAGTTTCCAGGGAAATCTACATGTGTATATTCTCAGAATGAAGGAACAAACAAGTCAGCCGATGGCTGCACTCACAGGCTGCCATGCAGGCTCCTCTCCTGGCATGCTTGTACTTGTAAAACCAGACTTCATCCCCCCCCTCCACACACACATCCAACACTTCCCTTCTTCAGTGATTGCTCTTGTTTTTCTGCTAAACTGCCCTTGCTCCTCCACTCTCCTTCCCAGCCTCCCCTGCCTTTGTTTAGGTATTTTGAACTTTCGATTAAATTCCTCAAAACTTTAAAAAATGCTACGCGCTTTCTCCCGTCGCTCAGCAGCCACGATTCAGCACCTCTGGCATGTGAGGAGGGTGAGGAAAACCCTGAGCATGCCCTGACAGGGAGCTGCATAGTTCAGTTACTGTGACAGAAAACAGCTTCATTCCTGCCCAGTGTCTGTATATGTGGGGGGGTATAATCTTTGACTTGAGGACATTTTGTTGCAAGTTGCAGGCATCAGCTGGAGACGTGTTTGTTCCTTCATTTTTTTGGTGTCTTCAAATCTGCAATACAAGGGTCAGGTTCTAGGTTTTAGACAGGAGGTTAAGTGTG
Organism: Parambassis ranga; assembly: GCF_900634625.1. Lineage (NCBI taxonomy): Eukaryota > Metazoa > Chordata > Actinopteri > Ambassidae > Parambassis > Parambassis ranga. Next base: position 20,148,544 of record NC_041022.1, on the reverse strand, counting down.
TAGTTAAGGTGATGGCCGGGCCTGTGGAATGCATTACACACTTTTGTGTGTGTTTGTGTGTGTGTTCCCATGTCCTTCCACAGTTTCTATGTGTGCATATATTAGTGCTGAACGTGGTGCGATTGTGTGTACATAGTGAATTCCTGAGCTGCCTAATCGAGTATTATGATAATGAAATGTGATCATACAGACTAAACCGCTCCACATACTGACATGTTGTGCATCTGTGTGTGTGTGTGCACGCGCTTTGTCTACAGAGGAATTTACAATGCGATCCCTTTCTCCCCCTACTTCTTCACATTCTTTACTACCCTGTTCATTTTCTTTCCTCCGTGTACTGTAACTCCTTTTTTTTCATTATCTGTAACTTTGTCTCGTGGATTCCCGGTGTTATATTAAGTCATCTAATGCCCTTATCTACCCTTTATCTCCTCCCTCCCTTCCGTCTCTGCCCTCTACAGGCTTCTTTGTGCTCTGCTGGACGCCCGGCCTGGTTGTGCTCCTGCTCGACGGCCTGGGCTGCGTTAAGTGTCAGGTGCTGCTCTACGAGAAGTACTTCCTGGTGCTGGCGGAGTGCAACTCCTTCGTCAACCCCATCATTTACTCCTTCAGGGACAAAGACATGAGGAGGACCTTCAAGGAGATCCTGTGCTGCCTGTGCAGGCGAAACGGCAACCACAAAGGCCTCTCTGAAGTCCACTTTAACACCCTGGACCACGAGGTACTGTCTGAGAGCACCAGAGCCGATGAGCTCAGTCACAGATACAACAACCACTCGCACTAAAGACTCTCTGTAGAATCAGATCACACTGACCGTAGACAGATGACGATGTATACCTGTATGAGCGAGCGGCGTGGCGACAACTTGATAGCTTAGCTGAATGCGACTTGCTTTGCTTGGCTTCCAACAAATGCAACTCAGTTAATAATAATTAAATCAGTTAATGGAAAACAAAAGGGAAAGCATCCAGGTGCAATTGGGCTAAAAACCCTTACTTACTTTTTTATATTTTACTTGATTTTGAGGAAGAAGGTCCTATTTGTAGAGAGTTTCAACTGTGTGTTCCACAGTACTCTCACTAACTCAGTGCTTTGATGGTAGCGTCTGTAACCTCAGCTTAACCTGATGCACAACAGCAGAAACCCTGCAGCCGTTTGTTAAAACCAGCCCCCTATCTCAACAAACCTGCCACACATATGTACACAGTAAAACAGGTAGCTCTCACATAGAGACGAAACATGAAGCTAAAAGAGAATTCATGTTTGTGACAGTAAAAAAAAAGAGTTCTAAAGTGATTGGAAAGATTATGGTATGGCAGTTCTTCTCTCCCCAGCTGTACACAAGTAGACAGGAAGGTCTGTGGCTTTAAAGAGAGCACATAATCAGAGGCTCCTTTTCTCCCTCTATTTCTGGTGTTAATTTCTGAGCTGAGGTTTTCATGCTCAGCGCAGCACAAATGGCAACAATATGGAAGCAAAGCAGCATAACTTAGAAAGCTAAAATGATGAGCGTGGCGTAAAAAGTTATCACCTGATCAGTGTTACAATGTAAAAGTGATTTCTGGCATTTTTACCCTCTTTATTTTCTCTGTACATGGCACTGAGTCCACAACCTAAGACTGGGTTGACTCTTCTGTACAAACTAATTGAAATGTGAGCACAGGTTGCTGAGCTCTGTGCTGCACTGCCTGTTGCAGAAAGCCGCATCCTGAACGAGAATGAACAAATAACCACGTCTAATAATAGTGAGCAGGATTTCTTATTCAGAATCAGAATTGTGTTTATTGCCATGTAAGTGAAGAGGTTTCACATTACTAGGAATTGGCCTCAGCGATGTAGTACATACATAAAACAAGAAAATATAATAATAAGAAGCAAGCATGGGGTAAAAATAAGTAAATGTAATCTAAGCTAAATAAAGCTATAAATGCACTTATATATGAATTGTAGGATACACACATTGTTTGTGTGTATCCTACTTTCACTTCCTCTTTTCAACCTGATCAAAATAAACAGTGACGTCTGTAGGGCCAGTAGTGCCACTGTATGTAGGAACTTCAAAGTTTCATGTGGAAAGAAAAGCTGTGTTCAGCAGGAACAAAGAGTCTATACTTGAAGGAGTCAGAAGAAGTTTTCACTTCTCTTCTCTTCTTTCAGTTGCAGAGCAGCTTCCTTCTGCTCTGTGTGTAGTTGTGTCACGTTCTCTGCCCGACACACATGCACTCCATGCGGTGCTGTTTTTGTTACTACGGTTGTGCGCTTGGCATTTGTATCCAATGCTTAGTTTCCTGGTGTATATGCCTCAACTCCTACTACAGCAGAATGGAGCACAGAGGTGGAATGAGCGGTGATGCTTGACAAAATGGAGAAATCATACTTATACTTCTCTTCCAAATGTGTGATCACAGCATGCAGACAAATCTGCATGGTGTCTCTAGGTTAACTACACGTGACATTGACTCAATATTGACACTAGCATTTGCAACATAAACCAATGCTGCTTAGAGTCATATTCATGCCGAACTACATCAGCTGATGCTCCCAGCACTCTTGTTGGATGGAGCCAACACACAATCAGCTGCATACAATGTTTGCTGGACCTTTGGTCACCTGTGTGAACAAAGCAGAGCCACGCTGACGCCCCAAACAGCATCAGTGACGTTTGGAGCCCTCTGGGCATACATTCAGTACACATGCAGTAAGACATCACAGTGTCCATTAGGACAAAGATTTGACATTGGGACGTTGTCAGTTCGTCTCTGACAGGCCTCACCCTGTTAAAAATCTGTTTCATATGAAATGTGCTGCAGCTAAATGATGAAGAAAGAAGGAGGGTGATTAATTCGGGTTGCTGGTTGAATGTTTTTTCTTTTTTTTCTTTCTCCATGTGTGCAGTATTAAATTTGTGTGGGACGTTTTGAGTTCAGGAAAACATTTCTGCTTGTTCGTGGGTTATAAACCTCCTTGCTCAACTTAACCCTCTCTTCCATGCCTCCTCTCTCTGGCTACAAAGTGCCACACTGTCGGGCTGACGTTTCAGTTTTGTCCAAATCTAATCAGAATCAGTAACAACTGGAGGTTGCTTGATCAAAAATGTCTCTTGTCATCTTTTATCTGTGCTCAAAATGTGTCCCATCACTCCTGCAGAACTGAGGCACACACATAATCGCACACACATGGATGTTCATCCAGCCAAGATGTCATGTTTCCATGAGTCAAACTTCAACAGAACATCAAGGGGTGACCTTGATAAAACCTCCTTTAATCCCATAAAACCAAGTCTTAATGGCCTCGCTGCCTTCTACTGTAAACAGACTTGTTTTCTGGAATGACCCAAATACCTGGAATTACCCTGTAGCTTTTTGCAGTTGTTACTTTGTTTATACTGACCACAAATTTCTGTGTCCGCTGTGTAGTTTGTTAATGTGTGTGTGTGCGTGCATGAGTCCGTATGCTCATGTTGTACAGTCTTAAAGCAGTCCAGATGTGTGCTGGTGGTTAGAGTGGGTCATGCCTTTTTGCCACATTTCCTCTGACTTGTTACTCTGGCACATGTGTATGTTGGAAGTATGCGCACACACGCACGCTCACGCTCTCACACACACAGGAAGCGCAGTCATAATGTGTAATCTTATGCGTGCACACGTGCATAGCTGAGCGTGAGTCAGAAAAACATTGTTTTGCATTTGTTTAAGTGACATTAAGATCAGACAGGAGGCTGTAGAGAGGAAGCAGGAAGAGTGGCTGGTTAGGACATATTTGCATGTTTCGTCCTGACTGTGTGCCGATAGTAAAACATGCAGTGACTCATCTCATTAAAGAACTTTATGGCCAAAAGTAAATGATTAGGACTCATAAGGGGAATTCAGTTACTGGTAGCTGTTAAAGGGATGTCTTCAGATTTCAAATGTTAACACTTATTTCATATTTCAGTTGTGTGTTGTGTTGTTCCGGCGCACCAACACATTGACTTTATTTTGGGTTTATTTTTGTACAAACATTGTTCTAACTAATAAATGCACAACCTGTCTACATCTGTGGTGTGTTTGGTCTGCCTGCTGTCTCTGGTTGCTTTCTTTGTGATAATCAAAAAGCACATTTATTATTTAGAAACAGCCACGTTTCTGATAATATCTGTGTGGATACACCACCTGTGGGACAAAAATATATTTAATGTCTTTAGTTTTCAACTAATTTTGATCTTTGTGTTGATATTACTAACCCCATTTTTTCTGTTTTTGTCTGTTTCCCTCTACTAAAACTAATCTCTATTCTGGATTTTTCTCTTTATTTCTCTATTTTGTTTTGACTTCATTTCCTCATACTTTTATCTGTCTCTCCACTTGTGTCTGTAGACCTATAAGTCTCGTACTGCCGGCACGGTATTGAAGAAGAATGGGACACCTCTCATCCGTGACGGCCCAGCAGACGTCCCTGCCGCTTCAGAAAATTGGGATTAACTCAAAACATTCTCAACATTTTAAAGATGTGTGCACACACTGTGTGTGTGTGTGTGTAAATGAACGATCCTCAGCTGTGCCAGCAGACTATTGTAACAGGAGTGAAACAAGATCTTTTTTTTTTTTTTACCTCTGAGGTCAGTGGGCAGCAGTCGGTCTGTGTCCACTAAAGCTACAGAGAAGAAGGGATTACCTTCTGACACCAGCTGGCCAACATGACAGTGAATGCATCTCTGAATTTAGACGCTCCGTCCTGAACCTTCAGCAGACAAACCCCCTCCACTTTACTGAGCCATTTACACAACAAGAGGGGGGGGGGACATCTGAGAGCTCATTTCCTGTAAGGACACATGTGACCTGCCGGCTTTTCCCCTAAACAGACGACAGCAGAAGAGGAACACCTGGAACAGGCTGAGACTGGGGGGAGAAGGCTCCACCACATGTCTGCATGCACAGTTTGTAATCATAACTTTAAACGGTGCAATAAATCCTCCGCCATTGGAGGTTTGGTTCTGCCCACGTCTTTAACAGTGAGGTGGACACAATGAGAGAAACAATATGATACAAAAGCTAAAACTCTTTTAAAAGCTTTAACATGAAAACTTTGATGGCAGAGGATTAACTGCAGGACTGCCTATGTTTTATGTTAGTTGTAAATGAACTGGCAGCTGAGTGGAGGTCGAATACCTTGAATGTCAGAAGACAATGGATGTCAAAGAAAGCCCAGCACTGCTTCACTAAGCTTAACGTGTACAGCTGCAAAGAAGATATACTGTTGGGTTCTGATGCTTTATTGATCATCCAGGGGCCATTATGGACATGACATGTGGGTTGCCAGGTTGTGTAATCCACTAAGTGTTTTATGGCTTTTAAATGAACACAAGGACAAACGGATTGGAGCAGTCTGATGCAAATTGAATAGAGCTACTGATCATGTAATCATTTATGGTGCAATCGCATGTTAAGTAGTTTAGGGATCATCATGGCGTCTGGTCTGTCTGCTGAGCCCTGTCATCCTGCATTGGCTCCTTGGATTTTCTGCTGTGATCATTTGATTTGCTGTGGTGTATTTGATTATTGTGATGGTATCATTCCAAACCAAACACCCTGTGTGATTATTGCACTGAATCTTTGTGACTCTGTGGCTGCAGTGTTAATGTGTCACCCATCTTTAAACTCAAAATGAATACAACAAGTAAATTCAGATCACTACCTGGCAACCCAAATATTTTTTTTATTAATGGCCTACCACTGACAGTGTAGCGAGATATATTATTTATTAATAGTAAATATTGTTTTAAATTGAAATTATTGCAGTGGGTGTACAAATCATCCTACAAACATGTAGAAGTTTTTTTTTATTCATCATACACACCTGATTGTTTTTTTCTTTTAAATTTGACTTTTAAGTATCAGTCTTGTATTTTTTTTTTTAGCAGACACGTGTGTTTTTTTTCTGTCACTGTCTTTGCTGGACTGACTTATTGTGATATAAATCTTTATTTATGATCACACTGTGATTGTAGATATCATGTACAGAAGATTTTTATACTCTCAGCAGTAGATTTTTTTTTTCTAGTATATCCACTTGATGATCCATGTTTTGATTTGAACGCTTCCTTTGACTGAACAAACAGCACAAGTAAGATGTTCTGATTCATGTAAACATCAAACTGACATCGACATGTTTGGAAGGAAGCTGCTCTGTGTCTGATTTTCAGTAACACACAGTGACATCATTAAAAACATGTGATCCAAGTCTCTCTGACTCTCCTTTGGCCTCTTCACTCTTCCTGCCAGCTTCAAGGCTGTTGTCCTTTTGCTTTGGATGCTGCCGGGCGAATTGATTTCATGACCTCACTGAGTGTCTTTTTGGACACTTTTTCCTCCTTTGCTTCCTTCAGAGTGGCCTCTGGTTGGGCTGCAAAGCCTTTTTTGTGATCTTGAGAAAATTTCCTTTTTATCTGCTCTCCAAAGTTTTCCAGCCCCCCTCTGTCCTTTTCCTCCCTCTGCGGTGAAGCATTTTGAATCGACTCCTTCCTCGTGTTACCAAGAGAAAGTCTTTTCAGTGATATCGGTGCTTTCTTGTCTGTTGTCAGTGAGAATCTCTTCTGGGAATGCTTGTCCCTCCTCGACTTCTTCAGGCTGAGTTTATCCAGAGATGGGATACTACTCCTCTTGTGTTTTTTGTTGGGTAGCGCCCTCTTCAGCTGATCCCAGCCTTTGTCCAGAGGTGACTTCTTCTTCTTCTTTTGCCAAAAAAAAGTTCTTTTGGAGGAGGAGCCGCCCATCACTGGTTGATCTGCAGGAGGAAGAATGAAAACACGGGTCTAGTTTTTTGTCGCAGCAGATCAATGTGTGAAAGTCATGAGTTCTGTTTTAGATTATTACAGGATTTGATTAGTTTTTAAACGGCAAAAAAAAATATAAAAACTCAAAAGTGTCAATGTTAATAAATGAACACTGATGGTAATCAAATTATTTGTATTCTAATACTTTGGACATTACAGCCTAGCAGTAGATGTTTGATGTTCACTACATGCAGACCTAAATGTAACTTACCTCCAGTCTTCTCCGCCGTCTGTCAGAGCACAGGTTTTGCGTTTTCCGCGTTGACCTTAATCCTGAGTGTAATAAGAGCGAGCCTGTTCTTACCTTTATCATGGTGGGAGGCGTATGATTGAGCAGATCTGATAGCAGCACTATCCACTCCTCCTCTGAGAGAACTGGTCAGCTCCAAGGTATATTAAGTCTTCTTTTCTGTGATTTACTTCCTGAACAGGCTGCGCAGAACATACAAGAAGACCAAACTGGTTCTGTGACATTCTCCAAGCCTGACACTTCACCTGTTGTGAAGACACCAAACACGTTTGGCTTTTAAAAAGCTGTATGTCATAGACACAAAGTACAAGTTATTGAAGGTAATGCACTACTACTAACCTATGTGTATTATTAACACTATGATCTCTAGTGGTTCTTGACAATAGCCATAGCTATTACTGGAGTTCAGCTGAGGTTTGGGCATATCCTGTGTGTGTTAAAGTGACACAGTTGGCTCGACCTGCTGTATGAGGCAGATGTAACATGAGTAGTCCTCCCAAGCAGAACGTGAGGAACAGCACCTGGTGAGGAGTAAAAATTCGTAAATCAAACATATGTAAACATACATTCATTTAGATTGTTGAATTCCAGCTATTTTTGGCCTCATTTCAAACAATCCCATAGTACTGCTGTTGGTCTGCTGGTATTTTTTTTATTTTATTTTTTTATTTTAGATACTTTAGTAATCCCAGAGGGACATTGTTTAAGGCTGCTGCCAAGCAGTGTCATACAATGACAAGCAAGGTGCGCCACACGTGAAGTGTCTTGCCCAAGGACACACAACAATGACTTAGGGAGGAGTTGGGATCGAACCACCAAGCCACTGTTGCCCCAAATGGGGTTCTAAGTAGCCAACACACAGATATACATGCAGGTCCTCACACAGCGCAACCACACAATTAGGACAGAGACACTAAAAGGTAAACTCAGCATCTAAACTGTGCAGTATGTTATGTTATGTGTTATGTTTAAGGTGTGTTCAGGAGTCGTCCTCTCTGATCCTGGAGGACGGCTCATCTGTCCATCATACTGCAGGTCCAGCCACCTACACTGCTGTAACCGGTAACATGTTGCAGACTTATTATGGTATGTTTACTAGGGACCTAAAATCACTCTGACACAAATTATGCTGGATAGATTACCGGGTCAGAGCGTCTCTAAAACAGAGGGTGGAGGCTGGCCTGTGGGGTCTGATCACACATCATCTGTTGTCACTAAGATTGCTGATAAAAATGTTAATGTTGGTCCTGATGGACCTTGTAAGTCTGATGAGCAGTTTGTAGTCCTGATGTGAATCTGTGTCAGCTGTCTCAGCACCCTTACATAACATCCACAATACTGGTTAAGGTAAGATGATGCCTTGCTCAATGGCGCCACCATGTGGAGGGAGGATGCACTGTTACCACTACAGAAGCTCCTATTCATAAAAATCAAATTCCTCTTTGAGGACAATGTTTTATACTTCCTTGGAGATTAGGTCTGTTTGTGCTTCTGCAACAAATATGAAAATACTTTATCTCCTGTGACACCCTGATTGATTGGCAGACATGTGACGTTTGGTGGCACAAACCAGCCTCTTGTTTCTTCACATAACCAAATTTTGGATTTTGTTGCTGGCTTATAAATTTCTATCTTTTGTACCCTTTAGGCCTGCTGAACTTTCGTTGTCTTTATCCATTTGTTTCAGTCTGTGTCTGCATCACAGGGTCCTCCTCCTCCTCCTCCTCTCCTCCTCCTCCATCCCTCCTCCTCACATTTTCCCGGTGCGGTGCTGCTGCTGCTGCCTCCGCGTCCTCCGTGCGGCACAGCGCGGCCATGGTGGACTCTCCCAGCGCGATGAAGAAGACCTTTTCGGTGCCGGAGATCAAACCGCTGGACAAGTACGACTTCAACCGTGCCAAGATCTGCGCCAGCGTCCGATGGCTGCTGTCGAAATCCTACGGCTCTGCAGGTAGGCTCCAGTCTCTGCCCGCCGCTGTTCAGCATCAGCGAGGCGCCGCTTGGGTGGGGCGCTCAATAATTTATCCTGCTATATGTGGATCTCTGAGTTAGACTCGTCCTGTTATTTTGCATCGAACCCCCAGAAGCCTTCTGCTCAGCATCCATCCTTATCAACCGCTGCCCCGATGCCTGTAGTCAACCCGCGGGTCCCCACGGGCGTGCAGCCTTTCAATACGGCATGTAAGCTCCCATATTACCGAAGCGCATCTTCAGCCAATTATTGCGTGAATATGAGGCTTGTCAGAAGGAATCTCCTCAGCGCTGTGTGATGCAGGCTGTCAATCGTTGCGATGCAACAAAGCCTTTGTCAGAGCAGGGCTTCATCGGGCCTGTGGAAGGTTTTTTTTTCCACGCGGGACAGAAAAAAATGTCTTTATTGCTTAGACTTGAATAAACCAGCCTTACTCGTGTTTTTTAAGATGCAGCTCATGTGTGGGTGCCACATCTAGGTCAGGACCGCATAATATTTGTGTCAGTGTTACGCACGCACGCTGTGCTATAGCGCGTGGCAGTATAGTGAAGGTGACACATTGTGAGACAATGAAGTGGATTTTGGCTGCAGCTGCCCCAAATGCAAACATTTCACTGAACTTTACAACGTTCTTGTAAGTCAGACATACTACACCTTTCCCTATAAGAAGATATTTAGAGGTCCAAACATGTAGAGGGGATACAAACACTTATGTGCAATCCTGATCTGAGTGAGCAAAGTAACCTTTAATAAGATTATTACTATGTTTAGTGCCAGAAATGTGCAGTCTACTCTGTGGTCCTTATGAGGGTTGTTGTATTGGATGACATCATACTGCTCCTTAAAGCTGTGATCAGTGATTGGTGTCATTTTTTTAACCATCTGTCTCCTCCTTTTGTCTGGCCAGCCATTGACAACACATGTGAGACGTGTCCAGTCCTCACATTAAGCTTTTAATGGATAATTGAACGATATTGATTATCAAACACCTTGAAGGCCAGCCAACTGCCATTGTTCTGTTTCTGGTATTTTGTCCACCCCCATGCTGACACAGTCCAGTCAGGCTCTGCTGACTAACTGTCAGCCTGCAGTCGTGAAGTTGCATAGTTTCTCTTGATGTAATGATCCATGCTTTTTGCTGTAGTAATAGCTTTAGACAGAGTTTCATGTTACGTTTGTGTCCATCAGACGGACAGGATGGAGAGATGAGTGAAAACCTCTCAGCAGGGAGGCCTCATTGTTATCTGTTAACTGGAAAATGCCCACTGGGTGCCTCATAGAATTTTAATGGAAGCCTAGAATAAAATAGCACCAATATAGCTGCACATGGGGTTCATTCACCACACACACACACACACACACACACACACACACACACACACACACACACACACACACACACAGACACTCCTGGTGCTGCTAAGATTGATTGTGCCTGACGTGGCCAATGGGTGACTGCTACAAAAAAAAGCTTTGTCATTTCTTCATTGCTTCTTCTAATTTCTGTGATATAATCAAACCAGAGATTTCCAGGGTACCAGTGACTTTTTACATTTTAGGATTTGTAACCTGGTTTTGATCATGTTAAAGATATGAGGTTTTCTGGTTATACACTCACGTGGTGACAACATGTTCTTTGCCAGGAGAGGATTTTCATCAACCGTCACAGTTTATCCAGATTTCCTAGAAAAAGAAAAAAAAGAACCAAATAAGACCCTTACATAGGCTATACACATAAGTTAATACAAAAACTGTCAAAAACCTGATTATAACCAGGATACAAGTGCACATGTAAACATGTTCAGTACCACTCAGTCAGGTAGGCTACAGTAAAATGTGCTTGCCTGGATTATATATCTTTATCTATCCTTAATCTTTACAGGATTGTCCGATTGCTGTAAGTGAATTCACATAAGAGTTACAGATGATCAAAGAAGTATTTCTAGTGGATGAGAGAATAATTGAGGCTAACTAAATATCTGAGGTCTGAATGGTGATTTATCAGTGACATGGGATTTTTTTTTTCAGAATGTCTGGTAAACAAAAGATGCATGGCCTCTGCTCCTTTAGCTCTGTTTTGGGTCTCTATAACTCCTGAAGACATGATCTGGCCCTTGCTAGCTGTTAAATCCTCTGCCGTGTTTGCTGTCAGAGCAGTTCATCTGTCTTGTTGAGTAAGGCAGGAAGCACAGACTACATTCAGTTTGAATGATAGTGATATTTGCATAAGATTCAGAATCTGAAGACTCCAACATTTGCTCTGAAATGATTTCTAGCACATGCTTATATTCATAAAATCCATAATACATTATTGCTGTGCTGGCTATAGCTGCTCAGGCTGGTCTCTGTTCATCCCAGATAGAATTAGTATTATGCTAAATGGTTTAGCTGGATACTCTGCAGTCTGGGCTCATTGCCTCTGCTGTGATTGGGACAAATGGCCTCTTTCCATTTGCATCGTTCCCATAGTGACAGCAGGCCGATTTCCTCCCAGTACTGCAGAGTGTGAAAGGCGAAGGTTCAACCCCAAATGTGTGTGTCACACTGCAGTGGAGTGTGTGCTCAAATAGTTTTTATGCAGTGGCAGCCTCTCCTCTCCTCTCCTCTCCTCTCCTCTCCTCTCCTCTCTTCTCCTCTCCTCTCCTCTCCTCTCCTCTCCTCTCCTCTCGTTTCCGTTTCCGGTGAGTGTGAGCGTGAGTGGTGGTGGCGGTGTGTGAGTGGCGCGGAGTTCAAACTGGTTTTCTGGTCGGTTTTTCAACTGGTGTTTCTACTGTTACTTTCTGCATCATCAGGTAAGACGGTTTTCTTTACTTTTCTGTGGGGTCTGGTTGCTTTCGGGAGGTATGGCGTCTGAGACGCCGCCTCCAACTATCCGGCAAGGTGCGCGGATAGTCCCTCCTGACGGCTCGGTCTCCGTGGAGGAGGTTCTGTTGGCGGCAGGTGAACAGGTAGGACACGACAACATCTTGTTCGCCTCTCGTATGAACAAGGCGGTTGTCGTGTTCCTAAAAACGGAACCTCAGGTCCACCAATTAATTGAGAGTGGCGTGTTCTTCGGGGACCTGTTTGTGCAGGTGTCCCCGCTCACAGCTCCCTCGACGCGGATCACCGTATCCGGCGTTCCGCCGTTCATACCTAATGAGCTGTTAGAGAAGGAGCTCCGCCGCTTTGGAAAATTTGCCAGTGGGTTTAAAACGGTGAGCCTGGGGTGCAAGGACCCCAAACTGAAGCATGTCCAGTCTCTGAGGAGACAGGTGTTCATGTTCCTGGACTCCCCGACACAGACTCTGGAGGTGTCTTTCCGTGTGAAGCAGGGTGACGCTTCCTACATGGTGTACGCGAGCTCAGGACAGATGAAGTGCTTTGAGTGTGGTGATGTGGGACACAAGAGGTTTGCATGTCCTCATAAGCAGCAGGGAGCGGGTGCGGGCGGCCCCGCTCGCGCCGGGGCGGCGGATCCGGGCGGCCCCGCTCGCGCCGGGGCGGCGGATCCGCCCGACACCGCGGCTGGCGGGTCTGTCCCCGGCGCGGCGGAAGCCGCCGCCTCTGCTAAAGTTCTTGCTCCGGTGACTGATGTAAATAACGTGATGATTGTTACAGAGTCAGAGAGGTCCAATGATCTCATCAGTACCGGGTTGAGCAGGAGTGAAAGTCAGCCTGCAGGTGGTGTCATGAGCTCCTCTCAGGCTGCAGACAATAACGTTGCAGCAGAGCTGGTTGGGAACATGGAAGTTCCTGCAAAGCCTCACACTGGTCAGGAAGCAGCCTGCAGTGAAGAGGGCCTGCTGTCTGCCAGCCAGGCTTCATGTACCAGAGAAGATATGGAAGAAGACTATGAGTCAGATAACACATCCATCTCTGGCTCTTCCAGCTTGAGCACAGACCTTTACTCGTTAGAAGAGATAAATCTGTTTCTGGATGAAACTTTCAAAAAGTCTGTCAGAGTGGAGGATTATTTCAGGGACACTGATAAATTCATCAGATCAGTTAACATCCTTAAAAGACAAGTTGGTTTCGACCAACTAGATGAAAAGAAGCGTTTCCGGCTTAAGAAACACATCACTACTCTGAGGAAAATCGGTGGCAAAGCCAGAAGAGTAAAAAAATGTAAATGATGATGCAGCACTGGGTGTTATTTTCGCTCCTCCGTTTTTTAACTGTCTTTATCTGTCTCTGTTCTTTCTTTGACCTATCTATGAGGAGCCTTAACATTGGTTCTCTTAACATAAATGGCGGGAGGGACAGACAGAAAAGGGCATTAATCTCTGAGGTCTCCAATCAAAACAGGATTGATGTGTTGTTTTTACAAGAGACACACACAGTCACACACGATGAGACAGAGTGGGGTTTATGGTGGAAGGGTCTTTTTAGACTAAGTCATGGAACAAATTTTAGTGCAGGGGTAGCTATTCTTTTTAGAGAAGCTGTCGCTACATCTTTTTTATCTTGCACTGAAGTAGTGAAAGGCCGTCTGCTCATTGTTAGAGTAGCCATAGAGGACGCAGTTTACTGCTTTGTTAACATCTATGCCCCAAATAGTGGAGCGGAGAGAGTTATTTTTTACACCCAGTTAAAAAATGAGCTGATAATGCATCAACAGGAACATATTATTATTGGTGGCGATTTTAACTGCACCTTAGATTTCACTATTGACAGAATTGGTGAAGAACCTCACCCGCAGTCATCTCAGTCCCTGAGCAACGTCATTTTACATCTAGACCTGCTTGATTCTTTTAGAGTCAAACATCCACAATCTCAGCAGTACACCTGGGTCAGGGTCTGCAATAATCAAGTTTGTGCAGCTAGATTAGACAGAATCTACATTTCTAAGTCTCTCAACCCAAGGTTGCTCTCCTCCAGTATTCATCCAGTTGGTTTTACTGATCATCATTTAGTAGCGGTGAGAATAGTGATTTCTTTAGGTGCACGCCCCAAGTCTTATTGGCATTTCAATAATAAATTACTGCTGGACAAAAATTTTTGTCAGGATTTTGGACGCTTTTGGGATCATTGGAGAACTCAAAAGGTTAATTTTTGTTCCCTTAAGTTGTGGTGGGAGGTTGGTAAAGCACAAATACGTGCTTTTTGTCAGCAGTACACCTCCCACTCTTCTGCCAGGATTAAAGCTGCAATTAATGATCTAGAGTTAGATATTAAGAACATAGAAAAAGGCCTAAATAGGAGTGCAGATGACATCACTGCCCCTTTGCTGAAGGAGAAAAGGTCGGAGCTGAGTTCACTCCTGCAGGAGAGGGTTAAGGGAGCCCTTATCCGATCACGTTTTCTCCAGCTAAAGGACATGGATGCCCCGAGCTCTTTCTTCTTCAATCTTGAGAGATCGGTGGCGGAGAGAAAGCTAATGACATGCCTAAGGCTGCCGGGGGGAAGTACTACCACGGACCCAGTTGAGATGAGGAAGCATGCTATGGACTTCTATGCAGGCCTGTTTGGATCGGAACCTTGTGATCTGGAGTGTCGGGAAGAGCTCCTGAAAGATCTTCCCCAGCTCAGCATAGAGGAAAAGGCTGATCTGGACAAAGATCTGACCCTGGAGGAACTGACATCTGCCGTCAATCAGATGGAGTCTGGACGAGCACCAGGGATCGACGGCCTGCCCATGGACTTTTTTAAAACTTTTTGGAATATCATTGGTCATGATCTTCTCGGAGTTTTCTTGGAGTGTTTTAAATCTGGATCTCTTCCGGTGTCCTGTCAGAGGGCAATCCTCTCCCTGCTGCCAAAAAAGGGGGACTTGGCACTTTTAAAGAACTGGAGACCAGTTGCCTTACTTTGCTCAGACTACAAAATACTGTCTAGAGCACTCTCTAATAGACTAAAAGAAACTCTAGGCATTATTATTCACACAGATCAGAGCTATTGTGTTCCTGACCGGTATATTATGGACAATATTTTTCTAATTAGAGATGTAATAGATGTGTGTGATTGTTTTAATGTAAATGTTGGTGTTGTCTCTTTGGACCAAGAGAAGGCGTTTGACAGGGTGGATCACTCGTATTTGATTTCCACGCTTAGGTCTTTTAGCTTTGGTGAAGGGTTTGTAAGGTGGTTAAAAACACTTTATTGCAATGCACAGTGTTTGATAAAAATGGGTGCTGGGCTGAGCAGGCCGATCTCTGTACAGCGGGGCATAAGGCAGGGTTGTCCCATCTCCGGCCAGCTCTTTAGTCTGGCAATTGAACCTCTGCTGTGCAGGTTGAGGGATCGGCTCAGGGGTTTTTCTTTACCTGGGTCCTGCAGGCTTGAGCGTGCATTAGTATTGTCTGCTTACGCAGATGATGTGAACGTCTTTGTGTCTAGTCAGGAGGATGTTCGTCGTCTGCAAGATGCCCTGCTCCTTTATGAGAAGGCATCCTCTGCACGGGTGAACTGGGGTAAAAGTGAGGCTCTCCTGTTAGGCCAGTGGAGGGATCAGGCAGTGCCCTTTCTACCAGGAGGTCTCAATTGGAAGAGGGAGGGGTTGAAGGTGTTGGGAGTGTTTTTAGGCACTGAGGGCTTTAAAGCTAAGAATTGGGAGGGAATCAGGGATAAAGTGTGCGCTCGGTTGTCTAAATGGAAATGGTTGCTACCTCAGCTGTCTTATAGGGGGAGAGTTCTGGTTGTTAATAACTTGGTTGCCTCGACTCTCTGGCACAAACTCATCCCTCTGACACCGCCGAGGGGCTTCATAGAGGACATCCAGAGGATAATCCTGGACTTTTTCTGGTCTGGAAAGCACTGGATTCGGGCAGCAGTTTTATACCTACCTGTAGCCGAGGGTGGGCAAGGTCTAATTGACATTCAGTCCAAAATTGCTGCCTTCAGACTACAGACAGCGCAACAGATCCTCTACAACAGTGGTCCAAGCTGGTTAGACACAGCTCGGCTCCTCATGAGAAGAGCTGGCCGGCTGGATTACGATAAACAACTTTTCCTTATACAGAGCGAGGTTCTTGACTTATCTGGACTTACACCATTCTACAGCTCTGTACTGCAGTCCTGGAGGATTTTTAAATTTCAACGTGCAAGAAGTGAGACTCCGGGCATGTGGGTTTTTGAAGAGCCACTGTTTTGCAGTGCTTTTTTAAAGACTTTATCCCTGGAATCTGCTAGCCTGCGGGCTAACCTCAGAAGTGCCGGTTGCACTAAAGTTGGTCATTTAATGAAGCTGACTGCTTTACCGGTGGACGTTCTGAGAGAGAGGAGTAAACTCACCTCTGTTCGTCTGTTCAACAGGGTGGTGGTGGAGGTCTGTGAGGCTTTTCCACCCCCTTTAAGACTTTTTGTAAGAGACTCTACCCTGTGTGAGCAATGGAGCGAAGGCAGTGAGTATGGCTTCCCTGCTCTGTCTGTTTCTCCTGCAGTGGGGGAGTGGCGGGAGGAGGGGGGTCGGTTGCTGTCTTTTAAAACACCACACCTGGACAAGTTCAAGGATGCAGGGAAAAAGGATCTGTACACAACCTGTGTGAAAGTTCTCCATCTCCAGTCCCTCTCGGAAGTCAGGGAGTCGAGGTGGACTGAGTTCTTTGGCCCAGATGCTTCCCCGAAGGGCAGCTGGCGGTCCCTGTATAAGCCGCCCATTGAGAAGCGAACAGCAGATCTCCAATGGAGGGTTATACATGGTGCAATAGCTACGAACAGATACAGAGCGCACATGGACCCTGGGGTGGGATTAGAGTGTGTCTTTTGCATGCAAACTGAAACTCTCGCACATTTGTTTGTAGAGTGTCCCAGGCTAGGACCACTCTTTGAGTTGGTGAAAAGGCTGTTTCGGGGGTTTGAGATGAGGTTTTCTTTTGATTTATTTATTTTTGGCCCAAAATATCAGGCATTGTTGAAATCTGTGTGTACATTGGTGAATTTTGTATCTGGGTGTGCAAAGTTGGCTATCTGGCTGACACGCAGGAACAAAACCCAGGATTCTGGGTGTGTGGATGTAGTGCCAGTTTTTGAAGGACTGCTAAAATCTCGCCTTCGGGTGGAGTACACCTTTCACAAAACACTAGACAAGCTGCAGGACTTCGTACATGTATGGACTATGGGAGGGGTGCTGTGTGCTGTGGCAGAAAACGGGGAGTTAACCTTTAAGTTATGATTTGAGAGTTGTTTCATTTGTGTTGGTCAGGATTGATTGTGTACCCTGAAAATTTTTGTATTTGTTCTTTACTCACATGTTGAAATTTTGTTAGTTTTGGTAAGTGGTCATTAAAAGGACTTTGAAAACCAAACCTCTCCTCTCCTCTCCTCTCTTCTCCTCTCCTCTCCTCTCCTCTCCTCTCCTCTCCTCTCCTCTCCTCTCCTCTCCTCTCCTCTCAACAGTGACAGAAAAAAAGAGTAGTAGTATCCATTGTTACAGGTCACGGTTGGATGCAGATGAAGAAGTAAAAGAGCAACAAAGACACTTTGTAGACCTCGAGGTGATGAGGACTGACTGTGGCATAACTGAAAGAGATGTAGAGCCTAATATTTCCTTTAAGAAGCCCACTGGAGTCCTCAGGATTATCCCGAATGGGAATATGGGTCAGTCAGGGAAGTGTGTGTGTGTTTTTTTTTGTGTCTATGAAATGACCCATTCATAGTGGACTGAGATTACTTGACATGCAAACACACTCTTGTCTGGGTTAGCTGCTCATGCAGATGATGGCATTATCCTCTCCTGCAGGCAGACACTGTCGCTCACTGTCACAGGTTATTTTATTTCCATCGTGGAAAAATGTCTCCCAGTTTTATTACTGGAACACATCCTATAGTAAGGCTGCAGTCTCTTTGCAGCATGATGGCTGAAACATTTTCTACATGAAACGATTCTTTGACAAAGCAATTCATTGTTATACTGTAGGCATTTTATCATTCAGAGACCAATGCAGTGTGATGCTGACACAGTTTTCCTTCTGCAGAGATATCTTACATCTGCACTGTAAACGGCTTCATGGTTCCCCACAGCTCAGAAAGCATTCTTAGCAGTTGAGTAGATGAGTGCTTGTGCTCGGTAATTATCTCAGCTTGTAGATAATGATTGAGTGCTTGTTTTCAACAGCACCAGGCCCTTTCCCCCCAAACAAAGCTCAGTCCAACTATCACTAAAGATAATATAAATGTATTTATTTCCTAAAGGTAAAATCAATTTGCACCATGCTGGTTGCCACCATAACTGCAAATAATAGAAACCTTCAAATAGAGCCCAAACAGAAACCTTGTGGCCAAAGAACTCAGTGAGATTTGTCTTTTTTTATTTATTTATTTTAGAAAATGTACCTGTGGAGTTACGAGATCCGCTTTACAAAGACCAGTATGAACAGGAGCATCTCAAGCCGGCCGTCTCCAAGCTGCTCCTCTCCCCGGAGATCTACTGCCGAGCGCAGGCCCTGCTGGCCCAGGCACAGGGGTCCCCTGCTGACAACACTGCTCTGCTGCAGTTCCTCATTAAGAAAGGTTTCACTCCAAAGATCCAGGATGCAGACGTCACAGAGGAGGACCTCAGCAGCACCCCTATCAAGATGGTATGCTTCTTCTTTTTTTTTGTTTTTTTACACTTTTTGTTCTCAGTCAAATAGAAATAAATCACCTGACGCTTATTCTTGTCTCTAATTGGTGCAGAAAGCTCATCTTGCACTCATTGACTCGCTGATGTCACTGGCTGCCAAAGAGACAGTGGGTCGGGTGAAGATGGCGACAGAGGCTGAACAAATGGGTGTCGGGGCTCCGTGGGAGAACTCTTTGATCTTCTGGGTCAACCGGGTGAGATGATGAAACCATGACAGTGCTGATGTCGCTCTCACTTGACGCTTCTGGTACACAGAACACACCTCAGATGATCACACTCAACATGATTATCAGCAGGTTTAGTCATGGCAAAGGTCTGCTGCAGTTTGTCACAGTCCAGCTGCTGATGATTTGGCTCCTTGACACTTTGCTCATTATGTTTTCTATTAAATTATTTACTGGGATTTGGCTTATTGTAGGGATGATTCTCTGTTTGTGTGGCATGTGCACTATTTTTATATAGTGTATCATGTGGATTATTTTTGTGTGATAATCAAGTGGTCTTTCATTTATAACTCTCATGCTAATGTTGGAGATGTTTGTCCTGTCTTGCACAGTTGAACCAGATGTTGAGAGAAAGCACAGAAGAAGAAGAACCTCCCAAGTCACAGACGTGTACAGATGTGCAGTCTGTCCAGGAGACGGTAATAATACCTCCAACACATTAACACACATGAATATACTCACATGCTTTGATGTGTCACTGGTGTGTTGCTGAAGCTTCTAACACGGTTGTTGCTCTGCTTCTTTGGTCTCTGTCATTCCTTGCTCTCTGGCAGTGTCAGTCCACCCGTTGGTACTGGAAACTAGTCCCCGTAAGTGTACCCTTCTCTTGTCTTTTCTCTCTCTGTCTGTCCATCTGCTATGGCTGACATTATTGTGCCTGCTGGAAATGCCACACACACCTCTTATCTGTCCCCTCATGAAAAGTGGCTTTGAGTAGGATGGTGATATTGTTTTTACTGACCTGTATGTCCTGTGTATGGTTACTGTTAACAGCTGATGTTTTTGGACACTTCAGTGTTTCTGGTACATTCAGTCATTAGGGTTCATCTCAAAATGCCCAGATTATCAGAGCCAAGGGAAGAAGGAGTGTTGGAGAGGAGGGAGGGAGGTGAAATGTCTGCTGATTATTAAAAAGCCCCCTTGTGTGTCCCCGTCCTCTCCGCTCCCTCCTCCGTCGCTCCTCTCTCACTGTGCAGGGCCATGTGACTTTGTGGTGTGGCGGTTTCCATGATGACCGGCCCCCTTGTCATTTATGCTTGTTTCCCTCTCTCTGCCATCCCTCATCCAGCATGCTATCGCTTTTTGTTTGAAGGAGTCGGGGAATAAGCCTCCAGTGGTAACGTATTATACCTCGCTCTTTTTTTTCCACGCTCATCCTCCAAATCTTCCTGACTGACTGACTGACAGCCACACCTCACCCACACTATGGCTGACTGAGCGACCGCAGACTAATCACCACTCCAACCCCGAGGCTGGATGGATCAACTGAAACTCATTAGATATTAACACATCTATTATGTTCTCTTGTTGCAAAGCCGTGTTAAAGGAGGTTTAATAAGAGTGTTACTCTTTGACGATGAATCCTCCTCCAACAAGGCTGTGTAACAGTTAGTTTAACTTTCAGTGAAGATCATAGACATGCAGCATTTGTTTGATTTTGGGTGTGTTTTCTCTCATGTGGACATTAAAGATCAATGCAACACTATTTTTTATTTGATTATTTGGATGAGAATTAAAGCTCACAGTGTCATCAGTGCCTGTTTCTGCTGCATGGACACCGGTGGACAAACGTCTTCATTTTCACTCTCATTTTTCTGCCCATAGTTATCTGTTGGTTTTGTTATTTGCGCTGCACCGTCTGGTTGTGTGTGTATGTGCACAATTCTTTTCTTTTACTTGAGGCGTCATTAGTCTTGTGCTTTATTTCCTGTGGGTTTTCTTCTCTTGGCAATCTTCTTGGCTTATTGGCTCACTGGTTTTGTTGGTTATCTGATAGAAAGATAACCCTGGCTGGTTTTATATTTCCTTTTGTCACTTGTATGTCTATTTGAATTCTCCTTAACATGAGTTCCCCTTCTCTTATGCTGCTGTCTCCTCTCTTTAAAACTCTTCCTTTTCTCCCCATCCCATTATCCGCCTCTTCACCTCCCTCATTTCTTCTGTAGATCCGCTATAGGAAGGACAAAGTGCAGTCTAAGCTGACTCCTACTTTCCCTCTGGTCTCTGCGGTCAAAGATCTTTCTAATGGCTGTGCAGTAGCTGCTGTGATGCATTACTACTGCCCTAGCTTGCTGCCTTTAGAGGGTATATACATGAAACACACTAACACATGCACAAACATACGCTGTATGATTAATTATTTATATTTCACTTCCAGACACTCAACAGCTTAAATTATAGGCCCATCATTTAAATAACATGTCTTGAATAAATGCATGTCATGGAACTTCCTTTGTTTCTAGATCTGTATAGATTATGCATTGCATATTAATGTGTGTGTTTTTTTTGTATCCGCTCCTTCCAGATGTGTGTCTGAAGGATACCATGTCAGTGGCTGACAGTCTCTACAACCTGCAGCTAATCAAAGATGTTTGTGAGAGCAGCTTACAGAGCTGCTGCCCCCTGGCTGTGGAGGACCTGCTCTATGCTCCAGCAGTTCTGCATGTAAGTTGTAGTTATTCTACTTGGTATAACTTGGATGTAACTTCGCCATCAGAATGTGTATTGTGATGGTTGTGGGCAAACCACCAGGTGGCAGTACAAGCAAGATTTTACAGTGGTCATGCTTTAAAAAGTTATTAGAATGTCATAGTCTGTATGTGCATCACCTTCATCTATAGTAACACAAATGGCTTTTTTCCTCAGCTGAACATCATGGGCTTCATAGCAGAGCTGCTAGAGTGGTTTGAGGTTAAGAAGCCTGATTTTGTCCAGCCCATACAACCCATTGACCTCACAGGTTTGTGACTTTTACACATTAATGAGATTACATCTCTTATTATACTGGAGCAGAATGTGACATTAGGTGTTTGTGTGTGTGTGTGTGTGTGTGTGTGTGTGTGTGTGTGTGTGTGTGTGTGTTTTAGACATCTCAGGGTTTCTTGACTGTACAAGCCCTGTCAGTGGGAACAGCAACAGGTAACTTACTATCACTGCAGCCACACAGGTAATCCAGATTAAGAATCTGTCATAAAGCCCAGTAAATTTAAAATATTACAGAATTTATTTGGGGAAAATCAGATACAAAATTGTCAGACAGCAGCTGGAAAAGCCAAGGAGAAGCTGATCTAGACTTTAATCATTGTTGAGGATAAAATACATAAGCAGAGGAGGTAGTATTTGGCAGTATTCGCATATATACTGTGTGATTATTTAGTAGTGAGCTCCCCAGAAGGATCAATTAGAAGTAATTAAAATAATAGTGCTTTCTTGCATTTTCTACTCTTACTAACAGAATTTTAAAACGTCATTTTTCAGTGGTTCTCCTTCCTTTATCTTCAAACAGCCCTTTGTACCCATCCCCTCACCTGGTAAGAAATACTGTTGCCAATGCATTTGTTCTGTTCATTATTAAAACCACTGTGTTTTATCTGATTTAAATCTTTTTTTTTCCAGAAAACAAAAGTTGGACAAAGAAACAAATCAGGTAGATACATGAATCCTGTATGTGGTATTGTAATTGTTGTGTTGCATTCATATTTTATCTTAATTTCTTAAATCTTCTTACTTTGGCTTCTGTGGTTTCTGCTTCTCCATATGTGTTGGTACCCCTCATCATGTGTCCATCTTCCCATTGCTACCCACCTCTCTGCAGTCGTCCTCTGTCAGCAGTGACTTTCAGCATCCCATTTGGCCTGGACAGTGATGTTGACATTGTGATGGGAAACCCAATAGATTCTGTCTTTCGCTCTGTCAGCACTGACAGCCTCGCCACTGGCATCCCCGCCATGACCTCACCGGTGACATCAGCAGGAATGACTCGTGTCCCCTACAGCCCTCCAGAGGACCTCAGCCACCTGGTCAGCGCATCAGCCCCATCACAGCGGTCTTCCTGGGGCCCTTATGCGCACACAGCGCCTCTAGGAGAGCTGCCAACCATTGAGGAGGCCCTACAGGTGGTTCATACACCAGGCAGCAAAGATCGGAAGAAAGGAAGGACCACTGAGAAAAGTGGGAGAGTAATAGGCAGAGCAGAGCCCAGGTTACGCCCTGAGGGTGCACCTGCAGGTTTTTTCCTGCACTCTCCTGACGAGGCTGATCCCCAGCTTAGTAGCTCTGCTCCCTGTCGCTCTGGAGTCCTCTACCGGCCAGTCGGAGGAGACGTGGGTAGCAATGAGAGGCAAGGACGGAGCGAGAGGAGGGAGAGATCAGGACGGAGCTCTGACATGTCACGTGATGACGACTCTGTACTGCGCGATGGCAGCGTTGACTCCTCTGAAGCATCGGATGATGCGCCTAGAAATGCCCCTGGTAATATTCGACCCAGTAACGGTCGCCAAGGAAACCACAGCACCAACAACAGTCCACGGATGACCAGCTTTGCTGAAAGGCGAGATAACAGACGACGACAACCTGCAGCTCCCGGGGAGGACTCAGCATCTGCTCCAACCCCGACAACCCCAGGAACTCCACACACACCTTCGACGCCAGCTGGGGCACCCGGTCGCCAGGACAGCCCAGGCCCCAGAGGCCCTGAACCAGGCTCTGAGGCCTGGGAGCTGGGAGCTCGTCTTGAGGAAAAACGCAAAAGCATTGAGGCCCAAAAAAGACGTATTGAAGCCATTTTTGCTAAACACAGACAGAGGCTTGGAAAAACTGCTTTCCTTCAACTAAAACGAGAGCAAGGAGAGGGAGGAGGGGAGGGAGCAGAGGAGGATAGCATGACCCTGGAGGAGCGTCTCACTCACATGGAGGAGCAACTGAAGCAGGAGGAGGAGAAAGAAGAGAAAGAAAAAGAGAAAGATGGAGAGAAGGAAAAAGAGAAAGCATCTGTGTCAAATCCTCCTCGCTTAGAGAAGCAGGTCACATTCTCTATTGAAAGTAAGAAAGGAGTAGAGAAAGAAAAGGGGGCAGAGGCAGCAGGTGAAGCTGTCTTTGTGGAATACAATGAAGTGGTGCAGAAACTGAGTGAAGCTCTGCAGTCACTACAGAAGGACATGCAGAAACTTACTGAACAGCAACAGCAGCTCATGAGCAACCAAAGACCCAGACCCAAAACAACTACAAAATCAGCAACTAGAATTAATACCAAAACACCACCCAGAACCCCTCCACTCACCCCAACAAAGACACCACCCAGAACCCCAACAAAGGCTTCCACTAGGACCACGAGTAAAGCTTGGGTGATTCCTGCTGGTCCCAATGCTCCCTCTGCTTCTTCCCCATCGCGGCGTTCTCATGTTCTTCCCTCCTCCACCTCTCCAAAAACAATCATCTCTTCTTCCTGCCCAGCTCCACGCACCAAAATTCACTCTTCCTCCACTCCACGCAGTCCCAAACACCACCCACGTCCTCAAAATCAGCCCCACCCACGGCCCTCCGAACTCAAGTTCCCACCACTCAATCGTGTCTTGACTCCAACGCAGAATGTGGATACACTCCCCCACCTGCGGCGTGTGTCCCCCAGCAAATGTCAGGTGCAGACTACTTCTTCCTTCCGTATCGGTGGACCTCAGACTCCTCAGGAGTCTCCACAGCCTGCCCAGCAGCCACAGCTGGATGAGCAGAGCTCAGACGCAGGCTCCAGTGAGACACCAACCCAGTTCAGCCTTGAGTTGGAGCAGGAGGATACAGAAGCTGTGGGGGGGTTGCCAATCTTTTCCCAGCCCAGACAAGATCGCCTGAAATTTGCTGGTGGCGGCAGCAGCTCTGGTGCTCCTTCCGAGTGCTCGTTTGAGAGTGAGACTTTGTCCTTGTCCGCTGCACACAGCACAGGAGGTGAAGGGGAAAGAGGTGGAGGTGCAGGGAAGCGCTGCAGCCTGATTGAGGTGTCATTGTCATCTCTTGGAGGGCCAGAGGGGGGTAGTGATGAACCAACAGATGAAGGGCAGGAGTTTTCCTCTGATTCTATGAGTGACCACACAGAGTCTGCTGTGGAGCCTACTAGAGGACTTGTAGTAGAACCTTTAGATCTTATAGAGCAGCTGAACCTGGCCACAGAAGCCAAGGAGCTACCAGAACAACAAGCTGAATCTAAGGAACACATAGTTGACACTGAGACTTTGGAACCAAGTGGAGAGCAGAACGAAGTGGGAACCAGAGGAGGAATTGGATTCTTTTTCAAGGTGAGAGCAGTCAAACAAGAAGAGAAGAGAAACATACACATGGATATGTCTTGACATTTGGTTGATGTGCACTTGTGTGGTTGTAGGAGGAGCTACACAGTGAAGGTGAGATGGCACAACGTAAAGCGATGCTGTTGGAAAGACAGCAGAAGAGAGCTGAAGAGCTGAAGAAGAGGAGACAGTGGCATGAGCCAGAAAGGGAAAATAGGTAACTCACATGTATAAAGAGGCATCCAAACATTCCAGTCTTTTGTTTGTCTAAAGTAGAATTGCACATTTGTAAAGTAATATAATCCCTCTTGATTGTTTTCAGACCAGCATCCTCAGACAAAAGAGTGGCATCTCCCTCCCATACACATGCTGCAGGCACAACCTCACTGTCCCCCACACCGCCTGCTACTCCTGCTCGCCGTGGAGATTTCACACGAGGGGAGTATGCACGGCGCCAGCAACTCAGAATCATGGATGACCTGGACAAAGTGCTTAAGCAGAAATCAACTAGTCAAGGCCGACCTGCTGCTAAGAAAACCCGGTCCCGTCCTCGCAGTATGACTAGGGAGGAAACGCAGCTGTCTCTGAGTCCAGCCAAGGGAACAAATGGTAACATCAAAATTACACAATGTACACAAGGGTGTTTGTGGATGATTTTAATCACTAAATCATTTTAATACATCAACTTTTGTTTCCACAGTCTCTAAGCTAACCAAAGTCTACTCACATTCCTCACTTAACCTGGCAGCCAGGGAGGAAACAGGAAACAATGGTCGTGACTCTGCAAAGAAACCCAACAGGTACACAGCTGCATGTGGACAGCTTCTACAACATTCCACTGTCCTGACGTCCTG
This sequence comes from Parambassis ranga, assembly GCF_900634625.1. Classification (NCBI taxonomy): domain Eukaryota; kingdom Metazoa; phylum Chordata; class Actinopteri; family Ambassidae; genus Parambassis; species Parambassis ranga. The sequence continues at coordinate 20,122,836 of NC_041022.1, read as the reverse complement.
ATGTGTTAAGGGCTTATTGATTTACTGATTGATTTCTCCCGGGCAGCCGTCCGAGTTCACCTGCAGGATGTGTGACACCCAGCACACTGACAAACCAGAATGGAGATAAAGACTGGGAGACTGGTTCCAATGGAACCTCTCCTGCCCCGGAATACACAGGTTTGAAGTCCAGATGGGCTCTAACAGTCTCACAGTTTTTGAGGACTTTAATGTGAGTGGTTTCAATTGCAGATGTGGGCTACAATACAAGTTTTGCTGTTTGTATTTTCAGGTCCAAAACTCTTCAAAGAACCAAGCTTCAAGTCCAACAAATTCATCATTCACAACGCCCTCTCTCGCTGCTGCCTCGCTGGGAAGGTCAACGAGACTCAAAAAAACAAGATAGTTGAGGTATATGGCTCATTTGACTTGACGGTTAGCCTTTTACAGTCAATTTTGTGAAGTCTGGTTGACAATCACACAAGCAGATGGAAACTACCACTTACTTCCACTTTGTTCAATCCTCAGGAGATGGAGAAGAGTCCCGGCAACCACTTCCTCATCCTCTTCCGTGATACCAACTGTCAGTTCAGAGGTGTCTATACCATGAACCCCGACTCCCAGGAGCTGGTGCGAGTGGCTGGCGTGGGCCCACGGACTGTCAGCTCCACCCAGGTGGAATCCATTTACAAGTACAGCTCAGACAGGAAGCAGTTTAGTGCCATCCCCTCTAAAACCATGGGCATGAGTGTGGACGCCTTCACCATCCCCAGCCAACTTTGGCACGGAGGAGGAGGAGGAGCAGGAGGAGGAGGAGGAAGCAGGAGGGCAAGCATTACTAAGAAGGCGGTCACTTCCAAGTGAGGACTAGAACATAGCTTCACATCCACACATTATTAAAGAAAACACTATAATTAAACCGTAATTACAGTGAAAACTGTAGTCAGACACAGAAGCAGTTATTTATATGCACACAGATTGGCCTATAGGCATGTGTGTGAGTAAATACACCTCACCTCTGTGGCCCTTGGATTTTAGTAGAAACACAACATATAAAACGATTGTTTGCACTCCCATTGGTGTGGATGAGTGACCCTCATACAGAGGGAGGTTTTGTAAAATGTCAGAGGAGAGTCACTTTTAAAAAGTCTCAATATACTTCCGTCATCTAAAGTATCATTTCTTTCTTTGAAAAGAAAATATTGAGCCATTTATTATTAAAACATTCAAAATACACACATCTGATCCCACCCTGGTTCTGTGGACTGAAGTCCTAAAAATAAAAAATCAGTTTTATATATAAAGCCAAACATTAAAGAAAATGCCTTCATGTCAGAGTGACTGACGGGACTTTTATTTTGTATGTTAATTCTAGGGTGGATTAAAGCACATTTGTTCGACAAAATGAAAGACAGCCATAACCATGTGATGCAGATGGGAACTTTGGTTAATTTGGACACGTGTAAAGGTGTCAGTGGTTTTCATAGATGACTACCACAGCATGAATGATTACTTCCTGTATGTGGTATAAGCTACTTTCGAAATAATATCAGAGTGAAACCCTGTGGATGATGTTGATAGTGTGTGAGCATTAGATGCCAATTTAAATGACTTTTTCTACAGTGAACTAAGAGCATACTGTGTCATGTGTCAAATCAAGCATACATTTAGAAGTAACTGGAGTGTTGGTGCTCTCAGGTAGAGATGGGCTACAATAGCAGCTTTTATTTTGAAAACTATTTTATTGATCTCTGCTCTGATTCTCTGACTGTGATGACTCTTTTATCAAGAAGTCCTCTTTTTTTTTCTAACAGTGCGGGCATGTGATGCATAGAAAGAAGCGCTAACTCAGGGAAATGGCTGATAGTGGAGCATGGTGTACCAATGGAAAGAAGAAAGAACTTGTTATACTTCTCCCAACCTGAGGAGGGCGATCACACTGCCTGTTGCAAGTGTCACACAGCACACATGCACAGTCAGGACAGGGTTAATGAATTTTACTACACAATTAAAATCCGCTCTTTAATGCTCAGAAAACTCAAATCATGGCACACAGTTTTTTTTTCTTTCTTACCACGCAACAATCTACCTATAAGGCTTCAGTCTGAGATTCCACAGTAACATGCTATTGAAGCCCATTCCTGCTCCTGTTACAGTGCCCACTTTTAAACCGGTGTTTCAAACCAGCATACATGTGTGAAATAACAAATGGATTAAACTCCTGAATCATGCGTCTGTCTCTGTCAGTCTTGTTTGTTCCTCACTCTTTTAACCTCCTGCTCGTGAAATATTGTCAGTTCTTCTACACACACACACACACACACACACCTTTGAGGTGTTTGCACAATATTTGTTTAAACACTTAAATGTGTGTGAACAGTCCTAATAATACTTTTTTTTAAACAAATGTTTGAGTAATACAATGAGTCCACAACGGGTTTGTGTTATTTTATTGCATCTTCCTCAGAACATATACAGCTCAGAGATGCTTAAGTTGAGAATGTAATCTACTAACATATATAAGTCTTATTGCATTAGTTTGATCAGGTGTGAGTCTGTGGGATCTTTGGGGCAGTCCTACTACAACTAGATGAGACAGACATTGGGTTTGCAGCACAGTTTACAGAGCAACACCACAGAAAGGATTCAAATTTGAAAGTTGATTTTCTAAGAACAGATACACATGAGGGCAGACTGTGTTAGCATTATTTTCTGCATTTTGCAAACACTAGGTGATTTACCATTTACTGCAGTGTTTACATTCCTCTTCTGAGTAGGTATATTTCTCTCTGCTATGGCACTAATTGCTATTATTCAAGAAAAATAACATCATACTTGACTTCATACCATGGCCATCCATACTGGATGCAAAGCAAGCAGCTGATCAGAATGCTACTCTGCTTGCTCTTATTTGTATTTGCTGAGCTTATAATGGAACATTTGGATATACCCTTAAATCATTGTATACTCTGTTACTGTCTCTTTATTAAGTTATAAGATTACTATAATTTCTCGATCCAACATTTTGCAAAACATAGAGGTTTGATCCAAGGAGAAATGATTGGATTTAGATATAAGACTGCAGCAAAGATCCCAATGAAAGGCACACTGACCGTATAAGGATTTACCAACATGTTGCCACACATCACAAAAGTAACCAATGATGCTAAACAGATAAAGTTACAAACTGCACTGGCTAGAACACATTAAGATAAATGTTTCTTGTGGTATATAATGGCCCGCTGAGGTCATTCCCTACATTTTGTTTCCAAGCTGACGTTACAGGACGTCTGTTTGTGCCTTCAGTACTGTTCGGCTCTGAATACTTACCTTCTAACTAATGCACACTGAATTCTATGATGCAGCTGTGTGTTAACTTCAGGACAACGACGTAGAAAGGTGTGTGCTCAGTGATACAGAAAGCTGCAGGTGCAAAGCTTTGATAGAACATGTAGTTAAACACTAAGTGCCATAAGGAGGGGTTGTTGTAATATACAGGGATAGAGAGATAAGGTGGAAGAGAAAAGCATGTCCATCTGTCACACTCACACGTCCAGTGTTTGCCTTCAGTTTAGATTCCATGTTAACATACTTATTGCTGTATCAATCCTCTCTGACTGCTGCTAATGTGCATCCTCTGGCTCCACCATGGGGGTATTTTCCGCTGCTATGTCCACAGAGCTTTGTGCTGTGCTGTTCCACACAGCACTATCAGACTGCTGCTCCAATGATGGGCTCACAGAGAGAGAGGAGTTGGTGCTTTGGTCCAGCAGGATCTGGGCAGAGGTTGGGGCATGGCTGACTACTGGCTCAGAGGACAGGCTGGATGAAGGACTGGGTGGAGGGTTAGATGGGGGCAGAGTGGGGATGTCAGAAGGCAGCTGTGAGGACGAGTTGGACATTGTATTTGAAGACAGGTTGGAGGGAGTGAGTGCAGGGGAATCAGAGAGAGTGTGTGGGGGAGGGTCAGACGGGGAGTCTGTGGGCGAAGTTGTTGGGGTGGACCTGGGTGTGTGTGCCGGAGTCGGTTCCTGTGGGTCGGTGCAAATTGGATCACCCTCGGCAACGTACCACACCTCGTTGTGCCTGTTCAATAACTTTAAGGGGCTACACACACACAAACACAAACAAGAAAAATGAGGAAGGAGGAAAAGCAAAAATAACCTGCACCATCATGTGAGTGTGTCACCTGTCGTAGCCGACTCCATAGTGATAGCTGTGGTTGTAGGAAGCTCGGACTCTCTCTAGTTCTTTGGTCAGCAGGTGGGCATGAAGCCTGGAGGTGACTGACAGCATCCAGCCTCCATAACTCCTCACATACACGTCCATATCCGGCATCTCGGTGAAATAGAGCTGTGTGGTCGACACACAGGAAGAATCAGCAAACAGCAAGCTATATAAATGTCTGGAGCAAGACCTTCCTGTAAGCACAGTCTAGTTCCATCTGCTGAGCGACAGTAGCACTGAAGTCAGCTACATTAACTGTAACATCCATCAATGCTCTTTATTGATCCTAATGTAAAAACCATTGATCAAATCACATACAGACACTGAAAGGATAAACAGCATTTGACCTCATTACAGACAAGGGAAACTAGCCAGCTGTGGAAAAATGACCTCACTCTGCAGCGTCCCTCAGCTCACCTTGTCATTAGTGGGTGCAGGCGGTTTGTCCTGATAGGCTGCAGGCAGCGGGAAGTTGAGCGTGTAAATAGCTGGCTCCCACATTTTAGTCTCCTCCGGAATCTTGACCAGGACAGGGGCGGTCATCTCCATCTGGATGCCTTTCACACACACACACAGACGCACTGATCAAACACAAACCCGTTCAAAGCTGATTTTTCCCTCCTCTGTCCTGCGTGTACCTGCTTCATTGGCTCCAGTGATGTACTGGAAAAGTCTCCTGAAAGCCATGGCTGCACCCACTCCCATGAAGTAGGCTTCGGCGTCTGTCGACACCCAGCGAGTGGGCGTGTAGTGCCGCACCTATACAGACACACAGTGAGTGAGGAGTAAAAGCATGGTGCAGAGGTAACGTGTGTGTTTGTGCTGGTCGATAAGAGGACTCACTTACTTCATACTCATCAGTTTTGCAGACAAGCTCATATTCCAGACACTCTTTAGACTCGGTGCAGAAGCTGGTGTTGGTGCTCAGTCTACGACAGAATGACATGAGACTTTATACTAATTATCTATTCGACCTGTGCAGGCAAGATATGTAGACACAACCCAAAAAGCTGACTTTTTAGGTCTGATTAGTGAAACAGTATTATCATGCACTTTTTTAAAATAATGACTGTGTAGAAGATTATTTTATTATTATTTTTAAATACATATAACATATGCACTAACAGCTTTCTGAGACTGAAGCTTGTTGCACTGATCTTTAAGTAAAATATTCACATTGAAGTCCAACTATTTACAATGTTGACAAGCTGGTGTTTACCTATTCAGTTAACCAGGCTGGTATCCTAACTTTTGGAGCTGAAGCTTAAATTAATTAAAAAAAAAATAGTAATAATTAGTTTTTACAGTAAGTGCCCATAAACATTCAAAAGTTACAACAACGTATTTGAAAGGGAACAGATGTGCCAAAGTCAATGGCTGCCTTATGATTGTTGCTTAATGAAAAACAAATGTAAAAATGTCATCCTCATGGTTGGACTGGTGGAAGGTCATGCAGCTCACAAATGTGCTGGCTTCATTATAAGAAGGTAACATGAATGTCTGAACCAACTTTCATAGCAATCCATCAACAGACTGACTAAAGAATAACCATAATATCATTACAGTCATGCTGGTAGTTTGGTTAAAAAACAAAAATAAGCATGTAACCTACAAATAGAATGCAAAGAATAAAAGAGGAAACATTTCTACCACCTTTGCTTTTGGCTTTGACCTTGGCACAACTAGAAGTTGCCTGTTGTGAATACTAGTGGCTCCTCCCAGCAATCAGGGGACCTGCCACCCCTTTAACTGTATTACACTATAATGCCTTGTTAGCTGAAGGTAACATCTTATTACAGCCTGATTGCACTGATGCTTTTAGAGCTAAATGAGGAAACAAATCCAGCCAGATCTCATTAAAAGCCTCCCTATAAGGGTGAAGGGCATTTTGTGCTTTAATACCCATTGTGTTGGAAGAGTGTTTGACAGTCACATACTGCATGTAACTCGTGTGTTGTGTCATATATCCAGTTTATCTGGGCAGAAAAATGGAAGCAGTCGACTCACCCAACACTACCATCAGCTGAGACCGCCAGGGCCAACGTCACTAAGACTGAGAGGAAAGCCCTGGGCAAGGAAACACAAAACAAACCTGCACTTACAGCAGAAAAGCAGCAGAAAAAAATCTATAAAAAACTCAAATAATCATATAAACAAATGTCATTCCTAACATAAAGGCTTCTACTGGATGTGTGGGAAAAGTATAATCTCAGTTTCTCTATGAACTTGAAATTGAATATTTATAGGATTTAAATCTAAGGAAGAGACTTTGTGAGTGACAGCTGTGAAATGTGCAGTCTGTGCGTCAGTATCCTGCACCCCCCGTGTTTTACACTGCAGAGATGAAACGGGACACGTTCCCCTGCTCCCAGAGAGGAGAGAGAGATTTGCTGCATCATCAGGCTGTCTTTAGAAAATCAAAGACGTTTTGAGGTCATACAGAACGACATTCAAAAGCTGATTGCACCTCCTTCACCGCATCCATATCTACAGCTAATACAGAGGAGGGGAAACAAAGCGTGTTCAGAATAAGAAATGAGGTTATTTTAAGATGGAGCAGTGTTTCCAAATGCAATCATCAGTTCAGTTTAAGAACTGCCTATCCTTAGACTGTCCACCAGACTGTAAAATACTGAGTTGCTGGATTTCTTGCATGCACAGCCCATCACAAATGGCCCATAAATCAACTTTCCTTGCCTAAAATAGTCTCCTCTGTATAACATCTAGCTATATATATTACAAATCGGAGTCAGTACTTACATTGTCGCAAGCGTGTGTGTGTGTGTGTGTCCTTTCCACCTGCCAGGGGGGTGCAGGAAGGAGCGGTGTGATGGAGACTGCAGTCTGCTGCACTCTGACGGGCTCCGGTGGGTTTACTGCGGACTGCAGTGAGGACCAGCGTGCAGCTCACAGCAGGGAGGGGCTGACTCCGAGCTGCTGGCACCAGCCTCCACACACCTCCTGAATGCAGGACACTGAATCTGAGGGTATTCATTCTTTTCCTTGTGATACTACGAATGTTGAATATATATATAGTGCAGAATGTTTAAGCACAAATGAGCAATTTCTGTAAAATGATTGACGGGGGAGGATGAATACTACATGACACACTGCAAGTGCCAGCCTCATGTTCAGGACAGTCTTAAGGCAATGATTTACCATGGATATCAACACTTCTCTGCACTGGGGCTACAAATATTTATCTGTCTGTTTATGTTTCTGACTAAACCACGTTTCACTTCAAGCTACGATGCTGATGGTAGGGAAAGGGACATTTATCCTGACGACATGCAGTTGTGATTGTGATGTAGTGGGTTATATTCGTGTAGCTGAAGTAATAAGTCTGTGTTACACACCCACGGTTCGTAGGGGAGAGGACTAAAATAGTGACAGGATTGTCTGTCATCAATTGTGGCCACCCCTCTTTCTTTTTTTTTCTAAAACCAGACACACAGGATGTTAACACTGCCATCTGAGACCTTTCCAGAGCTCCAGCTTTATTGTGACAGTTTTACAGACACCAAACATCCCTCTGTAACAAGCACAAGACCTTCACTCATCTTAAGTGAAGATAAACTGACAGTTCTTGACACCAAGAGCCTGGAGACACATTAACTGTCTGTAAACACTATACAGCTCTGTCATCTCCCAACAGGCATGAAGGTGGTTAAATCTCTTTGCTTTCTTGAACCCATCTGTATCTCTGAACAAAGAACTGTCTGAAAGCTTCCTTCAGTTTCTTACGGAACATGTTATGTGCCTCCGTTTGTACAGCCTTAAATTATTTACAAATGGCCATCTTACCCCGCCTGGCTGCACAATGTCACCGATCTTTCATGAACCAACAAGTCATTAATAATTAATAAAATAAGCTTCACATCAAGAGCAAAATAATAATAACAACAAAGCAGGCAAATTCAAAAATGATCAGTTAGTTCACTTCTCTGCCCAGGTTGGCACAGCAATGCCAAAAAGGGAAAAAAAAAACAAGAACAAGGCCATCATTAACCACAAGCAGGACCACTGCTCTGTGACTGATCTGAAAACCTGTTTATTCATTAAGAGGTCCACATGTCTCCACGTGGGCTGTAAGTAGTCCTCAATCACTAAAAGCACTAAATTACAGCAGCGGTCCAAGTGACGGATTGGGAGGAGCTCTTACCTCTCCACCAAAAAACAAATAATACTGAAATATAAAATTTCAATAAATCAATATATTGAAATATACCCACCTTACATCCATATATTTCAATATAAAAATCTAATATATAAGAAAGAGTAACATATTGTATTGTGTGGTGATGAAGCAGTAGAATGACTGATGACCCTTGAAGTGGGAAGGACACACACTGTGTTGTTGCCTAAATTTTAAATATTCTGAATAGCTTTTCACCTGAGTATGGGCTATTGTCTCCAAAGGGAAAAAAAAAACTTTTGTATTCAAATGTTGCGTTGTCTCACATTCACACACACGTGTACTCACATCACACACAAAAAGGTACAGCTAAGAGGCTCGCAGAAGTACCGCTTTAAATAGCCAATATAAACACACCCAAAAAGCAATTCTTTTCTAAAACCATAGTTATCTTTGGAGAGGGACAGAGTGAGAGAGAAAAATGAAAACTCTAAAGAACATCAGAGCTCCTTTCCATATCTCCACCTGTCCAGCAGGAGCCTCCTGCATCTTTCCAGAGTTTCTGTGTAGAGATTTCCAGGAAAACCGAGAGCATCCGCTAAGTTAGTCTTTTTTTTTTTTTTTTTTTTGCATAGCCAGACAGTGGGCATGGCCACTGCAACCACATAAAGAGTTTCAAAAGAACAGCTGTCACTGGAAGTGGGGGAGTCTTGGTCCGTGTGCACCCCCTTACACCGGCTGGCCTGGGGATGTTTTAATTGGTCTCTCCCAAAGACGCCACTTCCTGTTCACAAGGTGGACTCTTTCTGGCGTTCACGTCCGTTAGACGTCTTCTTAACTTTGGAAATGCCTTCCAGTGCACCTGACTCTGTCACTCTAGAAACACAAAAAGACAATCTATTATTCCTGTTTATAATACCCAAGAAAGATACCAATGAGAGAAACTCCATCCCTTCTATGTGTTTGTTTTTCCGCCAAAAGAAAGATGCATAATATATGTTAATGGATTTATTGTGTCCGGCTTTAGTGCTGCATAGATTCAGGACAAAGAATCTGATGGGTCATTGAATATATTGTGTAACCAATGGTAGACTTGTTATGTTATTTAGTGTGTATAGTAATTTGCCAAGTTTAGTCAATTTGTATGGATCACATTTTTATGTAGAGAAAACCGCAATAAAACCAGAGAGAAGTTACTTACAGTTTGGTTTAACGGGGTAAAAACAGTGGGGTTTAGAGGGTTAAATGGAAAGTGTTGGCTCACACGGTGTATGCTTACACTTCATCCATCTCTACGTCCTCCTCGTCCTGGGGAAGCTGGAGGTAGGGGTTGTTGGACGCTGGTCGGAACTTGTAGCCCGTCAACACAAAAAAGATCAGAGTAGACACCTCCACCAGAAACTAAAGAAACAAGCAGAGCAGAAGGATGAACGCTGTGCAGGGTTTACAGGCTTACACATTCACTCCACAGCTGCCAGTCATATCTGTCCATAAGCTACTGTCACAGTCCTAAATGAACATCCTCCCAAACATCAGGCATCAACTCATTATTACCCGAGTAAGGTAGGGCTAATGTTTCCCATTTGTAATGAAGCAATCAAATTATTTAAATAAGTAATGCACTTGCAAACTTTATACAAGACATTGTGCCAGTGCTTTTCGATTCAGAGTGAAATACAGAAAGTCACTCACCTCATAGCACCACTGCCACTGGAAGGGCATGGTGATCTTGAGTAGAATGGCTATAATCCTCGTAAAGTAGATATAACACACAATCTGAAATGAAGAGAACAGCAAAGATTAAACTGACTTTTTTATACTCCAGGACACTCTTGCTCTTCTGAGCATACTATACATATAATTATACAGGTCAGATGGTACTACATATGTGTTTCTTCACAATGTTTTCGCTCAGGCTCTGCAGGAATGACTCGGCTGAATCAGAAGCCTGGAGAGGTGATGCCAGAGACTGTGACTCAGTATAATTCGTTGTAACGACTAAAGCTTGATGCCAGATAAATAAACAAATATCTAATTAAACCTATTGCAGCAATATCAGCAACATCATCGACAGCCTCATTATTATTCAGCTTTAGCTAGAAAAAGTGAATTATGCATGTTCATTTCAATATCATCAGCAACATAGTAATGAGCAGATCTGCAGTTGGATGGAGGATTTAAGTTATATTTACCATCACATAATAATGCCGGAAGAGCTTCAGCTTCTCCAGGTTCATGGCAGCTGAAACAAAAAAAACATTTAATACACAAGTCACCAGCTCTACAGCTTCCAACATCTGGTGACTGAGAATCTTCATTGACATCTCGTGGTTGTAACTGATGAAGATTCTTACCTTTGCCATCAGTACTAGAAGCTTCTTGCAGGTGACGGATTGACCTTAAAGACAAAGACACTATAAATATACATGCTTTACTTGTTTGAGATCTGTTAACTTCATTGCGAACATAGGTTGGTCACTTGGCAAATCTACTACTTTCCTGTTCCTGCCAATAAGGTATATTCTTCTATAAAACACACTGTGTACAGTACTGTCCCTAACAGGACCCGCTGATCTTTATTAGGGTCTGAGTAAGTTTATATATTTTTCCTTAAACTAGTTTTGGTAACTTTTGTGTAACTGACACCACTTAAAGCACACTGACCACACAACAGGGAAGAGGATGGCTCCACAGCAGATAAGGTCGACCAGAAAGAGGATCTCCTTCCACAGATAGTATTCACTGGAACCTTCCTCGGTAGACTCAATTATGATGAAGGCGACATTCGCCAGGACCTGGAGGATGACCGGTGAGTGAGTCAACAAAAGTAAACACACAGCAGCTGTTTCTTATGCACATGCATACAGTACCTGCAGTGGAATGACGATCATAAAGATCTTCTTTTCTTTGTCTGACAGAATGTATTTAACAAAAGCCCAGCCGGTGCCAATCAGGGCCAGAGTGATGAACAAGAGAGCCCCCTTCAGCCTGGAAAATACATGAACACCAAGCACGTTTAAAGGATAAATACAAAACAAGACTAATCTGCATATCCTGCAGTAAGCTGTACTTACAAGTGTGTTATATAATACATGACTGCCCAGGCTTCGATGGGATGCCCCTCAGTGTTGATGAAGTGATAGTTGATCTAATATAGACAGACAGTGGTCACATAAACAAAACAAACAGAATACATGAAAGAAGAGATAACAGCCTGCACTGTGGTGACTGTGGCTCTTACACTATGGAAAACCAGTGACGTGGACTTGGTGAATGCCAGTGCTGCCATCAGCCAATGGATCTTAAACACACTGTATCTGTAAGAAAATACACAAAGATGCTGAAATGTGTCATGTACCAGTGTTGTTTTTAAACATTATTATAAATTATTATTTTTTTCTATATGTGTCAAGTACAAATGAAACCACCCAGCTAGAGACTTTTCCTTTACTTACTGCATTTTCCAGCTGATAACTTACAACATATGCTCTGGCCTGCCTCTATCCTGTTTGACTTAGGCAGGGCGGTATCATTTGTTTATTTTTTACTTATTTAAAATCCACAGCATAGTTAAAACACACGTTTAATGCTCTCTGTATGGACAATGTTACACTGGTGTGTACTGAAAAAAAAAGCATTAATGCTTGTGCTAGTAATGCCCAACTGATTCTATGAGCTGTCACAGTGGAATAAGTAAACCTTATAGTAATGTATATGCAACACATCAGCACTGTACGGTATTGCAACTGGTTTGTTTGGCGGAAGGTTACTAAATCACAAAAGGATGTAAAAATATTCAAATGATTTCTACAACATAATTATTAAGAATTGGGATTACCTGGGTAGCCTTCTATGCATCATCAATTTACTATTTTATTAGTTGGAATTAAAAAATCTAAAATACCGCAACAGCTATAAAATGGAAAAGGGATAGCTTTCAATGTAGCACCAATATAGCAGTAAATATTAGCAATCTATATCTAATCTATACACTAAATCTATATAGGTAACATAAAACTCATACATTGAGGCATAGTGAGCAGGTAAATGTGTCATCACATACCAAAATGCAACCACATAAAAGGACACAGAGATGATAGAACGGCTACATAATCTTGTCACAAGGTTGCCGATGTGACAGTTTACACTGAAAAACACGTCCTACCACAAGACCACACAAAGTGATCTGACATTTTAAAATAAGGAAGCTGTAGCATGCAGCACATGGTAAGCCTACACGTTGCTGTGCATGTGTACCTGTGCTTCATGAGTGTGTACACCCAGACCGTGGCTGCTGTGAAGAAGACACCAGCCATACAGATGTAAAGGCGGGACAGAGGAATTTCTGCCGCAGACAGGAAGCCGCCTGGATTCTTCTCTCTCACTCCCACCTGCAGTGGATATGGTCAAGTTTAACACGTGCCCACACCAAAACACATGTAATGGCACAAATTCACTGAACTCACTGTGAATGAGTAGGGCAGTTTGTCTACAGGCCCCCTGTTCCGACAGTAGTGGAACTTGAGGCTGTACAGACCCTCTGCCTTCGGTCCGATCACCATGTGGAACTGTGGAGGAACCAAGAAAGCATTTTACACAAGGACAAAGAAGAGCAAGCAAATCTTCTGATTACATTTAGTGATTAAAAAGGTGAACTTACACTAAAGTTAAAAAGGTCATCAACTTTTTTCAAAGCCAAGACCAGCTGGGTAGGTTTGTCCAGCTAAAAAAAGAATAAAGACACAGATTAGAAATGAATCTTGCATTGATCAAACAAACTGATGCAGAAAGACCTCTTACATGGAAAGTTTTCCCTGCAACTTTCTTAGCTTCCACTTCAGTGTTTGGCTTTTCTCCTTTTTGCTCGTCTGGTTTCTGAACCGCAGACTCTTTGTTCTTCTTGTCCTCTGCTGGTTCATCTCCATTCTCTGGTGGCTTAGCAGGAGCAGCAGGGACAGCAGGAGCAGCAGGGGCAGCAGGGGCAGGAGGGCCAGGAGGAGCAGCAGGAGCAGCAGGGTCGGCAGGGGAATCTCTAGCTTTCCTTTGACCTAAAGAACACAAATGCAGGCACAAATACCCCAAATTTAAAGTGCAGTCTGTTTAAAATCTGCAACTGCAAAGGTATGTAAACTGTAAACTGACTGTAGAACCGACCTTTTTCTGCACCATCCTTTTCCTCGGCAGTCAAGATGTTGTCTTGTACACCCATAGTTTTCACAATAACACTGCACAAACAGACATTATTTAATCAAACTTCACATTGCAATATCAGGGCACTGTAAAATAAAAAAATGTAAACATCAGTGCTGCAACACACAAACCTGAGCTTGTTGATATCAATAAGAAAAAAAATGAGAGGTTCATCATTGGCCTGCTTAGGAGAAGGAGGAGTGAGAGGACATGTCTCCGGCTCCTCTGCCTAGTTAAACAAAAACACCACAGTATTATCAGCTTATATTACAACACTGGAGTGGAATTAAAAACAATGTTGCAAAGTACATTAAAATGTTATTTCCAGAGGAGAATAATTAATTCAGACCTGAAAATAACCATGAGCAATGTTTACATAAAATACTTACACATACTAAAAATACTACAATTTCATGTACTTACTGTGTAGGACAAGACTCCATTAACTCGTGACCTGGACAGGGTGAAACCAACCTAAAAATATATAAAGGTAATCAGTTAGTGGTTTGTGTCAGTAAATGTTTTTTTTTGTTTTGTTTTGTTTTACATATGTTTCAATTCTTTTCAAAATAAAAGTAATACATAAATACATGTAACCTACATGGCCTGATATGAGCAGCATAGAGCTGTATTATTATATTGTAATACTATAAAAGAAGTGACAGGTTATGGTATTTATTATTATCAAAGTCATCACCCACAGAACAAACCATGACATGCCAAAAACTATGACTATATATGTAATTACAACAGTACTGTCACCCTCTTGCAGAGTCATACATACAATTAAGTGTCTTGGTAGTACCCAATTGAATAAATATTTTCTTACCCACCACTCTACTGAGGAAAACAGCTCACAAATAAACCAGTTCAGCAGATCACACAGAGTACTGATGTGTTTGACATTTTAAATAGATTTTTTTAAGGAAATGAGCACTGTGATGCCAAAGATACAAAATTCCATTAGGCATTGGCAACATGTTAATACCAAGCAGGATGGCATGGCATATCGTAGCCAGGCTATTTTATACTGGTTCCTCTTTTTATCCACCATTTATTGATTTTAGTGTCTTTTTTTAAATGAAGAAAAAAACCTCATATGTTGCACCAAAGGCAAAGTGCATTACAATAACATTCATTTAATCATTATAACTATAGTGCTAGCACTATGATCAGAGTAATATCAAATTACTAACTCATTATATTGTGACACCTTCCCCTGCTGTGAATGTGAATCTAAAACACATCAGCATATAGAGTTCATGTAGGGCTGCTGTGCTAAGTAGCAATGGGGTGTGTAGTGGTAGAGAGCAAGGTGACTATTGTATACAAACACAGCTCAATTTTGATTAATCCACACACAATAAGCAAATAACACGTTTAAAATAACACCTGTACAGCGAAAGAGACTCACACACACACACAGAAAGAAAACAGTCCTTACTGGATACTTGCTGTAGTTCACACGCTTTTCATCGAGTTGCAGGGAAGACAGGTTAACTTCCAAAGTTCCATTAGCAAAAAACCCAAAGTTGTTGAGGTCGACAGTGGATCGAGTGTCATTCTGTGAAGAGGAACAAACAGGTTGAGCTGAATCGAGCTGCTCAGTTATTCCCTAGCTGGAGTGAACAGTACTCATGGTTCAATTTAAAACGTCCTTTAAATCATCTTTACACTGTCACAACGTCACGACATATGTTAGGAGCTATTTTTTACAATAAAGCTAATGAAACTAGCTAGCTAATAAAATGTCGTCAGGACGTCACCCATGCTAACATTCTCGTAAACTAGTATACTTTTAAGATTGTCGCCTTACCGTCAGTGTGAGCGTGTGTATTCTTGCCGTGCACCCAGAAAGCAGCAGTAGAAGTAAAAACCCGGCCACAAAACAGACTCTGTTTTCCTCAGCCATCACCAGGCAGCTACAAACCTGCTAACGGCAATGAACTGCTAATATTAGCAAGCGACGATCCTGCCAGATGGCTAAATAGCAAGCTAGCTAGCGGGCTCGATCGTTTACGCGACCAGTTACAGTGATGTTGATCTTCAGAGCCACCGTATCTGCGCCCAACCGACGTCGTTGATTGTCAAATTATAAACACATATGTTATGTTTCCTGACTCTTCTGTGTTTTCATCGCGCGAGGTAATAACTAGCTTGTAGGTGGAAAGGTCCGGCTTCCTGGTGTTGAATCACGAACAAAACATTAAGAAAGGAGCGGACAAGGCCGTCAGCAGGGCTACAGCCGGTGTGCCAACATGGCTACAAATCAGAAAACGACGTGTGACTCCAGGTATAGAAAAAAAACGCTTTCGATGTAAAAAGTCCACCAGCATGTCCCAGTTTCTGTCAAACAACCGAGTTGATCACCTGTACGGATGTGACTATACCATGTATGAGATGTCCTAGACACGGTCACGTGGTCATCTTTGATAGAGAACTTCCGGAAGAACTCGTCACGTGAATGCAATGACCCTCCACGTCGGATGAAATTGCTGGGTTGCCATGTTTGCAGAGATCAGTGACGTCAAACCGATTGATACGCGGAACGTTTTTTTTTTTTTAACATTTTAGTTTTGCGAAAATCTAGAATTTACATCTGTGACATTGAAATATCTATAAAATTCAATTTTCACTGCAATAAGGACCAAGTCTGCAACAACTCAGATTATTTAGACAAACATTAACACAAGCTGTGTAGCCTGCTACCCTCACTTCTGCGAGATGTCACAGTTTTTCTACTACAGTCGTTTTATTATTCTTACACAAAATAATACAAACAGCCAGACAACGGTATGATAGAAAAGTCTCACTAAACATTTTTATGTTGGGAAGACATTAATCAATAAAGTTTTGAGAAGACACTATCTATTAAGAATAAATTACATTCTTCATCATTACATGAGGTAAAAAATATTTTATTACAAATTCATGGGTAAACAGTGTCTTGGTATCCACATGCCTGGATAACATGTAAAGCATGATAGTAGTAAATCTCCTATCTGCAAATATTTTAATGACTACAATGTGCACTGAATTTACCACCACAGGACATATATATATATGTATATATATACATATATATATACAGTACATATATAAAACTCTGAATTCATAACCCTGAGCTGCTGGATGTTTATACAGAGAGATACAAAGAGATATGGTCTCACTGTGTAAAGAACAAATGAATGAAACCTAACTTCTAGTTGACCTGCCCTGAATTCATTCATTTCATTCATTTGGTTTGTTGATGGTTATATTCCACGCCCCCACCGTGGAGCCACCGTGGACCATCGGGGCTATGATCACTCCCCCTTGCTGAGCTGATATTGCAGGTGCAGCAGTAGCAGGTGTCACAGCAGGAGAAGAGGTGGAGGGTGCAGATGTTTCCCTCGCTGCAGGAGAGAAGAAGGACGTGCAGAAAATGAGTATATGTGAAGAAGGTTTGTAATAAATAGTTTGTTTTAGGTGAGTGTACCTGTGTGTGCTTTCTTTAACTCTTCTGCAGCACTGTTCATCCTCATGTTCCTCAGGATTTTGACAGTAACTTCCACAGCCAGCTCTTCGCCATAGCATTCTATCATCTTACTGACAGTTTCAGGCCGGAGCGCCTTCTCCAGACGACTTTTGGGAATGGGTTCACAGCTGTCCAAGACCCTCATTGAGAGGTACCACTTAAATGTTTTGAAGTACTCATCAAGCAGGTCTTCCAGAGCACCAAGGAGCAGCAGTGGAACATTCATGTCTGCTTACTGAACAGGGAGAGGAGAAGTTAGTAACTGTGGAGTTCTATCTGTACTAAAACTGATCAATGTTTGGACACATTCTGGTACATCACTGTGACATCACAAAACAATATGGTGGATGTGATATACACTCAATAGTGCACTATACAAATACTTCAAAATCATCATACAATTATGCATATTACATTATTATAAAAATGATATATACTATAATAATAATATATATCATTACTTCTCCGGACTGGTATTTTTAGAGGCCGTCGTTTCCCCTTAAACACATCGTACATATTTAAACTCATTAGGGAGTGCTGCTGTGGCTTATTTATCACTGAACCATGTCTCACTCTCAGCATTTGTGGCATTTATAATATTAAAGATGTTTATAATGATTATTACCAACACTTGTGTGGTACATACAGTTAGCCATGTTAACATAAATTACACTTGTGACACAGAATCAGTCTAAGCAGCAAAGGAAACTTACCAGAAATTAGACTAATATAATTTCTGTATTATTATAATAACATGTCAGCACATTGTCAGACATTTTAATAGAAACATTAACATTATTAGTACTTTTATTGACTTTTTAGTGTTATTTTTCTCCTGGGGGGAACAACATCCGTTCAAATACAAATTCAAACATTTCCTCTGGAAAATGAGTTTGTGTCCATACAAGCTCAGAATTAAAAGGACGGAGGACACAGGGCCTACACATGAGACCAGGCCCTGCTCCAAAACATCTGTGCTGTGAAAAGTCAAACCTGTCCTAGTTTACACTAGGCTAAGACTCTTCAAAAGTTTCAGGACCGAATCGATCGATCGGTCTCCTGGAGTTAAAAAAATCATCCACGCATTATTCCAACTCCAACAAATGGCTCCTGGTGCGAGTAAACACCACAGACCGAACATCAGGTAGATGATTAATCTGCAGATCCACTTTGTGGAAGTGGCGCCACTACACCACAATCAAAGAGTCATTAAAAAGACCACAACAGAGAATTTACCGTTAATCCAACCACGCACCAGATGACACAGAGCCTGCAGGCGAAATCTAGAAAATGGCGCAAACCAGCGGGGTACTTTCGATTTCTGCGCTTTTTACAGGAAGTGTGCATCCGTCCAGTGCCAAGCAGCAGATGTGACACAGAGGTGCTGTGAAACACGCAACGAAAATATGATGAAAAGGGGGGGGGGGGGGCACAAAAGGAGAATGTGGACTTTAAGGTCCGTGTGTGTGTTGTTTTCCATCTCTAAAGTGGATGGCTTTTTTACACCACAATTTGGTTTCTTGAATAAACTTTCCACTCTAAGAAAATGTGTTGTTTATTATTTTTTTAATGTCCCTGGCCTGTATGGAAACATGGACATGAGTTGCTTATCACCGGTTATCCACAGACTCAGAGTGGCCACACACAGATGTAGAAGTTCAGGTGCAGTCAGAAGAAAACAAAAAAGGAGTAAGACCTAAAGTTCCAGACCCAGGATCACATACTTCACAAAGCGTTCCCTGGCTTCTTATAAGAGAGAGAGAGAGGAGCGACACCCTCTGGTGAAGACGTGAACTACATGCAGACATATTTCCACTGCGTTTATAAACTGATGGTTAGTTTTGGTGTTTGGTGCTTTTGTTTATGTGCACCAGGATTAGGCTTTGCAGCATTTGTGCATATTTGGTTCGGTTTTGGGTAACAAGAAGAGAGGAGACAACCTTAGGCCAGATGTCTTGTTCCATTCAGAACCTTCAAGCTGAAAATGATAGCAATAAATAGCTGCTGCTGTAACATTTAGACTTATGATGATTTATTTATTTAACATTTAAAAAAAACAATTTAAAAAAAGACAAAGTGTACTAATATTGCTGTAAAACTGATGTGACGTCACACACACACATTTTTTTCAAAAGTATTTTTGGATCCACGTGTTATTTTTTGAGTTCGCTACTCTCTAATGATCTTTACGATGAGTAGCAGAATTTACTCCCACCCCCATCCTCAACCCTAACCTTAGCCACATGTGTGAGCAAGCACAGTACCACAAGGATCCAATGGGAGCACACTGGCTGTCAGTCCACTCAGAGATATGACCACTACTGTTATTTCCCTGCTGAAGTTCCAATACAGAAAGCTGAATCAGTGTCTTTACATGTTAATTCATAACCCTGAGCTGTTGCTCTGAGTGTCATTACTGAGGCCGTAAGGTAAACACTGAAAACACAAGCTTCCTTGAAGGCTGTGTACTCACTGTGTGCAGTACAAAAAACAATTAGAAATTCCCCTCTAGTTGTCACATTCTGGGCCCATCTGTTCATCCCCGGTGATTCTTTTCCCTGACCCTGTAATTACAAAACCTGATCCATGTGAATTTAACTGCACGAAAGCAGCTTACATTATATTTAATTAATAATGACACCGGATGAGCCTAAGCAATATTTAAAAAGATTACATTTATTTTTCTAACATAATAGCTATTGCATTATAATCAGATTATAATCACAGATTAACATATGAACATATTTTAGTTGTGACGTTTCTTCAGTGCTTGTTTTTGTTCTGACTGACAGGGGCAACAGAACAACCTAAACCTAACTTCTAGTTGTCCTGTCCTGAATTCATTCATTTCATTCATTTGGTTTGTTGATGGTTATATTCCACGCCCCCACCGTGGAGCCACCGTGGACCATCGGGGCTATGATCACTCCCCCTTGCTGAGCTGATATTGCAGGTGCAGCAGTAGCAGGTGTCACAGCAGGAGAAGAGGTGGAGGGTGCAGATGTTTCCCTCGCTGCAAGAGACAAGAAGGAGGTGCAGAAAATGAGTATATGTGAAGAAGGTTTGTAATAAATAGTTTGTTTTAGGTGAGTGTACCTGTGTGTGCTTTCTTTAACTCTTCTGCAGCACTGTTTATCCTCATGTTCCTCAGGATTTTGACAGTAACGTCCACAGCCAGCTCTTCGCCATAGCATTCTATCATCTTACTGACAGTTTCAGGCCGGAGCGCCTTCTCCAGACGACTTTTAGGAATGGGTTCACAGCTGTCCAAGACCCTCATTGAGAGGTACCACTTAAATGTTTTGAAGTACTCATCAACCAGGTCTTCCAGAGCACCAAGGAGCAGCAGTGGAACATTCATGTCTGCTTACTGAACAGGGAGAGGTTAGAGAAGTTAGTAACTGTGGAGTTCTATCTGTACTAAAACTGACCAACGTTTTGGTACATCACTGTGACATCACAAAACAATATGGTGGACGTGAAATACACTCAATAGTGCACTATACAAATACTTAAAAATCATCATACAATTATGCATATTACATTATTATAAAAATGATATATACTATAATAATAATATATATCATTACTTCTCCGGACTGGTATTTTTAGAGGCCGTCATTTCACCTTAAACACATCGTACATATTTAAACTCATTAGGGAGTGCTGCTGTGGCTTATTTATCACTGAACCATGTCTCAATCTCAGCATTTGTGGCATTTATAATATTAAAGATGTTTATAATGATTATTACCAACACTTGTGTGGTACATATAGTTAGCCATGTTAACATAAATTACACTTGTGACACAGAATCAGTCTAAGCAGCAAAGGAAACTTACCAGAAATTAGACTAATATAATTTCTGTATTATTATAATAACATGTCAGCACATTGTCAGACATTTTAATAGAAACATTAACATTATTAGTACTTTTATTGACTTTTTAGTGTTATTTTTCTCCTGACTAAGGGGGAACAACATCCGTTCAAATACAAATTCAAACATTTCCTCTGGAAAATGAGTTTGTGTCCATACAAGCTCAGAATTAAAAGGACGGAGGACACAGGGCCTACACATGAGACCAGGCCCTGCTCCAAAACATCTGTGCTGTGAAAAGTCAAACCTGTCCTAGTTTACACTAGGCTAAGACTCTTCAAAAGTTTCAGGACCGAATCGATCGATCGGTCTCCTGGAGTTAAAAAAATCATCCACGCATGATTCCAACTCCAACAAATGGCTCCTGGTGCGAGTAAACACCACAGACCGAACACCAGGTAGATGATTAATCTGCAGATCCACTTTGTGGAAGTGGCGCCACTACACCACAATCAAAGAGTCATTAAAAAGACCACAACAGAGAATTTACCGTTAATCCAACCACGCACCAGATGACACAGAGCCTGCAGGCGAAATCTAGAAAATGGCGCAAACCAGCGGGGTACTTTCGATTTCTGCGCTTTTTACAGGAAGTGTGCATCCGTCCAGTGCCAAGCAGCAGATGTGACACAGAGGTGCTGTGAAACACGCAACGAAAATATGATGAAAAGGGGGGGGGGCACAAAAGGAGAATGTGGACTTTAAGGTCCGTGTGTGTGTTGTTTTCCATCTCTAAAGTGGATGGCTTTTTTACACCACAATTTGGTTTCTTGAATAAACTTTCCACTCTAAGAAAATGTGTTGTTTATTATTTTTTTAATGTCCCTGGCCTGTATGGAAACATGGACATGAGTTACTTTTCACCGGTTATCCACAGACTCAGAGTGGCCACACACAGATGTAGAAGTTCAGGTGCAGTCAGAAGAAAACAAAAAAGGAGTAAGACCTAAAGTTCCAGACTCAGGATCACATACTTCACAAAGCGTTCCCTGGCTTCTTATGAGAGAGAGAGAGAGGAGCGACACCCTCTGGTGGAGACGTGAACTACATGCAGATATATTTCCACTGCGTTTATAAACTGATGGTTAGTTTTGGTGTTTGGTGCTTTTGTTTATGTGCACCAGGATTAGTCTTTGCAGCATTTGTGCATATTTGGTTCGGTTTTGGGCAACAAGAAGAGAGGAGACAACCTTAGGCCAGATGTCTTGTTCCATTCAAACAAACATTTAGACTTATGATGATTTATTTATTTAACATTAAAAAAAAAACAATTTAAAAAATGACAAAGTGTACAGATATTGCTGTAAATCTGATGTGACGTCACACACACACATTTTTTTCAAAAGTATTTTTGGATCCACGTGTTATTTTTTGAGTTCGCTACTCTCTAATGATCTTTACGATGAGTAGCAGAATTTACTCCCACCCCCATCCTCAACCCTAACCTTAGCCACATGTGTGAGCAAGCACAGTACCACAAGGATCCAATGGGAGCACACTGGCTGTCAGTCCACTCAGAGATATGACCACTACTGTTATTTCCCTGCTGAAGTTCCAATACAGAAAGCTGAATCAGTGTCTTTACATGTTAATTCATAATGTTAATTCACACCCTGAGTGTCATTACTGAGGCCATAAAGTAAACACTGAAAACACAAGCTTCCTTGAAGTCTGTACTCACTGTGTGCAGTACAAAAAACAATTAGAAATTCCCCTGTAGTTGTCTCATTCTGGGCCCATCTGTTTCATCCCCGGTGATTTTTTTCCCTGACCCTGTAATTACAAAACCTGATCCAGTGACAATATTCTGTGAGCCAGTGATTTTATTCCGTGACCCAACAACTCTATTCCCTGACCCTGTGACTATATTTCCTGATCCAATGACTATATTGTTTTTCCCAGAGACTTTATTCTCTGACCCGGATATTCTATTCCCTGATCCAGTGACCTTATTCCCGGACTCAGTGGTGCCACCGTGAAGTGTCTGAACCAGCATCTCAACCTTGGTGATAACAGGCACCACAGCAGAGGAGGCGGAGGACGCAGATGGTTTTCTCTCTGCAGGAAATAAAATATATTTCCATAAAATATGGAGGTCTATGAAAGGAATATATATGACGAGTGGCTTACAATGAATACTTTGTTCCATAGGTGATTGTACCTGCGTGTGTGTTCTGTGACTCCGCTGCATCACTGTTTATTCTCATCTTCCTCAGGTTTTGGACAGCAACATCCAGAGTCAGCTCTTCATCAAAGCTCTTGGTCATATTACTCATGGTGTCAGGATGTCTTCTTCAGTTAGGAGAAGGTGTCTGTTCAGGAGTTAGAAATGGGCTGGATGTCAACAGTGATCATTACATGGGGGGGGGGGGGGGGTATTTTAGCTATTGCATTATAATCAGATTATAATCACAGATTAACATATGAACATATTTTAATTGTAACGTTTCTTCAGTGCTTGTTTTTGTTCTGACAGGGTCCAAGGTAACACAGTCAGTTTAAAGTCTAACATCATGTGTGTTTGTAGCCTCTAAACCAGCGCCTAGTAAAGATAGAGCCCACATCTTAACTGCTGATAACATGAAATGAGTTTGTAACGTTAGACAGATTGCAGCACTAAGGACGTCAGCTTCTAGTATTGGGTGGACCAGCATCACCATCATGTCCACATGCCGGTCCAGTCTGTTCAGGCGCAGAGTTCTTTCTGTCTGTCTGTCTGTTGAAATCGGCCTCACTACACCACAGCCACGGAACCAAAACTGCTTTAAAACGACCAACGAAAGATGAACTTACCGTGTGTGCAGCCGTCCACGGATAAGCCCACGCAGAGCCTGCACGCGATATGGAGAAAAGCAGTGAAATCGCGCAAACCAGAGGGCTGCTTTCGATCTCTGACGGTCTACCCGGAAGGTTCTGGTAATTCAGAGTCAGAGACTGCACAGATGACTGACGAAGTGAAAAGAGACGCTTGTCGAGGAATCCCACTATCAGACCGTAAAACCGCTCCCTGAAACTCACTGTTGGCAGTAGCGCTGGGTGCCAGGCAGGAAGGAAGCAGGTGGCTGCACCTGAGCGCAGAGCTGAAAGGAGCAGGGCGCCGATGAGAAAGAATAATCAATGCCTACAAATCTAAAGGGCACATTTACCATTCAAAGTGTTTTTATTATAATTCCAGCATTTTCTAACTGCTCCACTAGTCTTATACCTCTAGATTTATAAAGTTACTGGAAAGTTTCTGTCACCATCAAACTTCAACTTCAACACACAGAAGAGCAGCCACACACTAAAACAATATTCTCTCTTTTATATTTTATTCATTATCTGTACTTATAAAAATAACTAATCATTAAATATTGAATAGCCTACATTTGACTCGACTTAAAATAAATAAATAAATAAATAAATAAATAAAGTGTATCACAAATGTATGGTCAAATAAACAAAAATATAAAAAACAGCACAAAGTGGATACTGCACAATGTTTAATTACCTTAAAGTAAACAACAGGACACTACATAAAAAAACGGGAAAAAAAGACATTACATCCGAGTCTTACAAAATGGAATTATATAATAAAAGAGTTTAAGGCTGTAAGAATATAATAATGATAAAAATAGGCTGCTGATAACAATCCAGGTTATTGTGGTGAAGGCAGTGCATATTTAAAAGCTTTAATATTGTAACTAGAAAAGAAGTAAAATGCTGCTGCTACTTATTATTACTTATTATATTATTATTTGTACCTTGCACCTGTGTGTGTGTGTGTGTGGGGGGGGGGGGGGGGGGTGCAGAGACAGTACCTTGTGTGTAACAGCTGCATGAAATTTGTATTAAGAAATACTTCTGTATGCAGGCTCTCTATTTGTAGTAATGCAGTTTATTACAGTAGCCATAAAGAGTTGGATCAGGTCATGATCAAAGATTTGACCAGAGTCAGTGTCTGTGTACTTAACAAATCAAAACCCTGAGCAGTTTGCCTGAATATTTTCAATAGGTATAAAAAAGTAATTATAAATTCTAGGTATCCTTTTTTTGGTTTATTTGTGGTTAGTTAATGACTATATTCCCTGACCCAGTGACTTTATTTCCTGAGCCTTTGATTGTGTTTTGTGACCCACTGATCTTATTCGATGAATCCAAGGTGCCTATGCGACCGAGCATTTCTAACATGGCGATAGCCGGTGTCACAGCAGGAGAAGAGGTGGAGGGTGCAGATGTTTTCCTCGCTGCAGGAGACAAGAAGGTATATATGCAAGGAATGAGTATATGTGAAGAAGGTTTGTAATAAATAGTTTTTTTAGGTGAGTGTACCTGTGTGTGCTTTCTTTAACTCTTCTGCAGCACTGTTCATCCTCATCTTCGTCAGGATTTGGACAGTAACATCCACAGCCAGCTCTTCGCCATAGTTTTCTATCATCTTACTGACAGTTTCAAACTGGGACGCCTTCTCCAGACGACATTTGGGAATGGGTGCACAGCTGTCCAAAATATTCAGTGTGAGGAACCACTTAAATTTTTTGAAGTCCTCATCAACCAGGTCTTCCAGAGCACCAAGGAGCAGCTCTGGAACATTCATGTCTGCTTACTGAACAGGGAGAGGTTAGAGAAGTTAGTAACTATGGACTTTTGGTACATCACTGTGACATCACAAAACAATATGGTAATTCTGCAACAGAAATTGTTTTGCACTGGCCCAAAAGGTGTTTTAGTTTCAATGGCTGCAAAGCTGGCCACAACAAGATAAAAGATTTCCAGCATCTTCCAGGGGGGCTCCCAGCATTTGTAACATTAAAAATATTGATATAATAAATCATTAAATGTGTTGACTTCATATAACATCTTTATTTATATTATTTAACTACTAATAATGACACAAATGAGTCTAAGCAGAAGTTCAAGTTCAAATCTATATGTTAAAAAGAGTCTAATACCAGATTGTCAACATTTGTAGTATTATTATTATAGCGTGTACTGACTGCTGTTCTATTCTGTGTTACTGACACGGTCAAAGGTACACAAGTCAAACAAGCTGCTTTATGGCTGTAACTTTTACACATGGTCTCCATCGATACCAGGCGCCTATAAAACGGCTCCCTGTGCAAATGCTGGTGACATGAATGTGTTTCTATCTGTAAAAGTCCACCTCTGCTCTACACAGTTCGTTGGGTAGTTCGTCAGTTTTAATCATACAAACTCACAACTCGAAGAACTGGACCATTTGCAGTTCTTTATCATCAATGATAAATGGCTGATCGTTGTGTTAGTTCTTTGATCCATTCATTTGATCCATTCATCGCACCACCACCTCCACAGGACCAAACCTGCTCTAAAATGACCACAAAAGGAAACTTACCGTGTCTGCCGTCGCCCACAGATGAGCTCACGCCGAGCCCGTGTAGAGAAACTACCTCAAACCAAGGGGGCTACTTTCGATCTCTGCGAGGAAGTTTCCGGGAATACAGAGCCAGAGCCAGGGGCGCTGCCTACTCACAGTCAAGGCAGGCAAAGCATTGGGGCCCCAGTCCGGGGCCCCTTCGAGGGCTGACCAACGATGAATCACTAAGGCAGTGATTGTGGCAGTAATGACAAGTTTGCAATGACAGTGGTATGCAGGCGCAGACTCCCTAAAGGGGCCCCTACCCTCACCTCTAGCCGGGAGTGTCTGACATCCTGAACAAATGAGAGTCCGAGCGTCAAAATGAAGAGAAGTCATTACCTGTGCGGCAGTGGAAAAAAGAAGAAAAATGAGGAAGGGGAGAAAAGAAAGCAAGAAACTGGTGACTATACACTGCTGATCCTGCTGTGATCTGCAGTGACTCATTTGCCTATAGCAGGCTGGAATTAAAAACAGCTAACTTGGACAATACTTTTTCTTTACTTAGCAGCTTCACTGTCAAGATAAAAATGTTAAATTATAGAATTTATATACAAGAAAGGTGCATATGGGAGTTTTTGTGCACTGTGTTAGTGGGGTGCATTTATTGATCTTTTATTGTTCTGTATTAATTATTTTTGTTCTTCAGAATTCTATTTCTATTAAGTTTTTAATGTTTAAATTATATTTATGAAAAGATACTAATGTGCACTTTTGAAATAAAAAATGTTTATATTTCACATTTTTTTTATCAGATTCAGGTTATTTCTTATCTAAGCACCCCTACACTACAGGGTGTGGTAAGCCAGCCCTATCATTTTTGTTTAGTCTTAAAACTCCTTATAAAACATCATCAAGTTTTTACATCACACTGCGTTTCTTATATTATAATGATCTTTGCCCGATAACTTGCTCAGCCACTGTAGTTGAACTCTTATCAACCAACCTGTAAAGTAGGACAAACCACACCAGTTCATCACTGATCTTCTCTGTTGTTTGCTTCAGTCTGCGTGATGCCGAGCCATAAAGTTTCATTAATGACTTACATGTGAACCTTTTTGTCATGTTCAGTCTGAATCATGGAAGGATGGTGTCACATTAGCACATCACTGTATTAGCACCTCGCCTGGATTCTCATGACATCTCGTCACATCAGAAGATGTCACTGGCACCAACCTGTAACAAAGAGACACAAACATATAAGAAATCAGTGAATGAAAGCAGCACAGGTCACACACATAAAGCCTTTAAAACTAAAACAATGAGTGAAGTCTGGAGTGATGATGTCAGTCCCCACACTACCTCACCATATTTGTACATCGTTTAAGATCATTGGCAGTTGATCAGTTATTATTGTGTCTCTATTAGTGACATCCTTTAACATCTTCATTGAACTGTATTGTATTCTCCAAAGCTCCACTCCTCTTTCTCTCTCATACACACACACACACACACACACACACACACTTATTCTTACCCTCCATGCAGCACTGCACTGCATTATTCTTGACCCTCCCTTCCTTCCTCTTTTGATATACCAACAGAGAACGCCCATGGCGAGTTGTAGAGGCCAAAGCAAAGGAACTGCCTGATCATCAGCTTCAGACACACTGAAACAGAACACACACACACACACACATTCCTATAAAAACCCAAAGCAGCCTGTGTTTTCTCAGAAGTCTCATTCACTGCCAGCATCAGCCAGCTATTAATGCACGTCTGACAGAGACGTCATATCAGAAGGAGGTAGTTTCCTAAACCTGGTAAAGGATGTGTGCCGCTGGATGGCCAATCACACTTCTGCTGTTTCGCCTCTTCGGCTCAGGTGAGTGAACTCACAGCTTGATACCATTGAGGTTAATGTTTGAGCAAACAGCCAAACAGCCATTTACTGATCAGATCAGCAGTGAGATAAGACATAAAAGGCAGAAGTTTAAATTACAGTTGCAGGTGTTGTGGTTTGAGGTTATAAATTAAATTGACTGTGGTAAAGTGTTTTTATTGGATATATAATCTAATGGAATATGTGTGTAAATATTTGTGACATTTGGAGCTGATTATGATGATAAAAAGTCAATAAATACCAGCACTCAGTTTTATTGACATTTGTATGACTTTCCACTACAAAGGGGAACGTGACACCTTCTATTGCTGCTGAAAACTAAATACAGGGTTAGGATGAAGTTCTTTAAACAATTCAATCCCAGTTTTAGAGAGTTTTGACAGTATTAAACTCTATGGCTGAGACTGGGATTTCTCTTCATCCAGCCTTTTTTTTGTGGAGTGACATGTGGGAAACATAAATTTTGACAGCCTTCATGCCTACTGTGAGTGAGATCATCCGATAGGCAGGCTCAGCCTCAGGATTCAGAGGAACAATGGTCAATTCAAAAGAGGAGTGAGTTCTTCTGACTTGGGCAGGGTGTCCTTCCTTCCTCAGAGGAACATGCTGGGTGTATTCAGTGAGCTATGGAACAATGGTTTACAATAGATCAGCTAAAAAGAGTATTATTATGCGAGATGGCAAAATTCAGCTGACCCCAGCCTGCAAAGCAAAGCTTAGAGTAAAAGTACTGTGTTTCGAAATAGACAAAAAATGATTAACACAACTTAACTTTTATGAGGTATTATGTGCATATGTGTTGCAGATATATATTCTATCAGGCTGTAAGGATGCGCACTAGCTGACCTTCCAGCTCAACTGACCCCTGCCTGTATTATGTAAAGGACAGGAGAAGATGAGCCACAAGTTCACACAGCTTGTGGTGCCAGGATAAATATGAAGAGATACACCACATTATTCAAATGGCATCACAAACCCAAAGTGTGTGAAAAAGTCCTTCACAGCCTCCTGATTACTGCTAAAATATCTTATACAAAACTGTGCCATAAACCGCATAAAACATGGACTAAATCCAAACTGAGTAAACAGTTGAAATGATGGGAATGATGAGCAGTGAAGCTGACTCAGTGTGAAACAATGTTCACTCTCTTAGTTACATAATCCAAAATAGTTGCAGCTGGAATAGACACAGCTGGCTCTGATGACTACCAGCACATTTTAAGAGAATAACCACTATTTTAGGAACTATGGTGTTGGATAAAATCTGTCAGACTCTATACAACAGTGTCCCTAAAGATTTAGACTCCAAAGATCCAACTAAGACAAAACGTCACATAAGATCCATTGAAAACAACTGCTGGGCATCATTTTCTCTCTAAAGGTTACTGTTTCGTCTGTATAGACAGCACAGAGGTAACATGACAACCACTGATGACATTACAGTGTCCTTAACATTAAAGTTCATGTCAAAGCTTAGGCATGGAGGAGACAGAATGACGCTTTATTTATGCTACTGACAGATAAAAACACAATAGAAACAAAGGAATGATCACTATTGTTTAAAATGATCTCTGTAAGAAAACTATTCAAGGAAATGCTAAAAGATAATGATCATTAGATACCATCTGTTCTGAGCATTAAAGGTAAAAGGGAGGGAGACTTAAAGTTCTATTTGCTTAATGTTTACTTATCTAAGTGACTTATTGTGTCTTGCTTCCTGTCCCCCCCGACCACTCCTGTGACCTCAGCTACCTCATCCCCTGTTTCCATGTACACACCTGCTCCACCTCTTCCATCACAAATCTTACCTCCCACTCCGTCTCCAAGGCGACACCCGTCTGGACCTCCACCTTCCCTCAGTACACCATCCCCCTTCTCCACTGTCACCAGCACAGAGTCCACAGAGAGCTGTCTGCTGACGGTGTACCCCTCCACCCTGGTGGTCAGGTATGGCAGGGATCAATGATGGAAAATGATCAGGCCAATTCCTTTAAGTTTTGCTGTAGACTGAAAACATTTGGGTTTTACATCAAAAGGTGAGTATGAGACAAGACATCAACATTTCAGCTTTATTTCCATGTATTTACATGTGGATCTGATGCACAACTTAGAAGATAGGACCTTTGGTGTGTCCAGTTACATTGATTATTCAAACAATAAAGAGAGAGAGAGAGGATCTGCTCATGATCCCAAACACAAAAGCTCATCTGTGAAACACAGCAGAGGTAACGTCATGGCTTAGGCTTGCATGGCTTCTGCTGGGACAGGCTCATTAATTGTCACTGATGATATAACACCTGGTGGCAGCAGCAAAAACACACCGCCAAAACAACAACAACAGGAGTTCATCAGGGCCAAGAAATGGAGGGTTGTAGACTGGTCATTGTCATTTTCTGTACTTAAACCCTATACAGCATGCAGTCCACCTGCTAAAGAGGACACTGAAGGGAGTAACCCCCCCCCCCCCCCCAAAAAAAAAATTACCAACAACTAATTATGAATTCTGTTTTCACTTGAATCTACTTTGAGCCTGTCTGTTCCAGTTCTTTTGCTGACATGAATCCTGTGTGGGTGCAAATAAAAGGTGCTATCTTCTAAGTTGTGTATCAAAAGCTGAAATGTTAATCTTTTGTTTTATATTTATCTTTTAATGTGAATGTTTTCAGTCTACAGCAAAAAACAGGAATTGGCCTCACTGTTACAGTACTTCTGGAGAGGACTGTACACTACATGATACGCAGTGTATGCTGTAAATACTGTGTTAACTATTCCAAGAAATGATAACATTAGTTTAAGGCTGATTGAAAGGACATTCTAACTAGCAACCCATTCTTCTCTGCTTGTGTCACCAACACTGGTCTGTTTGTGGTGATTACTTGTGTGTATCTAAAATAATAATCCTCTCTCAGGCCTGTGTCATTCAGATATGTGACTTATTTTCAGACTCTCTCCTCCCCATTGTTCTAATGGCACCTGGATGTGCTCTATACAATAAGTGTCAATTAATCATGTTACCTCTGCTGTCACAGGTTTGGAGATCCTGTCAAAGCTAACTGCTCTATACAAAGGAGTGGGTTTCCCCTTCTGGGCTGGGAAGCCCCACTGGTGAGTGGAATTCATTCTGATGAAGGACCACCGCCGAATCTTATTATTTTTATGTTCCTATATATTTATATCAGACTTATTATTTCTCATAAACTCAATCACAATTTTCTTTAAACACATCCAAAACAAAGACAATTACTAACATTCCATTCATCCTCTGAGGTTGTAGTGTATTGCAAAATACCGCATGATATCAACAAAAAATGCACTTACTGGCTGCAGCAGCTGTAACCTCCCCGGTGTGCTCTGGATGTGCTGTGTGTAGAGGCCTACACTACATGCACAGGGAGGCCTGGGGAGACTCTGGCCTTCTCTTCCTGCATCTTCTTATTGTTCTCTCCCAGGCAAATGTCCCTTTACACTGAGCCCCTCTCACAGAACATCACAATGTTTTATCCTATGTGTTAGTGGGTTTTACTTTAGAAACTTTAAGCCACAATCTGATGTGGCTACCTTCAAATTAGAGGTATGAACCCCTTGTCTGTTGTTGCCAGTTAAAGACTAGATGAGAGCATCCTTCAAGCACAAATCATGCCCTCTGTGTTTTTCAGTTGCCGCCCATATGAGCAATGAAATGTCAAAGCAAAACTCTAAAAACTCAAGACTGGACACTCTTATACCCACAAACATAGGATTTATAAGTTTCATTGTACAGGTGTATTTAGCGCAGGGATCTGTTTAATACATTGCTTAGGGTTACCTGTGATCTTTTGTAACACCAGGGCAGTCCTGAACCTATTATGGGACATTTTCTGGTCTGGACCGTGGACAACATAACTATGTGGAGGATCAAGCCTGTGTGCTATGCTGTGTCTGACCAACAAGGAAACTGCTTCGTCAGTCTTCCTCTAACAGTCTACCGTGAGTTAATTTCCTC
This sequence comes from Parambassis ranga, assembly GCF_900634625.1. Taxonomy (NCBI): domain Eukaryota; kingdom Metazoa; phylum Chordata; class Actinopteri; family Ambassidae; genus Parambassis; species Parambassis ranga. Next base: position 20,090,709 of record NC_041022.1, on the reverse strand, counting down.
CTTTCAGACATGTAAAAGTTTCTGTGAGGTTCATTTTTCCATCTTTCTGTCTCCACAGAGCCTCCAAAAAATGTGTTCATCAGCTTTGTTAATCAGAGCGGTGTGCTAGTTACAGAGCATACGCTGTACACTCTGCAGTGCACAGTTCAGGAAGTCGCACCTGTTGCGAACCTCATTGTGACCCTCTACAGAGGAAAGACAGCAGTGGGTCAATTACAGTCCAACAACGACACAGAGATACCAGTGACAGAGACCTTCACTTGGGACGTCGTCTTCAGGAAAGAAGACACTGGAGTCCACTACTGGTGTGAAGCCAAATTAGAACTGGGACCTGAAGGACCACAGCCCCCTCCAGTGGTGACATCACAAAAATTCAGTGTCGCTGTCCAATGTAAGTGAATCCAATGGTGGCACTCATTCTTCTTGAATAGGCAACTTCCTGTCACCTAGTTACTCATTTTCTTCTCTCAGTTGGTCCACAGCTCATTTGTCCTGCAAAACTTCCAGTAAGGGAGGGAGAAAGTCTCAAATATGAGGTGATGGGAAACCCTCCACCCACAGTGACCTGGTTCAGAGATGGAAAGAAAGTTGCCCAGCCTGCAAATTCAAGCAGAGAGATGTCTGGAAATTATACGATAGTAGCAATAGGATTTCAAGGAAAAAGGATTTGTGAGGTGGAGGTGGAAGTCCTCGCCGGCAGCGGTAGGTTTACGCATTATTTCCTTTTTCCACACCCACAACAAAATGCTGAAAAGCATTATTTTCTATTGTCTTCTATTGTCCTGACTCCTGCTTCCACTTGCTTTGTTCAGTTATCTTGCTCAATCAAAAAGGAAAGTTAAAGTTTAAAGTCATCATGTACTCATGAAAGTATTTCTTCTTCCTCTTTCTAGGAACTGCACATGGGGGTAATGGACTTTTCTTATTGGTGGCCCTGCTTACTCAGATCATCAACTGGCTGTAAATTGTTGATTTTATTTGTCTTACTTTGGATGAGCTGCTCCTGCTTTGGTTTGTTGGTAAGGACGTATTGCTTCATGTGTTTTCTTATTTCAAAATGTTGCTGAAAGCAGATGAAGTTCTTTTCAGAGCTTCTGCTCAGGTACATGTTTTTATGTTAAATGACATTTCTATGTAATCTGTCTAAAATGTAAAGAGTTCACATTTTTTTCAGACTGAAAGCTGCTGTATACATTCACATTGACCATCTCTATAGTTACTTAATCACTGTCATCCAGGTCTGTGTTCTCATCCAGATGTAGGTCCCATGAGACTTGTTTTTGATGCGTCTTTGCTGTGTGCCTTTTTCTTTCTACATTTTAACACTGCAGAGCAAATCAGCTGTGGTATTAGATTTAATCAAGTTGTGCTCTCACATGATACAATCAAAGACACAAGATTATACATAAAAAGGTGAGGTAAGGCCAAAAACATATTTTGTGGCAATCAGTGCAAAGATGTGACCTCACAAAGTAATACTCCAATGTGCATGTATGAATCCAGACTGACTAGTGCCCTAGTAGAATAATAATGTGTAAATAATACTTAAGCGAGGTTTTGGCCATTTTAACTGTACACTGCTTACAATAAACATGAAAAAAGTTCTTTTTGGTATAGTGTATCAATACTAAGCAGAAAATAACACTGAAATCATTGTATATAATCTTTTTATTTAATAATTGAAAGTAAATCATTTAAATTACAAACAAGGTCTTTGTTAGAGAAGTGATTGGCAGGCAAACTATTACAGGTAGTGCCTGGATGTCACATCACTTGTCTCAATCATTGGTCAAAACATGAAACTCCTTTATAAACAGAAAGATGACAGAGACCACACAGCATCAGCTGAGAAGCTCAGCTTGTGATGAAGACAAGACAACATACTATTTTATTATCAAACTGCTGACTAATGTCACACTACTGCTGTCATTTATTAGTGCATCTACAAAGAAGATAAATAAGCCAGTGTGTCACTTTATCCCAGTCACCAGACGCCAATATTTAGTTCTTAAAGAATGCTCTTATTGGTGACAGTAACACAAACTTACTGTGCATGCAGCGCTGTCACTGTATAACATCAGCATTCCCAGAAACAGTCTGCACCTGTCTGGGATTCACCTGTATGATATCACCAGTCTGCTGCAGCTGAGGCAACACCACCTGACACACCATGCTCATTGGGAAATTGATGGGGCTGGACTGAGGAGGTGGAGGGGGAAGAGGAGGACTTTTGGTGTCAAAGCTCCAGTGCTGAACTGAATGCCTGTACTTTGCAACAGCTGCTGTTAGGAGCTCCTGGGAAACTGTCAGGGATTGCTCCCGAGCCAGCGCTTGATCAGCGAGGAGATCCAGGGAGGAGCGAGCGGGAGCGGGTGTGACGCTTCCTGGAGGTTCGTCTGACTGTACAGTCGTAGGATTAACGCCACCCAACTCCTCCATCTTTTTAACCTGTGCATTTTTCAAAGCAACGCCCTCTGTTGGCACACCTCCCAGTGTCACAGGATCGCTGGTGTCTGAGCTTTGGATAAAGACTCGATCTGGTACTGGGGATAGCTCTCCTGTCAGAGGTGCAGTTCCATGAGGACTGTCAAAGCTGTTTGACAAAGTGGAAGCCCCACTGGTGGTGGGCTGCTGCTTGTCAGATTTGGCCTTTTTTACTCTGAGTACACATGAGAATATGTTGGTATACAAATTATAGGTATACTCAAATGTAGAGGAGCTGTACTCACTGTAATGATGTAAAGAGGCCAAACAGTCTCCTGCTCTCCTTTATTAGGACTCTGAAACAGTTAACAGAACACATAGGTAAAGAAAGTTGTGTTTTCATGACTGAGTTTGTATCGGTCTCGCATACCTTGATTGCATCCACCCTTTAGGCCAAAGCGGTTTGACCTCATTGTCTAGGAAGGCCTTGAGATGCTCCTCAACCTCTTGCTCTCCTTTTTTGTCCTTTTTATATTTGTCCATTTTTGCCTTCAACACATTGCCCAGGCACTGCCTGCATGAAAGAAAACAAACAGCTAAATATTCTGATCCCTGTTTTCATGTGTTCAGACAGGAAACAGTCTCCGACCTGATCTCCTCGTTCCATTTGAAGAGCTTTTTAGGACCGCCTTTCTTCCCACCTTTCTGCTCCACACTGTCCTCCTCTGTGGCCCTGATGTGAATCAAACAGGGTACACCAAAGCCCAGTTACATCGTCATGTATAGAGTGATCATTATGTTTTTTATACGTCTTAAAAAACAGAGAAATAACTTCTCTAACAGCAACACTGAATTGATTCCAATTTTTTTCTGTGAAATAACAAAAACATACATCATCTTATCATAGTGGGTCTTAGTATTAGGCAAATATAACTTTAGATAAATACCTAAACTTATTTCAGCCTGCCTTTATCTATTTAGCAGAAACAGTCCAATAGCTGTTACTGCTTCCATAAGATTTCATTTGGGCTGCTAATAATCATCCCTGGATGAATTGATCGTCAGCAGGTGTGTGAGGAGAGAAATCTATAGAAATAAAACTGAATTGAAAAAGCACATAACAAAGAACAACACTTGTGGAACAATGTCCTATGGACAGATCAGACCAAAGTGGAGTTTTTCATTCTTAATGTGCACACACTGCCTCATACACACTGTCCACCACAGCACTGGAGGACTGATGATTTGGACTTGTTTTACAAACACAGGACCTGGACACTTTTCATTCATTGAGTCCAACATGAACTCCTCTGTACACCAGATTATTCTAGAGGCAAAGTGAGGCCATCTGTCTGACAGCCAGACCTTGGAGGAAACTGGGTCATGAAACAGGACAGTGATCCAAAGCACAGCAGCAAATGAAAATTCAATGAATCAGAGTTTCAGTCAAAGTCCAGACCTTAACCCAATTAAGAGGACTCTGCATAAGTGAATGCACAAAATTCCCAATTGTCTGACTTTAATTAATAATGGCACAGTGTAACAAGTTATAACTTGTTCTACAATCAGATCATTTAGTATTGTTTTTACACAAATGGCAGGTTTAACATCTTCTTAGTGGCATTTTTATCATTTTGAAGGATTGCTTAAGTAATAAACCACAACACAATGGATTAAAGATTAATCATCTCGATTTCGCTAGTAATTGATTTTTGCTAGCCTAGAGCAAATATTAAGGAACTTACTTTGAAGTCTTAACTTGTTCATATGCTTGACAGTCTTCATGGAAACTTGTAATCTGCTCAGGCATGGATCTTCCAACGGCCTCCTTCAGTTTCTGCATTAGATCTTCCACGTCAGACGGTTCCTCCTGAAAATATTCATAAGTAGTGACACATGCAATCAATGGCACTTGCAAACAAACCCCGTTACCTCTAACAGAGATACAACCGAAACACAAAAACACACTCACCACATGTGCAACGAAAAGTTTCTTTACACGTTTGAGGATTGTATCCCTGCTGCAGGGAAGGAAAGACGACAGGTGTGTGTACACCTTGGAGCGCAGCTGGCCGCTCTGCTCCCGGCACTGCAGCTCAATACTGCAGACACAAGTGAGAAGTGAACAACACAATGTTCGACATCATGGAGGAAGAACAGGTCAGCCCTGCTGGTGTTACGCTCTCTTATAGAAAAAGCACAGTGGACATTTTAGGACAACACTGTTTATTTGACCCTTTCTAGGGTGACAACAAGACAATGTGCAGCATTTGTGTGATAACTCACTCTAGTAGGATTGAGTTGATGTTTGGACTGAAGAACTTGAGTTTTGACTCCCCTTCTGACGTCTTTGCAGCCTGTAAAATTACTGAACATTATCTGTGCATCCATCCTCCATTCAATGTGTCAACATCTACACGGACATCTTTACTTCAAAAAAAACCTTACTGCAGTGAGTTTTGCGATGCTTTCTTCCAGTCCTGGGGGAAGACCCTCTGGCAGGGGGGCACACTGATGTGATGCTGTAGAACTGGCATCAGACAGGGGCTGGGTTTGTTCTGGAAAACTCTTCAGCTGGGAGGTATTCTTTGTATTTGGTGCTTTGACATCAGTGCTTAACTGGGTCTGATCATCTGTCTTGGTTTGGAACAGCTGCGTCTCTGTTGCAGATTGAGGAAGTGATTTTGGCGACAAAGTCTCTTCACCAACGTCTAAGAACGAGTCTAAGTCGATATCAAAATCCACTGTGCTGGCTGCTTGGAAAAGAGCGTGGTCATTGGTTGAGCCGATTAAACTGAGGAGAGGGTCGGCCATCACAGAGCTTCCACCCCCTGCTGCATCTGCCGGGAACAGAGGGAGTGTGGCTGCACCCATAACAGCAGCCGCCCTCTGGTTTGCCATCGCCAGCTTCTGTCGTTCCCTTTCCTTTTCTTTCTGAAACTTTTTCAGCATGCTGGTGACACTCAGCATCTTGGCTGCCTTTTTCCTCTTTTTGTTCTTCAGCTCATTTCTCTGCCCAGTTTCAGACAAAGTGCTACAAGATAAGACAAAGTTCTTCCATCACTGTCAATCTGAGTCTAAATAAGAGGCAAAGCAGAACAAACAAAGGTCGGCCTCACCTTGGATCCACATTCAAACGTATTCCACCTGCTCCACACTGCTTCTTCTTCGGCTTATCCTGTTTGCCATCCAGTTTACGTTTCTAATGGTTTGGGAAAAAAAAGCATTAGACAGCACTGCACACTCAACACGTCAAAGTCTAACAAATTCAAACCGTTGCTGCTTACTTTATTTGGCTCAGCTGTTTTTTCTTCTCCTGTGAAGTCGTCAGTCTCTGTGTCGGAGGTCTGGCGGAACTGCAGTATGCCTGAGTTCACGTAGAATCCACCAAATTTAGTTGTGATGGAGGCCGGCACAAACTCATCATACTAGAGACCATCCAGAAGTGATAGAATATTTCAGCGTGTGTGTGTTAAAAGCTGCCGATATGACCTCCTCACAGTTCTGTAGAAGTTTAAACATGCATCTTAACACTCACAGCCTCAGTGTTGTCGATGAATGAATCCTCATCATCGTAGCCATACCCGATATCGATCAGGTCCTGAATGCGGTCCTGTTTTTTCTTGGGTTTTTCACCCTGCAGAGAGAAGATGCAAAATACTGTTGCTAAATTTTTTAAAAGGCATCAAATCAAACCTTCAAAGGGTGGCTCACATATTTCGCCTCCAATTTTCTTGCCACGGCAGCAACTTCATCACTCTCTCTCCTTTCCTCCTCTTCCAGTCTGCTCAGTGGGGGCTTGTCCTTGGATTGGTTAATCTGGAATAAACAAACTTTATAAACCTCATACAAAAATAACAGAGAGAACTTTAAACTGATAAAGAGATATGTATGTAATCACAACAATGTCCACATTTCTAATTCAGAGATCTGAACTATGGTAGCTATAAAAAAGAGAGATCATCTTGTTAAATATCTTAATAACACACCATCAGGTTTTAATAAAAATCAATGAAGCCTAAATACACTCAACAAAAATATAAACGCAACACTTTTGTTTTTGCTCCCATGTTTCATGAGATGAAGAGGAGTGGACCAACATTCCACAGGCCACAATAGACAATCTGATAAACTCTATGCGAAGAAGATGTGTTGCACTGCATGAGGCAAATGGTGGTCACACCAGATACTGACTGGTTCTGAGTCCCCAGACCGCCAATAAAGCAGAAACAAAATGCACATTTCAGGGTGGCCTTTTATTGTGGGCAGTTTAAGGTACACCTGTGCACTAATCATGATGTCAGATCAGCATCTTGATGTGGCACACCTGTGAGGTGGGATGGATTATCTCAGCAAAGCAGAAGTGCTCACTATCACACATTTAGACAGATTTGTGAACAACATTTGAGAGGAATGGTAATATTGTGTATCTGGAATGAAGTTTAGATCTTCAAGTCCATCTCATGAAACATGGGAGCAAAAACAAAAGTGTTGCGTTTATATTTTTGTTGAGTGTATTTGATCTGAGCAGCACCTCTAAATGAGAAGTTGTTATGACACCTGTTGGCTCCATTGGTTGGTTTAGTGTAACGGTCACAGTTAACTCTTTATATCATGCATTAGGATTCCAGCTTGATCAGTATGAATGTCTCCCATCACCCTGACCTTCATGTTTTCCAGACAAAACACACACAAACCAACAAAGCTAACTCCTAATAACCACCAGACATGATATTAAATTCACTCGCATCACTATAGCAAACATCATTAAAGGCCTGAAAAATGCTGACACAGCAAGTTTGGGAAGCCTTTAAGTAGCCTACATAAAAACAAACCAGAATGCAAAGTCCAAGTGTGATTTAGTCCCACCTTGTTGCCAATAAGCTGAGTATAACTGAACTCAGGGAAGCTCCGTTGGTCCGGCTCAAACAAAGTGAGGAGGAGCCGGACTGTGCTGGTGTCTGAGCCGCTTTCTTTCTCCTGCAGAACTTCAGCCTGAGACTTCTGGAGCGAACGTGAAACATCTGAGGCTGTAGGCGGAACGTCACAGCTCAGAGTGGTGAACGGAACCCTGCGGGACTCAGCCATCACGCACGCTCGGTACTTTGGTTAGAGCAGGGAGGGGTGGGGGTGGGGGGGCACGGAGGGTTTTAATTAGGTACAAATGGGCGCAGGTGTGCGCGCGGCCTTCAGCTCACAATTAGATACATGCGTCACCACGCACTGTGCGCCACCCCCCCAGTTAAACCACTGAAGAAGAAATGAAAGCTTTGTTGACAAAACAGTTGACAATACACAGGACTAACTGGGCGTCAAGTGAAAACCATTCGTTGGTTTCTTGAAAAAGTAGTTACACAAATTAGTTGGGTTTAGGTTTGTCACATGTGCAAGAAAAGTAAAGTCAGAGTAGGTTAAGATTTGGTCCCCAAATGTAGTTGTGGAAAAAATACAAACATTATATTACATTTTAAAAAGAAGTTTTGTTTCCTTTCATAATTCTTAACTTTTTAGTATATTAATAATGCATGTAAATACATTTCACTTGGTCAATGTAATTAAGCATATTACTTTTAAAACAATTGTTGGGACTTAGTTTGATTGCTGTTGCTAGGCAATCAAACTGTTGTTATTCACCCTTTCTTCTTTATTCTTCCGTATGTTTTTTTTGGCGCAGCGTATCTTCAGCATACATTGGCCGATTTAAGCCATTCAACTATCAAAATGTTCATCTCACAGAGGACATTCCGGGTCAACTTCAAGTTTAAAAAAAAAATGTTTAATTGAGTTCATCCACATTTTTTGTTGTTTTGCGTAATAGGTCCTGACTTAGTGTATATTTTTTGAAAAACAAAACAAAAAAACCCTGTGGTTTACCAGAAGAGGGCGACACCACACCACTGTCATGACCACTCATAAAGTCATATTACTGTATTAATGTGACTTTTTATATTATAACCTTGTCACTTATAACTCTGTTCGCTTTACCATACTGGTATCCATCTTTAGATCAGAATATTTGCCTGGTTTACGTCAGGTTGTTTGATGTAAACCATTTTAATATGAATTGATCTCATTAATATCAATATTTTGATGTTTAATATTATTTAGCTGTATATTTTGTAGGAAGAGAGGCACAAGCTTGATAGAAACCTGAACTGTTTGTTAACCACATTGTGGTGCTGGAGATCCATGAGGATGAAGAGTGTTGACAGTAAAATGAGCTCCTGGTCACACACAGGCTACAGGACAGTGCTGTGTAGAGATGCAGATCAACTCACAGTCAGCAGCTTTATCATTCATTTATACACCTTCGCATACTTATATCACACTTAACTTCATATGTGAGAGAGAGTCAACGAGAGATTAACAAAGCATATTTAATAAACAACCAACCTTTGTTACCAGGTCCAGTTTGGAAGCATTGTACAGAGAGTCTGAGGTGAAGGCCTGTGTGTAACTCCACATGTAAACCCTTCATGCAGCCGTTACACATGCAGCAATGAATTGACTTTGACAATTACAATAACAGGATAATTGCAATCTGTCACCATACATTCAGTGTTAGCAAATCACAAAATAACCAGTCCAACTGAGATCCCCTCCACACACACATGTCCCTGATCTGCATAACACACACAGCACCCCACTTTCTAATTATAAATGAATTTCACGGTGCAAGGCTTTTAATGCAAATAATATGGATCTTTTTTTTCCCCTTCTCACCAACAGGACTGAGGGTGTTAGTCTGTGTGTGTGTGTGTGTAGGATCAGATTGCGGCCAAGCTTTGTTTGACTAGTCTTCTCTCTCAAACGAGTTAATGGGATGGAAGTTATTTGCCACCCTGAGCTGACAACGCAGGGTCGAACAGAAGTGTTAAATTAAAAAAAAGGAGAGAGAGAAAGGCGTCAATAAATGTGCAGGAGACAATGAACTAAACACACTAAAGCAGGACAAAGACGGACAGATGGAGACGGCAGGGGCAGCCGTAGTGTGTGTGTGTGTGTGGTGGTCTGGTTGGTGACAGGGACCCCATCAGTGCAGGATCAGAGTGGGGAAATTGGAGGACAATGTTGGAAGAGGGGTGAGGGGGATAATTTAAACCTATTGGGGAGGCGGTGTCCCAGAGGTGCATAATTTACTCATTCATTAACTAGACCAAACAAGAGCCAATATTAATTAACTCATTCCTTGTGCCGAGGCACCCCAAGAAGCACGTGCTTTGTTGTCAAATGGCCACAACTGTTCTTGGGAAGTAAAAGCTTTAAAATCAGAGCTGACAGGGCAGGGGGTGAAGGGGGAGTCATTGTGTGGCTGAGAGCAGATTTGTGAGCTTTTGAGTAGAAAAATGATAAATAATCAAGTACATATATCCTTTAAGTATTGTTATGATGTAGCTTTGTCTGTGACTTTAAGTCGACAGAACTTAAGGTACTTTTTGGAGGTCTGGAGGTAATTACTTACCACAAGTACCCCTCAGCATTAATCTAGTGAAACTTAATTATTTTGAAGGCATTAATTGATACCTGACTGGAATATTTTATACATTTCTCTACCATATATACACTTCACATAATAAAATATACAATTTATGTAACTTGATACTAATCCATGTAGAAACACTAAAGTTGTTTTTATATATGAAAAAGGTTAAAAAGAAGATGAGCAAACTATATAAATCTGCTCACATACGCATTCTCCCTCCTCTGTGGTCCACTGGGGGGCGCTCCTCCACTGAGCCTTGCCTCTGCTGTCAGGCCCTGCTAACTTTGATTAAGGTTTAAATTGGCTGAATTTAATGAACGTCGCCTAATTAGGCAGGATAACAGCTTTAATTGATAAGTAATTATTTGCCACAAATTGTTATTAATTCTGGAGCTCTGTCTTGTAATGCAGTGACTCTAAACCGTCCTCTAAACCCCCACCCCCTCTTCCCCTCCCACCCCCACCCCCCCTGCAGCATTTTCTGTTTATGTAAACAAGCAGTGGTAAACAATTAGGCATATGTTAGGATGGGATATTCCAGAGGGTATCATCACACTGTGCTTTGGTGAACTGGCAGTTTATGTGAAATTATTTGCTCTCACTGACTGATATCTTTGAACATTAATTGCTTTAACTCTCCTGTCATTTTGGCTGCGTGCCATCGACTGCACAGCAACAAAAAGAAAGACAGGGAAGAAATGAAAGACACTTCTTTTACACCAATGAAGACAAATGAACTTTAATTTTAGGGTAAAGGAGAAGGTGATCTTTGCACCCAGCAAGAATCTGCCATACAGATTACTCACTGTCTGTGTTATCATACTATATATGTTGTAATAAATGTCAGAAATATTTATCTAATTATCACATGTGACTCTATTAAAGAAAGTACAGTGGCGGATTATCATAAACTAGTGTGTAGAAACATTTCAGATAACCAGCTCATTGGAAAAACAAAAACATTGCTAATCATGTTTTAAATGAGAAGACAAAGAAGCTACGGTTCTTAACTGTGTGCAGATATGGGCCGATCATATTTGTCATTTTATGTCTGATATCTATCGCTGTATCCTTGAAAAGCCATCCTGCTCACTTCATCTCATCCTTCTTGTTATATTTTGCACGACATGGTTTAGAGAAATCTGTTTTTTAATGGCAATAACTCAACTACTTGCAGTGTCATGGCTCCTTAAAAGTGATGCTGTGGTAGTAGTTTTCTCACTTGTCAGCAGGCCTCTCTTACCTCCTCTGTTGTGTGGTTATTTAAATGGCTCACTGCCACAGACAGTTTCTGCTGGTTGAAATCACGGTAAAATACATTTTGATTAAAACCATATACTGTATCAACAAAAGCTGTGTTGGTTTGGATAAATCAACCATGACATGACTGAAATAAGACTTCTGCTAGAGTTTACCTCACAGGTATATGTACCAGTGCACACCTGGAACTTGGATCAAATTGAGCTTTTACAGTACCCTGGTTATGTTCTGCTCATGATCCTGGACACTATTTGGAGTATTCTGATATAAGATACTGTGACATATGTTGTATATGTTGTTCAGGGTAAAGAACATAATGGCATAACTTTATACAGATGATGACAAACCATGTTCCATCCGTACATGTTGCGTTGTTTTCATCCATGATCAAAAGGAGGATAAGACACAGAACTTGATCATCTTGACTTGAAAGATGCCATATTATCTGTTTTGAACAGGAATAATAATTCATTGTTTTCATTGCTTTTACTGACAACATGCATGGGCATGTTGATAAGGTCATCAAATTACAAATATGTATTTGAAGAACTGTATAAATTGCAGTGGAATATTTACATCATGCTATAATTTGGAGTTCTTGTGTGAATAAAATCCTGCATATTTCTGACATTTAAACTAATAAATTAAAATCGTGTTTATAGCTGAAATCCTGAAGTGAACCTCTGTGAGCTGAACAAACAAAACATGAACGTCAGGCCTTTGTTTCAAACAGCATCGGTCATCCCTATTTCACAGGCTGCTCTGACTGAGCTATTCATTAAAGTGATTTAAATGAGATGCGCGTGAACTTGCTTCCTAATTAAAACATCTTTGCTCGTTTACAGAGCTGGCTTTAAGCTTAGCTGTTTTGGGGGAGGAAGAGGGAGAGAGGTAGGAAGGGAGGGAGGGAGGTGACTTCTCCTCCATCGTTTTACTCCCAGCAGATGGTTTTGTTGGGCTCCAGTAGCCAGCCAGTAGCCGGATAGGCTGATCTATTCTTCTTCAGATCAGAGCATTTGTTTTAACACCTCCCTTCCCTTCCCCTCCACTGTCCACACACAAGTGCACGCAGCCACGTGCACGAGCTCCAGACTATCAAAAGATGAGGACGGAGGTATTGATTGAGCTGCTAAATGTATATGCAAATACTTTTAGCTGGTGCGTGGAAAATTGGCGTCACCATTTCTCAAATTACTATATTTTGAAAATGTTAATTTGCATAGCGGATTTCCCTGCGGGTAGGGGGGGTTAATTAGGTCTATTTCCGTGCAGCTTGTGCCAAGACAGCCAAGGAAAAAAAGAGGGTGGGCAGAAGAAAGAGTGAGAGGGAGACGGAGTGGGGAGGGGGGGAGAGATCCAACTCAATGATAACAATTAAAATGGCATTTTGGACTCTTTCAAGCATTGCAGATTTTTGGCATATTAAGCATGTTTTAGGAAAAGGTGATAAGTCAGTTTTAATTGAAATGGAATTACTGCTCCAGAGGAAGTTTGGCTTTTGTTACAGTCTGTTGTGTAAATGTGTATACAAGGAGACTTACTCAGATTGGAAAGACATCACTTTAAAGGTGAATTAAAGAAATAACTAAAGCTATAATTTGCATTTCCACCCAGTATTCTGTCAGAAGCACAATTAGGCTCATAATTAGATGGAGGGAAAGTTTCTAATTGCATGGAGAGAGGGAGCTGAAACGCACTGGCCTGGAAATAGGCTCTTTCCTTTTCTAAATTATCAAAGCTTCCATTATGTGTCAGGAAAAAGATTTGTGGAGTAAAAAAAAACAAAACAAAACAAAACATCAATACATAAAATCCCTTCACTTTTAATTGGAATGGCAGAGTTTTTCTGGTTTAAGGCTGCACAAAGCACACTGCAGGATCAAAAGCAGCTCCCAACAATTAATTTAGATTAGACTCTTAATTATCAACCAATCGACTAAATAATGACTGACTTCATTTCAGATAGTTAAAAATTAACTTGCAGGCAGTAATTGAGTAATTAACTCTCCACTGCTTCACCTTAGTTTGCTAATTAAAAAATAAATATGACTTGATTCCTCCTCTCAGGAGGCATATTGAGGAGTTTGAGGCTCAAAAGAGATTCTCATTCCCCTCATGGACTTAGGTTGATTTTTTTTTCCATATGAGCCTACATGTAATTATAGACAGCATGGTTCCCCACAGGACATGTGATCTCAGGTTATGTACAGCATGTTATTCTGCCTTGTTCCTGTCCAGGTATTTCTGGACACATGGACATCTTTGGTCAATGCAGAAATAGACACACCAAAATGTATGTATTATTGGAACTTGCTTACTGTTGGACAGTGACGTCTTTCATTCGCACTGTGTGGGGCCAGGCTGTTTCTAGAAATGGGTGAGGAAGATCAAAAGTCACCCCTCCCTCTGTGCACATGGCTGAGGTATTTTAGGTTAGAATGATGGGGAAGCGTCAGGGAGGTGGCCCTAGGAACATGTTTGGAGAAAGAGCGGGCGATTCAAAGAACTCTTGGCAGTCATTGGATGAAGCATCTTTCAGCTACTGTCCACCATTGGCTACCTTCAACCAACCACATCAATGAGTCACCAAAGAGGAAACGCAACAAACTAATAATAAGGATTGTGCGAGAACAGAGACTTTATCCACCTTTATATACAGTCCATGGGGTCAACTTTCCATCACAGTGTGTCCACTCTAATGCAGACCCCGGAGATAGAGATAGGTGCCACCAAAGATCATCTAAAAAAGACAGTTCATCTGGTCGTTTTCTCAGTGAACCGCCTGATCTTTTCAAAGTCTCTCATGCATATAGTTTCTACAAGCATCTGATGCTCACATGTAGTCTGCTAAACATTTAATCTGACCCCCTGTATAAGGCATGGATGATAGTTTTCTAACTGGGCAATCAGGTAGTTCCCAGGCTCAATGGTTCCATGTGCACAGCTGTTTGCTAATCCAGTAGATGATAATTGATATGGGTTGAATTAATCCTGGATGTTTTTGGGTTGTTACAAGAACACACCCCTGTAGTCTGTGTCAGGGATAGTTGACTCATTTAAGTCTGAAAATACATCAAGATCATACACAACAAGGACTTGTGTGACAGTGGGTCAGGTCAGTAGCTTCTCAGGTCTAAAATAATAATAAAGGAATTAAACAAAATCCAGAAATGATCAGGGAAGGGAAGTGACTATCAAATCAACAATGTCTCATCATCAACAAAGTGCTAACTTCCCTATACTGTACTACTACTGTAAGTCCAATGTCAAAGAATCTCTGACATGCGTTTACTGTAATGTATGACCACTCTTTCATACAAACATCTTTCAGCAGCCCCCTAACATTTCAATGTGTTTCAAATCTCAAGGCTTTGACAGGTTCATTCCAAGACCCTCCATCTCTTCTGTTCAAGCCAATAGGAAGTGTGCTCAGGATCACTATCCTCTTTAAATGTTTCCCTTTGGTTCATTGAAGATTCTTAGACAGATGGGCTCACATTATCTTCAAGCATTCTTTGATATGATGCAGGATTCATAGTTAAATCAATGACTGCAAGCTGCTCAGTCCCTGAGGCAATGAAGCAAACTATCAAACCACCAGGCTTCACAGCTGGCATGAGGTTCTTCCCTAAAAAACTCTTTTTGGTTTGAACCAAACATGTGACCAAACAACGCCTGGTCCTGGACAAAATGAGAGTCACTTAAAATCCATAGCATTTGTGGTGAAATTGTTTTATTTTAGATAATTGGGAGAATTTTCCTTCTTGATTTGGGGATCCCCCTCTAATTACTTCAAAGCTTCTGATGTCTTCTTTTTCCACCATATTAAAATATTTTAGGTAATTTTCCCCCGAGCAGGCTGGCAGAGATCTTAGATAACCACTCTGAGTTAGTCACCTCAGTGGGGACACAGTGTTTTGTGTTTTATCTTCTCTTCCTTCAGCGTGGGTTTAGTGGCAGTGACTGCAGAGAGGGGAGGAGGGAGGGCTGCAGGCACGGCAAGCCGAACCCATGGCCTGTGTGCGAGTCGCCCATCTTATTATCAAGTTAATTAAAGCTAGCATCTGACAATGTCACTCGTGCCCAGCAAAAAAAGGAGGAGGAAGGAAGAAAAGCGAATTTAAATGCCGCGGTCTCTCAGGACCTCATGTCAAGGGCTGCTTTTCATCGAGCACTGCATGTGTTTGGCTCACACAGCCACTGGGAAACTAGAAGGAGAAGGGTGGTGGGGGGGTTTAAAAAAAAGAACGCTTTTATAAGCAAATGACAAGGAGGCGTTGGATTTTGATGTTCAAAAATTGCAGCAGGAAAATAAATACACATCAAAAAGAGCAGCAAAGAAATAAAAAGGAAATAGAGAGAGCAAAAGAGGGAGATAGAGAAGGGGCGACATGAAAAGCGGCTCTCAAGCTGTTCAAAGTTGCACTAAGATTGGGGAGAAGGGGTTTATAACAGCCCGACGAGCAGCCAACATTAAAGAGTCCATTTAAAAGCTAGACATTGAAATGCAGAAAGCTTGCTCGTGTGTGGACTAAGGGTCAAGTAACGGAGGGATTATATGGTTCTTCATAATAATATTAATTAAACAATTTACATGCTAATAAGGTAACAATTATCGGAGCTTCTGGTGAAAGATTCAGGTTATTACAACACGCCAATCCCAGGGCTATGGGTCACAGGCAGAACAGCAGAGAGAAATCTCAACTCAAATTAACATTCTGTCAGCTCCAGAAATTGGATAAATAAAGTCGAATTAATTCACAGTAATGGAAGAGGGAGGGGGGAGGCACTTATTCAACCAGCTCTGATTACCATTCAGTATTCACCAGCACGCGGGTGGCTTTCTGTCAAGAAATTTAACACAAAATGAAGCAGTCACCGCCTCGGGCAAGATTTGGCCCCTGCGACACCGTTTACAATTTATATGTATAATCTCTCTCCCTCTCTCTCTCTCTCTCTCCCCCCCTCCACTGCTTCCCCAAAGATGTCCACCTGGACACCCAGTTGCTCCTGGCCTGTGCCATGATTGTACATTTCTAAACCTTTCATTTTCCATTTTCCAATGCACACTTCAATTTGAGTACCATTTCTCCTGCATTAGGCCAGACCCTTAGCTCGATAGGATAACTTGAGATATTAATTGCAGTCATCTCACTATTTTGTTTTTTTTTTACACATAACATCTACTTGACAGAACCGACAGACTGCTGTTCTGTTTGGTTTTTACTTCAATAATTATATAACAGTAACACTGTAATTCTATGGCATTATATAGCCTCACCTCAGTTTAGCTAAGCAGTATGCTGGTCCAGAATCAAATCTCAACATCTACAAAATGAATTGGGACAAAATCTTCTGTGAGCATTAGCTGTCTCTAAAGGATGAATTCTATTGACATTGGTGACCTGCTGACTTTTCCTCCAACAGCACCCAAGGCTGACATTTTTCTGGATTTGGGTGAAATGTCTTGACATAAAACGGATGTGTCTCCTCTACAGGATGGATTATAATAATCTTGATACACTTTAAATCTTATTCCATCACCCAGTCAAATATCATCTGCTCAATACTTTGGGTCTATCATCAAATATGTGAGTGAAAAATGATGACATCCTCTTAAACTGTACTTCTTGTCCATTGCTACTAACTCATGTTAGCATACAACAATAGAATGTAGCTCAGTATATTGCAGTGTCTGTAATACAACATGACAGGAATGTACCTTCTGCTTTCCAAACATATAACCATTAAGATCTCAGCTTACTGGAAGGAGTCTGCCTACACCCATCACCTTGATGGTATCAGCCAGCTGTCACTAGGAAGATGTACTGTAGGAGTTGTTGTAAGCAATGGGCCAACAAAGCAAAGAAACAGGTGGAGAAACCTGTGGCAAGGGGAGGAGTGTGTCTCTGAAGACATGTTTATACTGGTCAACAGCAAAAAAAAATGTCACATTTGATAATAACATGACCATAGTTGGCATAAAAAGACATTGAAAAACATTTAAATGTATAGTCAGGGTTAGGAGACATGTTTGGTTTTTACTCATTGTTGGGATCAAGCATTAAAAACCACTGGTTAAGGTTGAGTGTTAAAAAACAGGCTTAGGTTTAGGTAAAGAATGTGGTTTGTCATAAAACACACATTCATAACAATAAATGAATTTTATAAAGAAAATACTTCCCTTCTGCTGAGTCCTGACCCACAAAAACACATCTTCTGTTTTCAAGGACTGAAATATTGACCTCATGTTACATTTTCCTGTCATGTATACGGGCTGGAAATACCTTTTTAATGGATAAACAAAAACAACCTCAGCCACATGATGTGTCATTTTTTTAGATTAAGTGTTTATGCGTCCTTGGTCTGCATGACATATATAGACAATGCCTACAACATCCTAAGAAAGCATTGCACAGACCTGTGTGTAATGCATGTTGAGTGTTTGATTCAATTCTTGCCAGGAGCCTTATTTAAGTCTGTTAGCCTACAAGAATACCTGGAAGCTTATTTGATGCTTTTCTGTAGCTCTCAGTAAGAATGATTATCAATATTCTGTCCGGCAACATCTTTATTAACCTGTCTGTACACACTAATTCAAAGAACAGCAGCCTTTTGTGTTTTCTCCCTGAATAATCCAAATTTAACATCTCCATGCCTGCTGTGAGGACTGTGCTGCTTTGAATACTCTGACCCAGCAGTCCAGATTACACAACGTTAACAGCTCTTAGGCTTTGTTTTTTTATTTCTGCCCTTTCTCTGAGATCATAACAGACTCTTGTTTTTATTGGAGTGGCTGTTTTGCTAGTCAGAGCAGAGAATATACCCTAACCCTAATAAAGAGCAGCACAGAATTATTGGCTGCTGGAAGGTGCTTTAAGGTGTAGTAGAGGGACATAACTTATTGCCACTTGGGTCAAATAGTGTTACCCCAGTTAGCTTCTGTTTGTCTCTGTGAGGCTGTGCAATCAAAAGCTTAGTGCTTATTGTGCAGTTTTATTTTCAAAGGAGCTCATGACTCGAATGTTCCATGTTTAACACGTGGAGTCGGTATAAGCCTGTATTAAAATGTTATGAAGTCATTTCACTCAAGAAGAACAAACAGTAGAATTAAATAATGAGTGAGATTCACAGGCACAGAATAATTCTTCTGATTTTGTCAGTAATGGCAGAATATTAGCAAATCTATCTGAAATAATCTTTTTATTTTTGCTTAATAAAACTCAAACTGACTTCACGTTTTTATAACTGCAGGCTTTTTTCACTCACTGTCTTCTGTAGTATTGAGGCAAAGTGCCACCACATCTGGTGGACTAAAGGAGAGAGAGGAATATGGTCCACTGGAAGCAGCAGGGTTTCTACGTTTTTTTCTAAGCATTAATTTGTCTTGGTTTAAAAATATGAGGTAATAATGGGTTATTCAAGGGTTAAAGTTCATTCCTTGCAGATCATTCTCTCCACAAGATGGAGATCCACAGGTGGAGCTTTCAATGAGTTTAAATAATCACCACCTGCATCTGGAATTTGAGATCCTGGTTATATGAATGAAAGCTTCAGAAGAGTTAGCAAAGATACTTTGAGATCAAACTGTTGTGTAATTTCTGCCACCCAGCTCTGAGGACACAGTGAGTTATGATATGATTCCCAAAGGTGGAAAAACTCTACTGATGGACATCATGTGATCAAAAGTCCCAGAAAAGCTCCTAAACTGTTTTTGGTTATTATCTTTAAATCTAACATTATAAGGGAACTAGTTATAGAACAAAGTATTCATTTAAACTTCTCACAGATGTTTTGCAATAAGAGTGTAATATTTATTATTTATGTTTCCTATTCAAATGATGGACTAAATGACTAAACTCACATGCTCACGTGATAAGGCTGGATGGAGGCTACACTGCCCATATTGACTTCATGTAGGCTACAATCATCTTTACAACTAAACGCCGGTGTAAGCTGTTAAGGTGGAAAATCGAAATAACCAATGCAGAGTTTGGCTTTGGTGGACTAACGCTGGCTGGGGTTTGTGTGATGTATGGGGGGGGGGGGTGGATGGAGAGAGGCTTGTAGTCTAAAATGCGATGTGACAGCTCAGGAAAAAGGGGGGATGATAAAGGCGCTGTTATTGGATCAATCTGGCCCCGCATGCCCCCGAAAAACACTTACACACACACACACACACACACACACATTATATATATATATAAAAACGCGTGACCGCGCACGCGTTTACGACTGAACGACACGGAGAGAGAGGAGACAGACAGAGGAGCAGCCTCTGTTTAATAAAGTTGGAAGAAAACGGGTTTTATCATAAAAATGTGGGTTAAATATCTCTGGGACTTTATTGGAGCCGGCCTTTCCGTCACTTGCTGATTTCCACGCGCCAGCTTCGCCTCGTCCTCACTGTTTTGACAGGACTGAATTAAAGGAGCGCGCGCCAGGTGTAATTAGCGATCGATCCGGGAGAAGGACGCTCTCTCTCTCTATTTCTCTCTCTCTCTCTCTCTCTCTCTCGCACGCTTGCTCTTCCGTTACTCCATTAACCGCGTCTCTGACGTCACAGGGCGATTAACGTTTCTTATTGGTCCCGCGAGCAGATGGAGGAGTCCTAATGAGCTGGCTCGTGGAGAGAAAGAGCAGGGTTGACATCTCGGCTGGACCGTAAACGTGAAATACCTCCCAAAGCCCGGTCTCCACCGCTCCACACAGACCGTACCGTGGCCGCGGGAGACGGCCGTCCGCCTGGGTCCTCCTTCTCTCCCTCTCCGCCTTCGCACCTCCTCCACCTCCTGCTCCTCTTCGCCGCTTCTTCCTCCTCTCCTTGACTTTTTTTTTGACTGCATGTTCAGCCACACTGCCTCCCTCTGCATCTACACTTCGGCCCCGCCGCAGTCCGGGCGAGCATGGACAGTCGGGTACTCGAGCATCCTCACGCCCAGTTCGGAGGCTCCTTGGGCGGGCTCGTGGGCTTCCCGTACCCGCTGGGTCCCCATCACCACCACCATCACCAGCACGTCTACGAGCTCGCCAGCGGACACCAGCTGCAGTCCGCGGCCGCCGTGCCCTTCTCTATAGACGGATTACTTAACGGTTCCTGCTCGGCCTCGGTGGTCAGCTCCAACCCGCTGCTCTCATCCGACAGCCAGCAGTTCAAACTCTCAGGTAGGCCCGGCTCTGTCTGTCCGAGGGGGTGGAAGCGGCGCTGCTTTGTTTTTTAAATAGTGACATAAATGTGTCTTTTACTCTAGATTTTGATGCTGCATGAAATAATAATTTATAATATGTTGTGTCTGGGTTTAAAGGGAAAGGTCAACAAGAAAACTTTTTAAAGGTTTTTTAAGCCTGGGGAATTAAAATGACAGAAATTAAAAAGTTCAGGCTCAGTTATATGAATATTTGACTTTTAAAACATGCTAAAATAAAAAAGACAACTTATCATGAGAGTCCCTGTTTACAAAGGTTAGCAAATATACCTAAAGAGTAAAAAACACATTGTTGTAACCAACTCATCTCTGACAGCAAAATGATGAAAAGAAATGTGTTATAGGCCAGAAAAAAATGGTTCAAATTTACTATTGTGCCATAAATCTGAACATCCCTCTCTCTACCTCACACACACGCACACACACATACACGCACACACACATACATACACACACACATACACGTACACACACGTCTGCAGATTCAGGGGACCCGGATAAGGACAGTCCCGGTTGTAAACGGAGGCGCACGAGGACGAATTTCACCGGGTGGCAGCTGGAGGAGCTCGAGAAGGCTTTCAACGAGAGTCACTACCCGGATGTGTTCATGCGGGAGGCGCTCGCGCTCCGGCTGGACCTCGTGGAGTCCAGGGTTCAGGTAAAGACACCAACAAATTAGTCACATGTGATGAAGTGGCGTTCTCTGATTTGTGAATATTCAGCATGAGATTTTATTTTATTTTATTTTATTTTATTTTATTTTATTTTTGTCATTTACAAATCACTGTTTTGTGTTGGCCCATGAAGGCCTGCCCCATACTGAGGCAGCTATTTGTCAATTATCAAAGCATCAATAAGGAGTCTCTTTTGAATTATGCATGTAGGCAACCTATTGATTTATGGGTTAATAAAAACAAGGCTATTGACTGAGCAAACCAAGGGGTAAAAAATAGTAAACACTATTTATTTTTGGCTTGATTTTACTATAACCAGGTTATTTGTAGTATTTGAAGTTCATTCACAAAACTACCCCTTTTGTGAGTGATTGTACATTTAATATATTGAAACAGAACATTGTAGGTTAATATATTAAAATATATTAAAACAAAAAAATGTATTATTATTATTATTATTATTATTATTATTGGAGAAGCAATAAAAATTAAAGCTATTATTATTATTACATAGTGATTTTCACAAAATTTGACTCAGGCCTAGGTATTAATAGACTAATAATGTTATTTATGTTTTTAATATAATTAATATATTAATATATAGCCTGTGCCATCAGAAGTGCCTACTTTAATAATTATTATAATATTATAATATTAATATAGTATTTGTTTCCATATATGTACAGTGCAGCACATGTGCTATAATTCACTTGCATGAGTAAAAGCGGGGCAGAATCAGAGCCCTGCGTTGCTGTATGTTGTTTGGGGATTTTACTCCTAAACCTCAGATTATTGTTGCCTCAAGCTGCTTAACGCTCCTTTATCAGCAGGTTTGCGGAGGAAAGATATAACCAACATTAACAATTCATAAGAAGCGCCATTGTCGCACATGATGTTGGTGTGTCGGCCTTATTATGCAATGTTCGCAGATCCTACTTCTGCATGCTAAACTCCTGGCGTTATCAGTGCCGAACACTCGGCCGTCAGCGCGCCCAGAGGCCGGGCAGTGAGAGCTCTTAGGCGGGGTGACGCTCCCTCTCTTGGCTCGGCGCAGAGGGAGGAGAGCCGGGTTATTTCCATGCACACGAGCGGGCGACTGTGAGACAATTTGCACAGAAGGGCTATGGCTGATTTAGCTATGGTACAATTAAATGTAATTGGCGGAGGTGCCTATTACACAGACTCTTTGGTAATTAACAGCGGCACATCTGTGCGTCTGCTGGTCCACCGCTGTGACCTATTAACCTAATGTAGTCTGTAGATGTTTGAAGATGCAGTAAACAAAAACACAGGAAGTCAGAGCACAATGAAATGTCTTGTTTCAGGGCTTTGTGCAATCTGTGTGGATTTGTAGGCAATCTGCTTGTGTCCTTACCATCTGATAACCACCCTGACACTGGTTTATCAGTGTTTAAGGCAGCGAGGTCTGCTGTTGTCAGACACACTGTGAGAGTGACATTTTCCCTAATATAGACCATATCAGTCAATTCTTGGTGAAGATTGGAAAATTACCCTAAATATCAACTCATTTCTGATACACTGTCAAAAGATGAATGTTGCTGATATTATTAAGGTGGCGCTATTTTTTTTATTATTTACATTACATAATGCTGCAGGAGTTTATGTTATTCTTCACTGACTAATCCAATAATTTTAGGATAAAGTCTGTATATGTCAGCAAATAGTAAAAATTGTCATCACAAGGAAACGTAAAGTATTTTTTATAGATAACAGGCATAAAACACACAGATACTACAATAAAAGCAGCGAATCTCCAAATTAGGCAAATCTTTGGTTAAAACATTTTATTAAAAAAATCAGTTGTTTGAATAACTTATCACTTCAGCGTTAGTGAAAACAAAATCACTAACTGTAACAATGCTGTGTGTCAGATGTTAAACAAAATGTCCCTGATGTGCAAGCAGCCTTTTCCACATGTGTATGTGTGGTTTTCATGTATGTGTTTATGTGTGTACATGTGCATAGGTTTGGTTCCAAAACCGACGTGCTAAATGGAGAAAAAAGGAGAACACAAAGAAAGGGCCGGGGCGGCCTGCTCACAACTCCCACCCGACCACATGCAGCGGTGAGCCCATGGACCCCGAGGAGATAGCACGCAGGGAGCGTGAGCGGGCCGAGAAGAAGAAACGGAAACAGGAGAAAAAGCTGCTGAAGTCACAGAACAAACTCCTCGCAGGTGACGGCTTCCACACACCTGGAGGCTCAGAGAGCGATAGCGGGGTCTCCCAGTTCACTGACAGCGAGCAGCAGCCTTCAAACCTTAATGGGAGTATTCACATTGAACTGCCAGCAACAAAGGGTGCAAGAGGACACCAAACTGAATCCAGCTGTGACCAAACACGACACGACTTCAGTCAACTACAAAACCCCCCAAACCAAAGAACCACAGGAGAACCAGAGCAGGTTTCTCCAGGCAGCACGCACAGCTCCAGTCCTGGAGGTCCGAGGTCCTCCACCCTGCAGAAACGAAACCCTTTCAGCGTGGAGAGCCTCCTCTCTGACACCATGCCTCGCCGGAAATCTCAGCTGGACTTCCCCTCTCTGCCTAATCAGAGGACACTGGTGGGTAAAGGTCACTTCTTGCTTTACCCCATTACCCATCAGCCCTTGGGCTTTCTAGTGCCCCAAACAGCCCTGAAGGCTGCACCATGTCAGGACAACATGAACAGATACAGTTTGGGACAGAGGTGTGTGCCAAGTGAAGGCAGCCCTGCTCCCTCTGACCTCTCCAGCTTTGGCAGCATCACTAAGCCTCTAAACTCGGATCATATGGAGCATAACACGCAGCATCACCACAATCACATTAGCAACAGAGTGGATGGAACTGACACGGATGAGTGTGGTGGTGACTGCAGCAATGGAAGATTCCCCGTCTCTCCTCCGCCAGGCAGTGCAGCTCTGGCCAGGCTGAGCTCAGCTCAGTCCAGTGACAGAGCTGAGGAGAGGAGTCCGGACGTTCAAACAGAGACAGCGACCAATGGCTGCCAATCTGCTGAGCAGTGTGCAAAAGAAAAGGGTGCAAGAGAGGAGCGAGCGTCTCCAGACCTCTCAGAGTGTCTCAAGGCAAACACAGACTGTCAAGAAACACCCGGAACAGATGGAGAAGATGTCGATATGGACTAACACTTTCAAGGAGCAAACATAAACAAAGGACCAGGAACACGGCTCAGACTATTCAAACATTCCCAAAGCTCTGCTGAGACACTCTAAAACATATCAGGAATCAGGAGACTTAATCCTCGTTTATTTTTTAATCATAAGGTGTAATCACTACAGATGGCCCCTCAAAGCTGTGGCTGTCCTCATATTCAGGCTTTAGGCCCAAATACCTTTAGAAGCAGGTTTCTTTTCTTTGGTGACCAACTTGTAACAAAACCTAGGCTACAATAAACATCCTACACACAACAAAAATCCTCAGATATTGTAAAAAAAAACCGAGAAAATGATATTTATATGTAAACATTTTGATAAATAAAGTTATTGTTTAAATTGAATCCCTGTCTTTCCAGGGCCATGGTGAGAGGGGGGGGGGATGGGGGGCTTGGTTGCTGTGTGGCAGAAGCTTGGATCATGGCGGCTGGAGTTTTGTCGTGTTACAGCAGATAAATCCCCCCTTTTCCCTCTGTGTAGTGAGCCGGAGCTGGGACTCAAGTCCGTCTGGCTGTTTGTATTTATTGCTTTAACAAATTTATTCATTTGAAAGGCCGAGCTGGAATGAGGTTAGTGGCCGCGGGCTATAGGACCCTGCGCCTCCTGCTGAGTTTTGATATGAAAGTAATTATTTTCCCACTGGCTGCCGCGGGTCTCGAGGCAGTTTTTTTTCCTCCTTTCAGCCCAAAGGGTTATTAGACATTACCGATTTCTAGTGATATGGAATCACATAAACTTCCTACAATAATAGAATTAGCATGAAAGGCAGGGGTGTCAAATTGAAATGGGAAAATAATAGCCGCGCCAGCTGCACCGTGAATGTGTGCGTGCGTGCAGGCGTGCGCTTGTGTGCGTGAGTGCGCATAGTCTATTGAGCGCGAGGAGGAGGAGGAGGAGGAGGAGGATGAGATGGTGGTAGATTCGTGGGGCGGAATTTTCATGAGCTGCCGCGGTTGTCAGACGGCCCTTGTAGTCGGCTATATTAAGATAGATGTTCGATGATATCCCTCATTGTTCTGTCGCTTATATTGATGTTGCTGCGTTATCGCCCTATTGATCATGTGTCGCACATAATAGGACAGGCGCGCGCCCGCCTGCCTGCGCCTTTTTACAAAAGCGCCTGGGCCCCTCGTCATTTGTTCTAATAGGACTCCCGAGTCCCTCGGGGAGGAAGACAGATAAAGATATAGGAGAAGAAGAAGAGGAGGCGGGTAATGCACAGGCCGTGCATTCATAATTTTGTGACCAATTGTTGTGTGAGCTCCAAAGTATAGAGAAAGTGAAGAATGGCTGAATTAAAGATGTTTAGGAGACTCCATCTCCCACATGTGCAGGTGTGTATGCGTACAGTCAGCGTGCACACACTGCCCGGTTAGAAAAGAGTGTGTTTAGCTTATGAAGTGTAAACGCCACCAATTCCCTGGAAAGTGAAATCCCAATTATTAAAACCATTAATTCTGGCGAGCCAGCGCACAGAGGAGCCGTGTTGACAGCCCGGCTAAATATCCCTGATCCCTCCCGGTCACCTCGCCTTTATTTGCAAATAAATTGAGGGGGATCCGAGGGACAGAGCTTTACTTTGCTGCGCCGACCTAAAATGAATTTCCGTGCCTGAGTCCCTTTAATAATATTTACATAATTTTCGCTCAGTGACTCTGCTATTTGCGCTGTAGGAAGCGGGGGGCTTACAGGAAAATAATTAGACAAGAGGACGAGGAGGGAGCCAGAGTGAAAAACAGCAGGAGGAGGATGGGTTAAGACCGAAGCTGAACACTAAATTCCCAGACAGCTAAAATCAATGAAAGTAATAACCCTATTATTTAATTCATAAGGACATTATTTTCCCATAAGGCCTCGGGAAACGTCCCCTTCGACCGAAACAATCACATTAAATCGTTCATTCCGCGTGCGCTGTGTGAAATTTCTACTTTTATTCTCTTTTTTTTGAAAGGGGGGAAAGCGCTTTATTATAATCGGTTAGTTTCAAGAGTGCGATTAATTAGAAAATATAGGTTTGATCTCCCTTTAGCAAGGCCTTTATGGCACTGGCTGCGCGCTAAGACGCAGAAAATGCGTCTGTGCTATAGAAATTGGATCCATTTCTCTCAAATAATGTACAGGAATAAACAGAAGTAGGCAGAAAATATTGCAAAGCAACACATCTGATCCTTCACAGTCACTTTAAAGCAGCTTGTATAGGAACTGTGGATGTGAAATAATCACTAATCTTCAAGTACTGCAATAATACATGCACTGCTATACAGAAAGCAGGTGTCCTGGATTTTATTTAAACTGGGAATGTTAATATCACATTGCATATTTAAGGTAGAGATATGTGCACATCAGCTCTGGAAACAGGCCTACAGCTCAGCCATGATGTATTTGGGTGTTTACAGGAACTTTCAGAGAAATAAAATATCTCATGGAGCTGCAGACATGTCAGAACAAATGATTCAGGTGTTTTTAAAAACTTAAGAGACTTAGGTAAGAAAACAAGCCTGTGAGTAAAAACACTGGGTGAGAGAGCAGCAGAGAGAGAGAGAGAGAGAGAGAGAGATGCACTTTGGTGACACCAACACAAACGACCAATCGATCAAGCCGAGTCTGGACCGGGCCGGCCCTCCCGCAGTGTCCGTGCCGCTCATGCATCACACTTTATGAATTCAATTTCATCCGGGAGAAATTTTCAATTTGAACGCGCGATCATTATGGCGTGTGGGGTGGGGGTGGGGGGGGGGGGCGTAGCGTAAATTGTTTTTGCTCTATTATGCATTCGGACGCCATCATTTTTCTTTCTAATTACCGAGGTGTCAGTGCGGCCTGTCACCCGGGCGCTGATTTTCAATTTAACTGATCATCATACATTCATTTTCCCATTTGATAAATCTGCTATCTAGACGCGCCCGCCATGCCCGGAATATTAAGCGGCGCTGGGGCGCAGTAATAGGGGGATGTGTATGCGGCAATGAGCGCGGATCAGCCAGCTAATTTAGCACCTTCCACATTCCCCGTCTCCATCCCCCATTTCCAATTCTCAAGAGGCAAGAAAAAAAAATAACAGGAGGAGAGGAGAGAGTCCAATGGCTGCCTAACCTCCAACAGCGAAGAAAAAAAACCCTGGGGTTAGAATCAGAGAAAGAATATCAGAAGAAGAAGAAGAAGAGTCCTCCAATCCAGTGTGGGGGTTTTCTTGCGCATTTTAGTGGCAGGATTAATTAACGCTAATTGAGTTCTTCAATACGTGCTATTTTTATTTAATAGAAACAAATTTGCACAATTAATTATCAGTGTAATTTCAAGAACCTATTACAACCCACCCACCCCCCAACCCACACCCGCCTCTGACTCTCCATCACCTCTCATGCTCCGCCACGGAGTAAATTAGCAGCTTTTGTCATTAAGGCTCTTTGATCAGTGCTGGATGGGCCTGCAGCCAACAGCAGACATCTCTGATCCTCCGTTAGACCCACTTAGCTCACAAACCTGTGACAGGCTGCCCTACTGTCAGTAACGCAAGTGAGACCTGGTTTCGGAAGTGTGGCGCAAAGATTCATATAGGCCTCACTGACTTAGATTAAGTGTTGCTTTGTTGTGTAGCATATCAGTCTAAAAGTCATGTCGTCACCATCATGTGTGAAAGTTTGCTCATGTTCTTTTATTCTTAATATATCATGTTATCAGACAAAGTGGGGTTGAGAACGAAAAGTGCATCAATTTTTTTTCAATAAATCAATTGAATTTCCAACTAAAGTAATTTTTAAATCAATTACCCGTCCATGTTAGAGAAACCCTTAATTCTGTCAAAACTAATTAGAGGTGAAGCTAATTAAAAGCATTAAAAAATGTTATCATATTACGTTGTCAGCCTGTCAGCCTAAGTTTAGGGCGTAATAGAGTTGTATTGGGTTAATGTTTAATCGTTATGTTGTTGTTGGAGCTCTTTACATACTTAACATTGTTTTGATCACTTTGACACCTTCAGGTACAGAAAAAACAGTCACATTATTTGTTGGGATAAATATGAATGTCACCAAGATCAGTATTTAACCCAGTGTTCCCTCCACCCTGCTCCAAAATAATATCAATAGACTTATGTTTAATAACACTTTAAGGGAGAGTTTAAACTCCATGGGGAACAAAGTGACTGCAGAAAGAATCTGATAACACTTTTTAATTGTGTTTCTGGCAAATGAAGCTACATTTGTTCACTTACAGCTCGTACAATCTAGAAAACCTGGTATATTGCTTTGTGCTTATAATACAGCTGTGTTTGTTTGCAGAACTGTTACATATGTGTGGGATCTGTTAGACAGCAAACAACGAAGAAGCAGTGTCAACAAACACCAAGGTTAATTTTCACTTACTTAAGGCCCTCTTTGGTGTCTCGGGATGACACACACACACACACACACACCTTGTTTAACTGCCAATAAGTACAGTCAGGGCTGCTGTATGTTGCAGCCTATAATGAACGTTTATTGGCGCAAAGCTGCTTTGGTTGTGTCGTGTTCTTTGTTTCATTAGCCCAGTGGTTGTAATAAATGCCAACGAGCCAACGGGATAGATTTTAATTAAGTCAGTGAGAGATGAGTGGAGTGACACAGAAAGCGGGGCAGGGCGGGGAGATGGAAGTGGAGGGGGACAGCTTTTCAATAAATCGGTTCGCTCAGGGGTTAGTCGGTGATTTCCTCGGCAAAATGTTGGGGCCGAGCAGGACTCGCAGTAATTTGGTTGATAAATCAGCGGCGTTAGGGGCATGAAGCTTGCCGGTCGACCGCTTGGTTCTGCGTGTGATTTATGTGTTACCCGGGGGTCGTACACAAGCCTGTGACAGTCCAGGATGAATTAACCAGGAGCCAGCGCGCTCCTAATGAGCGGGTATTATTTTGTGCGCGCACACATACTCAGTCAAAAACACACACACACACACACACACATACATATACACACGCGCACGCACATCCATACATACACACACACACACACCTCTTTTAAAAAGTGTGAAGAACAAGCCTGGCACAGACCCTC
This sequence comes from Parambassis ranga, assembly GCF_900634625.1. NCBI lineage: Eukaryota > Metazoa > Chordata > Actinopteri > Ambassidae > Parambassis > Parambassis ranga. The sequence continues at coordinate 20,061,463 of NC_041022.1, read as the reverse complement.
CCCTCCTCCCCCTCCACCGTGCCATCCCTGAGGTGTCGCATTGATTCAGCATCAGAGAGTTAAACACACACACACACACACACACAGAGAGAGAGAGAGAGAGAGAGGGAGAAATATGGTGCACAGCTTTATTTATCTAAAGTATCCAGGAGACAAATTGTTCAATAAAGGTTTGGCACCATCTGATTGGGGTTAACTGAGGCTCAGGAGTGACAGAGACATGTCCTGACAATAGATTCAAACACATATTTCCCCATGAATTGATCATCAATACTTTGCTATATTTGTCTGGACTTAAAAACAACCATAACCATTACTGTGCATTGATGGAAGAAGTATTCAGGTCCTTCAGGAAAAGCAGTGCCACCACATCGTTAAAGCACTTTAGAGACAATATGTAGCAGCTATTGGTAATATGAGAGCATTAAGGCCCTGATGCACTACTGACTATTCAGCAAGAGAAGAAGTTACTGAACTGAAGTTAGGTGACTGAGTTGGCTTGCCATTACCCTACTCCACCTCTGAGGGTGTAAAGCTTTGGGGAGTCTCATGGATGTGAATGTATTTACCTATGCTCCAAAGTACACAGACCTCTAACATGTGTCAAGTATACCTGAGAAAATGTAGCCAGACTTTACAACTGAGTAAGATAACACTGCCATATTTCCTCCTATTTATTTACTGGGACGACACAAAAGTAATGTTTGACATAAAGAATATTTTATCATCCTCCTCACAAGTTTCCAAAAATTGTTTCTATATGTGTAGGGTAAATCAGTGCTGATTCAGCTATTTTTTTAGCTCACATGCTTGTTAGCCTGTAGCTGAAAGGCCACCTGGAAACTGAATAAAAAGATTTCCAAAAGCCAATTACAGTTTTAACTCAAGAAACCGCTTCACATTATAACCCGCTTGCTGTGAGCTGACGGCTGCAGTGAACGCACTGTGTAACAGGATACTCCACAACTTTCACCGTTGTCTTCAGGGTCTGAATCTGAGATGGCTTTTAAATGTATTTATTTTACACATATTGGTATTTATAATCACAGAAAAGTTCCTCAGCATGCCCCTAATGTAACAATTCCTATTTTTTTTAAACCCAGTGTCCACGTGTTTAATACAGTTCTAGGTTTTACTATGACTTTTCTATTTGCAGGATTAAAATTGGATTTGTCATAAACCACAGACTAAATTCAACTAACCATTTCATTTCTCTCTTTCTAATGACAAAACACATTTAAGTGGAGGAGCAAAAGGAAGGTTTGTATGTTTAAGTCATTATTCTTAATGCAGGTATACCTACAGTTGTTTTTTATGGCAACAGGGAATCCATGATAGTAAATTAATTGGACAAATTGTAATGTTGTAAGCTTAACCAACCTGCCAACCTTGACAGCAGATTAGACGCCAATTATAAGTGTGATACTCATGAAAACACTTGTGTTCTCTTTCTTTATGTATCATTGTGTGTTTTTGCTTGACTCAGAGTTTGCAAATATGGTAAGTCCACCAAGCACGGCAGCCTACAGTTAAAACAGGAGTCAAGTACAATACAAAAGGAAGCAGTGATTTTACAGGCGCTTTACTTTTCAGACAGAAAAACTCTTTGATCTGTTGAGCTTCAATTTCATTTGAAACTGTGAAGCGGTAGTGTAAATTTGTTGAGCCATACCATGCATTCATAGAGCTCACAATCATCCCAACATCAATTCAATTCGATTCAATTTAATGTTATTTATACAGCACCTTTTACAATCAAAATTGTTTCTGGTGCTTTACAGAAACCCAGAGCCTGAACCCACCAGCACACAAGGAAAAACTCCCTTTAACAGGAAGAAACCTTGAGAAAGACCCAGCTCACAATGGAGAACCATCCTGCTGATAGCTGGCCGGGCTGAGGAGGAGAAGAAGAGGGAGACAGGACAGAGAGGCAGAAAGAGAGAGCGAGAGAGGAACAAACATGCACAGACATCATACATTACAGAGAACAACCATGACAGGTTGTTGTAATGTTAATGTTGAAAAACCATACACTGCATTTGTACTGCAGTTTCAGGTTCAACTGGAAGTATGCAGATCAGGATGCTTTTTGCAGGTGGAAGCCTGCTGAGTGTCAGGGCAGCTCCAGCAGGCTTCTCTGTAGGTGTTTCCCTGTTGATTGGAAAAATGATTGTTTAATGACTGTGTATAAAATGTGTGTCTGTGCCATCTTCCGTGCAGGTTAGCTCGGTGAAGTCCCTGTTTCAATATAGAGTTCTATGTTTCTATTTTACTTGTGCCTTATTGCTGTGTATGGGTATTAGTATCAGGTATGGATGAATTATTGACTGTGTCTATTGGCGACAGTCTTGAGGTCTGTGCTGACGCCATTCTCTCTTTATTATTCACAATTAAAAGCACAAGTCTGTGTGATGTAAATGTGATCACCAGAGGAGGACTAACTGCACATTTGTCAGAAGACCAAAACGGACTTTGAATAAAGGCTGTTAGAAAGATGATCACTACTGCTCACAGCTGTACAATCTGTCTTTGAAGGACTATCAGGACATGTACGAAAATATGCAGGGAAATTGCCCACTTTGATCCTTTAGATAGGTCACCTCGCCCAACAGAACAAAAGCATTACCAGCAGAGTTCGCAGGTGTCAGCCTCCGGCAGGGATATGACAACGGCCAGAGAGACCCATGAGAAGGAGCTTCTGTTTGAAGTGAGTAGTTTAGAATTAGAATCATTAAAAGAAATGTGCATACTCTTCACTCCTGGTTACTTATGGCTTAAATTGTGTCATCAGTTTCACACTGAGCAAAATACTGGTGTTCAGGTATTTGTTTTGGGCAGGTTTGGGGTCCATTTAACTGACATGTGCCTAGAGATGGAGTGACTCATGACTCCATGGTGCCAAGAAACTAGACAGACTGATGGAAACTGGCTCTGTGCTGATCATATTTGGTGACGTGCCATCAAAGTGCTCCCAACTCATCAGCAGCATCACGACTCATTGATACAAGGTAAAAAGTGGGTATAGAAAAACTTTAGGAAGTAACTGCAAGTGCCAATGAGCATTAAATCATGAAACCTTCCACTGTGCTGCCCTCTCCACTGATCGTAGGCTGACAACTCAATAATTCAGCAGTTTAAATCAGTTCACTTGAACCTGAAGCTGAACTCTCTGCTGCTGCTGGATGAGGCTGGAAAATTCATCTGCCTAACAATTCACCGACGCTCCATGTAAATGAGCTTTTTCTTTCAGTCTAATAAATCTAAATACTCTGAGGACAGATTCACTCTCTGGGCAGAATGGGTTGTTTGAACGCAGACGGCACACAGTCGTCATCATTTTAAGATTAATTGTTTTAGAAATGAAGAAAATTTGCATGAATTTTTGTTTCAAATTATATAAGAATGACTGTGATTGGCATGGAGGGCTTAATATGCATGGAGGGCCTAATGTCGAATACACACAAATGCACTACTTTATTTTTAAACACTTAAGCATTTTACATAAGGTCGTCTGATCAATAACAACACCATTAAGAAGATGAAACAGTGCTGCTAATCAAGTTGTTTCCCTTTTATCTGGTCTACACTTGTAATCTCTTGTCAATCGTGATGGACAAGCAGCTGAAGAATGACACCATGAATACAACAATGACAGAAGCATTGACAATAGGATTAGCAGAGGAAGGGACGTGCTAGGGGTTGCTTTTAATCTAGCATGGTTTATACTGCATTTTTGTGGCACATCGGCCACATGTCATTCCAAGGAGGCCCCAAGCAAGGGTTGTGTACGTTACCTAGATCGCTCATTGGAAGATTTCTGCGCTGGTGGCAACAGGAACCCCATCATTGTTTTATAAATTCAGTGCAACATGAGAGGTAAAAGAAATTTTCAAGACTGTTATATGTTGTGTCTGTACACCCATAAAAACATCAAAGGGGGCCGTATGGAGGGGGTGCAGGACTGAGGGGTGTACCTGGACTGGTGCATGAACATGGACACTGTTTACAGGAAGAGCCAGAGTCGCATCTATTTGTATGATGCAGCTGAGGTCCTTCAACATCTGCAGGACGATGCTGAGGATGTTCTGTGAGTCTGTGGTGGCCAGTGCCATCCTGTATGCTGTTGTCTGCTGGGGCAGCAGTCTGAGGGTGAGGGACATCAACAGAATCATCAGGAAGGCCGGCCATGTTGTGGGAGAGGACCTGGACTCTCTGACAGATGTGTCTGAGAGGAGGATGTTGTTCAAACTAAAGACTGTAATGAAACTCCAACGGACTCCACCCCCATGCTGCACCACAGAGAGGCAGAGGAAATCATTCCTGCCTGTCACAATTAAACATACATACTTGGTCTTGTATATTCTTGTATACCATGCTTTTTACCAGGTAAAGGTGTACAGTGGTAAATATGTTTCTTTTAGATAAAACTCAGGGATTGAGATGCTACTTATATTTATTACATGTTATATTTAAACTCTATGCCATCATTCGATTCTTGGTCGGGAATCTTGTATGTCTGTAACAAAAAAGAATTTCCCATTGGGGATAAATAAAGGAATTCTGATTTTTATTCTGATCTTCATGCAGTTTTTAAGCAATTAAAGAATAATGGATTAATTGGTGCTAACACTTTAAAATTTTCTTCTTTGTTTTTTTTTTGTTTTGTTTTTTGGCAGAGAAGTATTATCTCTGGTAGCAAAATCCTGGATTTCTGAGAAACACACAGCAGAAGCCACACAGTCTCCAGATGCTAGTGTTTGTAAATCTGTCATTTGTAAATCATTACGGATGTCTATAGAATTTACAGAGACTCAAAATCTCATCAAAAGAGGGAGCAGGACAAACAAAGGGATTTGCTCTTACTATGTAGAAAAGACTACACGTGCTGAAGGAGCAGGGCTATTTCCATATTTCCAAAAAGGCGGAAAAATCTATTAAAGCAGAGAATTAAATACTTCATCTGCCAGATCCCAGCGCGCACATGCCAGGAGTTTTGTATTATAAACGCACCGGTAGTTGAAACTTTTGTTTTACTCATGTGCACTAATCTCCACCCTACCCTGCACCTACCATAATTTTGTTAGACTTTTTCATATTTATTTAATAAATGCTTCCGAATTCAAATTGTAACTTTGTGTGTCGAGAATTAATGGGAAAAGCCCTAACTGTTAAATCGTAAAATTTGAATTAGAAAGTTCCCATGTAATGCATATCAAACATTTATTAAAGCCACGCAGAATAATTGAATTGTTCTGCTGGTCTGATTTGTTTAACTAAATTCTTTGGCTGTTGAAGTGTGATACAAGATTTCCTGCAAAATCCATTAAAGACACAGGTATCTTCTGTGTATTTGTGCATCTCCAACACATATTGAATCATTTTTATCTTTCCTTCCCTCTCTCCTCCCCATCCAAGCCCCAGCTCTGTCACTGCTTATCCACATCTTCACTGCTTATCTGCATCGAGCCCCTCAGTGAGATTTCAACCACTGTGACACACACTGAAAGCAGAGGCTGTCAGTCAGCTGAGCCAAAAGATCGAAATCGCAGACAACAAACCAAAGCGAGAAGGGAGAAAAAAAAAGTTAATATAATTTCATTTTTGACCCCCTGCGACAGAAAGCAGCCGCGATATACAGTAAGCTTATAGAGAGTGAATGCATTAAATCGGCTCATGTAAATGTCAGCTCATGTATCCCTGCAAGAGAAAAACACAAACACATCTGGGAGGAGGTCTGCGCTCACTTATTGGGCTGATTATAAAGCAAAGCTTATAATGTCACCCTCCTGTACACACACACACACACACACACACACACACACACACACACACACACACACACACACACACACTTTGAAAGCATCTCTCTCTCCCTGCCACACACACACACAGAGTAGCCAGGGAGAAACTTTGTGTTTTAGTAAGCTAAGTTTCACACATTGACTGGAGGTGTCCTTGCTTTCTACTGGTGTAATTATCACTCTGAGAAAAGTGTTTCATTAGGAAAGCTCCTCTCCCAGACACATTACTCACAGAGGGCTGGACATGGACACCCTGGACAACACACACACACACACACACAAGTCTTTAATTCATCAGCCCTCATTCTTGTCCTCAGTCCGATCTGTTTTTCCTGACTTCTTCACACCTATTTCTGCTCATCTTCCACATTCTTTGAACTTATTCTACTTTTTTTTAGCTGTCAGCAATTAAAACTTTCAATTGTTTTAAACTGCCACAAACCAGTTAAATCAAAAAAGATTGTTTCCTTGCTATTCTGGGCAAATTTAACTTTAATTTCAGCTGAGCCTAGGTGCTCAATTTTTTGGTTTCTTCAAAGACTTTTTCAATCTCCCTCTGCTTCCTGTATCCAAACCATCATCCCCTTTATCTGTCCTTCCTCCTCCTCCTCCTCCTCCACCTCCTCCTCCATTCACTTCCCCCGCTGCCCTCTCTCTTGCTTGGGAGGCCTGCAGGTCTGCAGGTTAATGAGTCGTGAAGTGTGAAAACTTCCTGAAAGTCAACCAGAGCTAAATGCTGTTTCCAGATGTGAGTCTACAAATGTCTGTATGTCCACTTGAAATGAGTTAGAGAGGAATGGGTGGGGCAGTTGGCGAGTGGGGTGAACAGGAGGACAGAGCGGCACAGAGAGGTAGAGGTGCATAGAAAGAGAGGAATTACCAGAAAGATCTGATGATATGTGGGAGAAAATGGCAATACATTTTATGACAATTTATGTGAAAGCTGATTAGATATTTACCTCTGAGATACGGATAATTGACCTGATGGTGGCGCTAGAGGTCATTTACAGTAATGTGGACAGAGTGGTGATTGTGACCCACTGTACATCTGCAAGCATGTGTGTGTGTGTGTATCTGGATGTGGACGCATGTGTGAGCCGGTGTGTGTCCATAATCTGGCGTAAATAATGACATCTCTGTCCCCAGTCTTCTCCGGTGCCAGCTCTACTAATTATTTATTCTTGGATGCTGTGAGGGTGTCAAAGCTCACACTCCTGCATCTCAAATCATCACTGCTCCCTCTATTTACTGCCAGCTAAGTGGGGTATTATTTGTTTGTGTGCATGTAGGATGACATGATTTTTCATTTAGGCTACTACAAATATAGATTATTCTGTATACATGTATTAGAATGACTGGGTAGTATTTAGAAAGCAGATCTACCTATACACACATAGCAGAGCAAAAGGTAAGACGGATGGTGCCATAAAGGTGTCAGGTGTCAATGAGGGCCTGATGTGCCATCACTTTGCTTTTAAATGCACACATAACATACCTGTTCTGCAGGTGGCAGACGTCTGTATGTGTGTGTAAACCAAATCGGAAAAATGAGAAAAGCTATAGGACTGAATGAAATGTAAACAATGCAGCACTTGCTTATTATTTTCACACCTATCTTCTCTGTCACTACTGACAGATGTTTGTTGTTCAGTCTCTTTCACAGATAGCTGTGTATTGTAATGTTCAGACCAGATGAAGCTATGGTGCCAGCTTGCCTCTCACTTTGATTTATTTTATTTAGCCTTTAATTATCCAGGAAGAGATCAGTTTAGATTAGTAATCCTGGCCCAGATGAGCAGCAGTACAGAATGTGTGCAGAGTCAAACAGTATTGACAACATGATTCAAAAATATTACCTTCACAAGGATGTGATCAAACAGTAAAATATCAACCTAAAACTGAATATTACAACAATAGTGATCATGCAAAGCTGGTGCAGCTAGTGACCAAAAACTCATAATGACTTTTTTGTTTAAAACTAGACAGAGGGATGAGAGACCCCATCCTCAACCTGACCTGCAAGTCATTCAGGAACCATGGCCCAAAATAGGACAGATTTCCTGAACCTCAAGCACTTGCTTTCATCACTACTGTTTCACTTGTTTTTCACTGCCACTCTAAGCTGAACAGCCAATCAGAATCATCAATCGACTCCATTACTAAGCCACATGCTCACCACTGGTGAGTGGCACACCACAAAAACTGTAGATTCACTCACCAATGACCTGTCGGCAATGTGTGGTGGACCTTTGTGTATTATCTTCAGTGAGTCATAGAACAAAATCCAACAGAGTCCTGATCTTTACATTACACAGTGAGTCATGATTACATAGAACAGACAGATTAAATCCACAGTAAATAAGTAACATTTTACACACATTATACTGCAGTGAAGCCATCACACAGATTGTAAACAACTTGAAGTTAAAATAGCCTCAAGGTAATACTAATATAACACCAGGGTGTGAAACTCATTTTTCACTTTTTTCTCGATCAACGCTGCATTTTGTGTCTGAACACAGTGGAACATACTGTATGACCAGTCCAACATATTAACCAATTTAAACAGAGTGGGTGGACTTCAGGCAGCTCCAATTAAATCCAGTCCACACCAACGCAGATCGACCACAAGCAAAAGGCAATAATAAACTCTGCAAGAGTGGCTCTAAAAGTAAATAATGAGTGGATATTATTCATCATCTATTCTTCATTTGGTTCAACAAATGGCGTTCATGGTGGCTTTGCCTTTGTGTTGGTGTGTTTGCTCTTATGAATAAATGTTTGTGTTTGCATGTGGGTGTGATTTAAGAGACTCTCCATGTGAGTGAGTGTGATTGAGCTCTGTGGGGTTATGAGGGAAAATAAGTTGAAAACAGGACAGAATCAATAGCGTTTACCCAAAAGCCTCGTAGCATGTGTGTGCGTACGCTGTTTGTGTATGTGTGGGTGAGAGTGTGTGTGTTTACCTGAAGTGTGACTGCATTTAACGTGTCAAGTTGAGGAAAAACAACCAATTGCCTCTTAGCACACGCTTTATTGACCATTGGAACACACACACACACACACACTCTGCAGGCTTATTGACTGGTTAGAGGGAGAAACAGGTTTAAGGCAATTAGAGTAGTGTACTTTCCACCAGAAACCCACTATGATCCTTTTCACTGCAGTTAGCCAAGTACCACTAAAGTGTGACTAATATTACATCAATGGGGAAAGTAAAACAAGACAGTCTGTTGAGCAAAGCTGCCATATTGCTGTCATTAGAAACATACAGGGAAATCTATAACTTACTATGTGCAGGTTACATGGGAACCTGCACATAGCGTCAAAACACAATGTGCAGTTATTTTAGTATTTATATAGTATTGTGGTATTTATTATTATGCCGTGACACTTGTTGTCAGATTGGACAGGCTTCTATGTGAATCAGCTACTTTTTCTACTTTTAATTAATTATTATTATTATTATTTTTAATTAATGTATTATTATTATTATTATTATTATTATTATTATTATTATTATTATTATTATTATTATTATTATTATTATTATTATTATTATTATTATTATTATTATTATTATTATTATTATTATTATTATTATTATGTTGCAGCTGAAATCATTTAAATTGGGATTTAAAAAAAATGCCCGGTAATAATCAATTACACATCATAGGTGACAAAAATTCAAAGAGGTAACACAGTGTTAACCAAGTTAGGCCTCATACTTTTATGCTCCACAATTATACAAATTAATTCATTATCTTAATTTACCACAGTGCTAATTTCTCTACTGCCTATCTGGCTGACAAAGAATCAGGTCCTACAAAATAAGCAGTGCTTTAACCAAGAGGCTTCCTTTCCTATCCCTCCTTCTTTAATGATATATTTCTATGTCAGGTCAACAACAAAGGCCTTCTCCGATTCAGTTCCTAACCATGCGTTAGCACTGCAAACAACACGCTCAACAAGTCACGACAAGTCCATTAATTTCCAATTGAGCTGAGCGACTGATGCATGGAAGGTCAGCGGGGTTAACAAGCTTGTCGGCTGAGAAAAGTTGTGTAGTCACTGGTCATCAACAACCAGTCAGATTTTTACACTTTCTCACTGGTGTGATTTTGTTTTATTAATAATAACTCCAAGTTAGAAAGTTAAAGTTTTCCACGCCTTTAATTTGGGGGGAAAAAAACAGCTTGTGAGCATGACAGATTGTCTCTTACAGCTTGTCCATGTGAAGCTGTGCTGCTGCTGTAAAACCCACCATACTATAAACATCAGAGCCTCTCACGCCAGCTACAGCTGGCCAGAGAAGAGCAGCCCGTCCATCGGGTTGCTGGCATTTTGAATGTGGGGCAAGGACACAAACTTATCAAAAAAGGGGTCCACGATCAAATACAGAACTATTTGGGGTGCTTGACATAAACCGGTCTGACTGCTCTCCAATTGGAGTGCTGCAAGTGGTACACAATCACCCCCCTTTCATTTCCATCTCTCCATCTGTCAGCATGTTCAAGTAGCTTTATATTACTCAGTGTTCACTGAAACACTTTGCAGCGCGCGCACACACAAACACACACACACACACATCAACAGGACAGGACAGGAAGCCACAGACAGCTTCACACAAATACAAGCGCTTACTGCTGTAATCCTATCAGGCAGGGCTTCATGCAGCCTCTGAGAGGTCAGCACTGTACATGATGGGGAGAGAAGGGGATGTTCAGTCACTGCTCAGATTCTAAAGCTGAATATAAGAAGTCCAATGTCAGTACAGTGGGAAAATATGTGCATTCTAATTAATCTTTCAGTGTATGAAATATACATTCTCCATTTTCAGAGGGATGATTTTATTTATTTATACTGTTTATACTGTTTTTCCTCACAAGCTCTCTATTCTGAATGGAAAAAAGGCTTTAACATATTATAACACAGTGATTTACATCACACTGTTGTCCACTATTTGTGCCACAGTCAGTGAGTCACTGTAAATGCACATGCAAATAGGCTATACAATTAAATAATGCTGCATTCAATGAAAAGTCAGAGGTCAGAATTTGTATAGATTTTTATTCATTTCATTGAGTAGGGTTTATTTACAGCACAGCGATGCTTACTACTGTCTCCATGGTGTCTGGGATGGACTGGCCCTGAGTCTTTAAGCATAAACAACTACAATATCACAACTGTGAGTGTGTTTCCATAAGTGAGGGCCAAGTGAGTGCACTTAGCCTGAAGCCCAGTCAGATGTCTGCATCACTACAGTCACATCCGTTTCTAACACTAAAATGGGGCTACTGTAAAAAATATTGTGTCTGAGATGCTCGAAGGCTTTGGTACAATGTTCACCGTACTTGTCAGGTCACTGTTATTATCATTGCCTTAAATGTCTTGTGTTATTATCTTGTAGTACTATACAAGTGGTATTAAGAATGTATGTGATGTATATTGAACACACTAGACAAGATATAGGTCGTGTAGTATTTTCTGAACATTGATAATTATAACAAACACTGATTTGTTTGATGAAACAATTTACTTATTATATTGAAAAACAAGAGAAATGTCCTCTAATATTATGATATGATAATTTGTCTCTCGGCTCGTCTCCTTCTCTGTGTAGTTTAACGTGTGCTCCAGTGGGAGTACTTGGTTCAGTTTGTGTTTTATAAACATTTGAGAACGCCCACAGCTCCCATGTGTAGGCGGATCCCTTTGCCCTCACTGTGACTCTGTAGACATCTCTATATCAACATGGTGCAAACAACTCCAGCGTGCACCCCTGCGCGCACACACACACACACGCCTGTCAGCCCCATCGGAAACTGTGCATGTATTCTACCATAGACATGTTCCTGTCACACATGTGCACACACACACACACACACACACACACACACACACACACACTAACCTGTGAGTCGTCTGGAGGAAAGAACAGCCAACTGAGACATGCAAGTGTAGGAAAACATTTCATCCTTATTACCCTGTTATTCTCTCTCACTCACACACACACAGACTGTATTTCTGTATTTAGGCATTATCATTCTCACCTTTTCTCATATTTCTTTCTCACAAGGGGCCCCTCTCTCTCTCTCTCTCTCTCTCCCTCCCTCCCTCGCCCCTCAACTTAATCTCTCTCAGTCTCTCTCCCTTTTCTCTTCCTCAGTCTTTTTTTCCCCCCTCAAGGTGTCTAAGCTGTGAGACATTTAATCGCCACGGTAACGGTTTCATATCTCGAACAGAAATCAAATAATGCCAGATGATTTACTCCCCCTAGCAACCAGGGAGCACAGCCTTAGCAACCGACCCAGCCAGCAGGCCAGACCTAATCAGGTTGAAAATATTTCAATTATTGTGTTGATTCTTGGAGGTGCGGGCGTGCGTGTGTGTGTGTGTGTGCATGTGTGCATGTGTGTGTGTGAAGATCGACCTGCTGTATTTTAATGATGTCAGCCACTATTGATCTGAATACCTGAGGAGAGCAGGGAGGACATTAGCAAAGGAAGGAAACTGTGTGTGTCATTGAAGTGATCAAGTGCTATTAGAAGCACTGCTGTCATGATGGAGACATTAGAAGGATGCAACAACACATGGTCATTTTGGCTTGGATAGTGTAACAGTTGGCATGCTCTGTGTGTGTGTGTATGTGTGTGTGTGCACGTGTAAGAAAGAGAACCCCAGAGCTGGCGAGGCAGAAATGACAGAGGATAGCCAAAGAGCGAGGAAGGGATCCAAACTGCAGGGTGCCAAAGGACCAAATCGAGCTTTACTCCTCACTCTATCAAACGCAGTTGTACAGCGCTTGTTTGTGGTTGTGTAGGAGCTCTGGAGAAGGTGTGCGTGTGTGTGTGGGGGGGGGGGGGTGGCAGGATACGTGCCTGTGTGTTTGTTGGAGGTGGGTAAATGAAGAAGGGGGGAGTTTTATTGAAGGCTTGCCCAGTCGATCAATAGGTGCTTGCACTTATAAGCAGATGTTGCACTGTATTTAGCTTTAATTATAATTAATGCTTGGAAAATTGCTTGATTATTTGATAGACCTATCATCATCCTGTTATTGACCCATTTAGTAAAAGACTCATTGCTCTAAGAGGCAAAACATCCTCCTCTTAGTGGGACAAAACACGATGGCTGAAGATGTTCTCTGCTATCCTATGTCAGGTAAATATAAATATATCAGTAAAACAGTTATTGCAGATATTTCTAAATTTCCCTTCATTTGCTGCTTTGCTTTGTGTTTGTGCTTCTCTTCTAAACCTTTGATAACAAAGAAATATAAAGAGGGCAGAGGAACGGGGCGACACACACACTCTAAACTAATCTGTTTTTTGAACCTCTAATTCTCTGATGGTAATTATGCCTGACAATTGGCCTTTAGGGACGAGACAAGTCTCTTTCAGTGGCATTTGCTGTTTGGATGGAGGCAGAGGGGAGAGAATGATGGAGCAGAAAGAGAGACATACAGACGGCAGAGAGGCAGGAAAAGAGGGAGAGAATGAAGACTGTTTGAAGGACAGGCAGAAATGAATGTAAAAATGAGCTTTTGAGAGATTATGAATTTACATATCTTAATAGAGAAATGCATGCTGTGGCTCTCCACAAAAAAAAAAAAAACTGGACAGCTCATCATCAGAATTACAGAACGTATGTGTGTGTAAATGGGAGGACTTTAGGCTGCAGGGAGGACAATACAGACCTGTGTTTGAAGGGTTGTTCTCCTGTTGAATTGTTATCCATGATCAACACAGAGTGATTTCATACTAAATGTCATTTTTTTTTCTAGTGATTTTGAAGAGCTTTTCACACAAAACTCACAGTGAAGGTGGGAGTTCAACGCCAATCTGGCTTGTTTTCACCAAACTGAAGAGTTTTGTGCTGAAATTTTACCAATTAGTATTTCAATAGGTGGCATATAAAAAAAAATGAGAATGCCTTTTATGAGAATTAGAGGTACCTGTGGTTCAATCGACTCCCCCACATTACAAATTTTATATTCTCATTAAAACTTTTGCTGCTATAAAGTCTGAGAAATCTGATGCAGATTTACAAACCTCTACAATACAGGTCAGCAGCAATTCTAATGTGTCTGGTCTTAGTGTTCGGTGACAGCTGATTTAAAAAGCAATGAGTCTTAAAGGCAGGATTGTGAATGAAAGATGAAATTTCCTCAACCAGAAGTAGACAAATATCAACACAAACGTTTGATAGTTCTAGTTAGTTATGAAAACTACGAGTTATCTATGCTAGCTTTCTGATTAGTAATTAGCGACCTCTGCAACCACTTCAAATCTTGGCATGAAAACAAATACCGTCCTCGCAAACAGGCAATTAAGGATAAAACTTGGCTGAATAGTTTTACAATGGCTGACCGAAAACACAAAGGGTGACCAGCTGAATTCTGTGCAGGCAGAACATTTACACAGACAGGATCCTCTCTACATTTATTTACCTTCAGCAACTTGAGATAATCCCCCTTTTATTACCCAGCTGTACTTCATTCTATTAATTTGGAAAATAGCTAAATCAATGCAGAAAATGTGGGACTAAGAGCAGGAGTGAGATAAAGGGCCGTGAAGAGCCAGAGCTTTGGGCTGGATAATGAAGAAGTCAAAAAGAGAATAAAGTGTTGATGAGGAGAACTGAAAAGACTGAGAAAAGACTTCTCTGCCAATCAGTGCCATAATCACACTTTTCCTATTTCCCCTTTACGATACAAAGACTATCACCCTGCTATAGGTAAGACTGCCTCAGTATTTAAGTGTGTGTGTGTGTGTGTGTGAGAGAGAGACAGAGGGCGAGAGTGTGTGTGTGTGTCAGTGTGAAGGGCAGCTAGGCGTAAAATTGAGTCCAGATTCATTAGGTTCTGTGAGCTGAGCTGCAGTTGGTTTAAGTGATACATTTCCTCTGGAAGTGGAGGTGTGGAGGTGTGTGGGTGGATGGGTGTGTGAGGGGGGTCAGTCGTACGTTACGGGTCCCTCTCTCTGTCTCACACCTGTGCGCAGACACACGTACGTGCACGCACACAGACAATTCAGAGGCCTTTATTCTATTTTCTCCCTCCTCAGTCTCAGTGGTGAGTGACACTGTAAATCTGAGCCAATTTCCTCCTCTAATCATCATTAAAAAGCGCAAATTACTCCACTCTCCATTAAACACTCCCACATGCCTGCTGCTATTACAGCCTCTTCCATACACCAAGGCCAGCCGTAGCTGCGTAGCTTTATTCCAGCCTGGCTTCATTCGTCAGATAAAGACAGCAGACAGCAGCATATGTCAACAAACAGAACACAACACGCCGCACTGTGTTTTACCAAACAGCAGGACCGCACATTTCAATCTCACGTCCTTCCAAGCACAAGTAGTTTTGAATAAACATTGTTGTGCTCCTTCTAATGCAAAATAGTCACTCGCTGCAGATGGAGAATTCAACTCAACAGTGCAATTTCATAGAAAAGATGAAAAAAGTTCCTCTAACAACTGCAGACACATATATCTGAGCCGATGCTGTGGAGAAGCTTTGCACACTATACAATGGCCCCTGACTCATCACAAGTCCGAATTTAAAGCACCATGGTGCTTTGTGCTTTATGGGAATAACTCAAAGAAGTTCAGAGCAGACAGCGTGACAAACAATAAAAAAAGTGTCTTTCCAATGTCCAAAGGATGAACAGTGAAGACCTAACAGTCTGATTTCCTCTGTGCTTCAAATAAGTCTAATATACTGCAGTACTCGTGCAATGCTGTTTCTAATACAATTAATTCAACAAGCCATTTTCATTCAAATAAATAAACAAATAAACAAAACATGCAGCCTGTCCTAACCAGGACAGCATAAAAGACACATATCTCCAGGCTATTGAAATGTTCTCCACATGGGGTCATATCTTTAAAATGCAGGCCAAATGTTGTTCGGGTGTCACTCACCTCCACAGCAGCTGAAAATGGTAAAGAGATATGGGACAATTTTGCTATTTTAGTGTTGTTAAAGCTACAGTGTTTCGAGAAGGGCTGAGCAGATGGAAAAACCTACAACACAAATGCAAGAAGTCCCAATATGAATGCAAAGGCCTGACAATGAAGGTTAGTCACAACTGATGTTGATGAAACTGGTGGAGTCTTGCCTTTGTGTTGGTTTTGTGTTTACATGGCCCTTCACAGCCACCGTATTGAACACAAACTATAATCTGAAAATCACCTCAATGTGCAGAGAAGTTACCTCGTCTAAAAACAGGACCAATCTGTGCTGCTACACCGTTCCCTCAGGAAGCATCGGAACGTGTTAGCATCATGTCTCCATGAGCACTTAGTCACTTTTCCTTAGAAGTTACAACAGCCATCTTTCTGTATGGGACACTTTTATGTATCATTTTCAACATGGTGCAAGTGTGGCCTGCACAGCGTTGCATCAACACACACAAGACTACTTCCAAGAAAGTCCAACCAAGGATCAGACGACTTTCAAGGACCTGCACAGACATGGCTGACATGGACAGAGGCTTTAATGAGAGAGAGTCTCTTGGAACACAATGACAGACCTCCATACAGAGGCGTGGAAGGAGCTCAGGATGCTGCTTCCACTCAAATACATATTGCACGCATATCACATCAAATAATGTATGAACAATGGTTATATTTGTAATCATTTTATGTTGTCGGCACTGAAGGTTGAGCTCTTGGGTTAAAAGTTCCAACTAAACCTTGACTGTTTTTTCAGAACTTTTCAATCTGAAGTTTGAGCCTACTTTGAATTTCTGTTAAGTGTCAAAAAGTCAGAAATTAATTGGAC
Organism: Parambassis ranga; assembly: GCF_900634625.1. Classification (NCBI taxonomy): domain Eukaryota; kingdom Metazoa; phylum Chordata; class Actinopteri; family Ambassidae; genus Parambassis; species Parambassis ranga. The sequence goes on along the minus strand of NC_041022.1, from coordinate 20,044,876 downwards.
AACCTCGCTGTCAGGCTTGTGCCAATATGCATGCTATGTACTATTATTTGGTGGAATTCATTGATTTTTTTATGTGTGCTTTGCCTCCATAGGCTCTGTTGTCAGTCAAAACATCGGATTTATCACTTTGTCTCTTCAGACAGACATCACCATGATATCAATGGAAGCCTTGTGAATATAACCTGTGTCGTCTCTGGTCACAGTTTTTTCTTTGATAAGATAAACATTAATATTCAGCATCATTTTGACAAGATAAACAACAGAAAATGTAAAATATAAACAGGACACAGCCTGACCCCAGCACACAGGAATTGAAAGATTTCACCTCTCTGCAAACAATTTCTTCAACTTCAGGAACTGTCAGTGGCTGACTGGGATAGTTTTAGGGCTGGCCTGTGGTTGAGGATGATGGGATTTCGTTATTGAATATTGTACGTGTGACAGTCTCATTTCTTGCCCCTGGCCTGAGTACTGCACTGCAATATTCTCACCCACAAAATTCATTTCAGACTGACGTTTTAGGCCCAAATATAGCCCCAGTATTTTATTGGCGATCCCAGACTGAATTATTAACGTCCTATAAAATGCAGTGTTTTTCAACCATTAATACAGAAAGATTGAGTCCAGTGCATCAGGTCTGTTTTACCAGCATATTTATATACATATCAGGGCTGCGTTACATTTCTGAACACAGCTGTGGGCCCAGTGTGTTGCTGTAAAATGGTTTCTCTGGTCATAGTCAACACTGGAATATCTACAGTCTGCTGGTCGCTGGCTGCTGAGCTGTGCAGGAACTAGCCTTTTAGCTAGAAAACTAAATTATATACCTTTTATTATTAATATTTAAAATCAACCCCAAAAGTAGGCAGAACACAACATGGGAAAAAAACACAATGAAAAGAAAAATAAGGACATAAAAACACACTTTCTGTCCAGTGTGTGACAACTGTGCACCATAGTGTGTTTTCCTCCTTTCAGGGCCGGGCTAAGTGTGTAAATCTATAGTCTTCTTGAAAACAGATGGAGAACTGAGAAGGACTTGTGCTGCGTAAGGTGTTAAAGACACCTCCACTTTCACCCTCTGACACATTAACTCCTTCAGCGAAAGCCATAAAGAAGCATTTAACTCTTAATGGAGAAAACCCTGCTGAGTGCGGTGCAGCTGTCCCGTCATTAGTCTGCGTTTGTTTTCACAGTTTGTTTGTTTGTTTATTGCTCTGTGTTTGCACCTGCAGCGCAGACATGCAGGGTCGTGAGAAAGACTCCGGGTGTCAGGAGAGTATATACGGCCGTCGTAAAGAAACAGGAGACACATCGGGGACAGCACTATAGTGTAGAGCTAATATGCTAATACTCATGTCTTGATGGCTCAGCAGTATGTTTATATTGTTTAATGTGTTTAATAGCACAATTCGTGTTTTGTACTAAGCCATGAGTTACACAGCCAAGTCCCTAAATATTTCATGTTATATTGCTTTGAAGTTTTTATTTAACATTTTTAAATCAAAGTAAATTCAAAACCTTATCTCTTCAGTCTGGTTTTTGCATGAGGACGGGTTTTAGACTTTTGATTGTAGCTTAATCCTACTATCTTTGCTTTATTTACTTTTATTATTATTTATTATCTTACTTCTAACGAATCTACTTTTTTTATATATATTTTTGACAATTTGTATCTAAATATATTATATAAAAATATTTAACTGACAATAAAATTATATATATAGTGTTGTATTTTTTTAAATTATTTATTACATTTTAAATAGTTTTTTTTTATCTGCATAAAAAATGGTATACAGATCTCTGATGGATTGACTTTGTGAGGTTGTACTTACTGGCACTACTTTATAATTGTAATAAGGTTTACACTGATCATAAGCAGTTTCCCCACTCTGCATAATCAGATCCAGACATTGTCTGGAGTTGCCCTTTCACACATGTGTCATGAGATTGTTCATGCCACATGTCCACATGTTTTCACCTACAGGAAATATTTCCTTTGGCTTAGATGACTGCTGGGGCTTCTGTAGGTTTGCAGGAAGATGTTTCACCAGTATGGTGGTTTCTGCATTGATACTGTATCAGTACTCTGTGTAGAGTGGAAACCCATTTATACTCAAGCAGAAGGACAAACCGCCTACACTAACATCATCAGTGCTCCCACTCACTCGCTGCAGATTCTCCAGACAATCACCTGATCTATTCACACATGCAGGATGAAATCTGTTTCATGTCTGGTCCAAGTGACTCGCACATTATGTTTCACTTGGTCATTTCCATAATTCACTAAAATCATTCACTGATTCATTGATGACCGGCCAATATAAGGAATGTTTGACTTCCACTGAATCACTGTCATGTCTCAAAGAACTAGGAAACACTGCAGGCTGTCTCATGCAACTCTTCTCAAATGAGACAACTGCAAAGTAATCCGTCCTTATGTTGTTGTGCTGGACCCTCAAGGGTCTCCCATTAATAAACAGCACAGTATGTTTGTGCATGTTTGTGCAACACACAGGGGTTACAGAGAAGATTAAGAAGTTCTAATCTCCTCCAGGTTGGTGGTGGCAATTCACACTGTGTGTGTGTCTGTGTGTGTGTGTGTGTGTGTGTTCAGTGCTATGATAACAGCCCCTGCTAGATAAGCAGTAGCTGGTCCCTCTGCTATGATGGGCCATGTTACAGCACATCAGAGTGTGAGTGTGTGTGTGTCTATGTGTGTGTGTGTACTCCAGCAAACAGTGGGCACAACAGTCAGAGTTCAGCATCTTGAAGCGCGGCACCGCAGGCTGAGGGTGTAACAGAAGCAACATGACACACACCCAACAATAAGTGACAGACAACGAATACCCTGTTTCTTCCTTCCTCACCACCTCCTCCTCCTCCGTCTGTCTCCTCCTTCTCTGTCCTGTAATCACTCCCCTCTGAATCCTCCGTCTATAATTCGGCAGCAATTCTCTTCCTCTATCCCTCTGTCCCCCCTCCTCACGATGAGACACAATGAGATATGACATTTCATTTGAGTTTTCACCCTCGCTCCGAGAAATAAATAAATATTTCATTAGCAGGCTGAGAGAGGGACGAAATAAAAAAAAAATGGGCATGCACACGTGTGCGCGACAACACAATCACACACACTGTGAAGGCAGGGAGGGGAAAAAAAACAATATAACCGTATTTCCACATTCATGCTCACACACAGGCCTCAGTCATTACACAAGCAGCATTCTTCTCTTCACACCCATAGTGTGTAGCACACAGTACATGTATGACCAGCACAAACATACTAATGTAGGCCCCGATAATGTAATCTCAGACTTGAAATAGACAAGATAGATAAATAATGAAGATAATGTATCTCCCTCTGTACCTCCTATCATCCCGCCTCTCTCGTTAGACTTCTTTATCATCTCCCTCCCACACTTTCTCTCTCAATCTCTCCCAGGTCTTACCTAGAGACTCTCAGCTTTATTGTCTTAATTAAAACAGAGCCTGTTTAATTATTTTAATCCACACTACTGCACAACAGGGACTCCTGAGGAGAGGGAGTGCGGCAAGAAAATTGGGGGGGGGGGTGTTGAGGGGGTGGATGGGAGGATTGGGGGGGGGGGGGTAGCCCTGACATTTCAAATTAAGCTCTTCAAGTTCAAAAGCAAGAGTTCTTATCGCTTTTGCTCTCATTCATTTTCCCATTTCTCCCTCCATCTCTCCACGAGTCTGGCCTGTTCTCACTGATCTCCTCGTCCACTACCTCCACTCTCCATCCTTCTCCTCCTCCTCCTCCTCCTCCTCCTCTCTCTCCATTTCCTTTCTCTGCTTATTTTTTTCTTCCTCCTTCCTCCTCTTCACCACCTTTGAGAGATTAGCAGTTTGAAGAACAGCCTTGTTGAGAGCCTTTTTCAAGTCCAGGACATCAAAAGAATCTGTGATTATAACAATACCACATGGAGTCATGTGTGCATCTAAAAAAAGATTTTCTTATCATAATACACACCCACATGCATACAAATACCCTCACATACCAAACTATAATTTACTCCTGAGTGTGCAGCAGCACCAAGCTTGTTGTAGTTGGAGTGTTTGGGGCAGGTGAAAACAACATGGGCTGCATCCAGGGTCAGGAATAGGGAACACAGAGGTCCCACTAATGTGAACTAAATAAAATAGCACCCATTTCCCCACACTTTACCCCTCAATCCCGTATAAACACTTTCAGCACCATCAATGATTCACTTTCTTGAACATGCGCCAACCTTTGAGGCTGAAAGGCTCATGATGAAACATCAAAACTGCAGTTCCCCCCGCAGCCTCTGGGGGCTGTGGGGGGACGTAAAGCGAGTCAATCCTCCATGTTGAAATGTCCGACTTTACAACAGATGCTTACAGCCTGGTTTTCTATTGATAAGGTACAGTTTGTGACAACGTAGGGGGCTGCAAGGAGTTTCTTTTGTCTGCCTGGGTTTTCTCCAGCTTCTTCCCACATTTTAAAGATGTGCTTGTTAAGAAGTGCGAGCATGAGCGGTCTGTCTATGTTATCCCTGCGATAGACAGGTGACCTGACCAGGGTGTACCCCGCCTCTCGCCCCTAGATAGCTGGGATAGGTTCAAAAAATGGATGAAGGGGCCTGAATATTTATCTAAGTAATTATTTTGATTATATTAACACTTTCTGCATAATGATGAGCATTGTGCTTTGAGTGACAGACACAATCCCCTGCTTCTATCACTGCCTGTCCAACTCAGCTCCATTCAAGCTTGTCCTCTTTACCTGTATTCGAAAGAACTGGGAGTTTTGTGCACAGACACTGCCACGATTATGTTTTATTATATTTATTATATGATTATGTCCAAATTTAGTACTTCTTGTGTCTTTAGGCAGCCAAAAAACTACAGTAGCTGCAATTTAAACATCTGTATTGTGACAGAAATCCAATGAATCATCTGTGGTGAAATCCCAGCCAACAGAGGCGTGTCCCGCGAGGTCAAAGGTCACTGTGGCTCTAACTGAAGAACAAGTGCCAACACAAAGTCACAACCTTCTCTTGAATGAAAATTCTGGTATTATATAGTAGTCTGCATGTTTATGTAAGAGAGGCCCACACGGCCCACACCGCTGCATAAATGTTTTGATGGCTTCTGCAAATGACTTTTGGTATTTACACGAATCTACCATTATACCCATTTGACAAACGCGTTCAAGTCTTTGACGTCTCTGGAGTGAACACAAACCCTTTCCTCACGGCTCTGATCAAATAAAACAAGTGTATGTGTGCAACAAAATAAGCTTTGGAGAACACTGACTAATGCTTCAGACAGATTGAGGATGTATGTACACAGAGCAGTGCCATCCTACAAAACAGACTGTGTCAGTCTCCATCACAGAGTGGGAGACTGTCTGAAGAGTTTTGGTCCCTGTGGACTGTTAAAGAGAGGGAGACGGAGTAAAGAGGGGGACAGCAGGGGAGGTGGGGTGTGGAAGACCAGAGACAGCGAGAAAATGGCAAGGATGGAGGGGCCGGTGCAGCAGAGAGGATACATTACATAATTTGTGTTCCCTCCTCTGTCTTTCTTCCTATTCGCTGTCTGATTAGTCTGACCTTGATGCAGCCGTAGCTCAGCCTGCTCCTGTTGAACTCTGGGTAATGAAGCCGGCGTTTACAAATTGAGAAATAAACACCTGGCTCCCTGGGAATGGTAATAAGCTCTCTCTCTCTCTCTCTCTCTCTCTGTATCTTTATCTCCCCTCTATGCCCATTCACATTTCCACTGTCCTCCTCCCTTTGTCATCCTCTATCTCACTCTCTCACTTACATTTCTTTCACCTCTTCCCTTCCTCTCTCTCCCTCCTCCTCTTTCTCTTCTCGATCTGTTTCAGCGGGGAGTCTAAACTCCCCAGATTTCCAGTTTACCTTCTGATTAAGGAGTGAGTTGAGCGTTTCTATTCCCTCTGTCTCCCTCCTCCGTTCCATCCCTCATTCATGTGCTGCCACGGTAACTAGCCTATTATCTGACAGTTCCACTCCACTGACCTGCCCAATAACAGCTTTCACATCCCTATAAATGCCCCGGAGAGAGCAAGAGAGAGAGAGAGGGAGAGAGAGAGAGAGACAAGATGGGGGGAAAAGGTGTGTGTGTGTGTGTGCATGTGCATCAACGTATAAACCCTGGAGATTGCCCCGTGTTATAAACATTTACGCCGGGCTAACAGATCATCTCCGAGATCCAGGATTGGTCTGACTCTCCTTGTCCCCCCGGCGAATTGAAAGACCAAGATTAGCGAGATGATAGCTTTTCAGATTGGCGAGGAAACACAGAAATGAGTTTCACCGAGTGAGTTTACAGAGGTTAGATTGGGACAGTTAAACGATGGATAAATTGATGGTTCTCTCATTGTCTCTCCAACAGTATAGTGGCTAAATCTATTAACCATCAACAACCCATTTCGACTGCAATAGAAAGGGAAGACAACGGGTGAGGACAAGGAGAGCAAAGAAGAGAGGTTTGGATAAAGTAAAAGTATTTGAAGAGAGCTGAGTAAGGACATGAGGATTATTTAAATTCAGAGTTTGAACATGTACAGCAGCCTCAAATACTACGCAGCCACTTGCAATGCACTATAATCAATGACCTCACAGCAACTCTATGAAACTATATTAGGTACAGATAAACTACAGTGAAAATTGCTATTTCATTAACATGCCAACCTCCCAGTGGAACTAGAAAAAGATGGTTTACAACTGCCATTAAAGGTCCAATTTGTATGAATATGAAAAACCTGCCTATCACTCTTATAGAGGAAGAGGTGGAGTCTGAGCAAAAGCTTGACATGTATGTCATGTAGAGAAATAATCCAATAAACAACCTGTATGATGATTTTCTGGATAAACTACATAATGGGGACCAGGCCTCAGTCCTCAGTATTACTTGGTGGTGATAGTAGGCAGGATCCAAAAAATAAGCTACAAAACAAACCCTGGAGAACTACATCTGGCTCTCTAAGATCTGCTCCTGGACAATACATTGGACTACAAATATGGCAGACTATGTGGAAGGTGATACAGGAGTTAAATCACAGAAATGCATCTGTGTACAGTGAGGCTCATGGTGTTGGCCTGTGTCTTTAAAGCAGCTATGTGCTAATTCCTTGCAATTTTTCATCCACAAATACTGGCACATGCTAGCAGACTAGCATTTTAGCACTAATGCTAGCTACTCACAATATACAAGAAGCACTAAAACTAACAAAACTCAAGAACTCCACCATCCAACATAAGACGTGAAATGATTTTTATGTTAACTTTGAATTGATTTGAAAGGTTACCACATCATAAGGATTTATCCTCTGGGGACCACGATTTAAAGACTACAATATATATACAATAAAATACATATTTTGGTGCTCTATGTATTATTTAACTTTAAACTTAGAATAAAAATATTTCAAGTATGAGCACACAAGGAATTCACTGCAGCACTACAATTTATATCCTTTCTGACACACAGACACACACACACATACACACTAATCCTTCTTGGAGAATTAACTGCATCAAGTCCTGGTCGCATTAGAAAGTTGATAAATTACATTTGATAAAAGTCTTTTCAATAGAGTGGGTCAATACAGTGCGTCTGTGCAACCCATCAAAGCCATATAGTTTGAAGGGAAACACTTTAGAGGAGGAATTTAATGAGCCCATTTAGTGATGATTAAACAGAATGACAGTCAAATGAGGAGGACTCATTTTTAATAAGCGCTATCTTCCTAATCCCTCAATCTGTAAATATCTGCTCCAGCAGCACCAAAAGTCCGCACAGGCCTGGATTTAAAGTTTTACAAAGAAAATGGAGCAACACGAAGGAAGGGAGACGCCCCTCTCATCACCGTTACACCCCAACTGTACAAAATGCTGTGGAAATAATGAACAAGGGCATCATATGACCCAGAAGGTAGGCGTGGATTTATGTTGGTATCAGCCAAATGCATTACAACGGTTGTATTTTCATGGTGCACGTACTCTTTAATGAATTGCACACTGAATTATCAAATCTGAATACTTGAGTCAAAGAAAACCTTTGTCAAAGAAAGTCTATTATTCTTAATTCTGTTTCAGTCCTTCATAAAAACTCTTTCAAATCTGATCATGTTTCATTTTTTATCTATAACAAATTGAGATTAAATTGCCACTGTAATCCTAGAAATCCCATTCATCACCGTACCACCTTCCTTTGGGACTGCTCTTGTCAGAAGACAGAAAAGTTTGAGTGCTAAGCGCGTGTGTGTGTGTGGACATGGAGGAAGAGAAGGAGAGCAGAGATCACGATGTCTGGGATGTTTTTGAGACGCTCTGAAATGAAAAAGGTGAGAAGGGCCACAGGAATGGTTTCCCATGATCCCGCTTGACCTGACCTGGGCCAGGCTAGACTTGGGTGGTGGTAGTGTGTGCATGTGTGTGCTGGGGGTGGTGTTGGTCTTGCCTCACTGGTGTAAACAGTGTTTTTTTTTTTTTGCTGGCAGAATATGTCTTTCCCCACATCTGCACACATTATATTGAGCGTGCCACGTTACTGAGATGAATGCTGTTTATGATGATGCCAAGCGGCGCAGCATCATAATCCAAACACAAAAACATTAACAGTCTAAGAGCACCAAATCTAATCTGTGACTGTGTACGCGTGTGTGTATCTGAGTGTGTTTAAGAAGCAACGACAGCTCAGTGAGCATAATAAACCCTGAACCAATCACATATCAGTTTCATCAGGGGAGTTTCCAACATCCTCCGCTCTAATTGGCTATCATGTAATCCGCTGTCCCTAAAGACCTCTCTGTCTTTCTAGTCATCCATTACTCCCTCTCTCTCACTCAACGTCTTTTCTTCTGCCTCCCTATTGGTGCAGTGCCTTCATCTCATTTCTTCAAATCCTCCTCCACGTCTTCCTCTTCCTCTCTAACTATTACTCTTTACCTTCTTGCTTCTGTAAATGAAAAACTTGACACCCTCCACTTTTCCTCTTTTCCCCTCTGATGTCCCACACCCTCCATGCATTGATCTTCTCCCATCACCGTTTCTTCCCCATCTATCACTCCTTCTTCTCTCTCCATCTTCTCACCCCTCTCTCTCTACCTCTCTCTTCCTCCCTCCCTCTCTTCAGGGGGAGTCATTGAGTGTGTAATCGCTTGGTTACGGTGTGTCAGTCTGCGTCTGAACCCACCATCTGTCCTCTGGGCTTCCGTCTGGGACTGCAGACACACACACAGTGCAAATATACAGACTCACACAGCCGAGCCAAGCTCATTCACACCACAATATGATGACAGCTGTATCACCCACCTATTGACATGAGCTGTCAGAGGGGCAGTGACTAACATAACACATTATGACATATCACACACACCCAGGTGGTGAGTACAGTCACATACTACATTGTTTCAGGTTAGTTATGGCCTTTAACCTTACTTTCATACAGGGGTGCATTTGATTAACAGATCAGGATGTGTCCACAGAATGATGATATGTGTCTAAAATATGATGTTAAACTGGTGGCGGACTTAAGGTTTTCCCTCATGACAGAATGAGGAAAAACTCCATCACCCAGGATGCAATGGGCCCATGAACTCTTAGCTCAACTTGCTACTACAAACAGCTGATCAGAGGCATTAATGTGAGGTTAAACTCTGACACTGTGAGTCAGTGCAACTCAGTTACAGGTGAATTTATGGCAGCTACACTGGCATAATGTTAAGCAGACTTTAAGCAGATAAATTAACACTCAGATCTCTGCATGTCCAGGTAAGCCAGCTCCAGCACTAGTTTATGCTGTAGAGGAGAAAGAGGCCAAAGCTAACGGCCATTTTCCCAGCCCACACCGCCTTGCAAAGCTAACTGCATCAATACATCCTACACACAAAAATGCACTGGTACGTCATATGTAGGCACATTTTCCCGCAACAGCTGTTATTCCATCCAAATATGGTAAATCCACATTTGTACAAAATAAACCGAACACACGAAAAAACATTAGCTCTTAGAATAATGTTTATCTTACTAGCAGTCCCTCTCTACAGACTGGGATTGCATGTGTGTAAGTTTCACAACAGTCGAGCCACACTAAGCAGTAAACAGAAAAAAGTGCTTTAGTCAGTCTGTGCTTTGAAATATTTGTGCACTGTTGGATTTCAGCTACTCACCTATATCCTCTACTCCAGGCAAAACAGTCCTCAAAGGGCCTCACCTGAGCTTTGTATACTTCCTGGTTATACCATGTAGGAGGAAAACAGGGGGGGGGCATCTGTCTTTGTATATATAGATGTACACTGTATACCAAGAAATCCCCTAGTGTTGGTTTGGACCTATACATTTATTTACCTGTGGGGTATATAAGTTTTTTTTAAAAAAGACAAAAGTTAAAATTACATTTAAATTACATCAGAACACAGATTAAAATGCAGTGCATTAAAATGCAGCACAAGTAGTTCCAGAATAAAATGCAGTGTCAAACGGAAAGGTCTTACGCCTTTGTTATGAAGAGTGTGCTGTACAGTGTGAGCCTGACAACCATCTTTACATTTCTTACTTTTTGTTTAATACTTTACTTTTAACACTTCTATCCAGCCTCTCCTAACTGAGTGTGCAATTACCTGCTGACAGATTCATCAACAGAAACCCAAAGACATCACCTCAAAGCACGTGTGCATGTGCTGATTTTGTGTTCAAGATGAGAAGAGACAGCAGTCGCGCTTCACTGGACAATCATCAGCGATCATCACAAGTGCAACAACTATTAACCTTTGCCTGTGTGTGAGTGTGTCTGCACGTACAGGTGTGTATGAAGATACAACGCAAAGAAGTGGGCCAACACTGCTGTTTCAACAAAAGTGAAAGTACAAAAGAAAAGAAAAGGCACCAAGAGAAAACACAATAAAATTCTGTGCGCTGCATTGCCAGGCAGGCTGAGAATATGCATAACAAACCAATTATACCTCATCACAGCTGCATGGGAGTAAAAAGGCATCAGTGCATGAAATAGTCTATTATGATAAGAATTAAAATAGTCTATCAGCATCAGATCTCTCGGAATCGTGCGATGTGATAAGAACTAAACAGTCAGAATGTGAATTGCATCTTTTGATACGTCCCCCAGGTTTCACATCAGCGCAAAAAAGCCTGCCAGCAAGCCTCGTTTAAAACAGTTAAAACACCACTTTGATCACATTACTTGAAAAGAAAGCCGTAACTTTTATTATTTAGCTCCCAAACTACCTTTCTGCACAGCCTAAAATCTTAGAGTGTTTAAGATCAATGCCTGAGCTTCATCTTCAATGCGTTGGTCCTAAAATGGCCCACATGCACGTTTCAAATGAGGTTTCTGACAGCTTAATTATGACTAAACACAGTCAATAAAAGTAGTATCTATATCATTATTGGTTGAGACCCAACATAGGTCAAGACTTTATTTGATTGCCCTGGGGGAAATAAGTATCAGCAGTAAAGCCCTGTGCGTTTGACATTGTGAGTTATTTCATGCCATTTGTTGGTGTTCTCTCTCTTTCTTACTGCTTTTAGAGTGACAAACAGAAAAATCCAATTTGCATATTGTAAATAAAAATTTCAATACACAAATTCTCCAATATACACTTGTGTACTTAGGAATTTATTGTCACTTGACATCACCTATGATCTTAACCCTGCCAATTCTGATTGACCCATCTGTTTTACCAACCTGCTCTGACATATTGTAGATATAGTATCAATTTGCACTACATATTGAATATCAAATATTTTAGGGCTATAGCAACTACACTCCTGAGACACTTCTCTCTCGCATTTTGGGTAGAAGACCGGTCTGTGTTTTCACAGACGGATCCCACCTCAGTGCAGGTGAAATTTTCTTCCATAACCCTCAGGAACTCTTAAGATATTTAAAATGTCTTACTGCATCCAACCTCAGCACCACCCTTAATGGGAAAAGCCTTGCTTGTGAATCCTGCCAAATTCAAAAACAGAAAGCCTTTTTGCATTTGCCATAACAGTGTGAATGTCTGAAGGATAAAGGCATGGAAGCAGGATTTTTCCATAGATTCTGACTTTTGAGCAAAATTTGAATAATAATAAATAATTGTTGATTTGTCTTGAGATTTTGATCAGGAGTGTATTTCCTTCATTAAACATAAACATGTGATCCTAAGTTATTGGAACAAACTGTGACTCTTGAGAGAGCAGCTCCATGTGAGACAAAGACAGAGGAGCAGAGGATAGGGTGTCGAGTCATTTATGCTGACATCAAATTCTCGCTACGGTGAAAATCTGTGTGAGACACATTAGATGTGTGTCTATGTGTGTGACTGTGTGTGTGATAGATGGTCCTCTCTCACTCTGACAGATGCTGTAGAATCACTCAGCCACGCCAGCCCGGCTGGTTACCGGGGGCAACCCTGTAAATCTGACATTATGGGCTGTTGACAGGAGAAACGGTTGTTATCATAACCCACAGTGAGTTACAGGAAACACACACATCCTTCAAGTTTTCAGTATGGCGGCAATATAGCATTACGCACACACACACACACACACACACACACAGAGAGAGAGGCTGAAAGTGAGAGTGAATGGGGCATTTGCAGATCATTTGAATTTACAGCTGTGTGTGCTGTGTGTGATGTAGCTGTGTCTATGTGTCTGTGTGTTGGGGGTTGGAAGTGACTGTGTCTATATATTTTATATCTCAGCAAGAGGGTTGTGATAGAGTGAAGTGATGAGTGTGGGAAACCTTGAGATGAGCAGGTCACAGGAAACAAGATACCTTACCTGGTCCTCAGTAATCCTTACCATGAAATTATCTACACACACACACACACACACACAAAGATCACATGGTGTTATGCTTCTAGTTTCATTTCACAAAACAAAATGTTCTCTCTGTCTTTTCCTCTCTTTCTTGCTCCTCTCTCCTTCTCCATCTGGGTGTTCCAGTAGTAATGGACTGTGCTGTGGGAGCAGCAGGAATGGCCATTACCATCCATGGATCACTGGCAGAGGCCTACACACAGTGGACTCAGATGAGAGGGAGAGGGAAGGAGCGAGGAGCTGGAGGGAGGTCAAAAAGGTACTGGGGTGGAGGAGGTGGAGAGGGGGAGAGCTAGAAGTATGGAATGGGGGGGGGGGGGGGGGGGGGGGGGGCAGCAGGAGCAGGATATAATTCCATGCAGTTATTATAATGAAGTCATTCCACAGTGATGGAGGATTTCTAAGTAGTAGCTGCGTTAAACCGCTTGATGGATTCGTTGCAAATATAATCACACACACACACACACGCTCCCTGCATTTTTGTTGTTGTGACAGAATTTGGGTGGAAACGTGTCCAAACGTGCCTCAAAGCCACAGAATTATGGGTACTAAAATAAGGGGAGCTGAATGGATGTGGCTTTATATTATTCAGGGGTTCTTCATGATGTCAAATGTAACGTTTCATATTTTATCTGACTGATGATGCCAACAGATGGAGGAAGCATCTATAACAGCAGTCATAAATACATTTGTACTTTATAATGAGCCAATTGACTGGTAGTGAGTGATGTTAGTGAATGATTAATAAAGGGTTCTTCTACAATATTCCATTTAATCATGGACACATTCATACTAAATCTGCAAGCTCGCTGTGGATTGTTTTTTCTTGTATGCATAAACTAATGATAAAGATTTGGTTTATTATTTATTATTTGCTTTGCAGCTTTTCTGACTGATCAGAGTAGACAGCAAGTATTTCACATATCACCTCCTCATCAGCAGCCTCTGAGAAACCTGCATGCTGAATATATATTTTGACATTTGCATCCAGGCCTCTTTGACTGTTTTGGTAAATGGAGGTTTCAAAAACATGCATTCATTTGCTGCATAATGAGGACAATAAATGTTTGTTGTTTGACAGCCATCTTGTTTTGGCACCTTTTTGCTCCAGCAGTGTCCCACAATTGATTTTATTTCACTTTTAAGCAGCATTTTTTATGAGAAATTTGGATGACATATTACAACCCAATGTCAACAAGCTTCACTAATTAATATGATGAGTTAAATGGATGGATGGATGGAGTAGTATACAAAAAATATATATAACAAGTCAAAAATAAAGTACAAGTTATTAAGCTGACTGGCAGTGAAATAAAGTTCTGTGCAATACAGTTGGATGTGTATATTTGAAAAAATAAACAGAATCAGTATATTGTGCGTTAACAGTAGGTAAGGGGAAATGGTAATATAAACATTATGAAGTGTTAACAGTGAACTAACAGTAGTTTAGATGTGGCTATGCTACGGAAAAATAAATTAATCCATCATAAAACGTTAAATATTGCTCTAATTTTTACAGCCCAATGTCATCTGTGCAGACCTAGGGGGATTTTATTTTAATGGTCATAGATTTTTTAGATTTCAGAAGTTTCGTTTAGCAAAATCTATCCCTTGTATTTTATCATTTTTCACTTTGATCAAAAGAATTTTGAAATAAAAGACAGAAGTACATAGGACAAGCTGGTCTACAAGTGAAGGTAACCAGCTGTAATGGGACAACTGTGCAGTTGTTGCGGGTCTTGTGCGGCTCAGCAGTGTGGCAGGTTGTACCGGTGCTGACCTTTCTGTTGTAACACCCCCAGTATAAAGGGAAGTGCCACACAAAGAGCTCTATTAACAGAGAAACCAGATATAATGGGGAAACAAAATGGGCCTTTAATGGGGACAGGCAGGGCTGTCAGCATGCATAATGTAACAGTCGTGTTAAAACAACACTGGTGCTCTGTGCACTCCCCCTTCCAACACACACACACACACACAAAGGCAATGTAACAACCCTATATGAGAAACCCAAGTTATTAATTCACACACTGGTCTTCATCTATGAAATATTCTCCATGCGCAGCGCACATTTCTCTTGCAAGGATGGGAATCATTGTTGTGTGTAATTATGAAGACAATGTTCGGAGGGATTATCAAAGAAGTAAGGAGGAAGATAAGAAAGCGGCAGATGAAGAGGGTGCGGGGAAGAGAAGAAAGGGAAGTAGAGGGGGATAGAGAGAACGGAGGAGGTGATGAGAAGGAAGAGACGAGGATGGAGAGAGAGGGGGAAAGATTACCCCTTCTCTGTGTTTGTGGAGCTATCGTTCCCTCTCCCTCCTCCCTCCTTCCTCCTTTCTCTGTATTAGCATGATAAAGACGTGGTGAAATAGGGCAGCCGGCAGGTCTTTGGACATGGAGACAATGCTATCGCCAGAACAGGCATCTATACAGCAGGGGAACAGCCACCGAGGGACTATACACCAACACACACACATGCAAACTAACACATGGTTGCGTTCATGTACCCCCTGATACACACCAGTATAGACAAACATATAAACACAAAAAAATGTGGATTATAGCACCCATGAGGGTTTAAACAATAAGGTAACATGCAACCAAAGACAAACTGTGCTGTAAACACATGCAGCAGGAATGTCCCTTTATAAAAGCCTCCACAATCATTTACTCTGTTTCAGCTGTTGATTAGCTGCCAGTGTTTTGATGAAGAAAACTCAGAGTTTGCACACTGCATCTGAGCAGCGGGCCCCAAAGCAACCCAGAAGTGGTCTTTTAAAAATGTGTGATACATTTAATAATATAATTAGGAGACATTTAATGTAGAATTGTGTTTATTGCTAATAACTGCAGTTCCTCAGATGACCACTTGAGAGTGATAATCATAGCAGGACGCACAGGCAGAACTAATGAAACTAATGGCAGCTTAGTTCCGTTTAGCTGTTCTAATAAGCTGAAGTGAGCTAATATGCACAACACCAGGACTTATACATGGAACTGGTAAATAGAAGGCGGCTTGTATTAACACTGATTACAGCTAGACTTGTGTTGTGAGAAGTCATAATGTTGGTCATTTAATAACTTTTTATCACACAAAGCCTAAATTTAGGCATAAAATAATAAGAGCTGAGGCCTCATGCAGAGATTTTACACACTGAGACAGACAGCACAGATATGTTGATAAATATTGAATGATTTTTTTAGTTGATCATATTATTTGTATTAAGCATTGTTTATAATATTTCATTTTATACACATACATGCAAATTTCTCTCATATAACAGATGAATTAACTGTGCATGTGCTTAGATGTGCCCATAGCTGCCCATCCCCTAAGCTTAACTCACCATCTTAAGACTCAGTTAAAAACACCATCACTGCTTAAAAAACACATATATAATAAAAATCCTTTTACTGTTCTCCTCTTGTGTAGTAGATTATTACTCACAAACCTCCTTCTACCCTCCGCCTCTTCTCCCTCATCTGTCTGTCTGTGTTGTTCTGGGAACATCATTAACCAGTGCATCAATAAGCAGATTGTCAGGCAAATCAGTGAGAAACACACACACAGAAACACACACAGGTACACAAACCTATCCTCTACGGATGGTGCATCTTTACAGATCTGGAACGTTCTCCAGGTCAGACCCGGGAGCCACAGGCCCTGAGGGACTCCTGGCCACCCCGCCAGTGGAGCTCCAAACTAGGGCACAAGTCTCCCTTCACCTCTGCTGCTAGAGAGAGAGAAAGAAAAAACACACAGTATGGGTCACGGTGAATGTACACACACGTTTACACTCATACACATTAACATTCACACACACTGTGTTCGATATGTAAACATACTGTACACACCAGCACGGATCACGAGCTGTTCATGAGCCTGTGACGGTCGTCCAACCGTAACACACACACAGGCCACACAGGCCACACAGGCCACACGCGACACACACACACTTTCAGTAAAAACATACAGAACTGTACAAACACTGCAAGCACACACAAGAAAATTCCATCTTACGGTTTCAAAGACTCCATTCAGTCACAGTCACCAGTGGTTATCAGTGCATAGTGTGAATCATTTATCAAAATATATGCAAACAATGTGATATTCTGATGGTAAGATACTGTGCAGAAATAATACCAGGGACACTTTAGATGTAAATCAATCTGCTGCTGATGACTTTAGAGGCAGTGATTTACTTCAAAAAAAGAAAAAACAGGACTACTGCATGGTAAGAAATTTAAGAAATGCAGAAAAAAAAAACACGATAAAGCATCCAGTGTCAACAGAACAGACCGTAATCCTGCAGCCAAATCAAAGCTGGAGCAAAAATGGAAAATAAGGCCATGAGAGCTGAGAACTGTGATGAATCTGTGTTTTTGATCACAGTGACCTTTAACACCTGAACTTTAATCAGTTTGTCCTTGAGTCCAGGTACAAGTCTGTGCTGGAAGAAAGTCCCTCGACACATTCTGAAGGTATTTAGTCAGCACGTCCAAATACACCACTGTAACAAGAGAAAGAGTTCTGCTGTAGAGTTCATAAACTTTTGTGTTCACAACAGAATAGTCAGATATAAAAACTGGAAATAGAAACTGAAACAAACTTGCACAACACATGTTTACTCCATATTTGTCTGTTGGACACAATCCTTTGTATCGTTTAAACATATTCAAAGCTTCAAACTGTGTGTGTGTGTCCATGCCTTGAAAGGTGCACACACACCTGTCCATCAGTCAGTCGTGGCTGCAGATAAACAGCTTCAGAGGCCGGCGATGATGACTGACAGGCAGAGGATAGTGTCATACCATACTGTCTCCATTTGATGATGTCATTGTGTCGCCTGGCACCTTGCTGATGTAGCAGATACAGAGTGATCAAAGGGAGAGGAGTGAGGAGGCGAATGGAAGCTCCACTGATTCATGACAGCGAGGAAGACCAGGAGGAAGAGGGTGGGATTAATGCCATATGTCTTATTTTGTGGCTGTTTTGAAACATTATTTTCTATGAATGTTTTGTTAACCTCGCAACAGTGTTTTCTTTAAAAAGTGAAAGGAAACCACAGAATAATCACAGCGGACTGTGTGAAAACAAAAAAAGCTTGCTGGTCTTTTTTTGGACTCTTTTCTCTCTCACTATATTTTCACTTTTTCCTGAATCGCCCTGCCACTCCACACTGAGGTGTGTGTTTATGTGTGAACAGGAAAAAAGGTATTAAAGTGTGATAATTGGAGATCTCATCCCCAACACCTGTCATAGACCATTCATCACACAGTGCTCCCCCATACACACACACACACCAACACGTTCAAGATTATCCCTCTCTGATATGTTCCTGTGTTCACACAAAGAGCTTGTAAGTGTGTCTGTCCTATGTGCATGTTTCAGGTACACAAACACACACAGATACAAACATGCATCTGAAGTCCCAGAGCTGCGTATATATCAGACAGGCATTACAGCTGTCATTATCACATGTAAAGAGGTTTGTACACACTCTGCACACACACACACAGATAAGTATGCTGGGTAAGCAGGCTTTTTCTTCTCGAGACATGCAGACTGGCAGGCTGCAGGAAAAACACTGTAACAAATAAAGTCGCACATCTTTCAGCTTACTGTTCACACTAAATATGTGCACATTAAACACACTGCTGCCAATCTGAAACACAACCTTAATCCATCTTTTATCCTTCCACCCATCTCCTCCTTTTCCTTCAATTCCCGTCTCAGGATCTCCTCCAACCCCCATCTCTCTCTCTCTCTCTCTCTCTCTCTCTCTCGATCTCGATATATGTTGACATATCTATTTCACTTAGCTTTTTAAAATGGAAATGTTGCCTCACTTCACAAAACCTTTAGTGGTGCAGGACAATCAGTAGAGTGTGTGATTTCTTGGTCATATTTGCATGCAGGCAACATTTTTGATAATATTTGTTTAACCTATGTCTTTATAATCAGCCACTATGGTTTGAAGTAAACCAATGCTGAAGCTGCATTTTCAGCCAGTCTCATATATAAGCACCATTACGTTTGAAGGGTCCTTTTCCAAGAGTGGAAGATAGTGAGAGAGGGAGGCTTGTGCTCTGGTGCTAATTTTACTGTTTTCAAGCCTCTCTCGCTCACTCGCTCTCTCTCTCTCTCTCTCTCTCTCTCTCTCTCATGGGATGAGGCCCCCCTGACAACTATTTATCTGACCTCTGAACTTTAGGGTTCCTGATTGTGAGACCATGCAAGCCGCTCCAGCAGCAGATGCACCAACACAAAATCCAGACACAGATGAAAATGAAGGGAAGAAGAAAAAGAATGGTGAGAACTAAGCCAGGCATACAGTGCACACATTTAACTGGCTTAAGAAGAGAAGAAAGAAAGAAAGAAAGAAAGAAAGAAAGAAAGAAAGAAAGAAAGAAAGAAAGAAAGAACAGAGAGAGAGAGGTGGTGAGGGTGAAAGACGGGTTGGGTGGTGGTGGACGTGAGTGAAGGAAGAGAAAGAAACAGCTGTTCTTTAGAGTCCCTGTGAGGACATAATCAATTGTTTTCACCTGGGGAGCAATAAGTCAGTGTCTCTCAGTAAATGTCTGCTGAACACATGAGTAAAACTGTTTTTTCTCAAAAACAATTCGATATGATGAGACATTATATATATATTATATATGATATAGTACAAAGTGGTAACAAGACAGCTGCAACAGGATTTTACACTGAACATAGTTCCATGAAGCACAGACGAGGCGCATTATATGAGGACAGTCTAAGACGTTCTGTCTGTATGAGGGGCACCTTGGAGTCTGTTATCACTCCTGTGTTTCATGCTCAGGGAAACGAGGTAGGCTGTGTTCACACTTTCATTCATTGTTCAAAGCTCGTTTGAAGGCAACGGTTTGGTCTGTTTCACAGATTTAGGTTATTATTTGTACTTTTTATCTGAGGCATCACACAGACGTGGTATGGGTTGCTATGGTTACCTCCATCTTAATATAGACTGCATGCTACTTTTAGAAAAGTTATTGAATTTTTGGTTTTTAGGGACAGCTGCCATAAGACTCATGTGATGTTACTGAAAGAAAGACGCAATAACAAAAAGAATATGTTACATTAGTTTGGTTTAAACACTTGAATCTGAATAGTTGATAAGAATGTGTTATTATCCTTCTACTGTGCATTGACAGAAGGCATTTGTCTGGAGAATTCACAGTGAGTGGGTGTGCTGATGTGATGATGCCCATGTGAACTGCACATAATCAAACTGCTTCTTTTTCTTTGGTCACCTGTAAATTGCTTTCTACTCGTGTGGACATAATAAACACATGTTGAACTGATACAAGGCAAAAACAAGTAACATCGCAATGACAGTGTTTCCACCTCTACCTGAAAGCTTCACCTCACAGCATCCAAATGTCATCATACATTAAACATCTACTAAAAATATTCACTGAAAAGTTAAAAATTCAGCAAGCTGTTTCCATTTCTGCACTTCAAATTTATGCATTTCAAATCTGCACTTTTACAGCCAACCCAGTCCTATCCAAAAATATGACAAATAATTCAAGTCAATTTGAATACAGAGTTGACATGAGTCCTTTTTTTCATGACATGCATTTCTAACAAAGACATTCCAATTTGAACCTGCAGCACATTTGTTTTTTCTTCATCTTTCTGTAATGTGTTGTTTCATGCTGTCTAACATGAATCATTGTCACAACAGCTGGTGTAGTTTAAACCATAATCTTTACCCACACGTTACCAAATGCGTTTAATGCCTAACCCCAACGGCACGTGGGAAAATGAGATGGAAGTCGCTTTTGTGATGGTGAAACTAAAAGCACCAGTACCCCAGAAGATGGGTGTAAACTGTGTGGTTAGAGTCATACTCTGGCCCTCCTTCGTCCTGACATGGACTATCAACCTTAGGGTTAAATATGTGTCGTGTGTGTGTGTGTGTGTGTGTGTGTGTGTGTGTGTGTGTGTGTGTGTGTGTGTGTGTGTGTGTGTGTGTGTGTGTGTGCACTTTGAAAAAAACTGGATGGTTTGTGAAAGAGTGCACAAAACAATAGTGTGTGACTGTATACTACATTACTTTGATGACATTTAGTGAAAATAGTTTAGATCCTTCTACAGTCAGCAGCACTACCTGCACTGGATCCACTGTCAAAGTGCTCAGGGCTGCCAGGTCAGGGCCCCCGCCCCCTTTCTCTGTTCCCCCCTTGTCTCTCATCCTCCCTACTAAAGGTCGAAGGTCACCAAGTCTTCGGAAGCATCCTGTGTGGTGATGTTAGGGGCCAGTGGTATGCTATCCAGCGGGACAAACACGCACACACACACACACACACACACAGTGTCGGACCTGAAAGGCTGGTCAGTCTGCTTGGGGGAACTAATTGTTTTTAGATGAGGCAACTTGAGGAGAGACTCCGGAAGGGAGGACAGGAGTAAAGAACTGCGGGAGAAGAAGAGGGAAGCACAGGGCTATAAATTAACGATGTGCCGGATATTCGGTTTCCACATGGGTTTTGATGAGAAAACTTTAGCTTTTTTTCTGTCTCTGGGCGCCCCTCAAATGGGCCACACACACACACACACACACACACACTTCAACCCAAAATGTATTGTGATGCATTTTCTAAAGTGTCCAGTTGTGCATCTAGTGAAATTTCAATGATACCCACCTCTCACAGCCACTCTGCAAAACAAACCACTCAATAAGCTGGAGGTAATGGAGACTGCAGGTCAGGCTTTACGGCAATATCATTACCATACACACACGCACACACTCACACTCACAGTCCCATTGTCTGGGCAGTACTTATTAGTGCCCATGCTAACAGAGTTTGTCCATAAGTGACCTTAATTAAGTGGCTAGCACCATTAGCTGCAGAGCTAAGAGGCTAAGAGCAATCCATCTGCATGTGAATGTGTGTGTTTTTTATGATAATGGCTTTGTTGAGGTGTGTACCAGAATACTAATGACCGGCTGCAAGCAACCCAAAATGGATAAATAGGCAGTTGAAGTTGAGTGCTGAAGAGGGGATGGTTTAGATAAGTTACTCATTGTGAACAAGACAAAAACAGGGAGCAATGCCGAGGGCTGCTTTAAATGCAGGTTACCCCCATTTACAAGCACAAATGCAGTCACACACACACAGGCATGGCACTCAGCACTTTAAGCCCCATTCAGTTTGCCCTATCATTTTTATTAGCTATGAAAACAAGGATCTGAATCTAATCTTATCAAGTTTTTGAGGCATAAAATAATTGTGTCATTGAAATATTAATAATGACAAAAAATAGAGAGGCCTGTAATCACTGCCAGTCACTGTAACATACTGAATATACAACTATTTCCACCTACTGTCCAAAAATATAAAGTGTCAGCATTATGTTGATGTTAAAAATCCTCCCCTGATGTTTTGGCTCCGTCTCCTCCCTCATTGTTTGTGTTGATGTCGCTGTAGCTAATGGATTCTCGCCCTGCTCGCTCGTAAAGCTGCTAAACTGGGGTCACGCGGTCAGAAGTCACGGCTTCTTCTTTGATGTGACCCTGACATCCTGGGAGGAAGAGGAAATGGAGGAGGAAGAGGATTCTTCATGGATTAGTGGTTAAACACCGCACACTCACACACACTTGGTGAGGTTCTCAACATGGCTAAATAATCAATCACAACACTTTCACTGAAACACACACACACAAGAATTATGACTCTGTCTCTTTGTCTCTCACACACACACACACAACTCTGTCTCCTAAAAATTACGTCTGTAAACACCTACATTGTTTCCACAGGTTAACCATGACTAACCCGCTCTGATCCCTAGTCATGAGTGAATGATTGACAGTTATTCTAACCAACACAGGCTCAATTATCAAATTATTGTTTTGTTTTAATTTAGTTTGTCTTACATGTTAAAATGAATAGGAGTGTGAACTTCCCGTCAGAGGTGAGCGATGTGTTTTTCTCATCGCAGCGCTCCTCACAGCTGGAGCTTCTAAACAACCTCTCTGCTACTCTCCACACACAGTCTCATCTCACCTCTCACCTCCTGCTTTAAAGCAATTCAACATATTTAAATTCATTAGTGGAGCAATAGAGGAAAAACTCTATGTGCTTTACATTACACACACACACACACACACACATGCAGTAAGTGGGGCAGATTACATTCTCCCCAGGACTTGACTTGCATTAAAGTTTAAATGTGTTCAATTTGGACGGTCCCAATATTAGAGTGGAGTATCATTACCCACCTTATTGGATGAGCCTGAGCAGAATAGATTTCTACTGATGAGATGAAGAGGCCTCAGGCACACACACACACACACACACACACTCATTCACACTCACCTCACTACCGCTCACACGCATGTGGGCATGTGAACAGATGAACAAAGACCTGGGTGGTATTTTCTATCTACAGCACAGAAATGTTCATATGGAAGCACAAAACAAGCTGAGTGAATTAAAGCACTGAAAACAGCAGTGTGAGCGATGACTGAGGATTCTTGTGCAGGGCCTGGACGTCTGCTTTCTGCCACACAGCAAATACATGCAGTGTTACATAGGTGGCATAGGTTTGTGTCAAGTTAAGATGCATAGTCAGGGTCTAAAAGTGTCAGATATGTAGCAGAAGGTACTGAGTATGTTGTTGTAAGTTTTCATTAAATAAAGTTCAAGAAGATTACGTTACCAACAGGAATAGATGACATGAGACTGTTAATGTTGCGACCATGATGGGTTTTTCTAGACCTGTCTTAAAGTGTTTTACACCTAAACCTGACACATCAGAGAGTGCAGTTGATCTCAAACAAGGAGCCAGACAGCAGGGCAAAGTGAAAGTAAACAGCAAGTGACAACAACTTTTGGTGCAAAGTGTTACTGCGACCAGATGAGCTCTGAACCTGTGTTTCTGAGTCCAACTTTAACCCCTCCACCTCCAGCCTCTTATGGGTGTAAACAATGAATCATTGTCATATGAGTGACACTTACAGTGTGAGGTGTCTACACCACTGTCCACAGCCTGTTCTTATATTTATTCAAAGCATTTCCACTGACTATATTTGTTTATTTTTCTACCTCTGTCATACTGGACGCTCTTCATTACGGTAAATCAGATGCACTTATAGCTCCAAGCCATTTATAAGCACAAAACGACTTTCTTTATTGCCTCTGTTGCTTCTTTTGCCAATCAATGCAGACACTCGTAGTGCAGAACAGTGTTATCTGCTCTCTCTCTGTTCCCCTAATCACTGCTGTGCCTCTCTGGATGCTGTCCTCTCACAGATTCAACATGTGTGGGTTTAATGAGGTGAAGTGTTGCACTGTACTGCCCGTGCTTCAAGGTTGTGTTTCTGTGCTTGGCTCGTTGTTGTTTCTGCGGCACTAATTAAAAGTGCTCAATAAAAATTAAATAATTAAGCAAAGCTTCAGTGCATATATTGATGTACTTTCACTTTCACGTCCTTATGTAATTAATTACTGTGCACTTTTCTTCTAAAAGTATATTTTTTAATTCTGGTTTTACATTTGTTTCCACACTGTCAACCTTCTGTCAGTATGTTTATGTGTGTTATATCCACATTAGAGGATGTTATCATGGATGTAAAGCCAAGTCATTGTTATTTAGTGATATATTCGATTGTCTGTAAATTTATTAAGTGCAAATATAAATCAGTGGGAGACAATAATAACATGTTTTATTTACCTTTTACAGCATTAATAAGCAGGTTTTTCAGATGTTGGATTCTCTCTGCAGCTGCATATAACTGTGC
The DNA here is from genome assembly GCF_900634625.1 of Parambassis ranga. NCBI lineage: Eukaryota > Metazoa > Chordata > Actinopteri > Ambassidae > Parambassis > Parambassis ranga. The sequence goes on along the minus strand of NC_041022.1, from coordinate 20,020,266 downwards.
ATACTATGTGACGGGGGGTCATTTTAAATAGGACTAAGGCTTTGAAAATGGGAGTCGGTGTTACATATAGAGATCACACACAGTGACAGATCAGTGTGGACTGGATAAGGAAGTCTTCAGCAGGACACAGAAATGAACTCTTCTCAGCCGTCTCCTTCACTTTTTATCCACTTAGAATGGCAATGAAGCAATGAAGCGGTGGTTTTGTCCATTCCTCACCTCCTCCACTGTCTCACACTCCACCTTTTAAAAATAATATCTTCTTTTTTTCTGTTTCCAGCCTCCCTCCATATGCCCACTCCCCTCCCTCCCCAACTATTATCTTTTGGTCTCCTGCCTCCCCCTCCTCCCCCTCCTCTGTCTTTCTTCCTTCTTTCATTTGTTCTCCACTCTTTCGTTCCCTCTCCTCACTTTGAGCGAAATAGATTTTCAATTACTTGCTGAGTGCCTGGAAGCTTCTATATTTCCCAACCTGACCCCAATACAGCTGAAGTGACACCCCACGCACCAGAAACACACACACATATATCGACACAATACACACACACACACACATCTGATACACTTCCGCCTCCACTTACAGCCTAATGGAGTGGAGGAGAGGCTGGAGAATGTCTTCAGTGTCCCAGACAAACCCGGTAAACTACCTGACACACACATACACACAACCCCCCAAGACACACACAATATGGAAACGCTGCAAATGTGAAATTCTCACTAGCAAGATAAAACTTTGGTTGAAAATAAAGTAAATAAGATGATAAAATAAGATAGATATGTTGCTTAAAAGCCACAACAGACTATGTCAGTTTTGTTTTGTTTTTATGACTTGTGTCATGTGTTTGATATTGAATGTACGAGACAAATTCTCCCCAGATACAATCATGACTGGTCCCACCAAGCTGTGGCAACAGATAAGACGAAATGTTCAAGATGTTGTTCGATGGGCCAAACTAAATAAATAAATAAATTAGAAATGTGGTGCCATAACTTTTAGAACAACACAGTGAGTACCTCTCACCTATGTCCTTCTCACACAGGTGTACAGATGTTTCATGATAAGCATGCAGAAATAAATCACAACTCATAACACAACTAAAACATGTGCTGTGCTAACATCATTTCACATGAGTTTTCTAATCATCAATTAGCTTTTTTAACACCAGTAGCTAACACAATGTATCATTAGACCACAGGAGTGATGGCTGCTGGAAAAGGGCCTCTGTATACTTTGTATATATTCTATTAAAAATCAGCCTTTTCTAACTAGAATAGTCATTTACCACATTAACAATGTCTAGACTGTAGTCTGATTACTTAAGAAAAATATAAAAAATAAAGACATTTGACATGTGACCAAACTTTTGAACAGTAGTGTATTTTCTGTAGAATACATGTTGTTTCTCATTTTCAATCACAACAACACACCAAAGATCCATCCATAAATACATGCTATGAACAAAAAAAGCCAATGCAATAAAAAGACTTTATGCCACTACATCATCCTACTGCATCGTTCTTCATTAAATACATGATTTGAAAGTAAAACACATTGCTTATTGAAGTTATCATGGTGTGAAGGGTACAGTGTAAACTGCATCCATCAGAGGGATCATCTCTTTGTTTTGTATTTAAAAACCATGAAACCTGAATCTTTTGAACTGTGAAAGACTTAAATCCAAACAAAACATAAATCAACCTGCAATGTTATCATTTTATAATAAAGCCTCTAATCTGAAGCAACAACAAATATCACACTGTGACAGCTGACTTTTTTTTTCTATTGTTAAAAAGCGTAATTTAATCACTTCCACACATTGCACTTATTATAGAGCTAATTCAGATGGAAAGGCCGCACTTTAAATACAGCTGCTTTATAATGCTGGCTCAATTACCACACACACACACACACACACAGACACACACGCCAATTTCATTAAGCAGTTTGTGCCTCTTAACATGGCCTCTCCTGGGTGTTAGTGAATGGGTTTCCGTATTAAACAGAGGCAGAGGTCAGAGGTCAACAGCCTAATGCCTTATCTTCGATGCACCATGGCCAACCTTATTACCGAAGGCTTAGAAAATAAATACGCACACACGCACAGAGGCAGGCATACATGCATATGTTGTTCACACACACACACACACACACACACACACACACAAAGCCAGTGCTGCACATTAAGAATGCCAGGAGGTGAGATGTTCGCCTCAGGGCATGTTGAGCGCGTGGAGCAGCGCACGCCAGCTACATACACACACAAAGTGACTTTCACTTATAGCTTCTCAGGACACTGTGTGGGTTACAACATGAAAAGCTTCAGTTCCAGGTGGTCAGACTCTATTAAAGCTGCTCACTCTTGTAACAGAGCTCTGACACGACCTTTACAACCAAAAAATTACTGTCATGTGGTCCTGGCATTACAAATTACATTGTAGTAAGACCTTACCCAGGCTTGAGAATCACTTGGTGTAACGTGATTTTAATTATATTTTTAAGCTATTTTGTGTCAAATTAAAATTGTGGATGCATCTAAAAATGCAACCGCAACAGTACAAGTCAAGTATTTGATGTAAATTTGTCTGAATGGTGAAAATAAATGCCAAATAGGAGAGTTTCTCAAAATGTCCTGCTAATTTTGGAAATCATGTCCCTGAAGAAATTAACGTACCAAGCCGGGGTGCACATTTATAAAATGTGTGTGTGTGTGTGAGTAGGCGTGGTGCTGCTTTGTTAAGGCCTGAATGAGTTGTTGATGGGTACAGCAGCTTGGGTCTCTCAGGGGATGAAGGGGGAGATTGGGGGGAGGGGGGTGGGTAAGTTGATAATTGCAGGGGAACTTGGACTCAGTCTGTCAATGTGCAACCCTCCCCACCGCACCCCACCACCTCCACCCGCCCAGCCTCCCTGCCCAAACACACACACACACTGTCTCACACACAGCAGCTCTCCCTTTGAAGGGGAGGTCCCTTGATTAGGCCACTTAAACACAGTGTCCCCCCTCTCTTTGTCTGTCTGGCTCTCTCTGCGTCTGTCACCCTCGACTCTCCCTCTTCACATCCAGCTCTCTGACTTCCTCTCAGAGCACTTTCATTTTTTTACAGCTTCTTTCTTTTTCACCTCTTTATTGCCTCTCATCCCTTTGGACTACTGTATGTCCATACATCGGTGTGTGTGTGTGTGTGTGTGTTGGGGTGCAGGGTGGGGCGTCAGGTCTCAGCTGCCGTTGTGTGTGAGAGTGAATTACACGCTGTAGCACCGTGTTGACAGGAGCAGCTGGACATCAGTGAGCCGTAGCGGCCAGTCTTGTATGTGTATGTGTGTGCACATGCATGTGTGTGTGTGTATTGTGAACCGCAACCCAACACAGAGCTGACACCTTCTGGTCAGCAAGGGCAAAAACAGCCTGCAAATACAAATACCCATTTTTTTCATACTTTAATATGAAAATCTGTGACGATGTTTTCAGGAAATAAACAATCATAAAAAATGTTCCTTCTTACTGTTAGTTATTGAAATACAGTGGAAAGGTTTCACTATAGATGCTCTTTAACAGTTAACTTTAAAACTTGAAAATAAGAGACACATAAGTAACTTTTACCTCTAAAGCAGTGCCTGTTCTCCTGGCCGTGCACAGGTTTTCAAAGCAGGTAGGCATCTGCCACAGCTGCCTCAGTGTCTTCTGTGTTTTTGTGTAATCCCACACTGACTCCATGATGTTCCGATCAGGACTCTGCAGGGACCGCGCCATCTGTTGCTGGACTCTTTGGTTTTGTTGTCACAGAAGAAAGTTTGACACCTCTATGATGGTGTATGATGCTAAAACAAAACAAAACAAAACAATCACATGAAGATTTGACCAGAAATATTTCAGATTAAACAACATTCATAAAAGTGTATTAAAGACGGACTTCTCATCATATCATAGCTAAAGTATTTGCATAGTTTGACCTTCATTTTTGGAGTAGTCGTTTTTCTAGATTTCACCTGTTATCTATTAAAAAAATGACGTTTTTATATATATTTTTAACTAAAATAGAGTGATTTGAAACACTTGAGACCACCACAATCATTCTATTTGAGCACTGCTAAAAAGCAGGAACTAAAAAATAGGCCATGATGGGGGAAAATAACACATTTTAAAAGAGAAGAAGAAATGTATAAAGGAGAGAAATATGCAGGAGAAGGAAAAAGGGATGAAAAAAGGAGGAGAGGAGGTATATGGAGTAATGAGTGTGGAGAAGCGTGCTGGTCTCTGGCTGGTCGTGAGGCCAGAGACAGAGTTTTGTCACTGCAATCTCACACTCTGCTTCTGTAATGACTCGCCTGGAGGCACAAATGATTTCCTCCACTGGTGTTACTATTGCTAGAGTCACCACAAAAGCAAGAGAGAAAGGTTTCAGAGAGGCGGGCATGGCGGGATGGGACGGGAGGGGCGAGTTTGAAAAAGGAAAACCAAGAGAGGAAGAACAAAAACTGATTAATGATTCTTCATCATTTAAATCCACAGTAATCTCTTTTCTCCGCAATGATTCCAGTTATATTTAGATATGTATACTTTAACTTCTGCTGCCATTTAGAAAGTCATTTCCAGGCTGTTTGTCCAGCTGGGCTTGCCGTAGGTGCAGCCTAAAACCGCAGGTCTTGTGCCACAATTTTCCATCCACAGACCTTCAAAAATATCTCCTCGCTCCACCTCTCTGTCTTTCCACTGCTGTTCCTTGGCCCCCCTCCTGGTTCCCCCTTCCTGCACAGGGACGTGTCATAAAGACATCATCATCACTGTTTGAGGGCAGAGGAGGAGAAGCAAGGGTGACATGATGATCTATCTGCCAGTCACTTCTCTGTGAGTCTGTGTGCAGCTGAAACGACACAACAGACAAACTGTGGAGTTAAGCAGGGAGCTCACCTCTAAGTCATTTATGTTTACATCCAGGGACTTTAAAAAAAACATAAGATATCTTAAGGATATATATTTATTTTATCTTCAAGTAGCTCCAGCACTGTTATTTTTGACAGCACTGAAGCCCGTCACGTCCCACATTGTGAGACAGTGGTGTCCATAAAAAAATGCAAAAAGCAAATTACTTATAATTACACCAATATATCTGTAAATGAAAAAGAAATGTAGATTTTCATTTATTTGTTTTTGCTTCCTCTTATATATGCTTTTATTTATTTGTTTTCTTGTTTAATGTGACATTAAGTTATGATTCATATTATATTTCTTTTCTCCTGTATTTCCGTTTCATTGTTCTGACATGTACGGCTACAGCAGAGCAGGGATGTGCTGGTCCTGGCTGGCGGGTTCTTTCTGTGAGTTCTCCTGTTACCCAAACGTTTAGTGTCCAGTTTTCTGTCTGAACTAAAAAAGCCTCCACACTGAGGATGAGCACCACTCTGCTGAGGAATCAGTGAAGCATGTGGTAAACACAAAGGCTGATGTAGTTGTGCCACATTCACTGTCTTATAGCAGCGGCAGCATATGATTTGGCAGGTGGGCAGTGAGAGAGGAAGAAGGGGGGGGCAGAGAGAGAGAGAGGGGGGAGAGAGAGAGCATATACATCACTTCATCCTTAATTAGCTGTCATCAGCTTCTCTCCTCAGAGGAACCAGAGACTAATAATTAATGATCAAAGTAAAGTAGAGTCACTCACACCCTTTCCCTCTGTCAAGAAGAAGAATTAACAAAGAGGAAAACAGTTGATTTGGTTAGAGAGTAATGAAATCTGACTAAAAGAAGTGCTGGTTTCAAACTAACAAGGGACCTTATAGATTAAATAAATGACTCATCAAAAACCAACTGAAATAAGGTTAAGAGGCATTTCCACACCCTCGGGTTACCAAGGTAACCTGTGCTCCCTGCCTTCCAGATTATTATTGCTTGTTTGGTGTAAGACGAGCCATGAGCATCCTCTTTATTAGTCCAGCTTTCAGCACACGAGGCCAGGATTAATGCCCCCGCTGCCTCGTCTGATGATGTGAGCAGGATCCATTTTTACAAGACAAGAACATGCCAGGAAAGGCATAGCAATGTTTTAACAAAGCCTGAGCGTCTGTGTAGACAAGAGCAGCTAATTAGAGAAGAACACAGTGTAAGTGGGCATATGTGCACTGGGGGACCAGTCAGCCAACACACGACAGGAAAGCACCGCGGGGGACGCAGGCAGGCAGGCGACTGACCAGCTCTGGAGCCAATATGGAACCGCCATGGAGGCATGTTATGGTCTCAGCGCCCCGAGCCCCTGGCACGCTGTCCTGAAGCCCTGTTTGTAGAGGCGGGGAGGGGTGGAAGCTGCAGGTTTTACAGACCCCACCACAACCTGTCCTCTCTCCAAGACTGGACCCACTCTGAGATGTGTTTGTGTGCACGCCTCCTCTTAAGCTGCTCTTAAGTGCTTTAATTGGATTATCCTTAATGAGTAAACAAACAACTACAGCAGCAAAATAATAAGCAGATGAATAAATGTGTCAGGAAGCCCTTCGCTGTTCTTCCTCTATCAGCTCTCTCCGTCCTGCCCCCTTTGTACTCAAACCTTCGCTCATTTAGCTCCTCTCAAGTGTAATTATCCTGATTAAGAATGATTCAAAAACACTGCTGCTACAGAGCCGTGTGTAAGTGTGTGTGGTTCACACACTCAAATGAGACAGGCGGTCTTAAGTGGCTGCTTTGAAGTCTGCGATGAGCCTGTGATTAGCCCTGTGATTTATTGACAGGAGATAGAAAAGGAGACGAAAACGACAAGGAGCAGACGAGCTGAGGGGGAGACGCAGAGCAAAAGCAAACAAACGGAGAATTCTGAAATGACATCTGTTAATATTATTAGAACATTAATCTGTGCTGATGACACAGATGCTTAAGCCATCTCCTTCTGTTATTGTGAGGAGAGGAGAGGAGAGGAGAGAGTAAAAGAGGTACAGATGAGAGGGGAAGAGAGGATGGCATGGATGACACAGAAGAATGGAGGAGAGGAAATGAGGAAAGGAGACAGGACCAGTGAGCAAAGCACTTTACTCTTTTAATTCCAATTTATGGGCTATAAAAAGGGCCATTTCCTAAAAAAAAAATCTATACAGAAAAATCAAAGCCAAATCATTTCATCACTTTCTCTGGCCTAATTGCAGCCATATGCAGTTTTAAAGGCTATTCTACCTTCTAATGGTTCCCCCGAGGAACAAGGGGTTAATTGCTGCAGCTGGTGATGTAGCTCTTCAGTCCTAAAGAGGTGAGATTTCTCTCTCTGTCGATCACTTTTCTCTTTCTCTCCATGTCTCTCCTCTGGGAGTAACAGTCTGATATGTTGTTAAGGAGCCTTTTTAAAAACAAAGCTCATTGTGGTGCATTACAACTTGAACCTTATTTTTCCAACAGGAACACACTGACTGACACTAATCCTCATTTCACAGTGACACTCAACTCACCAGGTTCATTTGTTAAGACTGAAGTGCTGCCACATAATCATCCTGTCACTACCTTATTTGTGTTGTAGAGCAGTGAGTAAAAAAGTGTAACCAATGTTGTCGTTAGACTGAGAGCCGTGCCTCTAGTGCAGATTATAAAAGACATACGACATCTGTTTTGAGTTGTTCACAGCATGTTCCTCTGTGACAGACTCTCCCACAGTGCCAGCTGAAGAAACACTGGTGTTGGTGTGAGTGTGTGGAGGGGAGGGTTACATTTAAAATGTCACAACAGATTACAGAATACATGCTATTGAATAATATTGGCATTATTGCATTAGATTACACAGAGTAAGTAACTTTTGAATTAATAATAATAAACAGTGTTTCATGGGGCGGTCAGGAAGCGAGCTACAACACTAACAGGCTAATCTGAGGTCATAAAACTAGCTCCCAGGTCAGCAGGTTGCTATCCCCGACTGAATGCACACCATATAAATGTTACTTTATATACTACATATACATTGTGTACTACATGTAAGTAGAAGTAAGCACTTGTCTTGTTCACAGCTAAAGTAAAGTCACACTGTGTCAAATAGATAACAAATGCATCAGATTACATTTGCTGATGAGTAATTAGTAGTAATTAGAGCTTGATTACATCGTTAAAGCAGAACCATCAAAGTCTGTATGGCACACTGAGGCAACTGCACTTATTTCTGCATGTTTTTCGCCTTGCTGGCTCTGACGGGGTCTGCAATGAAACGAAATTAGACATCAGGGCCATGATTCAGCAATCTGTTCACAGGCTGGCCAGTTTCAGTTTAACTACAACAAAAATGCAGCTCATAATCTGCCAATATGTCTACACATGGCTCAGGGTGTATCTCCAGATTAGTATAACAGCACAGTGAGTAGAGTAAAATCATGTTTGTGAGATTTTAATCCAGTGGTCTGAGTTTGGCTGGACTGATCCAAACAGGTGGATGATCCAGAGGGGGGGAGTGTTCAAAAGATAGGAAGCAGAGACACAGCAAACAGGAGGAGGGGGGGAGATGGCTCGTGAGGTTTGTGAAGGTCAGTGAAAGTCACGCTTGCAGAGAAGGCGAGAGAAGGATGGAGAGGCAGTTTAAGGTGGAGGTCCTGAATGCTACGCGAGGCCTCCATTCCCACAACTGATTACCAGATAAACAGAGACAGATGAAGCAGACAGGCAGCGGTGGCGAGGAGAGACGGCGGTGAAAATAGAGAGAGATTACATGGATATATGGAGCGAGAACAAAGAGCAGGAAGGAGCAGGAAGTACAATGTCAGAGAGAGGGAGAGAGACCAAGGGTTGAACCCGTCTCAGCTGTGAGGGGCACCTGTTCACGGTTGGACCACCTCCTCCCGCCAGCCTTAATCAAATTTACCACAGAGACAGACTGTGACGACGCCCCCCTCTAACAAGAAACCCACTGTGTGTTACATCCAAATAATCCCTACCTCTAGCCAGGTTCACACTGTGTGCCACTTCCAAAGGTGTCCCACCTCTAACTACACAGCCATGCCAGGTTGCACCGAAATAATCCGCTCTCTAAACTCTAATTAACTGGCTGATATTCTGACATGGGGGGACTGGTACTGTCCACCTATGGACAGCATTTGTTTACATAGCACCATAATTCAGGTCAGAAAGTATCTAAATTGTGTATGTGTGGTACTATATGTCACCTGCATGCCTAATCTTGCTAAACAAGATGCAGAAATAATCTCCCTTAGTTTTTTGTCCTTAATTTCACTAAAATCACTAAAGTTCACAGACAGGAAGTCTTCATCCTACTTAGCTCTCTGTCCACAAACATTTTGGCAGAGCTGATGAACAGAGGGAAGATCAATGGGGCTGATCAATCAAAACACACAAGTCTTTTCCTGAATACAGAACAAGCTGTTTCATGGGAACTTAGTCGTAGTCGTCTCAGATGTAGCCAGTCAAATGTCAGTGGATAAGCTAGAATTATTAAGTGTTGGATTTTGTTAGAACAGGTGGAGATAAAAACAAAACAAGTGGCCTGGACATTGATATTGAGCTATAGCAGCTAGTGGCTAACAGAGACCCTGTAGGGAGCGTAAACAGTATGCCCACAAACCTACACACACGTATTTATTACCCACTGTTCTCCTCGTAAGCTTGTTTGTCAGTATTGATTTAGTAGAAAAGGCAACATTTATTCAAATGTCTAACCTATTTTTTGTGTGTGTGACAGTTTACCAGGGATTTTTCCATCACTGTGTATAGGTGCTGTGTGCAAACATCACCAAACCTTCCTCACAGAAGTGGCAGTGAAGAAAACAACTGACTTTGTAACGATGATGTGCACCATGTCAAGGAGAAAAAATTAAAAAACAAATGACTTTTTTATTTTTCCAGGGTGTTAAAATATTTCCACTTTTCCTAAAAATGTCACATGCTTTATAACCCTTTCCTTCTTTCTCCCATAGATGAGTCACAAAAGTCCTCTTTCCTCCTCAAATATTCCTCACCTCTCCAGTGACTACACTAAAACAGCCAAGAATCAGCATTCAATCTTGTTTCCCTTTCCTTTAACAGCCATTATCTGCACCTCTGTGTTTGTCTTACTCGTCATTCCTCTTCATTATTTCCTACATAACAGATTGACACTACTCACCACAGCCGACAAAATGTATTAATAGCATTTTTCTTGTAGATATGATTCAATCCATCATCACTCCCCTCCCTCTCCATCTCCTACTCCTATCTCTGTTTCTCGTTCAATCTGTCGTTCCCTCTCCTCCCACTCTCTCTCTCTTATAAGAGAGAGAGGTGTCAGTTTCAGTGAAACAACTTAATTCTGATGTCAATGAATTAATTAGATGTGTTAATGAGCTAGCGACAGCTAACCCAAATTAAATTAATACCGTAATGGCCTCAGACAGCGAGAATTAGCTCCCATTTCAGTAAACGCTTTCTGGAGTGTACACAGCCGCCAAGGATAGTCACACACACTTCTACACACTGACACACACTCACACAGCTCAAACAACATCCATCCCCCCGAGCAGATCACCATCCAGATGTAATTAACTGACTAATTACAGGAGCTCTCGCTCGCTCCCCCCCTCTCCTCTCTTTCTGACTGTCTGCCTCTCTCTGCCTGCTGTCTCGCTCCGTTGATTTGACCCTTCAGAGACTGGAGTTTATGTTGTTTCTTTACAGTTTGGCTACTTCCGCCATGTTTGTTTTGGTTTCCCTACATATAGCTCTAAAGAAGCTCATAAGTGGTTGCTTAATGTCTAGCTGTCAGTGTAGCTGTGTTCTTCCTTCCTCTGGCTCCTCTTGTCATCACACTTAAAGTCTCATTACACACAACAGGCCTGACTTAAAGGCTGTTTAGTCTGCCATTAGCTCTAATAGTGACTCCTCCACAGTTTCCACGCTCCAGTGGGCCTGCTGATGGGAAGCACTACCACCAGACTACTAATCTGATCTCTGAGGCACAAAATGGCTGCTGCGTGAGAGTTGTTGGTCAGCCAAGGAGGAAGATGGTGTCATATGTTTCAGCTCTTGGTATTATTGATTGTTCCATTCAAACAAATCAACCCATCAGAAACGGTTCCAACTGTTACGGTAACGGTTCCATTCAGAGCATTCATGATAAATCACTTCTGAGCATCACACCATGTCACCATGAGTGCAGCCTCTCTCTGGTTGTAGAGGTCAACATGAGTTTTTGAGTCTTAGGTTCCTAGTCAGACTTTATTCATCCAGACCTGCATGTGTTGCCAGCTGAACACTGGCCAGTAACATCAGATCTCTGATGGATTCCTATACTGGCAGAAGTCAACACAGTTATTAAAATGTATGACAGGAAGGCCTGAATAGGTTCAAAGACTAGTTACTAAAACAAAGAATAAGGTCTCAGGTTTATGGCATTTAGTGGGATTCATCTTCCAGGACCATGAATACAAACCCTTACTGATTTAAACCTAAGAGTGTTTAAAGGTAAATAAAGTCAGCAGTTGTGACATATTTCCTCCCACAAACGAGCAGTGACAGTAGTTTTTCTGTTGCATGACTTGTGGACTGGAAGGTGTCGGTAAATCCACCACTCAGTTATCTCCTTCTCTCTTCTTTCCTTTGTGGTCGCTCTCACCTGGTTGTGCTGTGAACTGGCTGTGAACAACACAAATTGAACAGGTTATAATCCACTCAGAGACCTCGTGACGGTGTGTTACCGCTCGATGTATGTACATTCGGTACAGTATGTGTGTTTGTGTTTGTACAGTGGGCCTGTCTGCGTTAGCATGAGCATTTTCCTGGGGTGAGACTCTGCAGGGAGCGAGCTTCTCTCACAAACACCATCTGTCAACAACAGGCTCACCTGCTAGCAAACATTTAGCTCAGGAACCATCTCGCCTGCTCGTTTCTCTCTCACTCTCTCACACACACAAACACACACACACACGTAATACAATTCAGTAATGTCAAAGCAGAGAATAATGTAATTTCCCACTTAGTCCACTTGACAATCTCACCTGCTTTGCAGCCTGTCTGATCTCTGAAGAATATATGTGTGTGTGTGTGTGTGTTTGATGGAGGCAAAGGCAGAGGGATAGAAACAGACTGAAGGGACACAAAAGCACAAAACAGAACATTTGACACCTTGTGTGAACATGAAAATTGGTGGGAGTAAAAAGCAATATGCAGAGTGGGGAACAAGTGAGGGAGAGGGTGAGAAGGAGATGAAGACAGGAGGGGGGAGACTATTACCTGAGGTGTCTGACTAAATTAACTTCTCATCATCACTAATTAGCCCCTTGTTCCTGTGTCCCCCCCAGGTTAACACTACCTGTATTATTGTGTTTGTGCTTGTGTGTGTGTGTGTGTGTGTGTGTGTGTGTGTGTGTGTGTGTGTGTGTGTGTTCATTTTGTCACTTGGGATTGGCAGTCCCTTCAGATAAAGGACACCTCTCAGTTGTGTGTCCTTATTTAAAATGTCTACATTAAGTTATCATCATACACACATGCATGTGCGAGTACACATGAAAGCATCAATAAAACATATTTATACATATTTTGTAATTACATACTAAGTCAATATGTAGACTCAATTATTGTGCAGTGACAAATGAATGATTTACTGCTACTTCAAACAGCATGTTTGGTTTGGCCCAGAGTATTCTGAGGTCAGGAAAAGATCACGTTTTGACTGAAAACAGATCAAATCTCCCTTTTGCAGCAAGTGTTTCTGCAATTTTCATGGCTACTATGGTGACAAGTTTTTGGTCATTATACTATACATGTGAATACAACAGCTTATAGATACATAACCCCTGGTCACCTGAGGATAGGCTGAAAATATCACACTGTTGCATCCTTATAGTTTAAAAATCTTATTTCCTTTAGCATAAGGATAAGGATAAGGGATCAGTCAGAGGCTTCGCTGACAAATTGTCAAGAGCAAATAACGCATAAATGAGAGCAGAGCAGGAAGAAACTGCTGATGTTTTTCTGTGTCATATTAAGTTATGATATCCCTGCTGTAATGGTGTTAATGATTTTTGGTAAGGTATTTTTGCACATTAATAGTTGCCAGTGTAAATTCTTTCCATATAGTCCACTGGAAAAAACATGACATTATTGTTTATGACTGTTTAGGTTAAGAGATTAATAAACAGCAGTGTTTTAAGCTAAGAAAGCATGCTCAGAAGGACAACTTAGCACTTCTACTGTGAGTATGTCCAACATCTTAATTTGTGTTTTCAAGTGTTAATATTAGTGATACGCAGTGAGCTCTACAATGCACACTGCAGTGAAAATAATAAATATATGTCTCAATGAAATGAGAATGCTTATGGGAGAGCAGTGAAACCCATCCAGCAATAAAACCCCTTAATTAGCTTGCTCCATCCTTCTGTTGAAATAAGGGTTTAAGTTAAGTATTTCTCATATTACCTTTGGTGTATTACTGAATTGTGACAAAAGACACTTGTGCTATATATTTCTGTGCACTGTACGAATGTGGAATAATCAGATTATTCAAATGCATGTTAATTAGAGTTGTTCCTTCAAAAGGTGGTATTATTCTGAGGGATAAAAGCCAGTCATCTCTGAAGATTCCTCTAATGCCACAGAAGAACCTGCGCTGACATAAAAAGAACAGCTCTGTCTCTTTTTGTTTTTGTTACATTTTTATTTGCACCAATTTTCCCTTTTGTCTTCCCTCAGTGTTCTTCTGCTGGGACATCATTTGAACAGAAACAATAGCGCTGGATGAATAACCTGATATAATATATATTCATTGCATTTGAGAGGCAGTTGAGTTGATCCACTTGTTTGAGACACAACAAAGGTAGCTTCCGCTCCTCTGTTATCCTCTCTGCTCCCAATCCTTCCTCCATGCCTCCTTCAATAGTTTTTGCCTGTTCGTTCCTCCTTAATTATCTCTTGAAATCCCCGCTCTGTTTAAACCTTTGTCCTTTTCCCATGTGGAACCTATAAACAGGCAGCTGCAGCTTTCAGCAGAGAGCCAGAGGAGGAGGAGGAAGACAGAGGAAGAGGACGTCACTCAGGTTGATCGTCCTCTTCGTAAAAAAAAAAGCAGTTTTTATGTGCTTTTAACTTTTACCTGTGACAATATTAGCTGTCACACTTTTAACAAAAATTGGTCTCACGTTTAAACGTGATGACAGAGCAAACACACAGACAGCAGCAATATTAGCGTGCAGTGTAAAATAACAACAGACAAGCGTAGCTTTAACAGTCTCATTGCCAGAACAATTGTAATTACAATAACATTGTCTCGTAATCCTTCTAAATAGAAGCCAGGAACTAAATCGGTTTGATGACGGTGCTGCTCAGCTTAGTTGCCTTTCACCGGTTTGTATGGTAATCCTCATTAACAAAACACTAATCCCCCCCCCTTTTTTTTTGTTGCCATATTCACTCCTACCCCCCACCCCCCCACCCCACCTTTCCCACCACATGAAACTTCACCAAACTTCTCGTCCCACTTTAGCAGAGACCTTCTAATCAGCCCGGTGGAATCACATGGTGTGCTGGTGCTGACACAGGAAGGATTGGACACATCTTCCCCGTGTTTTCCTTTTTCTTTACAACAAGCTCACACATGTTAGAATCCTATCAGCGTTTCGCACAAACTGCTCTGCAAATGTTTAAACTTTCATGGTACATTATGAATTATGGCTGTTGTGTTCCCACATCCAGTCTATGAAACATGAAAACCTGTGTCGAACAAAGGATTCAGAAGGATCCCTGCTTGTCACTTGGCGCTGAGCGGCTGAGAAAGAAGAGGAAGTTCAGTTTTTCACTGTAATGATCAGTATGAGGATGATAATTATGATATTGATATTATTTGGGCATGATCTTTAGGGTAAACAAATGAAAATCTAATCTGGTGAAAAAGCCTGCACTCAATGATGATATTCTGCTACACCTTTCTGACTCAGTGAAAGCCATAATATTAATCTATGTGTAAAATCATAAATCGACCTGTAGGAACGTCCTAACAGGAACAATAAGCAAGCACCAACCTTCCATAATGAAACACCTCTATAGTGCTGCTGTTTTTCAGCTGCTAAATTCCACAGTACCAAATACCTACCCTTGACCAACCTACAGCTGTAGATTCCTCACCCACAATCCTTTGCTTTCTAATTATTCAAATAACAGACAGGATGGAGAGCTGTGATTTGCCAGCCCTCTTCAATTTGTGTTGTGTTAATTAAAGAGCATCATCAGGTTCTCGTTAGTGATTAAACACCCGAGTGTGATTACTTAACTCAGCAGGACTCCTGACGAATCATCTGCCCCCTGATCCCTCCGAAGAGAGTACATGCCTGTGTGTGTGTGTGTGTGCATTTTGAATTTAGCAATGCTAAGACGCTAGCAATGGGAACAGATTCTCCCTCTCACGCTGCATGTCAATGCTGCAATGAACGCTGCATATGCAAAGCTGTGAGGACGGGTGTGTGTGTGACTGTGTGTGTGTCTGTGTGTGTGTGTCTGTGTGTGTGTCTGTGTGTATGTCCAGTTAGAAGGGATTTTTGGTTCACTTGCTGATGAGTTGTCTGAAGTAAGTTAATTGCCTATCAAGAGAGCAAGCCAGCTCTGCCTCTTGTGTACATGTGCGTGTGCGTGTGCTCATATTTGTGTGTTTATCAGGGCCTCTGTGTACAGGACTATGTCACTTCATGAGCTAATTGCCTATCAGAGGACTGCTCAGGTCCCTGTCCTTTGCATAGATCAGGTCTGTGTTTAAGTGCATGTCCTGGCTTGTGTAAGAGTGTGCGTATAGATTTGATTGTGTAGTAATTAAGTACATCTATTAGAAGATTAGATTCCCAAATGATATAATTTAGTGTTATTACTATTGTTTGTATACAGCATCAGTGAGTCACTGAAGTATATTCATAAGACTCACTGATCTGTGAGGACACACTCTCAAACTTCCAAAATGTGGACCTGTGTAGCCAGCAAGCCTGTTTTGTGATGACTCGGCCTGTAAAAAAAAAAAAAAAAAAATATTGTTCGGGATTGCTGGTTCAGCAAATTATTTGACACATCCCAGTTTGAAGGCTCTAGGTGTGAAAAGTCTCATTAAGAGTGACACCTGTGGACATTAGGGGAACTGCAGTCAGCACCATGTTGGTCGTAAGTATGCTACACTCCACAGTGCAGCATTCTGGGCATCGATCCAATCAGTGCTGTTCACTGTTGTTGTTATTGTTGTTTGTTTGTTTGTTTTGTTCTTAACATTATTTGTCACACATGTTGTGAAACTGAGAAGACAACATATATGATAAATAGTTAAACCCTTGCCTAGTTCAAAATAGTTTTACTGACTGGCATATTATTATACAGTAAGAAATTATAATAGGCTACCTATGCATGTGACTTGACTGATAGTTTTGACTGCAGAACATTTACTTGTAATGAAGTATTTTTACAGTGTATTAAGGCTACTTTTGCTTGTGTGTTCTTCCCAGCTGAGTACTTTACCTCTAGAGGCCTGAGATGCTAATTAAGATGAATCCACCTCCAGCCTGTCCTGTCCCCGCCCTTCTCCCACAGTCAGAAGCATTATGCAAATGAGTAAATAGAAAATCTCAGGCTGCACAGATCACAGCCACCACTGTCCCTCCTGACTCATGGTAATATATAGCATTTAATAACACGGTGTACAAACACACATACACAGAAAATCAATATCCATGATTTAATAATGCAGGGTACTGATCCAACTGCTTTCACAGGCCTTATTCCTGGCCACCAGAGCATCGCCACGACAACAGGCACCAGAATAATAGATCTGCTGTTAATGTGCTAATTGAATGCATGTGTGTGTGTGTACGTGCAATGAAGAAATGAGTTGGACATTTTTCATCTCTGGAATGATGAAGTAGGATTTAATAAACTAGCAAAACGCACGCACACACACACACGGATACCCGCAGCAGGTGAGCGTAGCTGAGTTGACACTTTGTCAGCACAGTGTAATTTGACATAATGAATGCAAGCATCGTTACTGCTGTTAATTGGCCAGACTAATTATACTCTGAGGACGTCATTAGAGAGAACCTGCCGCTCCGCTCAGTGTGTGCATTGCTGGGTGAGTGTATGTGTGTGCGTGTTTGTGTTTATGAGTCAGATCGGGGCAGACGGTGGGAAAGGTGCAGGGTGCTACACGAGACTAGAGGTGGCTTGAGTTCAGCATGAAGTGGAGCAATGCAGGTGGCCAGAGCTGAGGAAGGGTACAGTTTAGACACCATGAGGTGATGAGGGAAGGCATGAGGTTTGAGGTGTGAGAGCTTAAAAGGTCCAGGAAAGCAAGACAAAACTGTCTCACATCTCAAAAAGTTTGCTTATAATTCCTATTCTATAGTCAAAATTATTTGACCATGGCCATTAACTGACCATTTCAGTGCCTCATGGTTTATACGTAAAGTGGGTCAATAAGGACGACCTGCTATCACAGTGTAGGAAAAAACAAACCTGCTTGTACAGGCTAGGTGCTGCACAGTTTATGAATGAAACTGAGAAAAAAAAACTTCAATGACCAAATGGGATTCTCACAGTGAACATGCTGATGCCTCTTGGCTGAAACAGCATCAGTGGAGTATTTACTTAGCCAGCCATTATAGCTGAGAAATTTGAGCAAATTCTGAGAAACAATATCGTCTTGCAGTCCGCCAACAGAGAGGGAGGGGTGTGAGACTGTAACGGGGAAAACGTGTAATTTCCTAATTCTGATCCTGCAAGACAATCCGTCCTTATCAGTGTCTGATTCCCACATTGGAAGAAAAGTAGACGGAGAAGCTGGAGGCCATTTCTCTCTCTCACACACACACACACAGAAGAGAAGACAGAGGCATGAAATTACATAAAGGAAAGAGATACAGATAGAAAGGCTGAGAGACTAGTGAGAGAACAAACAGGCCTATCAAACGACCACAGACCCAGATAACAAGATAAGGCCTAATCAATCAATCCCTGCACACGGAGAGAGATTGCACTAAGTGGCTCATGAGTCCTGCTGTAAATTAAATCTGCACACTCCTTCAAGTAAGGCAGAATGGAGAGAGTGAGAGTTGGGGAGAAAAAGAGAAAGAGAGAGGGGGATAATAGAGGCTAATTTCATCAGCGCGGCCCATGATGAAGCTTTTACACGGTGGTTTGAGAGGCCAAACTAAAAGGCTGGAGGTTTGGTGATATTGAATATGAGTGGTGTGTCATGATTAGATTTGTAAGACGATAGCTAGGAATTAGATTATAGGGTCTAATGCGGATATCTGAAAGGGTGTCAGATCTTAAGGGTTTGGTGTGTGTGTGTGTCTTGAAATTTTCTTCCTGAAGAGAAGCCAACAGACAACAGTCGAACACGCTGTGTTTTACTTTGATTCACTCACTCACAGTATCATCCATCCTCATGTGTGAAGGCTAACCGTCGCCAGGCTACTAAAAAAAAAAATGACGTTCTGTGGAACAGACGTACCAGTGTTCCTCAGCATGATAAATCATCCTGCTCTCTAAAGCGTAATAAAGAGTGTGTTTCATTTGGAGCAGCTTCACTTTTCAGTCATTGGAAAAATGGCGTCACAAGGCAATAATTAAGCCTATTCAAATGTTTACTCTGACTTCAACTCTCTATTTGTGTGAGTGCGAGTATCAGCCATCTCCATCCGTGAGTATTTATCCAGGGAAAACGGTGAGTCAGCACAAAAATACCAAACATTAGTATAGACTAATTGTCCTGATGATGGACACGTCAAGCACGAGTGTGACTCCTGCTGTCTTCAGGACGTTGACAGAGCCAGACATGGAGCAAAAATACAGCATTCACCTAAAAGACCTTCTCAGCTAGTAGCAGCTAATGTTACAGTAGTAATATTAATGTTTAGAAACTGTGTAAAAGTCAATAAATATATGTAGAAGGATGAAGTTTGTCGTGTTGCATGTGTTTTAAACACTAACCCCGATCTTTCTGTTTGGTGCTTACACCTAAAGCTAGAGCTAAAAAAAAATGAAAAAGAATATGTTAGAATATATGTTAGAAGTTATATATATATAACTTCTTGAGATAAGAATTTAGTTTTGGCTTGTCACATTGCACAAACATCTTTTCCGCTCAAGTAATGCTGATGTTGGTTATCCAACAATCAACACTTAACAAGTGCAGTCAAGCAGATTTTTCACCCCGGACCCAATGTTCTGTCTGAGTTCTGCAAAGCATTAGACAGTTAAGCATTAATAAAGGCATTAGTCACAAGTGGCAGATGATGTCTCAATTTAAATGCAAACTTTGATTGCATTCTATCATAAGTGGAGCAATAAAGTCCACAAATGTACCTCAAAATACAGTTTTCTGAGTAAATAAATGTTACACATTCGGCATACTGTAAATACAGACAACAAATTTTTTAAAAAACTGTAATGGCAAGTCACAGCAAAGACCTCACAACACACACAGCAGTTGTTTGAGTGTTGTTTGGCAGGGAGTGTGGGCTAGAGATTCATGATTTTTAATATGCAGAACAGTTGAAAAGTGGGAAAGCAGACACACACACACACACACACACACCCAAATGAACTATGAAGATGTTTTTCCGTTCGTGTGGTGACAGACAGCAGCTAACACACAACAGATCGCTCCCAGCAGAGAACACAGAGCCCTCACATCATTAACACCTCCTGCTGCGAATCACCGGGCTTCAACTGTCTGGGGACGCAAAGCCAAGAGAGGGAAGGAACAAGAGACGAACACTTAGGACACGAAGGAAGAGGTGCTATAAGTGTGTGTGTGTGTGTGTGCGCGCTCTATCTCCCAAATGTCTCGACTCATCTGCTAATTAGTCAGGAGCAATTAAGTGCGTTTAAACTAACCGCACATAGAAACAGGCCTAACACACAGCCAGGTAAACAAATAATCACAAACGGTATGAATGACTCTCTGTGGTTAATAAAAGCTGAAGAAGTCCTCAGATGGAAATAGAAAGACAGGAATTAAAATGAACAACTGTGAATAGAGACAGAAAGGCGGACAAAGAGGAAGAAAAGAGTAATAAGGAGCCAAGAAAAAAATTGTGGAGAAAGAGATAATCATAAGTCCCAGCGGACCGATTGGAGCAGGGTGGATTGGATCACGTGTTATCTCTCATTTATATGCTAATTTACACTATTAACAGAGAGAAAATGAGAGGGAAGAGTCTAATAAATACCTACTGATTGCTGTTTGTTCATTAGTAGCTTTGTGTTTTTTCAAGAATTTTGGTATTGAGCAACCGGCCAGCTGTTACCTTTCTAACAAAGACAAACTGTGTCTCATATTGTGTCTTCAGAAACTCATAAAAACAAGTAACAACGCTGTGTAAAGTGGATTGTTTGAAATCAAATGGAAAAAAAATATAGAAAATAAAGCCACAAAAAGAGATGTTACCAGTGTAATTCAATTTGGATTAATGCTGCAAATCATCTCCTTTCATCCTGCCCCCCCTCTCCTCCTTCACTTTTGTTCCTTTATGATACTGATAGCCACTTGAGTGCTTCCCTCATTTTCTGCTTTAAGCTGCTGATCTCAACTCAGCTCAATTAACAATAAATATGAGCTCGCAGGCACATGCTTCCTCTCAGTGTCAGTGTACGTCACTGGCCTTCATATGTACAGGAGGTACGAGACTATAAAAATGACCATTTAATGTGATTTTAGGTGTAGATTTTGAGACAAACCATAATCTTTACCTAACCCCTTATCCTGTAGGTTTGATGTCTAACAAGTGAAACAAGTGAAAACAAAACTTAGCAGTGGTCAAAAACAAAACAGCTTGCGGTGTCAGGGGGACTTTACTCCTGCGTCAAGGTCAGAAATATTATAATCAGTTTGTATTTAGTCCGGCATTTGAGATTTTTTTAAAGCTGGAAACATTTGCAATGATCGATGGTGTTTGTGATTCATTTAGCACAGATCCCCTCTGTATTTCACAGGTACCCATCCATACAGGAGCTTATGTGTGCAAAATATTCACACACACACACACACAGTGATCATTACCCTGCTGGCTTGTCACAGACACTTGGAGAAACACAAAGAGGGAGACCTGAACCAAAATCCTGAAATGATTTTCCCGCCTGTCACCACCACCACCAGTGTGTGTGTGTGTGTGTGTGTGTGTGTGTGTGTGTGTGTGTTCTTACTGTATGTGTGTGTCGGTGCTAGGAGAGACCACATGCAAAGGGTTTCCACGGGCGACGTCCAGAGGTTCTTGAGGGGTTTTCCTGAGATGTGATGGCTTTTCCAGCGCCATCGTCACAAAGACACACTTATACCATATAACAGCACTCTGTCAAAACACAGCAAAAGATCAGACACACAAAATAACACAAACACGTCAGAAGGCAGCAGTTCAGTCAGAAATGTTTTGTTCTGCTTTATGTTTATATCCAACACCAAAAATCACTTTGCTATGGATCTCATACACACCTCCACCTCCCCTTCTCCTCCTTCATGCACAAATCTGTCTTCACTCTGAAGTCTGTCATCACTTTTACACATTATTCTCACAGTCTGGTAGAAGCAGAACTCATTGTGCTGCTGTGTGTGAATACAACCAGTAGGCCTGTGATCCAAGCGCTGCATAAATATGTATAGATTGATTTTTGTTTTTCAATAAAGCAGCTCAGACGAAGAGTTTACAGCATCTAAACTTCCTCATGTGGTCCACTTCATGACCTCCCACTGGTTATAACAACCCTGTGAAATCAATGGAAATACACAGAGGAAGTCACACTGCTGAAGATATGAGATCAACAGGGCAGGTAGTCTGACTCCAACTGAAAGAAAGAGATCCATAACTAGAGATTCTGAAATGTAGGGTAAAATTCATCCCTTATTTTTCTTATTTTTCAGTCCCACTCCCTGTGAAAACATATAATATGGAGGTCACTAACTAAAATTTTGTTCCTGTTTAAATTTTATTAATGATTTCACTAATTTTGTTGAAGAAGATCCTGTTTGTTATTAAACGTTTTGCATCATGCCTGACTCAGCTAACTCAAACAAAGCTGCTGTTTTTTCTGCACTATTTTTACACGAAACTGTAATTTTCTGCACTGACAAATGATCTTTTAAACTGACAAACGCACACAAAATGCGTCAGTTGTCTGTTGACTCCAAAAAAACAACATAGGGTCACATTTTATTGACGTAATCTGGCAGGAGTGGCTATAATGACGCTCCAGACTGTTTCCCAGAAGACCAGTGTGCTACCATAGATTTTGTTTTAATATGTACAGTAAGTGCTTCATAGCCCATTGTGAATATCATTTGAATTTTTTATTTGTATGATGCATTTACAAAGAACTACTTGGCTATTTGTAGGAAAGGTTAATGGTTTAGCATAAAAAGACCATGCAATATACCTATATATAGATATAGATATATTTATATATCTATATCTATATATAGAGAGAGAGATAAATATATATATCTATCTATATATAGATAGATATATATATAGATAGATAGATAGATTTAGATTTAAAACCATGTATATCATGCAGGATTAATGAAGTGACCATCAATAAAAATGGGAAGATTTGAATGCCATTTTGCGTGTGTGAAATTATAAACATGGCTTCCTTCTAACCCTAAAGAAGTGTGCAAAGGAATATGAAGATGAGTAACATCCCAACACACACAGTGTAGTTTAAACGACTTAACACGGAATAAACGGAAACAAAATACACTACAAACTGTTTAAAAGTCTGTGTGAATAATATGTGAGGGCCCACTGTGTTATGTAAATGAACCACCTCAAAGGTATATTTACAGTCAGACCTGAAACCCCCCCCCCAGACTCCCACATTATGACTGAGCCTCACCGAGTCGACTTAAAGGCACATTTTCACTCCCAAAGATAAACATGTTCCAAAGTTAAGCACAGACGTGATTGATTCAGACGCACGGCGGCACAGTGATGGAACATTTTATCACGGTTTGAGGGAGGAATCAACAAACATTTCCACACATAACAACAGGAACAGATGTTGCTTTTAGAGAGAGAAAGATTACACCGTTTTGTATTTTCACACTAAAAAAGAAAAAACATAAAAACAACAACCAGAAGCTAAAAGTCAATTTCCCTGCTCTTTTCTTCTTTTTATTGTATTATTTTTCTCTTTCCTTCCCCTCCCTGTGTAAATGGATATTTAACTGTAGCAGAGAATTGTTTCTGTGTTGAAAGCTTTGTTCCTGTAAACACAGCAGCTGCATTCTTCTCCGTTCTGCATCTTTAGTCCTTCACCTGTAGCTATATGCTCTGATTTTGTTTAAAATGTAAACTTCTATGTAAACGTGGAAGATTTTAAAAACAATATTACATTTTCTCTGCGTATATTTTTTCTTTCTTTACGTCCCATTTACACTGCCTTCATTAGTAAGGGTGAAGCTTGGAGTGATTGTAGTTTTTCATGGCTGAAGGGTGGTCAGTGAGAATATTTATATATAAAACAGAGGCCCAGAGCTTCTAAAAAAAAACATACAATACAAATGGGATGGGAACATTACCCAATTAAGAAGACAGATCGTCCCTGCTGAAGTTCTTTTTCCATTCACTGAAGCTTTCAAGGCTTCACATCAAATCCTGTCAGATAAGTATTTCTATGCTTTATGATTTTAAAGCCTCCAGTTTTGTATAAATCAGCTGTCAAAGTGCTAAAGGAGGTACACATAACTGTTTAAGGTTTAGTAATGTATTTGTCAGACAGAAAAAGTAAAAGGGAAAAAAAAATCAAACTAATACCTAAATATACCAAAGTAAATGAAGAAAGAATGCGGTGGAGCCCTGCAGGAGCCAGCAGAAGAACACAAGATAATAGACAATACACATTATTGGGAAACAAATAATCCACATGTGTAACTGTTTGTGTTTGGGATGTACCTTCAGTCTAGCAGTTATACAAACACACACACACACACACACACACACACACACACACACACACACACACACACACACACACACACACACACACACACACACACACACACACACACACTGTTGTGAGTGTACTGTTGACAAGGACAGGCCCATGGTGCCTCCTGGTGGTTATACCAGGACACTGCAGCTGGATAAATACAATAAATCTGCACAATTCAAGTAAAAATCAGCACATAAATCATTGATTGATAGGATAGGATTGATAGGATAAAATAAATAATATTTTAATGTCAAAAAGGCAAAAATTCAAATACAACCACACCTGCCAATGCAAATTTAATTACATCTATATTAGCCTTGAGTTTTACACTGTAGACATGTAAAGTATAATTGCCCTAGTGTTATGTTAATGTCTTTTTATTCAGATCTAAATGCATTTACTACAGTCATTTATTAAAATCAAGAAGAGTTCTCCACTTAATATTAAACTGCTGTAAGTACCAAAAGGTGAAATTTGAGCATATACTGTCATTATGTTCTGTTAAAAGAGCAGTTTAGTCACAACATAAAAAATAAAAGTCTCTTGAGTGACCTCCCTTCACAGTCGGTTAGCCAAACATTTAAAATCTAGGTCCAATGTGGACCACTTCTTACATTTTCAAGGTTTAAACAGTCAAGTGAAGACTTATGTAACCTGAGTTATTTGATACAAACCGCATCCATCCATTTCCTATTTGCATTTTAGATATAACACCATCACAGGAGACAAAAGACCAGAGCATGAGTCTTCTTCAACCCAATTAAATGAATCATTTAAAGGTTAAGTTATGTAGGTCATGACACCTTAACCTCCTTCTTAACAGAAGTGTAAATCACCATGTGTGTTTTTGTGTTTAACCACAAGTCTACAAAATGCCATTACACGAGTTTATCAAAGGGCAAAGCTCTGAAGCAGCTATTGTCCGAGGGTGCTCTATTTGGCCTGCACAGAGACATACACAGAAAATGGCTGAAAGAGATTTGTACAACAACATCAACAACAACACAAAGGTCAGGCAGTGACCCTGAAGTCACTGATACAGTGCAAGCTGAGCAGAGAGGAGCAGACAGTCTGACCTCTGTAATGAGACTTGTTCCTTAACTCCTAATAGCATCACTGTGAATGTATACAAGCATGTGTGCACCGTGTGTGTGTGCACTGTGTGTGTGTGTGTGTGCATGTGTGTGTGCGCATTAAGTAGACAGATTAAGACTAGAAGGGGATTAAAACTAACAACTGAACCCAATCACATCATGACTGGTGAGTCATTAACCCTTCAACATCATCTCTGTGCGTGTGTTTGTGTAATGTCACATCTCCAATGACGCAGCCAGCGGAGGGGAGAGTGTTTCTCAAGAAGAGCTGGATGATGATTGATCCCACATGCTTGAACACACTGTACACACTCACAGAAAGCGTGTTATCCCATGAATCACAGGCTGAGTCCACTGACGTTAAGCAGCCACAACATCAAAGACAGACACAGCGGTGCGTTTCCCAGAGCATCGTGCTTCCTACTTGCTGAAGAGTTTGGAGAACAGAGACTTTCTCTTTGGTTGTTTGTCCTTCTTAATGTCTGAGAGAGAGAGAGAGAGCAATATTTTTACAACTGTATTTGATTGTCCAAACAAAGCACTTTTATTTTTTGACATAGTGTTAGCTAGTTGCAGTGGTTTTCATCAAATCCATCCAGGTTGTGAACCCACTTACAGGGAAGGCCTAGCCCAGCTATCAATAGGTGAGAGGAGGGTTACACTCTAGGACAGATCACCAGTCCATCACAGGGCTGGATTATTATTAAATATATGATAAATGACGCCAGTGCTGTAACCTGCAGTTCCTCTACTGTCCACTTGAGGCTAGCGCTATAATTAAAATACAGCAGGAGCATGTTACAGCCTGAAACAAAAACACTTCCTGTAGATTATTCCTGCTTGCATGACAGCTGTACAGAAGGTGAGTTTAACGACCGGAATTATGTAATTTTAGAAATGGTCATGATTGCTATTACTTTAAATCTCAATCAGTGAGGTGCACTGTGACGCTACAGTAGTTGTTACTATATACAGAAGTCCTCACACTTGTCAGTCCTGAAAGGTTCTTCATATATACACACACACACTGCAATATCTGCACTATATGTTCTGCAGCATGTGTGTAAACTAACACATGACTGTGAAACTTTGTTATTAACTTTATGAATAAATTAATATGAAATGGCTAGTCTTTAGCCCACGGTCTGCATTCACTCACTGTAACATAATGACCTTTCACTGGAGTTCAATAAATCTCCTCAATTTCAGCCCTGCTTTCCCGGTCATGAATTGCAAATGAAGTCGGCTTTAACTCTGTTTTATCAGGAGGGTCAAATTAACCGGCTACATTATCCATTTGTCTAACAGGAAAGCTGCTGACAAAAAAAAAAAAAAAAAGAGGGGGAGCGTTTTGTTTGATGCTTTTTTCCATTAGCAGTCATTAGATCAAATGGGATGAAAACATTGCCCAGTGGCACCACAGGTTTACACACAGCAACCACAAAGAGAATTCTACATGCCTCAATTAGAGGTGTCCATGATGGGACTCCTCAATTAGATAATTTATAGGGCTACTAAGTTATAGTGACACTGAGGTTGTGGTAACTAATGAAGAGAGTGAAGGGAGGGAGAGGGTGGAGGTGGTGGAGACACTCACTGAAATTCATCATCATCTTGTTTAGCTGCTCGTCCTCCTCTTCCTCCCTGAGGAAAAAAAAAAGTAAGAACACACAAAAAGCCTCTGTGAGCAGATACTGTATTTAAACAGGTGCAAAATAAAAGTACTACAATGGTCATGCTCAGTCAAATCACATGGAAATCCATTTTGGGCTAAACCATTAGGCTCTTATATATCAATCATTTTTTATATCTTAATGTTTGAGCATAACTTTGTCGAATTCAGGCTCCAAGGTTACCCGGGTAAGTTTTGGGGAGTTCTACAGGCATGTGCCTGTTGGACTCTTACAGACCCATGCACTCTGTCTTCAAACACACCTGAGTCTATCCTCGTCCAGACCCTCCACAATGGCATTCCTGTCATTGATGATCTCCAGCAGCTTTTCCATCAGCTGCTCCTGCTTCTTTTTGTCCCAGGGTGTTTTCAAATGGTCTGCCGGCACAAACACATTTTAGTCTCAGTTCACCGTTTCTTTTTGTTGAATCTGTTTCCTCCCCGAAGACCTCACCTGGTTTGTCCAGGAGTCTCCGGAGTTCTTGCTCAACACTGGGCTGCTGTTCCTCCAGGTCCTGGGTTCTTCCACTAAACATATTAATAAATATACACATATATAAAAGGTGATAACAGTGCGTACAACAATGCACACACACTCAGCTTTCAGCTTACCACTGCCAAAACACTAAGTGTCAGAAATCTCTGTATTCATTTGATATTTTTCAAATGTACAAAATACAGTGTGCGCTCTATTAAGCAGCATCCTGCTTCACACTTATGTTTGGTCACTGAAGCCAGTCGGAGGTGAGCTGCCCTGTTCCAGGGCGGCCTGCTGCGGGACGGAGGAGGGAGGACACTGGGAATTCAAACTGTCAACCTTCTGCCCACAAGTCTGTCTCACTAATCACTAAATAGTGGCATGCCCCTTTTATGAGTGCATCTGTGTGTGCGTGCATGTGTGCGTGTGTACTCACATGTAGACCAGCTCAGATTCCCGGCGCATGGCCACCTGCTTGTTCCTGATCAAGTTGAACCACTCAACCATGAGCTCATCCATCAGAGTGTCATCGTCACCCTCTGACACACACACACACACACACACACATAATTAATCCTTTCCTCTGAATCTGTCCTTTTTCACACCATGTCCTGACTAAAGAGGAGGCTCATACATTGTGTGCGTGTCTCACCTTCTTCACTCTTGCGCAGCTTCATCTCCAGCTCCACACCTCTCTGCTCCAGCTCATTCAAATTGTCTTCAATTTCCTGAAGCTCCTTCATGATGTCCTCTTTGGGAATGTAGTCTGGCTTTGTCTACAGTAACACACACACACACACATGAAATGCAAGAAATAACAACAGAAGTGCTGAGTGTTGTTAAATGACATCTTGATGCAAGCCCGCAAATGAACAAAAGATTAAATACCTTGGTCTTTGACTCTGAGTTGTTGCCATTCGCAGTCTGCTCCTTCTGGCCATTCTGAAATCCTGCAAAACAAAGAGGTAACATTAAGTAAATGTGTTCATAGAGAAGCGAAGAACACCAATAAAAAGGTGGTATGAATTATAGTAAACTGTGTGGATGCTGATGTCGGTGTGAATAACAGGAGAACAGAGCAGTGTGGAGGTGTTCTGCTGTGTAATGTTTTCATATTTAAACAGAGACAAATGACCCTGTTCTTACCCTTTGATGCCAATGAAGTGACAGAATTAGAGGAGGATGAGGAAGGCCCTACTGAAGGCTCTGATGTGTTCTCAGCACTGTTGGTCCACGTTTTAGGGGAAGACTGAGAAGGAGCAGCAGGTCTGAGGATGAATTAAGAGAGACAGAGACTTTAATTAATGACAATGTATCCTCTCCTACCAGTAGCCCCTTCTCTGCCTTGCAGCAGTACTTAAACATGATTCATGAGAGCGAGAGGAAAAGGTCATCTGGGGAGAGGAACTCTGAGCACTGAGCATATGTTGCACCACATAGGACTCTACTCAGTCCTGACACCATTTGGGGCTCACAAGCATGTGGCGGAAGAAGAGAGACTGAAAGCTGAGAATACAAGTGACGGCTGAGCCATTTGGAGGAGCAGCAGGTACAGGCTTCCTGTGGGAGGAAGGTTTGGAGAGATGGATGAAAGAGACACAGGACGGATGGATGGACAGGACACGAGGAGGAAGCATAAGCTCATAGTTCATGCTGATCTGCTGAGAGCCTGTACACGAGTCAAAGAAAGATAGGAATCAGGAAACAATGGGACAAAAAAACATAACAATCAAACAAGTCTTACTTGGTTTCTTTGCACACAGGCTTAAGTCTTGACCTCCAGTCTGCAGGTGACTCGTTTTCTGACACTGCAGGGAAAAAAATGTGTTAGCATTTTTTCTTTATTTGTAACAGTGTGCTGTTCAACATGATTAATTTATCAATCTTATTTAAAAGACTATATCAATGTTACCTGTAAACACATGCTAGTTCAGAACGCATGATGCCTTTCACAACAAAATCCAACACAACTCGGGAAAAAGTAAACAAAGCAGAGGTAAATCCAGTCCAAACAAGTGTCCACACTGCTTTACATTGGACTCCCACTGATTGTTCACAAAAACCTTTTTTCAGCACATATTCTGTCATTTCAAACGTCAGTGCAAAGTAAAAAAAAAATGACAGCTTCTGTGCTGCTAAGTGGGGCACATGTGTTGGAATTAATTAGTTTATGTAACCATTGAACCTTTCCTGCAGAAATGAACTGTGTGTTTTTTAATACACTGAAGTGCTTTTTTTAGTGTGTGAGTTTAACCTGAGGTGTTGGGTGATGCACTGCCAGGCTTTGGGCCTCCTCTGTCTGGAGTCTTGGCTGACAGTCCACTCCTGACCGCTGGGGTCGGAGCAGGGGTCGGGGGGTCCGGAGTCTTCAGGTCATCGAGGATTGAACGATCTGCTCTCAGCTTCACCCTCACTCTTTCTGTCTCCTTCTTAGGCGTCTCCACTTGAGGCTGAGGTCTGCACAGTAATGAGGAGCAGCATATTACCACTTATTTCCACTAGAGGTCAGGCTGAAGCAGGATATGATGATTAATCCTGAGATCACATTGCTCACCTGTCTGTTTTCTTCAGAGCTACAGTGGTCCACTGTGGCTTACGGTTGTTATTGTTCTCCTCTGCCAGTTTTTTGGAGAGGAAGTCTGCTGCTGACGCTTTCTTCTTGTTGATCTCATCAGCTTCCTGTTTGGAACTCACTTTCCCACCTGCTCCTGATGTTTTAGCTCCATCCCCACCTTTATCCAAGCGCCCATTTACTTCTTTTCTTCTCATGCCGCCAACATTTACAACCACAGGAACAGGCTGGTCTGCTGTGGCCCCCTGCGTCCTTCCACTTACAGTCTGTCCTTTATTTATGTCCACAGTGATGCTTGTGGTCTTTTTCTCTTCATTGGTAGATGTATTATCTGACTGGAGGAACTTGAGCTTGGACTCTCGTGTCTTAGCCACAGTAGCTGAGGTCTGAGTAGTGGCAGTGGACATGGTGCTGACACAGGTGGTGGTAGGGAAGGCAGTGCCACGTGAAGCTGCTGGACTTTCTTTAGCAGAAGAAGAGACACCTGAAGGAGGCCGGAAAGGGGAACTGCTGGAAACACTGGGAGGGGTGCTCAGTTTTTCTGTCTGCCATGTTGGTCCCTGTCTGGAGGGTGTATCAGTGGGAGTGGTGATGGTTTTACTTGAGTCTGATAAAGGAGTGAATTTGGAAACTGGGGTGTTTGTGGATAAATTCCTCAGAGCTGAGCTTGTATTTGTAGGTGTCAGTAACCTGAAAGACAGAGAAGACAAACGATGTTTCCAGACATAATTACATAATTTGTGGAAAAGCTAAGTTGTTTCTTATTTCATGAGAAAAACAACAACCGATAACGAACCAAACTGAGCAGCCACACATTTAATGTACTTGTAATGTACTTCTTACTTTGCGCAGTTCCTGTGATAGAGCTTCCCATCCACTAGATGTCGCTGCACCAGATGAACGTGTTTGTTACAGGACACACATTTGTTACTCAGAGTGCCTGTCTGATGAGATTTCTCAACCACAGCATCCTAGAGGGGAGAAGAGACAGAGACTTCATTCAGGGTGAGTAACAGATGAGATGCAATGTGGGGTTTGGTTATTATGCAACAGCCCTTAGTTCACCTTCAGTCACCTATGACATGTTTACTGTGATGAACTTCCTTATTCTTTGTCAGTTACGTATTGTTAGACTGTCTGTGTTTTTAAAACAGCAGGGTGAGGTATTCAGACTGTGAAGTTTACCTGGGTAGATATTCTGGGTTGTTTTGGCGAAGGAGGGGGGCGGGTGATGTTGGAGGAGGGGGGAGGGCTCTTCTCTCTAGCAGGATTGGAAGAAGGGAATAACTTTGACACAACAGGCTGGTTCTTCTTCCCAGACGGCTCATCGACGGGGAGGTCGGCCGGACGCTTTATTCCTCCCATACCACCGACTGTGTGTAAAGGCACAGATACACAGATTAGGTGAAGGGAGGCAAAGCCAGAGGACTTGTGCAAACCACATTATGATTACTCACTCGGGGAGCGTCCGTGGAAGTAGTTGTAGTATTGTGAGACATATGTTAGGATGCTGAGGCGGTCAGGAACCTTGAGGGCCACCATGTCTTCTGCATCCAGCAGCGCTGGAATTCCTAATTGCTCCTCTGCAACTTTGAAAGCCTGCAAACGAAATGAGAACAGGGGGAGAGTAGAAGCCATTTTTAAAATCCCAGCAAATTTAAAAGCACACGAAAGATTTGAAGTAGGAGTAATAGAAAAAAAAAATCACATTCAACAATATAATAAAAGCTACAGAGCTGCAGGTAAAGTATACAAAGTGTTTTTCAAATGAATGAAAAATCCACATTCTCTAATTACATCTACAAAGTCTACATACAGTGAGAGAGAATCTGAGGTGAGTAGCATGTTAGGAATTTCCAAATCAAAACACATCAACTCTAAAAAAGAAACAACAACAACAAGAAAAAAAACAACCACAACAGGCAGAGGCAGGCCACGAAGCAACACAGGCATAACTTAATCAGACGATCAAGGGAGCCATAGCAATGCTGTTTTTCTGCTGTGACCTATGGCACCTCACTCACT
The DNA here is from genome assembly GCF_900634625.1 of Parambassis ranga. Taxonomy (NCBI): domain Eukaryota; kingdom Metazoa; phylum Chordata; class Actinopteri; family Ambassidae; genus Parambassis; species Parambassis ranga. Next base: position 19,988,528 of record NC_041022.1, on the reverse strand, counting down.
CACAGTTTATTGTCCTTTGATCAGCCAGCGCTGTGTTTCAGCTTCATTTAGGTCTAAATGCAGAGCATAGTCGTGGAATTTGTTGCAAATTACAGGACGTATTCTATTTCAGCGTTGAGCTTGTGTCCCAGAGCTCAGAGCAGAGTAATGAAGCTCCAGACGAAAAGAAAGCAAAGAATGCAAAAAAGCAGCCAAACTGGAAGCTCCCTTATTGAAACACCATGTTTAGAAATAACTTCAGCCATGCTGAACGCTCACACTTTAACTTATAAAAAAATCCCCAGTTACCCAACATGCACTTGTGATGAAGCAACATCCAGACAGAGGCATCAAACAAACACACACGCAATTCATGGCTGCAAGGTGTAACCTCTGTTATCACCAGACAAATCTTTTTAAAGGTTTATTCATGTATAACTGTGTAAGTAGTGTAAAACTTTAGATTTCACTCTTTCTGAAACTTTTCCCGAGGCAGTCTGCTAGTTACTGCTGTGAAGCAGAAACAGGTAAGTCATACAGGCACCTAAACTCTTCGACTAAATATTTTAAGTCAGTAATTTCAGTGTTATTTTAGTCATGGTAAGAATTGAAGGTCAACTAAAACCCTGACAAAAATGCTTTCATACAGCTGTAAGAGATTTCAGATCAGTTTAATAGCCGCCCTTATTGCTTTATTTGGTAACACCAGCCATAGAATAATCCAAGACATCAGTGGTTGCTGTAGCAGTAATAACGTAAAGCACATATTTTCACATTTTAAATACTTCTGTATATTTGCACATTTGATGCTGTCTCTCAGAATTAACACCTACTTTTTTGTTTACGTATCTACGCTTGCTGTGTTTTAATGCTGCTGCAAGATACTTGAATTTCCTCCTGGGGATCAGTGTCTATTGATCGATCGATCTATCTATCTATGAGCCTGAAGCTATGTGAAGCCCTGTGCACATGTTTGCAGTGATTCCTGCATAAGTGGAATTTCAAACACTCAGATGCTCTGTAATGGTGGTGCAAAAGGAAAAGTTAAGGGATGGGTTAAGTCTGTAAGATTAATCTTCTGTAGAACTTCAATGTCTGTAAAAAAATGTAATGGCAGCTGTCCAGTTTACCTTGAAATACCTCAGGCCGTTAGAAACACTGGAGCCAAAAATGGAAAAATTGGGGGGATGGGGGGGTAGTTACTGAAGACATGAGTTTGACAGAAATGTTGAAATAACAAACTGTAAACATTGCTCACCAGCTTGTTATTTTCATAAACATCCTCCTTCTTCAGGGCATCAAAATTGCTGCAGAAAAGGAAGATGAACATGACATGAGTAACAAAACTTCCCTCCATTTGTTTCCAAACAGTGTGCTGAGCATGTAGGGCTTAGTCATCCAAAGCATGCTTCCCCTTCGTCATACATTACATGAGTAATGGTGTGATGCACCGGCTTGCATGGCAGCTGTGTCACTGATTCCACGCTCTGACACTGACACTAAACCAAAACCAGCACAATCACAGCGTCTGTATTCAACAAACTGGCGGCCATGTTTAGTGCTTCAGTCCATGTAAACATGAAATGTGCTGGCTGGGAGTAAGAACTGGTATGGAGAGATGTGTAGCAGCTGTGCTACTTGTGGAAATGAAAGTCTGTGTGAAACAGTCTTTGGAACAAAACCGGGATCGGTGTGTGTGAAACTGGCCAAAGTTCAGTTCAGAAATGCTGAATAGATTCTTTGGAATATCTGAATAATCGGTCCAAGACCTGGCATGGACAGAGCTTATTCAGCCAATTGATTTTCCTATTATCAGAGCAGCTCTGAGAAAAAAGAGATGATAAATACTTAAGGCTGCCAGGGCTGCAGACGCATTACGTGTCTGAGTTTTCTGTTTGGTTTGAATATCATTTCTAAATAAGGTTCGCTCCTTGAGTTTGCTGCAGCTTGTTCATTTGGACTCTGAGCTCATTAAAATTTGCTGGTTGCTAAAGCACAACTTTGCAGTCAACCCAGTGGTTGTGTGATCTACAAACAATCAGCTGAGAGGCTTGGAGAGAGAGCAGTAGGCAAAGGTTTCCAAAAATAAAAAGTAAGTCAGACATGAGACCTAACACGTCGCTGTGGATTGAAGGAAGGACAGAGGCTGCCCACGTCCCATCCATCCTACATGTCCATGCTGCACCCTCACACAGTAAGAGCATGTGTTTAAATATAAGTAAGAGGGAAGAGCAGATTTACCAATTAAACAGAGTTCAATATAAATCCAAATGAATCCATATGTCAAACATTAATGGCTCTGTATCCATACACTTTGCCCCTAACATATTTAGTTGTTTTTAACCCTTTCATTGAGTCTCAGGTCTTGTTTCACAGCCCAGGAGAATAAAATCCAGTCCAGATGTAAGCCCCACAGAGTAACTGCCCCCCCTGCACTGATCACTTCGGGGGTTTATGTGGCCGCACACGGGCCCCTTCGGTCCCTGAGCTCCACTGAGTCCACAGCTCAACTCCTCCTGTTTTTTCTGTAGACTCTCAAAGCGTGTAAAAAAGTAAAAAGTGCTGAAACTTAAAGCTGAGCAGACAAACAGTGAACTTCCTCCAACAGGCAACACACAGACAGTGCAGCAGCGCGTTAGAGAGTCGGACCACCCTCGGTTCCCATTGTGTTGTAGCGTCTGCTCTACTTACATGATATCGGGTCTGTGTTTATGAATGAGGGCGCAGAAAGCCAGGCCGTCCCTGAACGACGTGGTCATGTTGGTGATGGACACATCCCGGTAGCCCTCACACCGGACCCGGCACCACTGCTGGAGAGCCTTGACGGCAGCCATCCCGGAGCTCGGACCGGGACTGATCCGTGCGTGTGAGTGCCGCTGCTGCGCCCACTGATCTCTGCCTCTCTTCTCCCAACAACAACGAAACTTCAGCGCAGTTTTTTTCCCCCACAGCAGCTCGAGAGGGGTGGGTCGTGTCAGTGGAAATCACCTCCTGTCGTCTGAGAAAGTGCAGAGAAAGTGGATGTGACACCTGTGAAAGGTCAATACGTGACGCGGCGTGGGTGGAGTCCAGCCGGCTGCTGTCTTTATTTTAACTCACTCTCTCTCTCTCTCTCTCTCTCTCTCTCTCTCTCTCTCTCTCCCTCCCTGTGTGTGTGTGTGTGTGTGTGTGTCACACTGCCCTATATATGCAACATAAAAAACCTTTAAGAAAACAAAACCTCACCTCACTGTAATCATGTGTGGTAAAAACTCACAAACAATACTGAGAATGTGTTGTGTTGGGCGGCCACCTCCCTAATAAACACCTGAGCACAGGTCTAACCACAGCTACATCATCAGGAATAGTATTTACTCTCTGTGGCTAATGTGCAGCTATTTCAATAATAAGATAACATGTAAACTGTTAACCAGGTGTGGTTGTGCTTATGTAAGTGAGCCTGCCCTGTCCTGTCTGCTGGGCGTGTTGCACTGAAGACAGCTGACACCTGCACACCTGCACACCTTATAAATGCAGCAGCATGACAAAAGAGAGGAGCCGGACTAGTTTTGTTCATTCTAACATGCAAATTTCTTTCACAACATTTGTTTTACTCTTGCTTGTGTGCTCAATTCACAACCCCTCCTTTCTTTTAACTGTATATTTTAACCAAATAGTGTTTGATTGTCATTCTAGCAGTAATAAAATGAGGGTAAATGGTGCAGTTGTTTTAGGGAACTAAACATTTCTCTGCTCAGCAGTTCTTTCTGGAAAAGCTATTAGAACATGATTAGCCAGAAATTAAAAAGTTGCTGGGATATTTTAGTCAGACGTGACTACATGTGTTGAATCATCATATCGTGTCATCTGTACTGTATGAGAGGTCAAACTTAATCGGCATTCATTCCCAGTCTGATGTTGCCTGCCGGAAGGAAACTTTTTGTCAGAATTCTTCAAGCTTCAGGACTTCAAGGGAATTTCGGGGGTAATTTTATTGGACTTTCCATTTAAACTTGGAGTGAGTACAACGTTTGTGTTTAATAATCAATGCAAACACTGTGTGGGCATGGAAGGAAAGGGCAGAGATGCTGGGGCAATGAAAGGAAAAGTAAGAAAAGGCTGATGATGCATAATGTCATGGAGCAGCAGCTCTTTCACCTTCACTTTGTTCAAGATGGTTATTCGAATGACTCTGGCTGTGTAAACCACGAACAGTACGCTGAAAGTCAGTGAACAACCAGCAGAACACACACATGGACTGACATGAAATCTGTCAGCTAAATGCTAACAGCCATTATAGGCACTCTGCAGGTTGAGCTGAGGCTCTTTAAACAAAGAGCTGCAGCTTCTTCCACCACTATTTTTGTTCCAAGGCTGAAAGCTGCACTTCACTTCACCTCTTCTATGTAGCCACCACTGACAATGAGAGGTTTCCATGTTAACATTTACAGTTACTGAAGTGCAACTGTGTCCAGATTTGCTTCTTGTCCCATAGAGTGAGTGAGTAAACACATTGCCGCCCCCAAACAGACTGACTGACACACAAAAAGTCTTTGTATTGACTACCCCAGGCTGCCAAAACACACCTCGGGCCAGAAAAAGTAAGCATGAACAAAACAATGAAGCTGCTTTTAGTCTTTCCCACGACTCTCACACAACAACTATCTGTCAAAATGTTTAACTGCTGGTTTATTTTAAGAACTTTTGGTATGAAATATGAAACATCAGTATGAAAGTTTAAAAAAAAAAAACTCAAACCCGAACAGTAACACCCCCTCCAAAATGTCTTGTACTTTGTTCCTCTCTCCACATGCCAACCATACAAACACCCCACACACACACACAAATACTTAATCCTCCACAAATCCAGACAGGAAATGCCCTCGTCAGTAGAGCAGAATGCTTTTGACAGACCCCTGCTGCTCTCTTTCTTTGTCTGCTCCCTCCTCCTGCTCTGCTGAATGATATATGTGCCCTCCTCAAACTCCCATCTGGAAACAGTTAGCCTGTGAATGTTTGCGCACAGCCAATAAAAACACGTCTATCACAAGGCCGCTTTATCAGTAGAGCGATATGATTTAACCATGCTAGGGAGATATTAAGTTTTCTGTAGCTCATGGTTGGAGACAGTGAAATACTAGTCTGGTGCCATGACTCAGGAGATCCAGTCAAATGTCGGGATTAGTATCACTGCTTCTTTCACATTTCACAGCACATACTTGGGAACTGTAGTTAAGATTTTTTTGAGAAACAAACTAATCAGTGTCCTCAGATGACCCGCATTTCTAAATGACATACATCCAGAGAGTCATGTAAATACTGGGTTTAACAAAACACACAGGGAGACTCTGTGGAGATTTTTTTTTAAAGAGAAAGACTAACAAAAATACAAGAGTTGATGAACAAGTAAGTCTGGACTATAATAACTCCTCCTTGGAGTTGCCATGCTTGAGGGTTGAGTATTTGTTGTTTATTTTTCCCCACAAAGTCAATTATAAAAAGAGAAGATGTCTTTTTTGCCTCTTGTTCCACTCACTGCAATAAGTGATGAAAAAGCAAAGCGTTGTCATAGTTTTCATGTTCATGTAATTCAATTCAGGCACAAAAAAAATCAAAACAAAAACCCACAATCACAATAAAATACTGCAAAATAGAATTCAGTTGGAGTCACAAATTCAATCACACAACACAAACAAGTTTAAAAACAAAGTGAATGTAATGCCGGGTTTTGTTTAATTGCTCTGCAGCTTAGATTTCTATAACTAATCTTCAAAAGTTCACATTTTATGAAAAAGCCAAATCATATTTTTACAGCATTGAAGTGTAATTTATGCAGAATGGTTGACACAAGCCTTGCTGCCAACATTTAAAATAAAGTAACTGCAGAACTTCTACAGTCAAAGTGATCCTCGTGCACAACAGTACAATGGTCTTCAGTGCTGACTTATGATATAAAGCTAAACTAAGAAGCCTCTGGAAAAACCCAGAGATGCTTTAAAACACATACAGAGAATCATAAGGCACCTCCATCTACCGCCAACATACTGCAGGTCTAGTTAGTGCAAAATAGAACGTAAACAACTTTAAAGCACAGAAATCATATCATAAACTATATTCTTGTCACATTTTAAGGGGAGTAGATTGTCCTCCCGCTCATTTATTGCACATCATCTTTCTGCTAAAGAGAATTATAAAAATACAGTCCGATTAAAACTAAAGTACATACACCAAGCCAAGCATTTTGTTTGAAGCAGTCTGAATCATTTGGAGCCAGCTGTGATCATTACTGAATGTGTACACATTACCACAGTGTGTTAAGGACTGTAGTTTACTGATGGCACATCCACAAACATGGGAAAGTATGTACTGCACACACAGACAGATGTTTTTGTCTGTTCGGAGTGGATAAAGCCTGTGTAGGATTATGTATATATTTACACACATGACCTCACTCACACACATGATTCCTTCAGTTTGTGTTGGCTCTGTACTCCACAATGTCAAATAAAACATGAGTGTGAGCTCAAAGTCTGATCTTTGCATCCACATCACCAGCTGTAGGCTGTTTAATGCAAAGTTCCCAAGACTGGAAATGTGTATGATTCTACCTGCAGCAAACTCCTGGATGAACAAGGTGTCCTCCAGGGGCACATTCAGCCAGACTGAAGTGTGCAATACTCTGGTAGTAAGGAGCCAAAACAATTAAAAACACTGCTGTCCTAATACTTAATACAAATAAATTCAACTCATTACATCCAGCTGATGGTGAAGTTCTGACTGAGGTTGAGACCGAGATCTGTGACGGTTAACACCTGCACAGAGAAAACATGGAAACATACACCATTACAGCATGGACAAGTCCAAGCAAGGCTGATACACTACGATACAGTATATATCCGGCATATATATATATATATATATATATATATATATATATATATATATATATATATATATATATATATATATATATACACACACACACAATAACAATACTAGCAAGAATGTACTTAGATGCTTTTTTTCACACTCCTCTAAATCTATTATCGCACATTTTCCCATTACTCCAAACCTCACCTGGTTGTCTCTGTAGGTGAATGTTGCATCTTGGGAGTTCACCAGCACTCTGCTTGGCTTCACCTTTACACCATAGAAGGTGGCTGACTCCACTGTGATGTATGTCGCCTCTACATTATTATGGAGCACCTGGGACGTCATCACGTTCTACAAAATAGGACAGTGAAATGAGTAAGTTCATCAATCAGCATGCATGTGTAAGTACTATTTTAAATATCATGATCAAGAGGCAATGTGCACTATAGTATTGTGACTGTGTGTCTGGAGATTTGTTTATCTTTAAATGTAGTATTATCTTCAGAGTAAATGTCCAATAAAAACATTTTTCTTTGAAATGATGTATTTAAGTGTGGATACTCTCCAGGCACAGTTTTGACAGGTTGTCAACAGCCATTCTAAGGAATCGGGTTGTCTATTTGGGGACAGACAGACAATTTAAATCTAGTGTGAGCACCTGAGCGACGCTGAAGACGATGTAGGCATACTGATTGTTCTCATAGGTGTCAATGCTCTCGCCATCATCCCAGAACAAATCTCCGCTGGCTGAGCCATCATCAGACAGGGCTGAGACCAGATGGAGCGGCTGACCAGTGCTTACCCACAAGGTCAGGTTGGGCGCCTGTTCAGACATCATGAAATCATGAGGAAGGTTTACACTGGTTTTAAATGGTGTTAAATGTCAATGAACTTGTCTTACAACAGGATCCGTAACAACCAAAGAAAAAAACACTTCCCTGACCTGTGTAGGTATAACAGAGCCTTCACGCAAGTGCAGGTTGATCTTATCTAGAGGTGCATCCAATCGAAGTTCTTCACCCGCGCTGCGCACAGAGTTTCCCTGGGAAGTCCAGGAACACATAAAGAGTGCTGTGTTCACAGTGAGCTATTCAGTTTTCATTTCATCCAACACTAACATTCATGCCTTACCGTGTAGTAGTCATACCACACACCCTCTGGGAAGTACCCCTCCACATAATTGACACCAGGATCCAACACTGGTGTCACTATTAAACTCTTCCCCCACAGGAACTGTTTGTCAATCCCATATGTTTTTACATCATTTGGGAACCTTATGAGAAGACACACACAGGTGGGTCATGTAAATGATTGCTTACACTTATTAAATATAATGCGTTTGTAAAGCTCTGCTTACTCAAACATTATGGGTCTTGCAACAGTGTGTCCATGTACATGGGCATGATGAAAGAGAGTGTAGAGGACGGGGAAGAGAGAATAGCGCAGCAACAGAGCCTGTTTCATGGCAGTACGAGCCAGTGGGCTGAAAACTGTCGGGTCCTGAGGCTGGAAAAACATTGCAACAAGAAATACAGGTTACTGTGGCTGAAATAAATGAAATGTAACTCGTTTAACAGTCTGTTAAAAGAGAAGACCAGCTACAAACCTGGCAAACTGATGTATCTGCAGGGAAATGCTAAAGATGCTAAATACAGTAGCTCAGCAGTTTGTTAGCTGTTTAGACAGCCAAGTATGCATGATTCAAGTTTTAGGTTGTGACTCATGTCAAAATTTGGCATATGACAGAAAAACAAATGTGGTTAAACGGCAGTATCAAAATAAGGTCTCCAGTATTCCGTTAATTTACTGCATATCAAGCAGGTACTGATAGCACAGAGAAATGCTATTTACCTTGAGCTGGACACTCTTACCTTCACGTCAATGGCGTTGTGGTTTCGGGTAAAGGGATAGAAAGCTCCAAGCTGTGTCCAGCGGACACACAGTTCCTCCTGTGGCTCCTCACTGAAGCCGCAGATATCTGCTCCCACTAATGGGATGCCAAGAAGGTTAAAGGTCAAAATACCTAAAAGAGAACAGAGGTGGAAAATATGACCAAGGAGACACTATGATATGGACATTTCATACACACATATTTCTCAATTCCTTATTGATACATCAGTCCTGGCTATGATTACTGCAAGGCAGTTGAACTTCTTCCAACCTGCTATAGAGGTGTAAAGGTCTTTCCACTGGCTCCTGTTGTCTCCCAGCCAATGACCAGAGTACAACCCCTGACTAGGGAAGGTGGAGCGAGAGATCACAAAGGGTCTCTTTGCTACAATCTGCTTCAGAGCACTGGACAAAAAGACAGAGAGACAGAGAGAGGGTAAGAAGCATCAGGGAGACAATTTAAGGAAGTGTGTGTGTTATAAATCTGTACCTTGCAGAAGCTTTAGCTTCCATGAGTCCATAGAGACTATGCAGATTATAATGTATGGACTGCTTCTGCTGTGCACTGGCACACACCGTTTTGGCTCTAAGCAAACCTCCCAGTATGCCTAAAACATGAGAGGTAAATGTAATTTTAAGAATATTGTTTTCATTTTATTCATGTTCATATCATGTGTGTCACTTGTGCTTAAGATACATGTCTCCTCCCTACCTGGAGTGTAAGGAGGATTTTCCAGACTGTTTGCTGGGCAGCCATTGGTCGATCCATCCAGGAAGTTTGATGGCTCATTCATATCCTAAAAGCAAATGAAAGGGAGCATCATCATGAAAAGTCATTTTTTCCCCCCACCTAAAGTCTCCCGTTGTCATACTCACGATCCACAATCCATCAAATGGCACCTTCTCATGGAACCTTCGTAGGTTGTCATACCACCATTCCTGTGTCACCTCATCAGAGAAATCAGGATAAGCTGTCAGACCAGGCCACACCTGCAAGGAAAGATAATGATAATCAATCAAAACTGGATTTTTTTTTTTTTTGACAAACATGACCAGAAAATGGTGTATTGTGACATACTGGTATCTCACCTTCCCAATAAGTGTTTTGCCTTCAGCATCTTTAATGAATACTCCTCTCTTCAGCCCTTCATCAAATGGCCAGTATGAGCCCTCGGGCTGAGTGCTGCTGATACCTGGGTCCTAGAGGTTAGAAACAATGGTTACACACAATTACCAATTTAGACACAAAAAAATGTGACAGCAAATACAAGCTGTCTGGGTACCAGGATCATCACGTAGCGCTGATCATGAGCATGCAGGTCCCTGACCAGGTCAGGCAGTGTGCCAAAGTTTGTTGGATCAAACGTGAAGTCCATAAATCGGTCCATGTAATCAATATCATTCCACTGGACATCCTGCAATCGCACAGATACACACAATCATTAGTCTGCAGTGGTCTCCCAATGGGTCAGCTAATATGAACTGTGTACCCAAAGGTTTTGTTTTCTTAAACAGGTGTTTTAAACTGCAGCCAACATGTTCAAAAAGGTGATGGTTTTATGTATGGATTTGTCATTTAGATTTATTACCTGAGGTATCCTATAATTCCTCATTTTCTTAACAACCTCCCATGTAGAATTACTAGTGCCGTATCCCCATCGACACAGATGGTATCCTAAAGCCCAGTAGATGGGCATTGCTGGGTATCCTGTACAAGTTAGAGGAATGAAGAGTGAAGTAAGTAAAAGCAGGAGGAATCTGCAAAAGAGAAATGGTGGTCTCTGGTGGTCTGTGGAGAAACTATCATTTTTGCAAATCAAACACATGTATAGTGGCAGGCTGTCCACAGACTCAGTAGTTGTATAAATACATCTTTCTTTCTTTTCTTTTAAAGTTAAAAGCTTGCAACAGCAGTTTGCAACACGCCCACATTTCTCACCTACAACTTCCACATACTGCTGAATCACTGAACCAGGATCAGGACCAAGGAAGACGTAAAAATCCAGAATTCCACCAATACTGCGCCAGGTAAGGGCTGGAGCCGGCTGGAGGACCACATCTAGGAACAGACAAACAAAAAACAAATGGCAGTAAGCACTTTGTATAATAAATTATGAACAACATTTCTCATAGATAAAAACAGTCACGCTTCACATCTTAATCACTGCGACCACATAGCCCATCCCTGATTTTATGTAATGGCTTAATTTTGTCAGCTTCTGTCATATGAACAGTTGTGAAATCTTAAATATATGAACTGTAGCTATTTATTGTGCTTCTGATGTATTACTGAACACAGCAAAAGTCTTAGGGAGACTAGTCGACCAACCCATTGCATTGCTGTTCAGCAGGAAGAAGCCGTGTGCATTCCCCCCATCTTCCATTGACAGGTAAAATGGATGGGCCCCATACAGGTTTGTCTGTTCCTAAAATGAATAAATAACAGAACACAAGCAGTTCAGTTCAGAAGAGCTCGGAATAATAAGTGTCTGTGTGTGGCTCCAATTTTATAACTGTGACCTAATCAATGGGTAATTACCGTAGGGGGCACATCCCTGGCCCACATGGTGAGTGTGTTCCAGTGGACGTCATGCAGAAAGGTGGAGCGGTGCTCACCCAGGCCGTAAATAAACTGACTGGGTAGGGACGTGGAGAGCTGGAGGAACTGGTCCGCATAAAAGAGAGGAGCCACGGTGGTGTTCAGACTAACAGAGAACAGGAAGATAAGTATGAACAACAATGGAGGCTGTTGTTAGAGACTTTTTTTGTACACAATAAATGATCACTTATCAGAGCATATCTTTTGTGTTTCATCATAGCACACAGACACTTCCTGAGTTGGAGCAACCAGAGGCACGTTTTCTCCCAATCTTAAGATCGGAACTTCCTAATCTTTTCTTGCATGTTTAAAGTTATTACCACAAAATCTGATGTGATATTCAGGTCAGTGCTTACAGTTTTTTTAATAAATAAACTATTTAATGTCATAACTGAAAATAACTTAATCAATGCTTAAAGATCTAGGTAATGAATGACCTTAATGGCTACCTAGTATTCAGAAGTACAGTATGTTATGCTAGTGGTAGCAAACTGGCAGCCTGCAGTGTCATGTAAAGAAGCTAATTCATTTGATTTATTGATTGATGTCTGAGCTTATGTTGTTATCAAAGTCAGACTTACAGAACTGCACTTGTGGAGATCCTCCTTACGATGAGACCGAATGGCTGCTTCGAAAGCTCTACACTGTAGTCAGGACTTTCTGCCTTCTTGGTGACGGTGGGGACAGAGATTGGAACCTCAAACCGGGAACTTGAGGGGTCTGTTATCTAGATTATAAGAAAAGTCCACCATGTGATACACTTACACAGATCACTTAAACTTTTTCACAAGCCAATTATAATAATAGACCAAGACTATATGTAAATATAGAAAACAAATGTCTGAAATGAATTCGAGTCTCCACAGAATTACAGTCACACTGGAGGAATATGACATGTTTAAACACATGCAACATTATTTTTGTTGGTTCAAGTTTCTGCATAGATATAAAAAGTTGAGTTCTTGTGCAAAACCAGAGAATGCTTGCCCAGTACAGTACTCACCCTGACACGCAGTCGTGTGTTTGTCTCATAACGTATGTCGACCTCAAGGGTGAGGATGTCTCCAGGGTAGTAGGTTTTCACCTTCTTCTCCAGCACACCTTTCTGTCCCAGCAATGTGTCATTTAGCGACACAAGCATGTAGGAAGGAAAATCTGGAGGATAGAAACACCAAGGAATACCGTTTTTCTGTGATGGGCTGGTGGCTGGAGAGGAAGGAGCGGATGCAGGAATAAAGCAGCAGTTCCTTGCTTCACACAACTCTCGAGTTACAACAACCCCTCTTTCAGGGTAACAATCAAACCTCCAGGCTTCTGGGATTCGGCTGCAGGCTTCAGTGCGGAACGAAGCTGCAGTATCATTCACTTTTGGTTGTGCTTTAGATTCTGGTATTTGTCCTGAGGCCGGTGGCGGTGGTCTATGTGGCTGTTGATTAGAGGGTCTGTGAAGCCAAAACATGGTGCCCAAAAGCCAGCCTCCACAGAGGAGCAGCAGCAGGCACCCGATTACCACAAGACATGTGGTGACGGAGCATGATGGCCTACGTAGAAGCAAGGACGCCTCCTCTGGGTCCGGCACCTTAAAGCAAAGTTATATTAAAAATAAAGCTATAGTTAGGTTAATAGTGTCAGTCAGAGGTAAACATTATCAAGAAACAGTGTTAGTTCAACATTAGACGCTTTGTAACATTAAACCTTAAAAAAACAATGAGTGAACACAAGAGTTTAGGTGAAGGAATTTGCATTTTTTTTCAATGTATATTCCTAAAACATCAACGCTGATGAAGTGTCTATTTTTTATGTAATCAAACGTATAATTTTGCAGAAAAACATCTCCAACCAGGAGGGAGAGCATACAGGTTCTTCAGCAATAATTACAAAAAGACCAACTTCTATAGTTAAAAATCTGAACTCACTGAAACTTCTTCTAGTATAGGACGAGGCTCTCCCGACAAAACAGCACTGGAAAAGTGAACATCTTCAGGATTTAGCCGCTTGTATGACACCATTGTGATGGAGTATGTCTGCCACTGTGGGAGACAAACAAAGGTCAAAGTTCAGTACAGTGACACACTTTATGCCGTTCCCTTTTGTGTGCATGAGCAACAGTGAACTCAGTTTCTCCATTTTCTTTGCTGAATAAGTGCATCTTGCCACAAGTCACATGCAACGTTTCGTAAGTTTGTGAGTTAACACAAACATAACATTTAGGGACACAATAAACCAACAACAGGCTGATACAGATAATAACTGTCAACATGTCCCTTAGCCCTACATTGCTACTATATCTTGTTACTACGGGTATACTGGACTGAATAAAACAAACTCATTGTGTGTTATACTTCAATATTATCATCACAGTTTGGCAATGTCCAAACAATGCTTGTAAATGTCCGCAGTGTCCAAAGCAATACTGTAGCTAACTTTAGCTAGCCCATGTCTGGAAACCTGAATGAATGTCAAAGTTCAACAAGGGGACGTAGCCAGGATTATTTCCAGTTTTAAAGCGTGACTGTCAAAACATTAACAGAAACTCCCCAGGCTGGAAGAGTAGTGTTTGAATGGTGCAAACACGGAGAAGGTTAGCTAACTGTAGCATTAGTGTAACTTCAACCTGAGCAAAGAGAAGCGCTAATGATGCAGTTGCTTACCTATGTATCCCTTAAGTTTACAGACGAATTACATCGAACACAAAACTTTTGCTAAATAAATGTTACGCCAGCGCAGGCTTTCGTAACGCAGATAACCTCCACCTTCTGCATGATGTACGCCTGTTTATCTCTACGCCCTGTTCAAGGAACCTCGTAATTTTGACAACTTCCGTTTAACTCATCATAGGATACTCAACGTTATGCTACTAAATATCATAATAATTGTCATAAGTATACACTTACTGACGATTTGTGATCGGCCATTGTTCTTTAACCCTCATGCGTTGTTCGGGACATTTTTGTCCTCTGAGAGAAATTTTTCTGTTTATTTTGGCCATAACTTTGTCAATATGTGGACAAATTGAATCATTTTTCCTCAATAAGCTTAATTTTACATAAATTTTGTTAATATGATTTTAAAATTTTTCATAGGTCAACGGTACACTGTGGGCAAATTTTACCCCCTAATGTGTTGTTCGGGGACAAAAACGTCCCCTAACTTTAACGGTTTTAAAAATATATTAGATAAATATTTTTTTGAAATTTTTTTGCATAGACCTTTTAATTAACTTCAGTTCTAATCAACAGTAGTGAAAAAATCATTTTCCCCCAGGATTTTAACCCTTTAATCACCAATTTTATAAGGGGTGGTGCTGAAAATTGAAAAAAAAACACACAAAATGGCTCATTTTTAATAGAAAAGGTGAATGTGGACTGGATTCTTTTGAACCTTTATCACAGTCTTGGTCATGTCAAACATCAGTAAAAAAATTGACTTTATTGCATTATTAGTTTTTGCACAGCACTGGATTTTCTTTTTTTCTCCCATTTTGTCCCATAGACTTACTTTATAAACACACTTTTTTTGACTGCACAGCCATGGCACTAAATAATCATGCATTCTTGATTGTTGGTGGTTTACCCTGTTGGTAGGAGGTAACATTTGTGATTTTTACAGTTAACAACTTAATTACCATATTAACCCTTTACCTGCAGGCCTGTGCTCATGTACTGTAGTTTCTGGCTTAAGTATATGGAGTTATAGGGAGTATTTTAGCACATAATTGTGTGTCTACACACTGTGTGTGTATGTTAGAGAGGAAGAGAGCCATTTGCACACTGTCAGGGAAGGAAAGTCAGGAAAATAAAGTTACTAAGTAAGTGAAGTGTACCTAATTCAGACGTACAACGGCAATGCATAAGCATGTAAAATGAAAACATCCAGGAGTTCTGGCGTCTGAAGTTGTGGATGGGTAAAATAGCTGTTTTTTTTTTTTTTTTAGCTTTCGGAAAACACGTCCTCCAGTAGAGTGACTTTACTTTTAGGTTAGTGTCTCAGTTGAGATCACTGAATTAGTCTAAGTGAGGTCTAAGTGCCCCTTTTCCATGGTGTGTTGCGCTCCACACGACCATACGTACATGTGCATGTTACTAAATAGACACCATAGATAGATAACTTGATAACATAATAAATAATCATTGACTAACCAAATCTAATCTACAGTTTAGTCCCCTACTAAAATTAGTATTAAAAGTAGTTTAGTAAAGTAAAGTAAAGTAAATTTGTTGCAGCCCTAAAAGTAAGTGACGGGCCCTTTGATGCTGAGAGGTTCAGACTAAACAAAACAAAAACACTAGTGGACTTGCATGCATCCTCCTGGTCATTTGATGGTGACAAGAGCAGCAAGCAGCATGAAGAGAGGATTCACCTGTGCATGAGTGAAGGATTCACTTGTGAACGAATGAAGGATTCGCTTGTGAACAAGTGACGGATCTACTTGTGCAGCCTTCACAGCTTCACAGCCTGGCCCTTCATAGAGCCAGGCTGCACAATCATTTCCAGAGATTGTGCACAAGTGAATCCTCTCTTCATGTTGCTTTCTGCTCTTCTCACCATCAAATGACCACAAGGTCACATGTAAGACCACTTGCCTTTTTGTTTTGTTTAGTCTGCACCTGTAGACATCAAAGGGCCACACGTGCATAGCAACACTTTCTTTGTTTTTGTTTACTATG
Source organism: Parambassis ranga (assembly GCF_900634625.1). Classification (NCBI taxonomy): domain Eukaryota; kingdom Metazoa; phylum Chordata; class Actinopteri; family Ambassidae; genus Parambassis; species Parambassis ranga. The sequence goes on along the minus strand of NC_041022.1, from coordinate 19,972,541 downwards.
AAGACTCTGTGGTTGTGTGTACTCACAGACAACAAGATCAGTGTGCAAATGGCTCTCTTCCTCTCTAACATACACACACAGTGTGTAGACACACAATTATGTGCTAAAATACTCCCTATAACTCCATATACAAGCCAGAAACTACACTACATGAGCACAGGCCTGCAGGTAAAGGGTTAATATGGTAATTAAGTTGTTAACTGTAAAAATCACAAATTTTACCTCCTACCAACAGGGTAAACCACCAACAATCAAGAATGCATGATTATGTAGTGCCATGGCTGTGCAGTCAAAAAAAGTGTGTTTATAATGTAAGTCTATGGGACAAAATGGGAGAAAAAAAGAAAATCCAGTGCTGTGCAAAAACTAATAATGCAATAAAGTCAATTTTTTTACTGATGTTTGACATGACCAAGACTATAATAAAGGTTCAAAAGAATCCAGTCCACATTCACCTTTACTATTAAAAATGAGCCATTTTGTGTGTTTTTTTTTCAATTTTCAGCACCACCCCTTATAAAATTGGTGATTAAAGGGTTAAAATCCTGGGGGAAAATGATTTTTTCACTACTGTTGATTAGAACTGAAGTTAATTAAAAGGTCTATGCAAAAAAATTTCAAAAAAATATTTATCTAATATATTTTTAAAACCGTTAAAGTTAGGGGACGTTTTTGTCCCCGAACAACACATTAGGGAGAAAAAAAGAAAATCCAGTGCTGTGCAAAAACTAATAATGCAATCAAGTCAATTTTTTTACTGATGTTTGACATGACCAAGACTGTAATAAAGGTTCAAAAGAATCCAGTCCACATTCACCTTTTCTATTAAAAATGAGCCATTTTGTGTGTTTTTTTTTTTCAATTTTCAGCACCACCCCTTATAAAATTGGTGATTAAAGGGTTAAAATCCTGGGGGAAAATGATTTTTTCACTACTGTTGATTAGAACTGAAGTTAATTAAAAGGTCTATGCAAAAAAATTTCAAAAAAATATTTATCTAATATATTTTTAAAACCGTTAAAGTTAGGGGACGTTTTTGTCCCCGAACAACACATTAGGGTAGTGTTTGCGAACAATGCATGAGGGTTAAGTCCGATTTTTCACGTCGACAATGTGTTCTCTTTGTTTTTGTCATCTATGTTGCGTTCAAGAGCACCAGAATTTTGTCAACGTGGAGATCGCTTGCAAGTGTGGAAAAGAAATCAGCTGACATAACAGTTCTTTATCACACATAACAGAATCATAAAAATAATATGGTCCCCCCCATTAGTTTAACATTCATATAAATGATATTGTTATAGTCCCCTGACAGACGTCTCACTTGAAGTAAAAGTTAATTATTGGTTTAACATACTAAAACACCCTGTAATATTATAATATATATTTTTAAATACATGATTCTCATACATAAAATACATGTAACTCCCAAATACCAGCAAGACAAATGCTCTTAGTATTTTTATTTATCAGTACATGTCCCATACAATTAGACTGAGGCAGCAGTGGGAAATCTTAACTATTGACAAGGCTTCAAAGTATTACCTCTTCCATCACAGTCTTGGTGGATGATTCCTTAATTCACACTTGATTCTTGATGTAAGTCTGGCAAAATCAGTTGAACCCGATTCATGATTCGATTCTTAAGTAAAAATTATTCCTCACGAAGGCTCATTAGTTTTGGCAACCACCTGAAAACCATACATTTCCAAAGACTGAGTTTACACCTGATTCTTAAACTGCACAATAGCCACTGTAACATGTCGAACAAAAACATGATTATTCTCCAATTTAATTTGCACATATACAATTAGTTTGATGAGAAATACTGCATGAACATAGTGAAATTTACAGACCATAAATGAGTCATTTGTACTACCGTAATACTATAAACGTGAGTGTGTAATAATCCAATGGATCTAACACAGGTAAAGAGTGATACATCAGAGTAAATATGACCTCTAAAATTTACCATCTAAACAGTTTCAAAAACTTTACAAAAGTTGTGTTGGTAGTGATATTTGTTTGGTTGTTTTGTCTGTTAGTGCTGGTCATCACCTGGTGTGGCTCCAATTACTCATTTGTGCACACTGCTATGGGAGTTTATTACTTTAATTCTTCTGCATGAGTCACATAATAGTTTATTTCTGATCTATTTGCAGAGGTAGTCCTTTTCTTCCTTCTCATTTAGAGTTTTACTGCCCAAAACATTGAAATAATACTACCTAATATATATCTGTTTATCATATAAATATCAGCCATTTTTGTCTGTTATGCACATGTTAATAGGAGAGTTATCGTCACTCTGTGAGAAGTCTTCGTTTTTCACACTGAACGCAGACCCTTCTTCAGTCTGAATCTGATCATGCTTCCGTTTGTGGAGCCTCAAACTTTGTGAACGGCTGAAGCCTCTTCCACAGATGTCACAGCCATAGGGCCTCTCTCCTGTGTGAAGCCTGAAATGGTTTTTTAGGCTTGAAGCTCTCGTGAAACTTTTGTCACACTCAGGACAGTCAAATTTTTCCCCAAAGTGGATTTTCTCATGTTCCCTCAAGCGTCCAGACTGGTTGAAGCTCCTGTCGCACACAGAGCAGTGGTAGGGCCGCTCTCCTGTGTGCGTGAGCCGATGTCTGTTCATGGCCCCTGAGTGTGCAAAGCTTTTTCCGCAGTCTGGGCAGGAGAAAGGTTTCTCTCCTGTGTGAACTTTATAGTGACCTTTAAGTTGACCTTTCTGGGTAAACTGTTTCCCACACAGCGTGCATTGGTATGGTTTCTCTCCTGAGTGAATCCGCATGTGTATCTGAAGAGCAGACATCTTGTGACAGTCTCTTCCACACAGCCCACAGCAGTAGGAGCTCTTGGTTAGTTTGTTGTTCAACTGTTCCTGCACTGGTGAGTCTGGACTGCTATCTTTTTCACTGTCTGCAAGGTGACCAGCATCTCCTTCTGTCACTGCAGAAAAGGGGGACACATTCAGTGACACAGAAGATATGATCAACCTCTACTTATATATTAACCCATTAAGTAAAGGCATCTATTTAGGTAGTAAAATAAATGCTGTAACAAATCTTTGACCACACTAAAGAACATATGCTAATGCTGTTTGATGTATATATGGTAATTAACACTATATGAAGCCTAGGAGGGCCCTAAATAGTCAAAATAATCCCATAAATCTTTAAACAACAACATACACATATACATATAAGCCTGAAAAATAAAAAAATTCCCACAAGCACCAAGTCCTCAGTCAGTATAAACACCGCAAGGATTGATGCTACTAACAATAATTTAAATTATATGAAAACAGCTGTTTTTGCACCCCATTTCTGACAAAACCACAAAGATATGCAGCAAGCACCCTCACACTGTCTATATCCACAAGCAAATTAATGTCTTGTTCTCACTATGTTGAGCCATTTGCTATGCTAAAGGGCCAAGATGTCACACATTTAATATCTATAATTTATATTTATTGTCAATCTTATTTGTAACCTGATCTAGTTAATAAACGAGAAGTGAAGAGAGACAATACAATTTCTTAAATGACAAAATTAACTCGAGTTTCCACTAGTATGAGTTATTCTTACTGTTGATCGGTTCATCTTCTTCCTCCTTTACCGAAATCCTAATTTCTGTGTCGTTTTCCTGATGCTGCTCTTCAGTTTCCTCTGGGATGGTACAATCCTCGCTAGCAGACACCTGACTTGGAGTTTCTTCTAAATGTGACAACACAACAATCCATTACAAACCAAATAATAAATAAAACATACAAATTTACATAATACATAACGCCTATTAAATCCTAAATTTGATGTACCACACAAAGGTTCCTCCTCTTCTTCCTCTTTCACTATTACATTCATATGTGGACTGGCAGCGGAATCCTCTGGCTGGTCGGCTTTGGGGTAATTTTCACACTCAGCTGTTTTGTCACAGTTAACACCCTTAGAGGAAAGGTACTCAGCTTCACTCGGCAATCTCTGGCTCTCAGAAACCTATAAATATAATACAATAAGAAAAAAGGAAGGAAAAAACACAACAAAACATCACTACTAACGCTGCTGTGTGCTGTCACTACCTCAGAGCTGATGTTGCTAGCCAGGTCTCCCTGGGATGATTCACCAGCTGAAGCTTGAACTGGGCCTGATTCAACACCAGTAACTGATTCGTTCTTGCTCTGTGTGCATGAGCGTTTGTGGTTTCTCAGGGTTCCAGCCAGGGAAAAGTGCCTTCCACAGTCGCTACAGGTGTACGGCTTTTCTCCAGTGTGAATCCTCGTGTGCCTCCGAAGCTCTCCTGGAGCAACAAAAGACTTATCACACTGTGTGCAGCTGTAAGGTTTTTCTCCCGTGTGAGTCCTCATGTGCGTAGTCAGAGTCCACTGCTGTGCAAATGTCTTCCCACAGTCAGAGCAGTGGTATGGCGTGATGCCGGTGTGGAGCCGCTCGTGTCTAACAAGTGTACCTGACAAGGCAAATCGTTTGTCACAGAATGAGCACTGGAAGGGCCTCTCTCCTGTGTGCGTCCTCTGATGATCTCTCAGCTCAGCCGCTGAATTACAGCTTTTTTCACACTCTGAACAAGGAAACTTCTTTCTCGTAAAACCTTCAACAACCTCCGAGTGCATCGCCTCTAAGTGGGTTTTTAGGTGCCAGTGTCGAGAAAAGCTCTTCAGACAGATGGAGCAGTGATAAGGCCTCTCGCCTGTGTGTGTCCGCCGGTGTAGCCGGAGTTCCCCCTGACTAGCAAATCTTTTCTCACAGAAAGTGCATGGGAATGGTTTTTCCCCAGTGTGGACCCGTTCATGGATCATGAGAAGCCCCTTCTCTGGGAATCTCTTTTCACACATGGAACAGGGAAACGGCCTCTCTCCTGAGTGAGTACGCAGGTGACGCTGAAGTTTAGAAGCATAAGGAAAGTCTTTTCCACACACTGAGCAACTGTGAAGAGTTGTCGGCTTCTCATTCTCGCTTTGGTCGAACGTCTTTGCGTGAGCCTCTGCATGGATAGCTCTTACTCCTGTGGAAATACAAAGACAAAGGAAGCTTGACATTTCGTGAAATAAAATAAGGGATATTCTTGAAACAAATAATCTTAGAGTACAACTGAATTCCATCACAAAACATTTATTCATTTATCAATTATTTAAAATTATACAGATTTTATACAGAAGGACAGAAGATAAAGTGTACTCTACGTGCCTATCAGTGGGTGATCAGAAAAAAATGGAATGACTGTGGATGTCAGACCTCCATGCATATACACAATAAGCTGGAAAAGTATTGAGCAAGATATGGATGGTTATGGCAATATAATGCATAACAACTAAGATTTAGAGATGCTTTTGCCTGTACTTTGTTATGTGTCATATGAGAAAGGTGTAATTTACACAATGAAACCCCAAACAGCTATAAAAATGTGTCAACTCTTGACAACTTCAAGGTATTAGGTTTCACAAAGTCAGCATATATTACACAATATTGTCATATCGGATTGCATGCATTCTTTGCAGCTACATTTTGTTTACTCACTGAGGTCTGAGAAGTCCACTTCTTCACCATCGGAGTTGATCAGGCCTCCTATTTCCTGCTGATCATCTTCAGCAAGATTAACTGCTGGTCCAAAGTCCTCTGGGTTTTCCGAGCTCATCTCTCAATCATATAACCTTGTAGAGGTAATAAATTAAGTGATAAGTAAAGGTGACTCACTATATATATGGACAAAACTTCACAGCTGAGTAAACTTTTAGTGCATAATAGTTCTAACAACAACCATATATATATATATATATATATATATATATATATATATATATATATATATATATATATATATGATTTCATAGTGACAAATTTAAAGAGGTATAAAGAGTTATATTCATATTTTATTTCAACACAGCATACCCTGTCAGAATCTTAAAATAGGTAATAAAGCTTATGTCATTCTGATAGTGGTAAATGTTAAAGGGTTGTACCAAACTAACCTTACAGTCACATTCTAGTTCAGCTTTAGATTCAGCCTCCATCTCTGGATCTAGATAATTCGATACAATCAAATCCTCCACCCTGGAAGACATTCATCCTCCTGCCCAAGGACACTTCAGCAGGGCGGATGCTATACTATGAAGGAGCTGGTGGAGCCTTAATAAACGCCTACGGACAGTATCTCTCTTAAATTCATAACTGCAATGAACTAGTGGACATACGTTAAAGTCTGCCTGTAGTCAAAGTTCCTCGTTTGTCTGTTCAAGTGGTCTAAAAGTCGGGAAAATCTCTTGCCATGCACTGCACTGCTAGCTCAATAGCATTAGCTGGGAGGGACTCATTCTCCCCAATCCATTCCAAGTCTCACATTAATTGCGATTTAAGTTAGATCGCAACCTAATTAACTAACCTGTTGGTGTGTAGGGTGTCATATTAAAAACTCCATCGCATCAGGAGACAACACCTCCCTGCAGTGGGGACGGTATTTGACCTCTGAATGAGATGGCTCTGTCTAGACTCTCAGCGGTGACCAGCGCCTCGGTCAACGACCACCTCTACCTTTGAGAAGACTGTTATTAGCCAGCTAGCCACCGACATGGCGTTTACTAGCTATGTTGATTTAGCCATTAGCTAGCTAGCAGCTAGCTTCCTAAGCTCATGCTAATATCCAACAACAAATAGCAGTCGAAACACATCTATCATTGAGGCCATCATGAAAATGTCACGTTTGCTTCAAAAGTCACCTCAGCTCGGATTACAGTCGCTAACTCGACTAGCTAACGCTTCACAGCAGACAATAGACATTTTGACCAACCTCAGCATAGGTTTCCCCTCAGGTAAATAGCAGTCGCTCGACAGAAGTTTATTGAAACGACTTGCCAATATCACTACTTCTCTCTCATGTTCGTGCTGAGTATGTTGAAACCATGTGTCAAATGAATATCAACTAACTACTGAGTTAATTTTAATAAGCGTTTGGACCTAGTGACAATCTTTTTAGCTTTTAGCTAGTAGCTTTCAGTAGTGCCAGAACTTCCGGTCAGAATCAAAATAAGAGCCCCGCTGACTGAACGTACCGACTGTACGTTGTCGTTTCAGGCAACTTCCAATTCACAGAAAGCAATGCGCATGTATTGATACGCACAGTTCATAGTGTGGTTATTAAGTGGATATATTAAGCTGGAGTTTATTAGAACGAGTCGTTGAAATACTGTGAGTTAAAGCAACTTAAAAATCCCTGAATCAAAAGCGATATTTTTATGCATATCTTATGTATGTTTCTCTAAAGGGTTAACTGACAGGCAGAACAGAGACCTACTGATATTTTAATACAGAGGTAATGTGTTTTAAATATGTAGATGCTGCTCTTTTTTTGTAACTGTCAACTAAATGACAACAAACAAAACATAATGATTATAGACATTAAGTTCCAAGTCCAAAATACACTGCTCAAAAAATAAAGGGAAATAACACCTCCTAGATCTCAATGAATGAAATATTCCAGTTGAAAATCTTCATTCATTACATAGTGGAATACGTTGAGAACAAAATAACAAAAAGATGATCAATGTAAATCAAAATTATTAACCTATGGAGGTCTGGATTTGGAACCATACTCAAAATAAAAGTGGAAAATCACATTACAGGCTGATCCAACTTGAGTGGAAATTCCTCAAGACAAGTCAGAATGAGGCTCAGCAGTGTGTGTGGCCTCCACATGCCTGTATGACCTCCTGGGCATGCTCCTGATGAGGCGGCGGATGTTGTCCTGAGGTTTCTCCTCCCAGATCTGGATTAAAGCATCAGTCAGCTCCTGGACAGTCTGTGGTGGATGGAATGAGACATGATGTCCCAGATGTGCTGGATTGGATTCAGGTCTGGGGAACAGGCAAGCCAGTCCATAGCATCAATGCCTTTATCATGCAGGACCTGCTGACATACTTCAGCCACATGAGGCCATTGTCATGAATCAGAAGGAAACCAGGGCTCACTGCATCAGCATATGGTCTCACAATGGGTCTGAGGATTTCATCCTGGTACCTAATGGCAGTCAGGGTACCTCTGGCTAGCACATGGAGGGCTGTGCCTCCAAAGAAATGCCTCCCCACATTACTGACCACCACCAAACCAGTCATGCTAGAGGATGTTACAGGCAGCAGAACGTTCTCCACGGCGTCTCCAGACTCTGTCACGTCTGTCACTTGTGCTCAGTGTGAACCTGCTCTCATCTGTGAAGAGCACAAGCCCCACTTGTGGACATCAGGCCCTCCTACCACCCTCATAAAGTCTGTTTCTGACAGTATGAGCAGAAACATGCATATTAGTGGCCTGCTGGAGGTCATTTTGGTCTGTGGACAATGGTCTGTGGTCAGCACCTGCAGAACCTCTCCTTTATAGGGGCTGTCTTGATAACTGCCTCTCATTTCCACCTGTTGGAAATAATTTTGACATGACATATTTTTGATAAAGCACAAGAACCAAGCTGCTGGTTGTGGGTTAGACTACCCACACAGAACCAGCTCAAACAGCAAGCAGTGACATCATAGCTTTGAGCTCCTGAAAAAGACTGATGATCAGTCATAGGCTGACTGGAAGCACTTCTATACATTTCACTACAGACACACATTATCTCAGTAGCTTAAATAAAAAAATCACAGACATGTTTCTGAAAAACATTTGTATTCCATCGACATGGATTAAAATAACAAGGATATAGTGCATATTTTCTTTGACATTAAGTTTTAGTTTTTGGCATGCAGGGTATAACAAAGGCACTCAAATTGTACAGATGAGCTACTGGAGAAGAGTAAACATAAAAATGTGGTACAAACATGATTACAAGTAGGACAGCACGGTAAACTTCCAAATTACTCAGGGTAACCTACACTGAGTCTGTAGTGTCTCTGCAGGGTTGAAGGAATGGAAGGAAGAAGAAGGAAAGGGCAAGTTACTGCAGTATTTTCAAACACAGTCACAACAGAAATGCATTGTTGAATTAACCGTTAGATGTCCAGCCTGGTTTGCTGTTTGGGTCTACCGAGCTGTCTGGTCGGCCCGATGCGCTTTCCAGCATGTGTGCGCTGATGCTGCCGCAGTCCCTGGCGATAAATGAAGCTCTTCCCACATTGTCCGCACTCGTACGGCCTCTCGCCGGTGTGAAGCCTGTGGTGCACCTTCAGTTCCTCAGCTCTGGAGTAGCCCTTCCCACAAACGCTACAAATGAAAGGCCTGTCTTTAATGTGGGTCTGGTAATGTGCAGTTAGGTAGGAGTTTATTCGAAATGTCTTGCTGCAAATAGAACATGCAAATGGCCTCTCCCCGGAGTGCTGCATCTCATGCAGCTTGAGAGAGGAGGCCGTGTGGAAACCTCTGCCACACTGGGAGCAGAGGAACGGTTTCTCTCCGGTGTGGATTCGCTGGTGGATTTGTATGTAGCTCTCATTGATGAACTTCTTGCCACAGTCGGGACATGAGTAAGGCTTGTCTTTAACATGGGTTTTCATGTGTTCCTCCAGCTTCTCCTTTTCGCTGAACTGGATGCCACACCGGCGGCAAAAGAGAAGCTGAGATGCGTTGTGCTCGTCGGCTTTTGAGTCGGCAGCCCCCTCGGTGTGTGTGGTAATGTGGTGCGCTTGTAGAGCAGATTGACTCTCACACTCTTTTCCACACTCCAGGCAACGGAGGGACGATCGAATCCTGGACTCTCCCGGCAGAGACTTCAAGTATTCAGAGAGTTCTGATGTTATGGGATTTGCCTCATCGTCAAATTCCACACTACCTTTACGACCTGAACAGAAACAGAGGAAGCCCATGTTTTACACACTTTTATCTTATAGCTAATATTTTTTTTAAAAGCATTGGCATGTTAGACATTGTTAACAAGCCACACATTTAAATGTCACATCTAGTTGTAGTCTGAACAGCTCTTACCTAAATGGACTTTATAGTGCGTTTTGAGATTTCCTTTCTGGTTAAACCCCCGCCCACAGATGGAGCAGCAGTATGGTTTCTCTCCGGTGTGGATCAGCGCATGCCTCTCCAGTTTATAGGCATGAGGGAATTCCTTGCCACACACCGAACAGTGATACTCTATCTTCTCTTTGGGCTTCTTCAGGAGCTCGGGCGGAATTTCTATTGGTACATGAACCATACGCCTGCCAGGACGCTTCTTGCCTGTGTATCGGTAAAAAGAAGGTGAAGATACAATTTTAAAAAACATTATGAGGGGTCATCATCACCTAACGTACGAGGAAAATGGGCTACCATGAGGTAAAAGGGTCAGACTTTATTTATGCTTACCAGCTGTTATTTCTCCTTCAGCAGATGGTTTGGTGTCTTTTCTTCTTCTATAAGATCTCTTTGCTGTTAAAAAAAAGTGCATTTTTAGTCTAAAACAGAATAATGATTATCTGTCAGGTCTATGAACTGCATGGTGTGTGTGTGTGCGCTGCATTTGTTGATGATTTGTTCGCATACATATCTCTTTGTCAGCCCACGTAATTCACAGTGAATCAGACATAATGACCCAGTCCCCAAATATATCAAAACAATACCCAACCCCATATTTCCTCATCTCACCAGCGCCTCGGCGGACAGTTTTTGAGTTCAGTTCCTCTGGTTCCACTATGGTACGGATGTTTCTCTTTCTTCGAGTACGCCTTGATACTTGAAGATGAAAAGAAGATGTATAACAATACAATAACATACAAAATTCTCATTTCCAATGCATGAACAAGCATCAAACTCCCACATAAAACAAAAGAAACACACTTCCTGGATCTGCGTCTGTGTCTGATGGCGGTGGAGTCTCTGAAACCTTTCTCCTGCCTCTTCTCTTTGCTTTTGGACAAAGAAAGAAATAATTACACTGACACATGGTTAAAAAATAAAATAAAATGATAAAGTTCCATGCGCATCTTCTCAAATACTGACCAGTAATTGCAGGAACATCCTTGTCTGTGTCTGAGCTGTCCAAATAGACCACTGGAACCTTCCTTCTCAGTCTCTTTCCTGAAAAAAAAAAAAAAACACAAGTTCAGAGTGGAATCGTTCAAAATATGTAACTCATGTTTCCCTTCACTTGTGTTTACCACAATATAAGGGCGAGACGGCTGCCGTCTTGACTACATTCCCTTTCTCCTCCCCTTCCTCCCTGTCTTCATCTTCCCCCACAGACACGACTTCCATGATGAGTGTCGGACTGCTGCTGTCTCTGTGGCTTTGGCCTTGCAGCTGAGAATCAGACAGGACGACAGCCTGTGATCATGTTCATTAAACTGCATCAGGAACAGCCCCACTAATGTTCTCTGAGCGACAGTATTCAAGACAGAGCAGAAAAATGGTTATGTCCAGAGAGCATGTAATGCTACATGTTCATCTGTGTTGAGCAGGGGCAGCACAGGACAGCATGGTGCTGAGGTGCCATCTGCAGGTATTTTGACTGATAAACATCATGACTAGGATCTGACATTATTTCTTTTTTTGTACCAAAATATTTATTCATTATTATTTTTTATATAAATGTATAAGTGATATCTCAAAACAAAATACCCTGCTTGGCTGAGGACCTTCTGTGCAATCAGAGCCTCGCTCTGGACTGTCTCCTGTAAAAAAAAAACAAAAAAAGATCATAGTTGAAAACTTCAATGTTTATTATCATATAAGCTCTACAAATGATCATAAAGAAGAATAAGCTTGCTAACAAAGTACCATACTGAATAACTTACCTGCTTCCCATTCAACCACTTCTCCATCAGAGTTGATTAAACCTCCAATTTCTTCATCTTGTTCCTCATCTTCCTCCTCCTCCTCCTCCTCCTCCCCCCCTGCATGCAGTCTGACAGTCAGATGAAGTGTTTGGTCGCTCAGATTTGCTGATGCCATCTTGACTCCATGTGACATCGGGTGCTTCTGTTCAGGAGAATCCTGAATACAAAACACAGTGCTAACAGACATTCATCTTCAAGTGAAATCAGTCGTCAACTACACTGTATAAACTGTGAAACTACAATTAACAGGTCTGTAGAAGAAGTTAATGGTCAACAGGCATCATACAAGATAAAACAAGAGAGATATTTCTATCATTTCTACAAAACAGGTCAACATACAGTTTGACAAGGTGCTGATTTTCTGGCCTGACGTGCTTCTGCCTCTGTGTGTAAAGATGTGCTCTGCTCCTGGATGGAACACTCCTCTCCATGGGATTGCATGTTCTGTTTTTGACTTGAAGTTGCGTCACGTACTGTGCGGGAGCAGGGTTTCTCTCCTGTGTTATTGCACTGATGCACAGTCGCATTTCCTGACGCCTTGTCACATATACAAGTAACCTTGGGTTTGTCATCAGAGTCCATAAGCACGTGTCTCTGCCTCCGCCCCTCGCTCGCAGTCGAGCTGTGCCCATAGAGAGTGGGACCGGCAGATTCCTTGGAACATGTCTCTGTTTGATGTCTATTCACTTCATATGAAACAGTGCTCTCCTTCCCGCATGCTCTGAGATGGGGAAGACATGTGTGTGCGGGGATGTCCTGTTTTTCGCTCTCTGGGCTGAAGCTTTCATCTGTGGTTAACATTACAAGGCAAAAAAATACACCATGTTAATAATCACAACAGGAGTTGCTGTGAATATCATCTAATAAAAGTGAGGCACATGTTTAAGATTTTCCACTCACGATTTTCACTCACAGTCCAGCCTTCCTCCTCCTCTTTAATAATTACTTGGATCTCTGGTGTTTCGCAGCTGTAGTCGGGGCTTCCTGGGGCTTTTTGTGACTCCTGGTGTGGAGAAGTTCTGTCCTCATAGCTCTCATTTAGACTCAGGGACAAAGGATCTTGCAATTCGGGATCCTGTGAGGAAAGACATGATTTAGTTCAGAGCATCAGAGAGAATCTTGCATTGCAAAAACTTCAGAAAACCTGCTATGCAAACAATATTTATGGAACCCCCTGTAACTAAATACACTGGTATCGACGGCTTCAGATAACATCACACACAAGACAGAGTGCCGTTGCTATTACAAATATATGACATCCACTCCCAGCATTTGGCTGCACAAATGTCCAGTTTGAACATGTCAGACCTCAGAAAATAGTTTTAAAATATAAAGAACCCATATGTGTAGACTTAAGCCTTGTAATCATCACTATTCCCAGTGTTTTCTGCTTCAGTGTCTGTTCTACGTTCAAATGCATAGTAAACAAACAAAACATTTAGGATGGAACTGTATGAATCTGCTTCTCATAGGTATGTTTACATTCAACTAATGTGTTTAATCAAGTTACTAATTTCTGTAAACTGTTTGGAATTGCTGTACATTCTTTTAATGGACTACAGCCTGTGACAAAATTCATGTATGAAAGCATGTTTCAATGAACTCACCTGTTTTATTAGCTAGCGTTATGACTGCCCCACAGGCTGTCTTACATTTTTAACTAACACATTAGGTCACAATGCCTGTCCCGCTACTTCCCCGTTACTCAGCAGCAGTGATTATGTCATTTAGTTTTGCACATGTATGTAAATGAATGCAACGCTGAGTAGTTTATCAACAATCGCTACTAGCTAACTAGCTAGCTTTCAAGCTATTCTCACAACACAGCCCAGCTGAATGCGAGTATGAGTAAACCTTAAAACCCACTGTCACTCACACCTAAGCAGGTATTTCTTACTTGTCTGCACACCAGGTTAGCGGACTGCATTTTGCATTTTGCACGGCTAGTTACCAGCTGAGCTCCAATCAAACCACAGCCAGCCGACCTCATAGCGGCTACGCTGGTCTGCGTTACCTCGAACATAGTGCGAGATGATGGGTGTCTCCTGCTCTGAAGGATGTCATAAGAACGCCAGGGTGGGTAGCATAGGAAGCTAGGCTGAAGCGTGATCCCGGGTGAGAGCAGCTGTCATGAACTAACACTACTAGCTTAACTGTGTTGCGCCACCACTTCTTCTTCTGTTTTTTTTCTTACAGCGGTTCTTCTTCTACTACTACTGTGGGTTATTCTTCCTCTCCCTCCTCTTCTTCTTCTTCTTCTTCGAGGTTTTACGCCGGTGAAACCATTGCTGCCTTCCTCTGGTTCTAATCTTACAGTGTTTGATGCACAATAAACTAATTAAAGGTGCTCTAAAATTAAGCAGCACCTTGTAGAACTTTAATAACATATCATGAGTATTAAATGAAGCTGATTTTTGTCACATTATCAGTCTGAATGGTGGAGTAGGGGTCTGAAAGTGACCTAAACTGGACCGGATAAACGTACTTACCGGACACACCGGCTACAATTACCTTAACTGACCTCTGAAGTGATGCAGGAGAATCATATGTGCCCCTGAGCCAACGTGTAAGTTAATAGGTTACTGTTTTGTTATCATCGTGGTGAGGAATCGTGAACCAGGCCAGAAGCTTCAGTGACTCGCTCTGATCTGAACTTTGAACTGAGGCAGCTTTTAAAAGCCACACGGCGGAATTCAGCTGTGACAGAGCTGCTCGGCACCACTGCGGAAAACACCGGAGGAACTCCGCCGGTAGGCGAGAACGTGACTGCCGATCAGGTACTCACATGACGCGCGTGTGTGTGTGTGCGTAGGGGGGCTTTCCACAGGAGGACCCGCACAGCCGCAGCCACTCAACATCCGGACGTTTTGGTTTCAGGTTGAGCGGATCCACCTGGTTATTAGCCGGATAGTCATGTCATCATCGACTAGCAGCGGCCAGTGCTGAGACGAGGAACTACCGGGTTTGTTTACTACACTACGTTGATTAGCTTCACCAAGTTAGCAATTCTAACTCAGTGCCTCCTGTTAGCCAAAGCGAAGTTATCATTAGCAGACCGACTAGCATCAGTTTATTGGTAATGATGGCACATTTTTTCTATCTCTAACATTAGTAAGCTGTTCCTGCTGCTTTACTGTACTTAATGCTGCTGTTTCTGTCTAGGTTCTAGCTAACTACTAGCTAGCCAGTTACAGCTAACGTCCAGATAAGTTACCTGTTGTCAAAGTAGCTATATAAGGTGTCAGCGTCTTAGGTGATAAATGCCTTCATACTGTGTCAGCATTTCAGTTGTGCTTTAGCTGTATTAGCTACACAACTTGCTTATATGTAATGATTGATTTGTGGACATATGTGTAATTTCACATATGCTTTTATCTGCTTTACATCATTGTAAACTGGCCTTTGGACTGACATGATATCACTGTGTTATGGCATTTAGTCCACCCTCAGTAACTGTATTTCCTCTCTCCAGCCTTGGATACGTTGCAGCAGATGGAGTGTAATACAGCAGATGACTTCATGGAGGATCCGTCTTACCTATCTGAATGCTCTCAGCAAAAGCCAGCGGCCACCAGCAGCATCTCGGAGCATGAATTCTCCTGTCACTGTTGCTATGACATCTTAGTCAACCCCACCACTTTAACCTGCGGTCATAACTTTTGCCGCCACTGTCTGGCTCTGTGGTGGGAGTCCTCACACAAAAATGAGTGCCCGGGGTGCCGGGAGAAGTGGGAAGGCTTTCCTAAAATCAACATACTGCTGAGGTATGCTTCTCACGGCCATGTCACATCAGTGGTTCAATGTTTGATTTCTCTGGCAGGTACAGCAGAGAACTGAGACCTATTGACAACCTCAGAGTTGGGTATCATCTGAATGCAGTGCAACATTTAGTGCAAAATAGTGTCTTAGTGTGTTAGTTGTTGTTGATTGATACTCACCACCCCTAAATGTGTGGTGTTGTTGTATATGTTTTTTCCACTAATGCTTTTATCCATTCCTATAATCCTCTTCTTAGGGATGCAACTGATAAGCTTTTCAGTGAGGTGGTTCAACGGAGGAGAGAAGAAATCCAGGCAAACCCCAAAATCTCTCGGAGCTTGCTGGCCTTCCAGAGGTATTTTGATCTACAAAACTTTAAAAAGATCATGCCAGCTTAGTAGTGGAAAACAAAAACAGACTTAGAACATCTCCTCTTCCTCATCTTAGATATGGAGACAATTTGGGTAGATCCAGGACAAACCAGCACAAAGAAGCAGGCTTCTTCTTTTCTGGAGTCCTAACTGCGCTGTCATGTGTAGCTGTAAGTACACAACAGTAATGGAAAAGGAACGTGTAAACTGTCCTCTGCATCAAAATGACTTCACCTTGTTATTTACAGTAAGCTGTACCTGTTATACATGTGATAGGTTATTGTTGACTAAAGAAACTGGTTGACAGCTTCTAAGTAAAAGGTTACCACAGAAGTAGCCAAACAGGTCAGTCGTTCATATGATGTAAGCAGATCGTGTTTATTTTGTCCATGTGGCACTGGGGAGCAAACGTTACTGTGTGTCTTGCCCCGTGGCAGAAAATTTATATCAGTTCATGTGCATGCTGCAGGGAGCATGCCAATAGAGCTGCATGGGGCTGTGTTCGACCCCAGTTCGTGGATGGATAGCATCATTGAGTCAGGTGATTTTAGAAGAAGTCAACTTTTGGCCTGCGTGCAAATCATCTTTTTGTTTTGGAGACTTTTGACTTTCTTTGGCTGACGTATTTTGCACTTCGCACACACATGCATTATGTGTGTGGTTAATGAAAGTAACTGTAACAATGTTAGTTCAATCCTCAGCCTTACGCTGCCATATTAAAACCAGTCTGGTTATACCTGTCAAGCTCCTTCTCCCAGCTTTATGAAATAAGCTGTTTGTTTGTGTTATAGGGAAGCCAGGGGTCATTATAAAACATTTGTAAACACTTGCCTGCTTCCAGGTGATGGTGCTGGTGTATCACTGTAGCAGTAGTGTTGTGGAGCAACATGACCAATTGATCAGTAAACCCGTGTCTCGCTGGACAACAGAGGAGGTTGTGTCATGGCTAGAAAACTTGGGACCATGGGCCCAGCTGTACAGAGAACCCTTCCAGCAGGAGAACGTCAATGGAAGGTACGCTTTCTACCCTGAAGTTAGATTCCACACGTTTCACCCTGCAAAGTCAAGATCAAGCCGTGTTGTTAGAAAAGCAGTGTCTAAACAACAGGACATGCTGTTGCTCATATTGCTTATATGATGTGAGGTTCATTTCTGTGCTTCAGGCTCCTGTTGATGCTGGGGGATGAAGAGCTGCTGAAACCTCCTTACAGCATAGAAAATCAGGCACACAGACGGGCTGTTGTGGCAGAGCTGGACAGACTTAAAGCCCTGGGGGTCAAACCTCCACAGAACCTCTGGGAATACAAAGTAAGCACTCGCAAAGTGCATCTCAGAGTGGATTACTTCACATACTTCTTTGCATCTTCCTATGAGCTTAAATTGTATATTTTGTTTTGCATTTAGAGTGGTAGAACATTTCTTTCACTCCCAGAAAGTGTTATATTTCTTACTAATGCAAGTAGTTGGTGATTTACCTCTCACTGTTCCTGTTTTCTTTACTAGGCGGCTAATGCTGGGAAGTCTCTGTTCCTGCTGTATGCACTGAAGCGCTCCCCTCGCCTCACAATCTTTTATCTGTACTTATTCGACTACTCTGAGACCTTCCTGCCCTTCCTGCACACCTGCTGTCCAGCCGTAACACACATTGACCAGTCAGTGGAGAGGACCTTCCTCGACACACAGGTATCAGATTATTACATCCAGTGTTATGGTTTAAAAATGTCCTGCTAATAAAGATCTTAGCTGCTTGTGACACTCACATTTTCTTAACTGTTTCTGTTTTCGTTAGATGGAACCCAGCTGGCGACAGTGGGTAGAGTTCCTTGTGAAATACTGCCTGCTTCCATACCAGCTGATTGCAGAGTTTGCTTGGGACTGGCTATCTGTCCACTACTGGACATCCCGCTTCATCATTGTTAATGCCATGTTGCTCTCTGTGTTAGAAGGTTGTGCCCTGTGGAGGCTCTGGACCACAGCTAGAATCAGGTACACAGTAGGAGGGTTATTACTGCACATACCTGAATACACATCAAGTTTTAACATGACTATTTATGCTTTAATGAAGTCACCACACCAGTGCACTAACCTGTGTGTTTTTGCAGGACTCTGCCGCACAAGATGTGGAACCACTTGTGGAAGATGCTATCTCAGGGATTTGCCTTTGCCATCCTGTGGCCTTTTGTCCCACAGTTTGTGTGCAACTGCCTCTTCTACTGGGCTCTTTACTTCAGCCCCATCATTAATATAGACCTGGTGGTGAGGCAGTTAATGCACCCTGACACAGAGGCACTGTAATAGACTGCATGTTATCAGTGCCCAACTACAGCTCTTGGCAAATAATACAGTCAGAATTCCAAGTGCTGAAATAAACTTCAGCAGTAAACATGTGAAACTGGCTTTGTTTGCTGATAAAACGGAGGTTTACTCACTTCCGGTCCTCTCATTCTACTGGATGGTCGCCACGTGGAAGCAGAGAGGGGCACCTGAGCTGCTGTCAGAGAAACTGAACATGTGAGGTGAGAGGCAGTGAAGTACCTGTGATGTTATTGACTGGAGTGATTACTGTAGTGATCTCTCTGTGTCTCTGCTGTGCATTCATAAACCACAATGCCTAAATGGAATGGGTGGGGGACAGTGGTGCAAAAATAAAAGGTCCTGTTTAAACACTGGTGAGGGAAAAGAGCATCCTCATATAGCTTTGTAGCACCGATGAGGCTGTAGTCCAATCAACTCTGAAGGTCAATCAAATGAGAAATAAGGATCTATTTGTTTTAGTTTGACTTCTGTTGTCAAGCGTCTTGTTGGCATGTAAGTAGGACAAATGGAAAAACTGCTACTTGAGAGGTTTAATTGAAGCTCTTTTAATAGTCTACGAAACATTATTCTGCATAAATCTAGATGCGCACTTTGCATCTTTAGTGTGACTGATTTAAAGTGTCAAATGTTGGGGTTTAATACTTTAATACCCACTGAAGAGAAAACAGAATCTGCCTTGTTAAACTAATGTTCAACACAGAAGTTTGTTCCAAATTTGACACTTACTATAGATACAAAATAAAACTTGTGTTCTTAAAATGTGTTAAAATATGATAAATAATGTTTCATTTTTTATGACTTTTTTTAAGGGGATACAGATTTTTATTTGCTTGTACTGTTAACAAATGTTGCACATTTTTATTTCTAAGAAATGTTCTGTTTGCCATACACTTTCCATTTCCTGGGTGGACTAATCAGTGATTACATCTGCTTAAAAACTAACTTGAAAATTATACACTGTGATTTTGTTCTTCTGTGTTCTCTAAGAAAAAATAAAGTTTTTTTAAATAAATACTGTTATCCTGTAGGTGGGTTTGCTTTTCTCATGAAAAATCAAACACTATCAGCGATTGAAATTTCTGCCCAAATGTTATTTTAATTTTTTAATTAATTTATTGGGGGTGGGGGGGTTGTTTAATTAAGGACACTGTTGTGCCTTTAGTTTTGGGCTTTTGTGTAATGTAATTTTTAATATAATATAATATAAAATAATGAATGAAACTAGGCATTTGTAGCAGTGCTATTTTGTAGGAACATTATTTATAAATAAAGTTTTATTGATGGATTTTAAAACGACCGCCCTCTAGTGCCTAATAGTTGCTATGACCGCGAAAGCCGTCTCCATAACAACGCAGGGACCGTCTCAAAAGAGCACATAGGACTACTTACGAAAAAAGAAACAAACGTGCTTAATGAGAGCAAATTAAAACACGAAGATTGATGGACTTGATTTAGTGCGCTTTAAAGTTAGCACAGAAAACTATTAGAGGTATTTGAAACGTAGTTTAACCAAGTAGTGCCGCACGCCTTTAAGAGTGACAGCACCTTGCAGCCGCTCCCTGAGCTCATTGTTGCGGAAGTGAAAAGTCTACGTGGGGAAGAAAGGTTGGTCTGACCCTGTTTGAACACCTTACTCACCAGCAGCACGAATGTCCAATCCAGGTTAGCTCAGTCCCCCGTTGAACCAGTTTTTCTCCTCCCACGTTAGGTAAATGGATGCGTTGAATGACAGCCGGAACGTATAAATGGGACGGAGAGCCGACGACAGGCTGTAATGCTGCGCCGGGTGCGGCAGTCTCTCCGGCAGGTGCTGTTTCTGATGGCCCGGAGACCGGATCTACTCTGCGGGGCTATCGTGCTCGGAGTCCTGCTTCTACTGGCTGTGAAGTTCAAATGCAGGTAAACGGGTCGAGTCTCTGTTCATGTGCTGTGTGTGGTGGAGCCTGTTTTTATTTAAGGCTAGCGTGAGTCCCACTGAGCATCGCAGATTATAGCATTATGAAGTCTCAAATTAGCTTCTGTTTATTATTAGCAGTATTGCAGCTTTACACTTACACTGCACAGCTGATCTAAAACTGACGTGTACTGCAGGACAAGAGGATTAACCAACGCTCCAAACCACACAGACCACCCGAGCCTGTTTCTGTTGTTATGAGTCCTGCGAAAACAACGAGCGAACAATCAGTGCGTCAGCAATCCTGTTGACAGCAAAATAATCTGCAGCTATTTTGATTGCCAAGTTGTTGATTGCAAAATTCAAACTTTTACTTTGTCATTTGAGAGGATTTTGTTTACCTGTTTTTGCAGATGAATGATTATTGATCATATAGTTATTGATAATTAATCATGGGGCATTTTGTACTGTTTTCTGACATTTTCTTTAAATGAGTTGAGACTGTCTGTCCCAGTCTGTTTCAGCTAATTCAGCCAGATCATCTGTATAAGGTCTCATTAACCTCATTTAATACCATTATTCTTTTTTTCTGTAGCCGTGCTAAAAATGTGGTGGCACCAGCTCGGCCTCCAGTGCGCTTCTTCTCCACTGAGGCCCCAGTGGTGGACCTCTACTTGGGTCAGCTAGACCAGGTGAGACCCATATATGGACACAGGCATGTCAATGCAAATTAGCCTGGAACCTCAGCTCTGCTCATTTAAAACCACGTCATATCAGAAAACAGTGGTTGTGATTGGCCCAGCATGGCCAGGGCAGGGTTTGGTTTGTAACACTAATAACATTAATATCGTGTCTCTAGGTGGAGCGCCTGAGGAGTGTGGCAGAGGTGTCTCTTATTTTCTTCTACGCTCCGTGGTGTGCTCACTCTATGGCTGCACGGCAGGAGGTACAGCTGGTAGCTAAGAAGCTCGCCAAACAGGTAAAACAAAAAAACCATAACAACATAAATACTCACAGAAAACCACCAAAGAGATGTTGGAAAACCAAGCCTTCGTATGTAAAATGAGACAGTGAGAGTTATGAAAAGGAGTAAATATACTGTAGCTCTGCTCATTTAAAGTTTTAATATTTGCCTTGATCTGCTTTGTAAAGCATTTGTAGTGAGTTCATAGCAATAATTTAGAATTAAACAGCAGCAAAGACTCATAAAATCGACTAGAGAATTTAGAGTAAAGATTGACTAGAGCGTGCCTGACTGCTTTGATGTCAACTCACGGACACAAATGAGGATGCTTCATGCAAATCAGACAGTCAAGTCACACATGACTGAGAAAGCTAACAGCACATACCCTGCCTGCGGTTCAGAAAAAGTTGTGTTTGTTCAGCTCTGTTGTATTCTGTGTCTGTAACACACACAGGTGCAGTTTGTGGCTGTTAACTGCTGGTGGATTCAGGGGAAATGCAGGAAGCACAACCGCCTCTATCAGTACCCCATCATCCATCTGTTTTACCGAAGGTAAGACCACAAGGTTGGCCTGTGCACACAGGGTTTGTAATGCTGCTAACGCCACAGTTGTGTCAATGGATGTTTATGTCTACTGTAATAAATTAAAAATCTGTTCTCATCACGGCCTCATGTGAGCAGTGAAGGGTGAAGAAAATCTGTCATTTCCTTTTTACATGTTGCCAAATAAGTCTAAATGGTGTCTTCCAGTAGAGGAGAGCTGAGGGCGTCTCCTAACCGGTTCGTTGTTATCTTTATGTTTGTGTTTGTGCAGGTTTGGGCCAATAGAGTATGAAGGTCCGTTTGTGGCTCCATATGTGGAAAGTTTTATCCTCAGAGTCATCACACCACTGACTTACCTCCCATCAAGAGCTCAGCTCGAGGAGTTCCTCTCCTGTCACGAGGTATCGGTTAGCTTTAGTTCATTTGTTACTCTGTGTGCCGGTTGATTATGCACTTCTGTGTTTGTTATCATTCGTTTTTTTAAAGAAATAAGCCATCTTTCTTAATTTCTTGGCTAACCAGTGATACTTTTTCAGTATCTTAAGTTTTAATGTCTTAACTCTGCTTCTTTCCAGCCTCGAGTGGTGGGTTTCTTCCAGTTTAACTCTTCTCCTCAGCCACCAGGGTACATCACGTATCTGCTCTCTGCCCTGCAGGCCCTAAAAAGAGGTAGGAAGGCAACAGTGAAATATATAGAAATGGAATTCATCGGAAAGTTTGTTGTGGCAGAAAATGGAACTGCATTTGGCCTATAAAATTATAAATTAAAAAAAATTCAGCTTTCAGTTCTATGGTTGTCTGTTTCCATGGTGCAGATTTCCGTGGTGTTGTACGTTTTGGGGTCGTGACCAACAAACAGGTGGCAGAGGTCATTTCACTGAGAGAAGATGAAACGGTTTACCTCCACAGAAGATTTAACTCCTCTCTGGTACGCATCATCACCAAGCCGCAGAAAAGAGAATGCATTCATTATTAAAACGATCGAAGCCATGGCACTGACATCATACTGATTTCTTTCAGATCTTCCCTAGAAGGGAGCGTAACTTTACATCACAGGCCATCTGCAGTTGGGTGTTTGAACACCATGAGACCGTCCTACATTGGCTGCAGCCTCCAGGAATAAAGTCCCGCCTGCTGGAACAGGAGCTGACTAAAGGCCCTGCACTGCTGCTGTTCCTGCCACACAATCCACTACGGTCCGAGCCCAGCTCTGTGCTACAGCAGGTGAGGAGTATTTGCAATTTGCTATTTTAGCTGTTTAGCTGCATGTATTAGATGTATGTAAGAACGCATGTCAACATGTAAAATCTAAATCCTCTTCCACTCCAATATAACATCTGAAGCTCCACTGAAGGTATTTGTAGAGGTGGTATTTCTTTCTTTTTGACCTGCCATGAGTTATTGTGCTTGTAATTATTGTTATCACTTTCTGTCTCTTAGGTTGCAGACGTTGCTGTGCGTTACCATTCCTGTGATGATAGTACCCACTCCAGCTGGGACAAACGTTTCTCCTCCCACTCACTGTGCTGCCAGTCAGTCGTTCTCCCAGAGATGAGTACAAGCGTGTGCGAGGTGTGCCACAGCCTGTCACGGCCGAGCCTCGCCACCTCCTCCTCCGCTCACTGCTCGTTCCCCTCCACGACTCCAGGAGGAGACGTGTTTCAGACTTATCTAAGACACTGCTGCCTTGAACAACTAACTTCGCCCGTGTCCGTTAAAGCTGTGACCTCAGTGGCCTGTAGCAACTTTCTGAACAGCTACAGCCCTTTTAGTCAATACAGTGCCTGCTGCAGAAAAGTACAACCTCAACTCAACGAGTCACACGCCAAAGAGGAGCCAGACATGCAAAGAGACCTCATTACACCTCCTTCCTTCTCCAACCCTCCACCCTCTGTCCCTCAGCAGCAGGGGGGTGGCATCACAGGGCTCCGGTGTCAGACCAACAGGACGCTCAGGTTCTATGTGCTTGATATTGCTCTGAACTGGCCTCTGGCAGTGAGGCTTGGAGCATCAGGCAACAACCACTCTGCTTTTCACCAAGAAGCAGGCACACATGGTGATGGGAGTAGTGACGGGGCCTTCGCAGCTATTGTGAACCTGAAGGATGAGGTTCATTACGTTCTCCACCGCAGCCCAGCAGCCACGCTGACAGAGTCTCTGGGTAAGACGAGGTCGAGGCTGTCAAGCTTGTCGGCAGACATGTTCGACTCATTCAAAGGGGCACAAATCACTGCAGCTGCAAATGCAATAATATAATAATAATAATAATATATGGGGAGTTTCACTCCCCTTCATAGATACATACACACATGTCTGCAGCTGCTCAAATGTAGGTTATATAGCTTTTTAGTGTTATGTTGAGGCAGCTATTATTTGGAGTATAATCTGGATTTCTGTTGCTTCCGTTTAATGAAATACAACTTTGTTCTATAGTTTTTGTCAGGATTGATGTGTCATGTTTATACTAGTTAAGGAACTAACAGAGTTTCCATGTAATATTTCCAGCTTCAGTGAAAGAAGCCCTAAGCAAACAGCAGTTTTGCATATTATGCATATGAGTAGATTAACTGATCTGGGATCTCAGTCAAGGTTGTTTGCATCATGTGCAAATGCTTTCAAGGAATAGTTAATACTGAGAAATTTGAATGAGACCGATGTTGTTGGAACCTTGTTAGAGGTCAGAATGTCCATTTTTAACATTTGATTGTTTTTGATTGTGACCCTGATAATAATTCTGTCGTCGTGTTCCCTTAAAGAGGCCTTCATCAGAAACTTCAGTGCACCGTACAGCCACTTGCAGAGGCATTTGGTTGGAGAGGAGAACAGGAAAGCCAAACATGCAGATGAATACCAGAACTCCCCTCCACGCCTCCTCATCACCGAACTGACCACCTCCTCCTTCCTGCCCTCCATCATGGACCCCAAAAAGGTGCTTTGGTCTCAGCGTATCCATTCTCACAGCAGCACTGTAAAACAGGAATGAGGAGACATCATATAAAGTTCTATTTGTTTGTTCTAGGATGTGCTGCTGTTCTACTACACTCAGTGGTGTGGATTCTGCTCGGTTCTCAACCACATCATCATCCAGCTGGCCAGATTACTGCAGGGAAACAGCACCTTCACTGTGGCCAGGTACAGTCTGTCTATGTCTGCATGTACATGTATGTTTGTGAAGGTGTTTAAATATGATGTTTTAATTTTATCATAGTTTATGTACAAAACCATTCAGTGTGTTAAATAGTCTTATAAAGTCACCACGTTGTTTTTTTATATAGGGTTAACGTTGCACGTAATGACCTGCCCTGGGAGTTCATGGTGGATCATGTGCCCTCAATACTTCTCTTTCCTAGAAACAGGTGAGAATAATACATTAAGGTCATTAAATGCATATTTAATTGGAGACGTTTACCTAGTACCTAGTACAAAGTGCGGTAAATGAACATGAATCATGTCCACCCTGTTTTTTCTCATTAAGAAAACATCTGAGTGTGAAGTTCCCTGACGACCTTCCCATCACGTTACCCAACCTCCTTCGCTTCATCCTGCAGCACTCCAGCTCTGGGCTGTATGCAGACAAACCATCTGCAGAGGCAGAGGGTCCAGGATCCAGTGCCATCCTACACGCAGAGTTTCTGGCACTCCAGCAAGAAGTTGAAGCACTGCATCAAGCCTGCGAGCGTCTCTCCCAGCAGCTGACGCAACTGTGGCGTGACAACCGACGACTTAAGTTTGACACCCGCACCTTAGAAGCTGAGAATGTGCAGCTACAGCGAGAGAGGAAAAGCTTAGAGGAACAGCACAGGGAGAAAAGCCGGCAGCTCGGGGAGGCCGTGAGACGGCTGCAGGAGCTGGCAGACACCTCTGAAAACCTGCTGAATGAGAACACAATGCTCAGAGTCCTGCTGAGGGCGCTGAAGGACAGGACAGAGGCTGGGGAGCAGGCCGAGGAGGAGAGAAAGGAGGCAGATCAGAAAGGAAGCCATATGGCCTCCTGAGCACAAATCTACAGGGAATCCTGGGAATGAGAGGAAAGTGGGCCACAAAAATAAAGGAACGTCTGAACAAGAACAGAATTGGAGAACAGAATAGAAGACCAAAGGAAACTCAAAGGGCAGTGACCAGATATCTTTCCTCATATGAGGTTGAAATGACTGTTGCAACGATGTCATTGTGTCGTAAAGAATCACTGTTCAGTCAAAACTCTAAGTAAGGAAACAGACGAGAGACAGGGTGGACGGACTGCTCATCACTGATGCTGCGCTTACAAAGATGTCATGTCAGTTAAAAAGGATGAAGAAATTACCTGAGTCAGTGTAACTTCACAGACTCTGCAGCCAAATGACACTTCACTTAAATCACTGTAATCCTTAATGACAAAAGTTTCTCATACTTTGCAGTTGTGCTTAATACAAATGTCCGTCAGATATTGTGTATTTATGCACATCTTTACTTATATAATGAGTCACTGTCACTTACATTTGACCTTAAAATGTGCAGAATGCTTTATGTACAGTTATGCAGGCTAACCTAATTCCCAGCTGCCTGTTAAAGTGATTCGAAGTACCAGTGATGTGGAGTTTGGCTGCAGGGAGAGAGTGCCACTAATGAAGCCGAGTAGCTGCTTAACACTGAAGATGTGACATCTGCTCACTAAATCTGAAGGTGAGCTTGAGCACTTGAAATGATCAGCAAGATTTTTTTTTTTTTATTTTTTTTTTGAAGGGGATAGTTGTGTTTGTTAAAGCGATCTATTTTTACAGTTCTTGAGTCACTAAAATATTTCTATGTAACTATTCAGGTATTAAGAATGAGATGCTGCAATTGTTTACATGTGAAATATTGCACCTGTTTTTACCGATTAAAAGCTTTCATCTTATTGTAGGACACATTTTCTTCCACACTTTCTGAAGCTATTATAGAGTGTTTGTAAAGCAGATGTGAAATGATACTGCTGCACTAGTCGTAGGACGTAACATGACATGAGTGCAGACAGTGTGTGGCTATGAGTCCAGTACCATTGTGCTGAGGGGAAGAGTTATAAATGCCAGCTCTAATTCGGAGCAGCAGGAACATGTGCAGCTGATTTCACTCTGAATGAAGAGTTATCTGTCCTCAGTTAGTGACATCCCACATAGCAAGCACAATCGGCCCGCTTCTGGCTGAATGTTGGCAGTGTTGGCTGAGGATCGGGTCGGCTGAAGCACGCGTTTTCTTGAATGGGCCAAAACAGACATGCAGTATTAAGCTGACACTTTGTTTCTTGTTTGGCCCGATTGTTGTTTGCTACCATATCGCCGACGTTGGACATAGATGCGGTGGGCATATGTAATACGGTGACTGGCCCGACAGTAAGGGGGCGGATATTTGCCAGTACTATACTGAACGCTGTTGGCCTGATTCTGGCTGAGTGTTGGCACTAAGAATTCTTTAAACAGCCCGTCATACTATTGTTGGGCTTATATTATTATTCTTATTATTATACAAACGCAGTACGCGATGCTGGCTGTTGCTTAACTGAATTTTCACTCGGACGTCGTTTGAGCTGGTGCTTGTTGCTAACTTTACTGGTCAGGATAATTCCAACAAACAGCAGAGAAGGTAATGGAGTGCTGGAACTTGCGGCTTATCTGAGGCTGCATTCCATGAACAAGAAAAATAAACAGTCCTTTGACATACAAATTTAGCAAATATAAAGCAAAACAAAAACAGAATGAAAGACAGCGAGCATAAGCCATTTTGTTAGCGACCAACAGTTGATCTGCATATCCATGGCAACAATAAACAATGATTGTACTATGTACGCTGGCAGCGATATAAACCAATCAGCTGAACACTACGTAATGCGTACAGTACGTTGACGGGAAGCGATAAACCAATCAGCAGAGCGTACGTTTTACGTACAGTACGTACGCTGGCAGCGGCAAACCAATCAACTGAAACAACGTAATACGTACAGGTACGCTTACTCCGACACGCCTCCGGCAAGTACAAAATCATTTGTTTACATTTGGACCACCGAAAATGGCACCAGTGAAGAGACAAGGTTCCCAGGCACATTTCAACCTACAGACTATCAGTTATGCGGTTGTGAATGGGAATAGAACAGCTGCGCCGGGCGAGTTACGCCACCATATGTGAATGGATCGGTGATACCTGGACTAATGTATCTGCATTGACTGTTCGAGCTTTCGCGAAAGCCATTGCTGAACAGCCACCCGGCAACGAAATGGACTCTGACAATGATGAGAGGGAACCCGACATGTTTGATGGCAACACAGCTGTTCAATTCTGACACAGAAGATGATCGACGACTTTGATGGGTTTTTAGGAGAGGAATGATTAAAAATAATGTGAGTATATTGTAAATTGTAGAATAAGGTTCATCTTAACTCACTGTTTTGCTTCCGTTACCTTTTTTTTGGTAGACGTTTGTTTTAGCATGCACCTTATAATACGGCGCACCTTATGTAAAATTCAAACAATTTTGATTTACTGCTCATGTTCGCAGCATCAACGTCTGTCGGCTCACTACCCGTGTAACGTAGAGAACCAGACAGGCATCGCGCTAAAAAATGAACAATCATTGGCGGATGTCGGCTGACTGTATCTTGACCGACAGATGGACACTCTAGGATCACGTACAGCGGGAATTCTCTCTCATTCGCTCCCTGGCGCTGGTAAGTAGACTTTCACAAATACTCGACGACTGACTAAAAACGATTTTTCATTGTTTTTAGTCATAATGTAGCTTAAATGGTGGCAGAAAATTTAACGACAATCAACAAGATTATCCCAGAATGTTGCATAGCACAAACTATGAGGTTATTTTGATTGATGGCTAATCCATTTCATCTTGAAGTTCATGAGTAGACATTATCGGTAGCTTAAGCAGCTACAGACTGTCAGAATAAAAGTTTTGCGCAAACCCTAGTAAGCTTTAGTTTAATTTAATTCATGATAAAAAGATCGTAACCTGTCCTGAACAGTTGGGTTTAACTTTATAGGCTCGTGGTCTCAGGTAGCTAGCTAGCCTTAGCAAGAGTAAAGTCTTAACCTAGAGAAGACTAAAGAGTCTCTAGTGCTGCGTTCCAGGCAACTGTTTGCGTTTCAAATTTAATACCCATGAAAGTGCACTGGAACAGCAGTCAAATTCATAAACATTGCACCCTCGAACTGAATAGATTATTATTATTATGCTATTTTATTTTTAACTCTATTGAAATTAGCAACAGGTTATAGGCTATACTCTAATGAATATTGTAGTATATTGATTATGATTCAGTTCCCGGATAAAATAGTTGTATTGATTTGTGTGTTGTTATATAATTGATTGTCCGAGGCAACGTTAATTCCGCCCATTCCGCGAGATTTCCCGCTCGCTGCAGCTCTGACGTACCTACAGCTATGTAAACAAAAATGGCGGCCCCCACAGATGCAGGCTAACGTTAGAGAAGTCAAATTGTGTATGAAATGTGAAGATAATGCTTTAAAGTGATTTATCTCCTAATACAATCAAAGCCACATTTCAAGAGGCTACACATGATAGTCACACTTTGATGGCATATCAAATTCAAAAATGTTTTGTAGAATTTAGATATTTTCTAGCATATAAACATCACACCATATAATGTAATGATGCAAGTGTTGTTATTTGTTACTTATTTGATTTTTAATTTCTCTCTGTCCCCAAGCAAACGGCATTTAAGGTACGAGACTGATGAGCACACATGGATAGACACACTCTTAGAAAGAGAGCAGTAAAAAAGGTAAATTCTTTAATTGCCTCTTTTCACAATGAGGAGGATGACTTTGCTGCATGTGGCTCTGAGAGTGCTGTAGTGAACTGTGGTTTAGAAAACCAGGATCAGGGACATGGGATCAGGGATCAATCACTGTCGGACAGTGATGATGAATCCCAGGATGATGACATGGGAAATGGCATGTCTTTGGATGAGTCTTTATCTGATTGGGCTGTTCATTTCAGGGTGCCTTTGGTGGCTTTGACTGCCCTTCTTTCTATCTTGAGAGTCCATCACCCCTCATTACCAAAGGATGCTAGGACTCTCCTAAAAACCACAACCTCGTACACCATCCATGACCTTGCAGGTGGTACTTACTACTATTTTGGCATTTGGAAGGCCTTTGAGAAAAGCTTGGCACACATCTGGTCTTGTATTCCAAACAAGCATGTGTTCAGATTGCAGCTGAATGTAGATGGCTTACCTTTGTTTAGGAGTTCTTCATTACAGTTTTGGCCAATCCTCGGTTTGCTACAGGGTGTTAAGAAAAAGCCTGTTGTCATTGCTCTGTTTTGTGGCAACTCAAAGCCAAATTGTCTCACTGACTATCTTAGAGATTTGGTCCATGAATTGGAAGAGCTGAGCAAAGGATTTGTTCTCCATGGAAAACAGTGCTTCATAAAGTTGACATCTGTGGTCTGTGATACTCCTGCCAGAGCTTTCATTAAAGGGACTAAAACTCACACTGGTTACTCTGGTTGTGATAAGTGTATTCAAAAGGGTCTTTATCTTAAACATAGGATGACTTTTCCTGAGGTAAACAGCCCATGCCGCTCTGATCTTTCTTTTGAACAAATGTCTGACAAAGAACATCATGTCATAAACTCTCCGTTAAAAGATGTAGGAATTGGTATGGTGTCAGGTTTTCCTCTTGACTACATGCACCTTGTCTGCCTTGGTGTTGTACGTAAACTTCTAGATTTATGGTTTACAGCAGGGCCAATGTCTTGCCGCTTGTCCATTCGGCAAATGCAACAAATATCTAGGAAACTTCTAGGCTCAAAGCCTTTCATTCCAGTGGAGTTTGCTCGTAAACCCAGGGGGCTCTTAGAGAGGCTGAGATGGAAAGCAACAGAGTTGCGCCAGTTTTTGTTGTACACAGGGCCTGTGTTTCTCTTTAATGAGGTGTCTGCTCCTGTCTATAACAACTTCATGTTATTATCAGTTGCCGTTTTCATTCTTGCCAGCCCTTCATTGTCTGCATCTCTTAATGATTTTGCATCGAAATTGCTGGTCTCCTTTGTAACACACTTCAGTGAGTTGTATGGTCCTGAATTTGTTACATACAATGTTCATGGTCTCATTCACCTTCCAGACGATGTTAAACTTCATGGACATCTGGACTTAATATCTTCATTTCCATTTGAGGATTATTTGGGTAAGATGAAGAAGATGGTTAGAACTTCACACCATCCACTTGCTCAGGTTGTTCGTCGAATTTCTGAGATGGATAAATTTACAGAGAATGAGGATTCACAGGGAAAGCTCAAGTTGCAAAAGGAGCACAACCATGGACCAGTTCCATCCTCCCTAATGGATTTAAAAGTAGTTCAGTTTGAGGAACTTCTTTTAAACGGTACAACAATCAAAATATCAGTTGAGGGGGACAGATGTGTAAAGATTGGTGACCATATTGCTTTGATAGAAAACATTTTAAAGTCTCTGGGCAAGATTTACATTGTCTTTAGAGAATATGAACAGATGGAGCCTTTTTATGAGTATCCTCTGAATTCTCAGATTTTGGGTGTATATGTGGTTGGCAAAATCTCTTCACAGCTAAAAGTCATGGAGGTGCATGGGCACATAATGAAATATGTGAGGCTACCACACAATGACAGTTTTGTTGCAGTACCACTTCTGCACACAAAACAATGATGCAACTTGGTTCCATTTTCTGGAGCAAGTGATTTTTACCTTTCTGTTTTTTTTATCTGTGGTTATTGTGGTAGAGGTCTGTCTGCTCTGCCTCCCTCTAGGATAGACACATATTTTTCTTGTGTTGTTTTTTTTTAACATATAGCATATATATGATTGTTCCACGGCCACTATAAAATATATACATTATACCGTGTCTGTTACACCTAACAAAAATATGAAAAATGTAAAAAGTTTGTTTAATTAACCTTTTCTTGGCCAGGCCAGCATTTAGATATTGTATTTAGTCATTGTATTCACTTCATGGCCAGGAAGTCAACTTGTATATGTTCAGCAGTTGTACTGTGAAGGATGGGCTTGTCAATGAAGATTCTTAGACATCTACGTCATTGTCATTCAAAAGTTGAAGCCAGGCATCTAGAACTGTAGGAGTAAACTTTTTTGAATGAAGGATGGGCTTGGATTCCACTGAACCAGCCTCGTTGTTGTTAGTGTGAATTGGTTTTAAAGTTAATTAATCTTATTTGCTTTCTTGTGTAAGGTCATGTTAAGTCTGTATGTCTTCTTTGGCCTAACAAGAATATACATTTTTAGTTAGTTAGTTTGTTTACCTTGTCTTGTCCAGTGATATTTAGGTATTGTAGTTGCTGAGTTTGTTGTTTGGCACTGTAGGTTGTGACACTAGCCCTGTTTTTACTTTTTTTGAGCAAGTATAAAAAACAGACAAAAAAACACCTCACTTATGAGCTTGCACCTTGCCGTGATGAGTAAGCTTTAAACTACATAAGTCTCACTTTCTCACTCACCTGTGTACATTGGTTATTATGGCCTGTCCTTTTTCTTTTCAGTAATGTATTCAGTTGTTGAGTTTCTCCAAACTCAGGAGGTGGAACTTGTGCCAGCGCAGTGGATAAGTGATGGCCACTGCTACTGGCCTGGTTCACTCAGGGGTATGGCCCTGCACCTGGCCATAAAAAATAGAACCGAACCTGAGGACAGCTGGGACCAGTGGGAGGTCCGGACTTTGTTTACAACAGGTAGGTTTAAAGTTTTTCTTCTTCTGCTATTCTTGCTAAACATGCTATACAGTATGTTTCGTCTAGGTCTGGTAACTCTTCATTTGGATCTGATTTTCTTCCTGATTGTGATGTGATTGTTGAGATATGAACATCAGATTACTCACTTTACTGTTCTCCATCTGTCAGTGGGAACTAATATAATTATAATGTGTTGTATAAAACATATAATGTGTAGTGAATCTTTATTCTATAGAGAGCTACGAAGAAGGACGGAGAAAAGCCAGGGAGGCGGAGATGACCTCAGACCTTCTCTCTGAGGCTGAGGCTTGTGGCCAAAGGCCTAGACGTAAAAAGTATGTTAGTTTGCTCAGCCCTCAGTACTATTTTCTCTCCCTTTCAAGTCCCGACTAACAAATATCTTGGATTAAACATTATTTAAATGAATCAGCACTTATACCATTTCCATTTAATGTTGATTGAACATTTTGAATCTGTATTTGTATGTCTGAAAATAGAAAGCGTGTCCAACTTGGCCCCCCGGGAGGTCTGGAGAGGGTTGAGTCAGAGGAGGACAGACCATCTCCACCTACCAAAAATCTCCCTGCCCCAGCTCCCATCATACAGCCTCCTTCTATGCCTGTCACCCCACTTCCAATCCCCCAGCCAATGTACACCGACCTCTCCACCAATTCTGGGCCTCCTCCACCTGTACATTACTCAGAGATGTTACAAAGTTGGGAGCCAGTAAATGAAATGCCATGTGAGTATTTTGCTAATAACACAGATGGTATATACACATTTAATCTCACATGTTCCTTAATTCTCTTTAACACTGTGAATTCTCCTCTAGCATTGCCTAGTCACCACACATACAGGTGGGCCCCTCAGCAGTCAGAACCTGGTAAGGACAAGTGATTTCTACTTTGAAATTTTGACATGATATAGCTATATACACTGCACTAATATTGGTATTTTCTGTTTTTCTGCTTTCTTAATCACCAGTGATTTACTCCATAGTAAAACAGACTACACGGACATGGATGTAATATAGCATTAAGATTAACTTAGTTAAGTTATCAATTTATTTATGTTAATCAGGAACACACTGAAACACACACACACACACACACACACACACACACACACACACACACACACACACACACACACACACACACAGTTCTGACTTGGACTGGTGAATTTTAGAGTCTAATGGCAGATGGCAGGAATGACTTGTAACGTTCCAGGGCTGCAGGAGCTGCTTCTCAGTTTGTTCTCAGTGTTGTGGAGAGGGTGGGAAGGATTGTCTATGATGGTTAGCAGTTTAGCAGCATCCTGTCCTGCAGCTCAGAGGTGTGTGTTATTCTAACACTGTGTTACTCCTTTCTCTAGCACTGCTAAAAGAGGTTTTAACCAAGCTCGAAATGGTGCTGGACCAGCAGAGCACAATTCTCCGGCTGCTTCAGCATCAGGTGGCACCAGGACCAGGAGTGGAGCAGATAGAGGGTCTGCCACTACAAAACCTTGTGGCTCTTCAGAATCTGGAACAGAGTCTCCAGAGTCCAGATTATAAAGAGAAAATGGTAAGAACTTTTTGTGATTTTATGTATTTAAAAGGTTAGGGTATTGAGCTGTCTCTGTGTGGATGCTACCTCCT
The DNA here is from genome assembly GCF_900634625.1 of Parambassis ranga. Classification (NCBI taxonomy): domain Eukaryota; kingdom Metazoa; phylum Chordata; class Actinopteri; family Ambassidae; genus Parambassis; species Parambassis ranga. Next base: position 19,938,592 of record NC_041022.1, on the reverse strand, counting down.
TAACACCACCACCATCTCTATTCCCCCACCTCTTCTCCCCTGTTCCTCCTCTATTCCTGACTTCTCATCAGGCCGACCCATTCATGATCCATTATTTTGTGTCACTAACTGTGTGTCTTCCACGTGGCTTCCTCCCATGCCAGGTCTTTATGCTGACATCCACCCGGCCCTCTGACAAACCCAGTGTTACTGTCAACTCCTACCTGTGTTCATATATGTAGTGCAAATATAATTAACTTAAACAACAAATCAGCTAACATACTGATAAACAAAATTAAATTTTTAGCATTACAGCTACAACAATCATGTTTGTTCTCTGTGATGTATGATGATGTTTGCTGCATGGTTGTCCCCCCTCTCTCCGTTTACCTAATCCTCTCTCTCCTATTTACCCCTTGAAAAAATGCAGTGGCTCAAAGTAAAAACAAAAGTAGTCACATTTTTTTCTTCTGTTATAGATCAACTATCTGGGAGCAATTGGCGGAGCAGACGTAAAGGACACAACTTGGCGGGTGCTCAAAAAATTAATTAGTAATACTCTGGCCAAGAGCCTAAATTGGAGGGGAGTAAATGGAAAGACATCTGTGGCAGGCCTCAACCTCAGAGAGGTCATAATTGGTAAGTATGTCTTGAACACAAACATAGTTCTTCCAATATGACATAATTAATTACTGTTAAATAAACACTACATGGTATTCACATATCTATTTCCCATATCCTTTTAGCTGCAGTCCGTAGAAACCCTATTGTTGGGGTGGTGGCTGAGGCAGAGGTGGAGCAGATAACAAAAAGATGGCTCCAGCTGGCAACAGATCGGGAGGGAGGGAGAAAGAGAAGGCTCCTGGAAAAAGAGCGCATGGCCTAGCTCTTTGTGTTTTTGATGGTTGCTTTTTATGGTTGTAAATGAATTAATTGTTGATTGTTAATACAAATATTTTCATGAAAAAAAATGAATTTGTTTATTTTTTTATTGGACATAGGTACTGCCTCATGTGGGTCAAAAACAAATTAAGCAATATTCAGTCAGTTTTACAGTGTGTTGGCCAATACTGGCCCAGAGACATTCTGCCAACACTTAGCCAACCCAAATGTACAGGTTAAGGGCCAGACATGGCCCAGAGGCCCAGCCGATTCTCAACCAACACTCACCCAGATTGTGGGCCAGTACTGGGCCAATATAAACAATGAGGGTCACATTATAGTTTGTGGTCCACATGTGGGCCAATACAAACAAATAGTGTCATTTTACTCAGTGTGGGCCAGACGTGGGCCAGACCAAATTAGTAGTGTCATTTTTCAGTAAGTGGGCCATTATTGGGCCGAGGGCCCAGCCAAAATTGGGCCAGAACTGATACAAGGGTGTGGCCCAGATGTGGGCCGGACAAATTTTGCTATGTGGGATGCCCCAAGAGTCTCTAAGGCACAGAGATGTTTTTTTATATATATTTTCTCCCATATGGAGGGAATTATAATGAATATAATGCACACAGTTACACAAAAACGACCCTGACCCACAGTGCAGCTGGATGTTTGGATGTTGAGATGCTTTTGTTAAGAATTAGGAAGTCTCAAATTAATGTAGTCAGTTATTAAATAAATAAATAAAGCTTCTTTTATTATGGTGTGTCTCATAGGGGTCGGTTACACAGCAAGTGACTGTAGAATATAAAGAAGAGAAAATAGTTTTTTTTTTGCTTTGGGGTGGGTCAGTGTGGATTCACTCAATCTCATGACTTGTAGAAGTAAACAAGGCTGGCAGTGAAGGTGTAGCCCTGGATTCAGCCCTGCACCGTCCCGTCTGCAGACACGCATTCTCCTACACAGACTGTAAGTACACATTTTAATATCCTCTGAACGTGGCGAGTGTTTGTGAGTTGTCCTTATATAATTGTTTGCATTCCTAAGAATTGAAATATTCCGTCTATAGATCGACAAACAAACGGTAAAAAGGACACAGTGGGGACTTACAAATGTTTCCATTTTAATTATAACTTGTGTTTTTCTATTTAGTTTTCATGATTTTGTGATGAAACAGATTTCTATGTATGTTTTTCTGCAGTCTGTGTTTCATCTTTGCTATTAACTGTTTACAGGAACAATGGAAACTGCACAGGCTCCTGTCGGTGAGTCTATCACGTCTGTTTTAGTGACACTTTTATTGCGATTGTATACTTAATAAATATTTTGTTTACTCACTTCCACGCAGTGGCTGTTGGCCCATTAGGAGACGGCCCAGTACAGATTGCCTGTCCTAAATGCCACCAGACTGTCCTCTCCAAGGTGGACTACTCCTCTGGTTTGCTCACCTACCTTTTCTGTGGAGGACTCTTCTTCTGTGGGTAAGAAGAACTTTATTTCCTTCATTTAGTCAAAAACAGATCCACATGTAGGGACCCAATGAGAAAAGTAAAACGCTATAGTAATCAAGGCATAAACTTAGCATAACAAAGACTATAAACTGAAACAGAATGAAACAACAGGCAGACCACCTCGAGGCTCAGGTTGTGTCCTATTCAGTCAAGTATTTAAGTGCTTTATTAGTATTACACATCAAAATCACAGAATTAATCTGGCCCAGCTGTCATTTTTTTATTTCTAGTCCAGAGTTTAATCTGAAATGTGGATGACTCATATCAAACTAAGTGGTTTAGGTAGATGCACAAACCTGAAGTTGACCAATCAGAGCAGGCCGGTCCTTTTATTTTTCTGCTAGAAAACACAAAACATCTTAAATCAGATCCCAGTTGTATAGGAACATCAAATTGTCATCAACTTTTTTTAATTAGTGTATTTGTATAATTGTGTTTACCATCCACGGTCTTTACATGGTGTTCCGTCATCTCCAGCTTTGTTTTAGGTTGCTGCCTCATCCCGTTCTGTGTGGACCGCCTGAAAGACGCCAAGCACACCTGTCCCACCTGCAAGACTGTACTCGGGGTGTATAAACGCTTATAAATAATAACAGAGATGGAACCATTAGGTGATCAAGCCTTTAATGGATTATTGATAAATGACTGAACATGTTAGCCTTTTTTAATGAAAAGGAAAGAAAAAACCTTTTGTAATTTTTTGTGGGTCTTTTTGTGGTTTTATGCTGCAAACTCACGTTCACCAAACAGAAGTAAACTCTTGCCTTGTCCACACGGACTGAACACACTGTAACCTGTCCTGTGTTGTGTTCCTGTGCAGATGTAATGTCTTCCATCCAAGCCTTTAATATTAGTAAACTAAGACCAAATAAAAAAATGACTTTGGTTTGTGTGATGATGATGATACAGTATAATATTAATTTATTGTTCATACATCATTTTTAAAGTAAAGAAAGTGAAACAAAAATACACCTGAAACATTTATTTCATTTTAAACAACTGAACCACCAAAAAATATACGAAAATATATAAGCTCAACAATGATGTGCAATATAGCTTTAGAGCAAAAAAGATTAAGTAGTGCCAATGCCCTTCTGTTTGATAATATGTCCTTCTACTTCTAATAAATGATCCTTTGAATTGAGAGTTGGCCATAAGTAGCCATGTGATTCCAGTTTCTTTACATTACAGCATGCTGAGAAAGGAAAAACAGCATGAGGAGAACAAGGCAGGTGAAGCCAGCGTCAGCTCGGATGCGGGATCCGGTACCTAAAACAGAAACACAAACTCGGTTCAGTGATGCTGTATCATGATTTAAAACATTTAATCCTTTAGTGCAGTTGCACAGACATTAATATTGGCAAAACTGCCCTGAAAGCTGTCTGGCCTCATATGAGCTGTTGTTCTAATATTTACCTGTGGTGGTAGATGAACTTGGAGAAGAGGTGCTGGATCCTGTTCCCAATACGGATCCAGATGTTGTTGCTGATGATGAGGATGTTGTAGTAGTAGTAGTAGTAGTAGTAGCAGCAGCAGAGGTGCCAGAGGTGGCCACAGAGCTGGGGGGGGCAGTTGTGGTGTCGGCCCTGCCTCCCTGAAGCCCCAGTGACAACGTGTTGAGGTCTGACTGGTACTGCCTGCTGATCCAGTTCTGAACCAGTGTTTGGTTTTCATACAACTTCAGATCTGGTAGGTTGGTGCCGAGAAGACCTTTAAGTTCACTAACAGTCAGGTTCTAGGGAGAGCAGAGCAGATAAAAACAAAACTCACCACAAAATTACAAACATGACAAAGACGGTGCTGATGGTAAGGTAGCGCACTCCGTGAATAAAGTAACAAATACACAGCACTGACCAGTACAACATTCTCATTCAGACTGGTGAAGGTCGCCAGGTCCATGCTGAGATTGGAAGCCGCCAAACTTCGAACATAACTTAAATCTGCACCAGCTGCAGGACAGGAAAGAAATGTGTCAGCTGTTTGTGTTCACATGAAGGCTTCATGTATGTATGTGTCTGTTTGCTTGCCAAGATAAGATTTGGTGAGCTGGTAGCTGGAAGCAGAGACAGTTGAGCGGGTGTTTCCGCTGAATGCTTGTTTGGCGATGGTGAAGAGCTCCTGCTTTTTCTCTGTGGTGCAGTTGGACACGACCAGAGCTTTAGCCTCTCTGCAGGAGACACACACAAAATAAAACATCACAGAAGCCAATCACACAACAAGTCAAATGTCAACAATTTATGTATTTTGTAACTCTTTTTTTTGCACATTACCATGCCCTACATGTCAACTGAAGTTACTATGCTAACCTATTGTAGCACCTGGTCTGCCCTCAGTCCAACAGGATCAGAGTTATTGTATTCTTCTAGCTTCTAGTTATAAACTGCCTGAGATGTCAAACCAGTGTAATGTACTGTAATAATCCTCCAAACACACACACACACAGATCTGACTTCTTACCTAAGACCTTGCTGTGAAATGTTCTTCAGAACATTGACATCCAGCGAGCACAGGTTTGGACCTCCAATGGCATTCAGCTCTGCGCTGCCAAGTTTGTTCCCGTCTGTGCTCAGATACTTAGTGATGATGGCTCTAGCCTAAATGAGGAGATACATGAATCAATAAGTTCACATAAACCTAAACAGTTTGCATGCATGTATAACTCTGTTTGCTCACCAGGCTCGGGTCCCAGTCTCCATTTGAGGAGTCCATCAAAGCAGCAAGTGTGTCTATCTGAGTGATGTTCCACCTGTTGATGTCCTCTGTGGTGGCTACACGGGACGCTGTACCTAAGACCCGAACCTGAGTTTCTGGGATGGTGGAGTTGGCAGAATAAGCCTGTATATATTGGACAATTATTAAGAAATACACATTTATTTAGGCCTGCAAACTGAAGACAGCAATAAATACAGGTGTTGTTATTAGTGGCCTCTGTCACCCACCTCTCCCAGTTTGCTGAGAACAATCTTTAGGTAATCCTTCTGAACCACCTTCTCTGTGATGGCATTCAAGTTATCTTTCACCACTGAGGCACTGAGGCAGGAGTTGAACTGGTTTACATCATAGTCGAACGGGAAGATTTGATCGCTGATGGTCACCTGGGTGATTGTTCCTACTGTGCATCCAGTGGCTGAAACCAAAATAAATGTTACAACAATATTCTTCAATAAAAATATTTCAAGAGTTCACAACACTTACCGAGAGCTCGCTTTGACCTCTTCTCATTTGACTTTCTTATTTCATTTTTCAGGTTCTCTTCCTTCTGTTTGCTCACTACTTTGTCCTTCAGGAAGTATCTCAAGAATAAACCCCTGGTAGTCTGATGAACACATACACACACACACACACACATGAAGAACCTAACATCACCTGCCTCTGCTGAATGTGTGTTTTTAAGTGGGACTCACTTTGTTAAAGTTGTCATAGAAGGCTGAAGACAAATAGAGAGGTAACATCCCAAGGTCTCTCAGAGTTTGTTCATTCCACTTTGCAGGAGCTCTGATTAGTGAGAACAAAAAAAACAAAACACTGCTGATGAGGATACATTACAAACAACTTTTATTTATTTATTTTTATTTATTTAGTTTGTTGTGTTGCTGCTGTTGACATACCCGTATTTTGTTTTGCCACTAGACAGCAGAGTTTCAACAGCAGCTGCTTGAGAAGCGGTGAGATCTGGGCAGTTGTTGAGTTTGTCCAAGATGGACGGATGAGAGTTCACAATGTAGGACCCATCCAGAGTGCAGCACATGTTTCCCAACACAGATATAGTATCTGCAGTCAAGCTGGTGTTGGTTATACCCTGAAAAAAAAAAAAAATCAGAATACTGAAAGGCGAGCTTCTCACTTTTCATTGACTGATGACAGCCAAGGTTCTGATGATTGAGTTTTACTGTCTGAAGTTAATTTAAGATTCTTTTCAGCTCCCTGTGCACCAGACTGGAGCCCAACAAACCAGCATTTTGTTTGAATCAGAAGAGTAGAACCATATAAACTTTGATGATAATTGTTTTAGGAGATTATACAAGGCCATTTATAAGAACCTTTTTAAATGGAATTTAATACTGTATATTTACTTTCACACTCAAAGGGTGATCCCCTGATGATCCTCTTACTACATGATATACTGTAGATTCCAGTGTGTTTATTTTTTAGGATTTGTTTATTTATAAGGATTTTTCCTGATGCCAGTGGAGATGTTGTGTATCATTCATTGTTCAGGTACTCACCAGGCAGCTCTTGGCGTTATTGAACAGGGCGGTCAGCTTGTAGCTGAGGGCCGAGGAGAAGACTGAGAAGTCTGCTTCTGCTAGTTGTTCAAAATACAACCTGCAGCTGGCCTTCGGCACCAGGATGTAACTAAAAAAAGGGAAATTATTACACATCATTGTAACGAACATTTTTTTTTGTTTGCTTGTTTTTTTTCTTGCCATTTCAACAAATTAATTTTAGATTCTTACTCATAGTAGAGCAGCAGATCATAAGGAAAGAGGTCAAAGGAGGTGGCGTTAGAGTCGTCTTTAATGTAGTTGTACATGCAGGTCAGCTGTTGGTGAGAAAAAGACAAATTCTTATCAAATTGTGCAGTATATCATCCGTACAGTGTGTTCTGTACAGTGTAATCCAGACATCATGACAAATTATTACACACTGATATACATGGAAGGATAACTTTAACATTTATTTTCTGAATATTTTACTCCTAACTTAACCTAACTTAAAATATTTACAGTGCTTTCGAACGCCTCCCATTAGGTTTGCAGTGTAACTGCATAAACAGATGTGTATCCCAACACACACACTCACCTGTGTCTCCACCAGTGTGACCTTGTTCTTGCCTCTACGACAGGCTTTGATCAGCTTCTTGATCTGCACCACCTGAATCGTCCTCACTCCAGTGCATGTGAACCCTTGTAGCACAGAGGGTGACAAACTACACACACACACACACACACAATAAACTTGCTGAACACTTCCTGGTCTCTTTGTCACAGACAAATCTTTTTTGAAACTCACTTGTTCACACTTCCAAGCTGTGCAGTCGCACTTTCCTCTGCCATGACATCAAAGAACAACTCAACCTAACAAAACAATGAAAAGAAAAAGGGTGTGTGAGGCCAGGCATGTAAACAGAACAGGTGTGTTTCACTGTTTCATCCAGCTACCTGTTGCTGCTTCCATTTCTTCCTGTTGAGTGTGGTGATAACACTGCTGCTATTAGGGAAGCTCAGCAGAAAATTTCGGGGGATCTCAGTAGCCAGTTCATCTGGAATGTTCTGTATGATGGACTGGCTGTTACTGTCCACTGATATTATCTGAGAAAAAAGGAGAGAGCAGTATGTTGTAGTGTTTCTCCCAAACAGCTGTTGTAATTTTATCAAGTAATTAACACATAAAGTTAGTAGAGTGAGGAGCCCTTTAATTGATGCATTATAATTTTTAATGTCACAGAAATGTCTATGCCATACTTGAGTAACAAAGATCTGTTGGATGATCTGTGGAGCAGACAACAAGTGTGACAGTAGTGCAGGATTTTTGGATGCCATTAGCAGCTCGGAGCCTCCGATGCTGGTGAACATACTGGCAGGGATACCCACAATAAGGGAGCCCAGCATGATCAGTGATGATGAGCTGTTGAGCTGGTGGGAAGAAAAATGATGCAAACAAATAAGAAAGCATGATGACTTTGTTCTTAATGGTTTTCTGACAGATGCAAGCTCTGCGTTTAACATCAAATGTGTAATTGACAGCAGCTACCTTTATCAGTCCTGAAGAAAACAGAGACATGATGATGGCGTTGGCCTGTCCTTGATTCCAGCCGCTCACACTGCTGAGAGTGCCGAGGGACTCAAACAGAGCCTGGGGCTTTATTGTACTGATCTGGCCTGTGGACAAGCCTGTACTTGTGTTGCCAAGGGCAGAAAGGGCTGAAGCATCAATGTTGGTGCCTAAGTTTCCTGCCAAAGCAGCAGAGATCTACAGATGCAGAAATGTTGTCAGTCAGTTATATTTGTGTGTAAAAGTGAAAATGAAAAAAAACATTAAAAAGATGGACAAGTTAAAAATGTAAAAAGTTGCAAAATGATACTTTTCAGTGGAAAACAGCTACCAATGCATCAATGTTATTCTCACCTGTGGGTCTAGGTCTGTACAGAGAGTGGTGAGGTTGTGCAGAATGGTAACACTTTGTTGTGCTGTGAGCTGGGTGAATGCTGGACCAGGAGCAAAACACAGACAAAACAGGGGCAGACTGCAAAGAGAGTGGAGACAATTTACACGATCGTAGATACACACTGTGTGTGTGGTGTGTGTGTGCATGCATGCGTGTGTGTGCTTAAACTCACAGTAAGGGGTTAAAGTTGCTGTTCTGTGTATATATGAGCTGAGTGTAGTAGCTGGTGAGGTTTACAGGTAAAGCAGAGTGGCTGAGGAGCGCGATGTTATCAGGGTTCACTGTGAACACCTGGATCCCCTGCAAGGAGGTGGGACAAACACATCTGTACATCATGAATCTGTCAACTTTCCATCCAAGTAAATAACACCAGGGCTGGAGTTTTAAAAAGCGGTTCAGTACCTCTTTAGATCCAAATGTAAGAAGGTCTTCCAGAGTGAGGAAGGGCATGAAAGCTCCAATGTACTCAGCAAACCAAGCTGTAGAGTTTAGCTCTGGGTCACTGGGGTTGTAACACCTTGGTCTGGTTGCTACAAAAAAAAATACAATATAAACACAAATAAATAGGTGGGACAAAAAAATATAATTCACTACAATTGTAAATGATATTTTGTGAATTACCTCCTGTTCCTAAGGCGAGGTAGTTCCTGATGCTGTTATACACGTCTTGCCTCCCAAAGTCCGCAGCAGCGTAATTATATTGATCAAGAACTAAGACACTGGAACAAAGCAAATTTAAATCAGAACACAGCATAAAAAAATATACATTAATTTCAAAAAGGAGCACATGGTGTTGTAAGAAAACATACAGCTTTTGGAAGGCCATGCAGGTGGAATTGTATGTGGCACTGGGGCTGATCAGACTCTTTGTGAGGAAGGCCAAATAGTTGTGGAGGCGTTGGTCAAACCAAGCGTTGACCTCTGACCTCGTGGGGCTGCTCAGAGCCATTGGCCAGACACAAGGCAGAGTAAGCCGCCTCACATCGGCCGGGACAGACTCCTGTAAAGAATAAACAGGTATGTGTGTTTGTATCTTCGCTGTGTGTTTGCTGTCCTGTGTGTGTGTTTGTGTACATACAGTCTCCAGGAACACTGGTGTTTGGGCATAGTTGTTGTACAGCACACAAAGCTGTGCATCGTTATCGACAACATCAGGACGACTGAGAAAATCTCTGAGGTGTGATGGAGGTATGGAGTTCACCAGCTAGAAGAAAAATAACATAAGTAATTCTTCTTCTCTCAGTTTGCCTTTACCACAATAACCTTCAAATCAACACACCTGGTACATGCTGTCATGGGGCATGAGCGACAGGAAGGTGGTCAGGTTGGGGAACTGGAATCCCATAAACGAGCTCTCAAGGAAGTTGTAGAAACTGTGGTTGTAGTTGTTGCCGTAGCATCGAAGAGGTGTTGGGCCTAAGATGAGTGTAAGAAGTCAGCTGTCAATAAACCATAATTGTTCCACACCTGCATACTTACATACCTGCATACTCAAACAGAGTGTCTGTAGCTTTAAATGCAAATAAGCTGCTGATGTATACAGCCCTTTAAGCATTTATCTGTATTTGACAGTGATAACCAGGCAAAATACAAAGAAGGAGAACAAATACAGTTCATCAAATCAACAAATACACCTAGCAGTGGGGCCTTGTCCCCCTTGTGACATCATTAGGTGTCCAGACAGAGTAGTTACACTCACAGTGTATGCATTAGTGAGTGTATGTTTTATTTTTTACCTTTGAGAGTCTGAAGGATGTGATTGTAGATTCCTGTCTGTGTGTCTCCAGAGAGTGTTGAAATGACCAGATTCAGATTCTCTACACTGAAAAAACAAAAATACAAACATTTCCCATAATCCATTCATTAAAGATGGATTACATTAAAATCAATAATTCATTTGGTACATGTGGCTTTTGCACTCACCCCTGCTGCTCTGTACTGCAATTCCTTCCTGATAGTATTCTGAAGAAAGGTGCAACATGGAGAGGTGACAGGTTGACCAGCAGGGGGCGCAACCTGTCGCCCAGCCACTGCAGCACAACTGTGTCACTTACTGAGGGATCAGCGAGGTTTGCGCGATTAAACACAACTTGTAACATGGCTGACCTCACCAGAGGGGGGAACGTACTTTCATGACCCTGAAGGAAAAAGAGAAACATCAGATTTTTTCAGCCTTGTTTAAAGGAAGGTAAACAAGTGTTTGTGAAGTGTGATGTTTGCTCACTATGATGGCAGGTGAGAAATTATCATAGAAGTAAGCCAGTTGTTCGTTGGGGACATAATTCATCACCATGGTGACCTGGTCTGGGGTTGTGAGTTGCCCAGGTGTGGAGGACAACTCTGCCAGCTGTCTGACTGTCAGCTGTGGTAAGGCTTCCATCTGCATGCAAAAAAACAACAAAAAAACACATTTAAGCAACATCGATCATCAACACAAAGACAAAAACATAAAATAATACAACATAACATACAGCTGAGAAGTTGGAGTAGAGCATGTGAATTTCATTTAAGGACACAAGGACTGAGAAACCTCCCAGGTTTGCCTGCAGCCATTGTCCACTGTTGTTACTGTGCAAGCTGCATGCAGGATCTGAAACACAGAACGAATTACACTTTACTTACTTACTATGACTGAAAACATCAAATGCAGCAGCTGTGTTGGTAATACTTGAGGCTACCTGCAGTGTTGTTCCTGGTCAGGTACACCTTGATGAAGTGTGTGTAGACAGACATCTGTGTTGCAAGTGTCATGTTTGGCTGGAGACGACTCAAAATCTGTACACTGAATTTAACAATGAGGGTTGTATGATTAGCGTACACATGAACCATCACATTTAAAACCAGAGCAGCCTGGTTAATTGTGATAATAATTAGAAATGGCAAATGCTGCTTACATGTGCTGGTAGGTGCTGCAGTTCAGACCTTTTGTGGTAAGACATGACAGGAAGTCCGGAGACACAGCTGGCAGGAATGGCTGCAGGCGATTAAACCACAGCATGATAACTGCAGGGTCATTGATGCTAGCCATGCTGATGGTGTCCAGGCGAATTTCCCGAATGGAGTCCAGAACCACGGACAATGCATTGTTATTGGAGTCCAGTGTCTAAAATGCAAAGTTGGTAAATGTAAAAAGATTCTCTCTCTTTATTGATGCTGGTAGCAAAATAAGAACATGGAAAAAAGCTTTTAATTACCATGCTGGCCAGAAGATCTAGAGCTTCATTCAACACATGAGAAGCTTTGGAGAGAATTAGCTTCCAGACTGGTCTGGAGCCGCTTGTGTTGGAGGGGCGATTACATGTCAGCATCACTGCCAGGTCCTTTGCTGTTAGTGCTGACAGCTGTGGAATGAATCAGAACAAGTGGGACAAAACAGGAGACCGACCTTAGAACCTCTGCTCACAGATGGAGTTAAAGGAAGCTGCTAATCTGAGATGTGTGCAGTCTTACAGAGGCACAGGCAAATTCCTCAAGGGCAAAGTCGCAGAAACGTCCGCTCATCTTTCCAGCGTCGAGCTGAAGCTGCAGCGCTGTGCTGTGGGTTCAGAATGACACAGAAGCTCAAACAGTTTTGTCATCATGTTGCACAAAGCGAGTAAATATTCAAAGTTATAAATCCCACCTGTTCACTCCAATACAGAGATCTGTCTCTGTGGAAAAAGCAACAAATGAAATTCTTATGAGCAACATTTTTTTTTTGTTTACTAATTTATTTCTAAATGGGAGTGAGGCAACTTACCATTTGTCATGGTAACAGTGCACTTTGTAGGAGAAAGACATGAAGGTAGGTATGAGTTTTCATTTAAGTGAAGATATTAATTTAAAAAAACATATAATTACCTCTCCACGGTATATGACGCAGCCTGTGACAATCACAAAAATGAAAATTAGGTTAGGGTTATTGAAAAGAATGCAGAAATATCATCTGTATGTAATCATATACAGAGTCACTGAGGCAGTAGCTACATAGAAGCAGAACTGGTTTGTTCCTAACTCCTAACTTTGATTATATTTGTCCCAATGCAATCCAATCCATCTTTATTTATAGAGCACTTTTAAAAACAACAAGGTCAGCCAAAGTGCTGTACACAGCCTATCAAATGTAGAAATAAATTACTAATAATTAATATTTATGTCTAATTTTGCCAGGACACAGCTTAAGAACAGTTTGTGTCACCTCATTCCAATGACAGGGAAAGTGCTTGTACTGATGATATCACCTGTAAGCCGTGTGTACGCTGTTTTTAACCTGTTAATCCTCACCCGCCTGTGGTCAGTCTCTACAAACATGTGCAGCTAAAACTGATGCACAACCAAAGAACCTTGTTTAAAATCATGTGAATATTAAAACAACTTCATTCTCCAATGACGTGCATCAAATCAGCCATAAGTGACATCAAGTCGAGCATGTGAATATTTAGATTAGTGGAGAAGGGAATTGATGGTACAGGACAGGAGACAGTGGTCACTTTAAACTCTTTGTGTGCTGTAGACTGCAGCTCTCACCGAGTGGTATGTACTTGGATAAGGTCAATTTAGTGTAAGTGATAGATGAAGCTACGCCAAGAGAAGCTGTGGCCATCGCCAGGTCCAGTCTGTTGAACCTAGAACACCAAAATATGTGGAATTACATCACCTTACCCCAAGTATGTAACCTGTATGTAACCTTCAAAACACATTGTACAGTTTAGATGTGAACTTACAGTATTTTGTATGAAGAACAGGAAAGGTTTGCCTTAAAGAGGAAGGAAAGTAAAAGTTATTACTTACAAACTGAGAACAGTGAAGATCCTGAATGAAGAGGAAGTGCTTTATGCTATTCACCTGTGGGAGGGACACGACTAGGTAGGGCAGGAACCCAGAAAATGTCTTCTCCTGAGAGGACTGAGTCAGGAAATCAAAGAGCACATTGATGATGACGTCTTTGTCTGGGAGAGTGGGAAGCTTCAGCTCCAGAATCTCTGCAATCTGCTGTGGAGCCAGGAGTTCTAGGGCCTCCAGCTAATTTAAAAAAAGAAGTTATTCATTATAATTAGCAACATCTGCCCTTTTTAAAATTCCTCAACAGCTACAATCAAATCTCACAGGGTTGAAGTCTGGTTTGAGAAGCAGCAGCTCTCTGAGGGGCAGACGCATTGAAAATGGACCCAAATTCCTCCTTAGCCACTCTGCACTGGTGTTGGAGGCACAGCCTGCACCTGGACAAAGGCAGATGGACCAGATAGGTCGGTAAATACTAACACACTTCTCCACTCTTTCCACACCCACCCCAGGTATATGAAGAGTGTGAGCACCTGACTGTGGCTGCTGCAGGAAACGCAGGATGAAATTGTTCAAGACCACGTACTGCTGCTCTAAGGTCATGTTGTTATATTTGTTGATGAACACCTGCAGTCTGCAGAGAAAGACATGATCAAATATTATGGTGACATTAATCTTTGAACCACACTGTGGTACAGATCAAACAACAACAATGAGGGTTGTATGATTAGCGTACACATGAACCATCATATTTAAAACCAGAGCAGCCTGGTTGATTGTGATAATAATTAGAAATGGCAAATGCTGCTTACATGTGCTGGTAGGTGCTGCAGTTCAGACCTTTTGTGGTAAGACATGACAAAAACTCAAGAGACACAGCTGGCAGGAATGGCTGCAGGCGATTAAACCACAGCATGATAACTGCAGGGTCATTGATGCTAGCCATGCTGATGGTGTCCAGGCGAATTTCCCGAATGGAGTCCAGAACCACGGACAATGCATTGTTATTGGAGTCCAGTGTCTAAAATGCAAAGTTGGTAAATGTGAAAGATTCTCTCTCTTTATTGATGCTGGTAGCAAAATAAGAACATGGAAAAAAGCTTTTAATTACCATGCTGGCCAGAAGATCTAGAGCTTCATCCAACACATGAGAAGCTTTGGAGAGAATTAGCTTCCAGACTGGTCTGGAGCCGCTTGTGTTGGAGGGGCGATTACATGTCAGCATCACTGCCAGGTCCTTTGCTGTTAGTGCTGACAGCTGTGGAATGAATCAGAACAAGTGGGACAAAACAGGAGACCGACCTTAGAACCTCTGCTCACAGATGGAGTTAAAGGAAGCTGCTAATCTGAGATGTGTGCAGTCTTACAGAGGCACAGGCAAATTCCTCAAGGGCAAAGTCGCAGAAACGTCCGCTCATCTTTCCAGCGTCGAGCTGAAGCTGCAGCGCTGTGCTGTGGGTTCAGAATGACACAGAAGCTCAAACAGTTTTGTCATCATGTTGCACAAAGCGAATAAATAGTTAAAGTTATAACTCCCACCTGTTCACTCCAATACAGAGATCTGTCTCTGTGGAAAAAGCAACAAATGAAATGTTTATGAGCAATAATTTTTTTTTTAGTTTACTAATTTATTTCTTAATGGGAGTGAGGCAACTTACCATTTGTCATGGTAACAGTGCACTTTGTAGGAGAAAGACATGAAGGTAGGTATGAGTTTTCATTTAAATGAAGATATTAATTTAAAAAAAAATTAAAAATAACATATAATTACCTCTTCACTGTATATGACGCAGCCTGTGACAATCACAAAAAATGAAAGATAGGTTAGGGTTATTGAAAAGAATGCAGAAATGTCTTGTTGTTATGCTGTAGACTGCAGCTCTCACCGAGTGGTATGTACTTGGATATGGTCACTTTAGTGTAAGTGATAGATGAAGCTACGCCAAGAGAGGCTGTGGCCATCGCCAGGTCCAGTCTGTTGAACCTAGAACACCAAAATATGTGGAATTACATCACCTTACCCCAAGTATGTAACCTGTATGTAACCTTCAAAACACATTGTATAGTTTAGATGTGAACTTACAGTATTTTGTATGAAGAACAGGAAAGGTTTGCCTTAAAGAGGAAGGAAAGTAAAAGTTATTACTTACAAACTGAGAACAGTGAAGATCCTAAATGAAGAGGAAGTGCTTTATGCTATTCACCTGTGGGAGGGACACGACTAGGTAGGGCAGGAACCCAGAAAATGTCTTCTCCTGAGAGGACTGAGTCAGGAAATCAAAGAGCACATTGATGATGACGTCTTTGTCTGGGAGAGTGGGAAGCTTCAGCTCCAGAATCTCTGCAATCTGCTGTGGAGCCAGGAGTTCTAGG
Organism: Parambassis ranga; assembly: GCF_900634625.1. NCBI lineage: Eukaryota > Metazoa > Chordata > Actinopteri > Ambassidae > Parambassis > Parambassis ranga. Next base: position 19,922,920 of record NC_041022.1, on the reverse strand, counting down.
GCCTCCAGCTAATTTAAAAAAAGAAGTTATTCATTATAATTAGCAACATCTGCCCTTTTTAAAATTCCTCAACAGCTACAATCAAATCTCACAGGGTTGAAGTCTGGTTTGAGAAGCAGCAGCTCTCTGAGGGGCAGACGCATTGAAAATGGACCCAAATTCCTCCTTAGCCACTCTGCACTGGTGTTGGAGGCACAGCCTGCACCTGGACAAAGGCAGATGGACCAGATAGGTCGGTAAATACTAACACACTTCTCCACTCTTTCCACACCCACCCCAGGTATATGAAGAGTGTGAGCACCTGACTGTGGCTGCTGCAGGAAACGCAGGATGAAATTGTTCAAGACCACGTACTGCTGCTCTAAGGTCATGTTGTTATATTTGTTGATGAACACCTGCAGTCTGCAGAGAAAGACATGATCAAATATTATGGTGACATTAATCTTTGAAACACACTGTGGTACAGATCAAACAACACCATTTTAAAACATTTCAAACTGCATGTAAAAACTTAGGCTTATGTGAAATAGTAAATATAGTATATGTAATAAAGTAAACAATTACAAAGTGAAAGCATCAAAGTAAAAAAAATAGTTTTGTGGACAACAGCAAAAGCCAGATAGATATAGCAGTGAACTGTGAGTCATTGTGCTGGGTTGTAGGGGATATTTAGCCAGTCTACAAACACTCACATCTGCTGGTATGACTGACAGCTGAGGTTCCTGTTGGTCAGACAGTGCAGAAACCTTCCTGATGTCGATGGCAGGAAGCTGCTCAGACGGTGGGAGAACCACAACCCAATCACACTGCTGTTCATCAGCTCCTGATCGGTCAGGAACGACAGTCTGATCTCATTAATCACATCCAGGACCTCCATCGCTGCCGGTCCAACCTCAGCCATGGGCTGTAGAAGAGATCAGTCACATTACATCAAATACTAAGTGATTCTCTTTAATAATGTAGATATGACAGATAACTGTCATAGACTGGATGTGTTAATTACTGCAGCCACTGACCATGTCGCCCAGGATGTCCAGAGCTGGGTCTAAAACAGAGGAGAGCTTTGTGAGCAGCATCTTCCACAGCACTTTGGAGTAGCTGCTGTTTCTGGGCAGGTCACACATGAGGAGGGATGCCAGCTGATTGGCTGTGACGTTGCCCAGCTGTATGTGTGAGAGGTTGTTTAGTCATCATCAGTGTTAAACCCTAATGTGGAGTGTGTCCAGTGGGACCAGTTTACAGTAGATACCTGTGCACATGCATATTTCTCCAAGGGAAAATTGCAGGGGACATGCGTAAGTGTGTTCAGGTGTAACTGTAGGTCAGAGCTGTGAACACATGTAAAGAAGCAAATGTCAAGTATAAACATCCCTCAATATCATAGCATAGGTCAAAAAAAGTACAAAAATGATCACAATAGTTCAAATTTTTTAGTTTTAATTATTAAATGAATACCTGTCAACGCCCATGCAGATGTTAGAACCTGTCGAAAAGCCGAGAAAACATAAGGGTTTACCTCCAATAGTAACACACTGAGTAATGAAATGAGACCATGACAACATTCTTACCATTGAACTGGGTTACTGGGCACTGTGAATGACAGAGGTTTACAGATATTATCCATAATATTAAATGATGCAATCATATTATGGGTGAATAGCTGAATGAAACATGAGTAAACTAAGTATAAAGACAACTCACCGTGATGTTCTCTGGCACACACTCTGCCCAAACATAACATAAATAAAAGAACATTACTCCAAAACAGCGTGCACTCAATAACACATTTATAACAACAACTTTAAAAACAGGCTATTATCTTGAGACTCTAAGCTAATTATTGCAAGTGTGTTATCGCTGTGTTCAAGTGTGAAGCAGAGACTGACCTTCTGGTGCAATGGTTATCAGGGCATCTATTTGTGCCCAGACAAGTGGTTCCATGTTTGGAGACAGAGACGGTATGGCTCTGTACATTCGCTCAAAACTGACGCACAAAACAGAGAGAACAGAGAATTAGTTTACATAAATGCATAATTCACTGACTGTATGGTTTTTAATACACAAGAAATCAAACCAACCCCCAGATAATAAGAAAACACATTTAAGTAAACATTAAGTTTAATGTGGTCATGATTATATTAGACCAGTGCAGTGTGGTCCTGCTGGTGCAGTGTGCTCTAAAACCACCTCAAAATACTCACATTTGTCTGAGGACATTACAGGGAGGATTGACCTGAAAATGAAATATTTTACTATTAATCATCCAGAATAGCTAAAGTTTGTTTAGCACCTGTATTACCTGTAACAGTAACTTTTACCTCTTTAGCAAGCTGGACCAGATATTGAAGAACTTCTAGGAACTTCCTGTCTGCTGGTGACTCCGTCAGGAAATCAAACACTTGGTTGATAACAACATCTTTTGTTGGTGGAACACGAAGAGGCAGCAGCAACATCTCTGCTATCTGTTTTACAGACAGGAGGTGAAGAGCCTCCAGCTGTACAGGAAACAAAAGAGAGAACATTCATAATATTTTATTTAAATGTTATAAATAGATATAGATTTAGAACGAGTTCTGTTCTGTGTGTTAAAATGAAGAAATTCAGCATGTTGCTGTTTTTCAGACTTACTCCAGAGAAATTTGGGTTTAGCTGGTAGAAGTCAGTGATGGAGGCGAACTGTGAGAAGAAACCAAAGTTTTTTTGCAGCCAATCTGCACTGTCACTGGCTGAAGAGACACACTGGGGGTCTGAAATTTGTACAGAAATGCACATAATTTACATTTGTAGGACTTTATTTACTTATTGTCTTGTCTGTGTAAACATCGTAGTAGTATTGATGTTCTGTTGCTTACCAGAGGTGTTATGATGCAGCAGGAAGGGAAAGATGAAGTGCTTATAGATGTTGTGACTGTACATCACATCAGCACCCATAAACATCATGCTCTTGCTGAGCGCCGACACACTGCACACAGAAAAAACAACATGAGAATAAGTCCAACAAACTGTGTGTGTGTGTGTGTGTGGATGTGTGTCACTCACATGGTTTGGTAAACAGGGCAGGAGAAGTTTTTGGTGCTGAGGCAGGAGAGGAGGTCCGGCTGTACAGCAGGCAGGAGGGGGAGCAGCTTGATCTGGAACCACAAACTGATGAAGTTCGGGTCCTGCAGGTGCTGCTGGGTTAGAGATGGGGGCTCTGTTTCACTGAAGATTTGCTGAATTTCGGATGCCAGATCCTGGAAATTCTAGAGCAGTAGAGACGCACTAGTTTAGGTTTTGATGCTACAATGTGTGTCATTAAAACGCAGTGATGTAAGTTCACAACACAAAGTGTTTGACAGTTCAGTGCAGTTCACTCACTGCTGTGGACAACTCTTTGACCAGTGAGTTCAGACGTCTTGTCAGCTCTAGGATAAGTGTCATGACTGTCTGCTCGTCCAATGTCAGGTTGGTATGGGCAGCGCAGCGTAAGACATACGCCACATTTTCCACCATATTAGTCAGCTGGTAAGATAAACACAAAAACAATGATGAGTGCTGGAGCTGGAGAGAAGTGTCTAAAGATGGTTATTATTTGCTGCAGATGTTTGTTAACAGTAAGTCTCACCCCACAAGGAGTCTTGTCAAGGGTAATGCTACAGACATCTTGGATTTCAGAGGTGCCATTGTTAATGCCATTTTCCAAATTGCTGTGCAAAAATAAACCAAAAAACAGGCTCAGTTGACAGTTATTCAAATTTCTCACTGGTCAAGTAAAAATATCCGATAACTAATCTATGACAAGTCTGTATTTTCAGTGGCAAAGTATCACTTTCAGCCAATATGTAAATAATAAAAAAACTGCAGTTTCTCAAATGCCCCCTTAAAGATGGCTCCTAAAACAAGTCTAATAAGATCTTCAGCCACCTGGAAATGTGAACTAGAACACTGCCTGTACATCTACAAAGAGCTGGGGAAGTTAAAGCAACTGTATAAGATCGTCCCATTAGTTCCAACCTAACTTAGCTCCCAGGTGTTCACTCAAAATCCCTCAACACAAATGAATCTGCAAAAAACAAATAGATATCAAGAAATGCTGGTAAGATTGCCTATTGTTAGCCTGACTTACAATAACTGGTAAAAAGCAAGTGTGATGTTTCGTTCCGTCAGGGCAGCATCAGGCAAGAACCTCCGTAACACTGGCAGCACAACCTGCTGATACCAGTCCTCCACGTTCGTCACATCAAACTGTTTCTCGGTGACTCCTGAGGTGTTTTGTGGCCGGTACATGTCTGCCAGCTCAGCCAGAGTCCAGTTGAGCAGGAACTGAGTCAGAGTGGTGCTTCTTATTTGTGACACATTTCTCTAGAAAAAAGGTCAGGGTCAGGAGTCCTTTTATTTACTATCTGCGTGTCTATTTATGTAGTGTGAGAACATGTGGGTGCCTGTACCTCATGCGTGAAGGACACAAAGTTATGGACGAAGCTCCCAATGGGTTTGAAAGCCGTCATGAACCCATCTGCAATCTGTGTGATAAAAGAGATGAGATCACCTGACATGCACTATTTATGTATCTAAAAACTGTAAGGACCAGGATGCTCCACTACCTCTCTGAGATTTACCTGTGAAGACGGTGGGTATGGATTATATGTGACAGGTGGGTATCCTGGGCTCGTCCAGTTGTAGTCCAAACCAGGGCTAGCAGTGGGTGGAGAGATGGAGCTTCCTGTCATCAGACTGTGGAAGATCAATGATAAGGTGCCGTTGTCTAAACTTTGGACCTCAGGCCTCATCAGAAGTTCTGCCATTTGTGTTGGAGACAGCAAGTGAAGAACCTCCAACTGCAACAGAAAAACAAGCAGGGAAAGAAGAAGAGGTGTCAGTGAAGGAGAGAGCTGTGAGTGTAAACAACAACAAAAACATTCACAAAAGTTCTCAATCTGAAGAGCAGACGGTTTAATACTTACTCCACTGAAGACCATGTTCAGTGTTGAAAAGTCCTTTAGTCGGGCCATGGCTCTGAAGGCACCAAAGTTCTTCATCAACCACTCCTCACTGCTCTCCTCAGGGTTCACACAGCCTGAACACAAGTCACACATGCTGAGTGAAGGAACACATATGATGTACATACAGGTGAATTATGTAAATTGTAAGCTAGCTAAAAACTCCAGGATGTGTTTTAGTGGCTGTGTGACTCCACTTTGTCATAAATAATACAGTGAAAGAAAGAAGAGTGACTCAGAAGTTCTTTTGGACAGTAACCTTATTTCTTTTCTAATCTATCATTGTCATTTTCTGTGATTTCTAGTTCATTGGGTGTTATTAACGTAACATAATTACCGGTGACTCTGTCTCCAGACAGGAAGGGGTACATAAAGAAAGTGTAGATCCACTTTTGTCTGACTGGATTCATCTCAGAAAAATGCTGACTGAGCTCCCTCACCCTGAAAGTAGAGATGGCACATGAAGAAGTTACTGAAGCAAAGTTGCAACCACAACAGGAACAGACAGGTAAGACAGAAGCAACCGTACACAGTCTGGTAGGTGGAACAGCTGAAGTTCTTAGTGCTGAGGCAGGACAGGAAGTGCTTGGAGATGGAGTCCAGCAGTGGGTTGATCTTGACCTCCAGCCACATCTGGACCAGGGCTTCATTTTGCAAAGGATCTGCATCCAGATTTAAATCCAGCTCTCCCTGCAGACTCAGCAGGGGTACACCTGTCATGCTGGATTTCTGTAAGAGGAGGGATGTAAAGGTTTACAGCAACTCTATAAATCTGCAGTTTTTCCACTGCAGGTACAGTGTATAAAATGTCTGCCATGACATGGCAACAAAAACTGGTCAGGCAGGAATGAGTGGAATTCCTTCCATTGCGTGTCTGTATACATACCATGAAGGTGTACAGATCCATCATCGCTTCAAGCATTCCTTTCAGCCTCCGCAGGTGATCTGCCCCTGTGTCTGTGGAAGGTAATCCCACACAGTTCAGGAACTGTGAGGCTGCTGGGGGCTCCTTGAAATTTGTGACAAGACAAAAAAAAATAGCAATATGGAAACATAGTTTTTATTCATTTATTTATGCGTTTAATATGTTTACACCCAAGGACGACACCCAATATCATGTACTATGTATGAAAATAAAGATTATACTCTATCCTGAAAAATTGTGTTTTCTAGACTGCAGACATCTGAACAACATAAATTATATCATACATAGCAGCACACTGTAAAGTAGGTAAAAAAAATTTGCGCTAAATGACCTGCTCTAAACTGGGAAAATGTGTGAAAAAACCTTTCACAATCTTTCATCATACACTTGGATAAATCTATTGTTAAGTGTGTCTGTCCACACTCGTGGACTGCCTAATGTTTTGACAGAACGCTGTTGAGAAATGGAGCTGGTAACTGACAAGTGGAGGTGGAGTCCTTGGTATGTAATATGGGCAGTTTTACAACAATACTCTGTGACTTCAAAGTTCAGGATCGGCTTATCAATGTAATGTTAGTACACCGAAAAGATTCCATGAAAGAACAGAACAAAATGAACATCAACATTATCAGAAAATGCTAACGCATCTTCTTGGGATCGGTGTGACGTCACTCACCGGATTGCAGGTCTCTTGTGAGGGACATGTTGTATTGCTGTAGATTTCCATTAGTGAGGTAACCAGATGAGCATTTGGAGACAAAAGACATTGTCATCAGTCAGTGTACTGCAAATACATTGTGTGCTTTCTTTTTTTAGCTCTGTCTTAAGTTTTTAAATCTCACCTTTGTGCACTGGAGCCACCTGTTTAAAAAGACAAGTTTACTGTTAGAAATGAAGGTTTTTATTGGCCAAAGCAACACAACACAGTGTCTGTGTTTCATCTGTTCATGCATACAGTGTATAAATATTATCTGCCCTGTAGTTAGTCCTTGTAGTAGCTATACATTGTCTCACTGTAGTGTTACTTTCTATGCATTTTGAGTCAGTCTTACAAATTCTGTCTTCCACTGCCATTACCAAACACTATTTACACATTTGCTAATAACCTGGTGGTCTGTCCTAGATAATCAATGATTGTTTTAAATGAATTTACATATACATTCTTTGTTGGTTTATTAGATTTTTATTTTAATGACCTGTTGACTGTGACACAATCTTACCAAAGATGCTCCCCAGTAGGTAAATGAGGAGAAAAAGGCAGCATGGTCTCATAATGTGACAGGTCTCATGGAGCGATGCCTGTGTGCTGAAAATCACTGGAGAGGGAATGAGAGAACAGGCAGCACAGTCAGAACTCAACACCAACAAACAGTGTTTTAGATGGCTAATAAAAGACATCATTGTAATATTACATGTGCTGAGGTGGGCCACTTAAACCAAATCATGGGCTTCTAAAGCCTGATTTATTACATAAGCAGGTTTTTTTAGTCTATTCATTATGTTTAGTCTGGCCTTTGTTGCAGTATCATTCTCATGCATTGTGTGTTTGGTGGCAGAAAGGAATTAGGGAGTGACCATCAGATATTATACAGTCACTGCTATAAGTGACCTTTAACACAGCAGCATGAAGAGATGAGACAATAGATGCAACAGTGGAAAGAATGCTGAAACCTGACACCATTCATCTCCAAACAATGAACATACAGAGAAGACGCTTAGGCTTGAACATACACTTCAAAATGTTACCCAAACAAAGAATATACAGCGGCCTTTGTACTTATAGCAGGCGCTTAATAATCAAATAAAAAATGGATGCCTTTGAAGAAGTGAAAAGCTACACATTTACTGGTTTTCACGTATATTTTTGGCCATCACAGTGACCATGTGTCATATAGAATTATTTCCAATAAGTCACTGACTATGACTAATCGAAAGTTACATTCACCTTAAAGAGAAGTGTCTAAATAATGAAAAACAATAATGCAATAATTATTTTCCTTATTGTCCTCATGCCATGTTTTTTTTTATTTTGGACATTTATTATTTTTATTTATTTCATTTATTTTTATTTATTTATGTTTTTATTCTTTGCAGCTGATCCCTCAGGACTCATTCATTCTAACAGCTGTCTCTTGAAACTCTCAAAAGTGCAAACCAGGTCTGCACAGGGCCTAACTCCAAATCTAGTCAAGCCCACATGCTACACTGTCAGTGCTGCTGGCTGGTTGTTTTCTCTGTAGCTCTACATATTGGCCTTGGAGAGATGAACGACACGATCGAGTCAATATGAGACTTCATCTGATTGAGATCACATTTTGTACAGTAATTATCCCCTCGACACACATTTACCTTATGGCCAGTGGTCATTTAGATGAGTTCTTTCTGCAGTGTCTGTTTCTGTTTTCCATGATAACTAAACAACCACACTCACACTATTTTTCCCACGTTCAGCCCATTGATTCCTCATCACATATTGTAACATACACTATTGCGTTATTATAAATAGTTGGTATCATTATTAGTATTTGCTGAACATTATTCCTCCTATAAACATTCGTGACTCGGACAGGTTAAAGACAAACACTTCTGATTCTTTGTGACTAATCTACCATTTCAAAGCTGGGAATTGAGGAGAAGAGAAGGATATTTGTCCTACAGGGTTAGTTAATAATCAACCAAACATCACCAAATACACATGCAACAGAAAGATTTTGCTTTTCTCCTTTATATGTATGTGTCAATGTCAATTGTTACTGTGCATTTACTTTTACATACACATCTTAATATAAGATATAATAAAAGACAATATGCAAAAATTAGCTCCACAGTGAGGCATACCATGCAAACATAACCTATTGAGAGCATTAGTGAATTCTGAATATTCTTTCTATATTTTTTAGGTAACAAATCTGAGTTTTAGAATGTAAATGCTGTACTTGAGCAAAGAACCTAAACAGATAGACAGATGTTACAGGTATTTCTGTCAGAAGTTTCTGGGTGTTTTGCTTCTTGGACCTGAGCGTGTGCTACCTCAGTTTAATGAGGTAGAACGTATTATTCCCACAGCTGAAATCCCCAAACAGCGTGTTGTTTCCACAGACACACTCTCACACAGTAAAAAGGAGAATATTCTACCTTAACTCATTAATTCAAATTCAAATTTTAACCTTATCTCTCTCCTCTAACCACTGAATTTACAACACAGTCCATGTGTATTTTCTCTGAAGTTAGATCAAGATCAATCACTAGAACGAGCCATATACAGCACGTACATGTGGAGAAAAGGGTTAAAATTCATAGTATTCTCTTTGAGTTGCTGTGACTGGCTTAGATATAGAACAAAGACAGAAAGAGCAAGAAATCAAAGCTCTTACCTAATCTTGTTTGTAGCTAGAGTCCTTGAGGTGCCGGTGTTAAACACCGTCTCGCTCTGTCCTGACACCTGAGACACAGATGTACCAGTAAAGGGTGTGTTGCCTTATGACACTAATGATGGCTGACTCCTCTGGGCAACACAAGGGGGCAGAACTAAGCTCTGCCTCTTCTCAGGTGTGTGTTGCATAGACTGCAATTGGTGCTTTTATGTAAATGTAGTGTGTGTAACCTCACCTTTTGTGTTGTATATGAATGCTTGTGAAAGAGAGCATTAGAGGAGAGGAAAAGGACACAAAGCATAAAGTTACATCTCATTCATTTTTGGATATATAAGCCCCACAGCTGAGACAGACAGTCTGTGGTGCTAAACTCAGAGATCATTGTTTTTCTGTTTCTGTGTTCGTACCACTCTCAGGACCGTCATTAAATGCACCAAAATAAGGGCAAACTGGTCTGGCACATATGTACCTTATGACCACTGGCCAAAAGTAGAAGATAATTCTCTTATAAGCAGTCATTTAATTAGAAATACTGATGAAGGAAGCTGCTGTAAAATCAGCATACAGTAAATGTTACATTTGTGAACAGAAGCTATTCTAGGAACAGGAAACACTTGTTATTCACCTGCAGACGCACACACATACCATAAACATGCACATGCCCTTCAAGTCAAACTGGTTTGCTAATCTCAGGCTGAAAACAATCAGTATTCAGTATTACAGAGGGCAATTGATTCAGAGCAAACAGCAGGTGACTGCAACAGTGAATATAAATCTTATATGGGAACACTAGTCATAGTGATGTTGAGGAGAGAAAATCCTGCTGTGGTCACGACACGACCGCCTCGCCTTAGAACTTCAGTGAAAGGCCTCTTCAAGCTAAACATGTCACCTAGGTTTTTCTGAGGTCTGGATTTTTTTTGCATTTTTTGTGTCCCATGTGGGGTCATTTGACACTTCTCAGTTTCATTTCATTAGCACATAAAAGACTAAATGTACCTTCTCTTCATCGTCCTGTATTGTAACATCCTCTACTAAAACATTAAGCTTAAAATGCAGTTTTGTATTAGCTTTACAGGGGCTCTAAATATAAACACTTCACACAAAAGTTAATGTTCTGGATGTTTACAACAGGTTAAATGAAATAAAGAAAAGTTAGCTACATTTTTATACTTGTCAAAGTAGAACCTATAGACAGTAAAACTAAGGCAGGACATGTGACACCATGTTTTTGTTTATGGGGCTAAGCTATCTTGTGGGTTTCCTCATTTTCTTACCTGCCAAAGCTGCTTTTCCTTCCATAGTTGTCCAGAAGTACCACACTCCTCCGCTGGGTGGCAGTCTCTCATTTGTGTCGCCCGAATCGGTTTCCGGTTTTGTATCAACGAAGAAGTTTACTCAACATTTGACCCAAACAAACGCCTCTGAGCACTCAGACATGTGAAAGTGTATTTGTGTAGTCGTTGCAGTTTGTGTTGACGTCTTGCTGTCAAAATGCAGCTTTAGTACTCCTGTCGCGCAGTCTTTTCGAGCCTGTCGCTTCCCGGTTAGCCACCCAGCTAGCCGAGTGCTAAACTCCACGATGTTGTTCGTTTCGCCGGTTTGACACCGTAAAACGTGTGTCTCCGCTTCATTTAACGTTGCGCCGCGTTTTGCAGTCATGTCGCTGTGGTTAAACTCGTATAGGCTGCTGACACTGAGAGGTTCCGTGTTAAGAAGGGTTCCGCTGCAAGGCGCTGTCAGTAGATGCTGCTCCTCGGTTCAGGGTGACGTGAGGGTCAGGTTTGCCCCCAGTCCGACAGGTAAGGTCCTCACCAACACACACATCCTGTAAGAGCGACCAGACGGAGAGGAAGCAAATATCAGTGTCCAGATATGGCTTTTAATAACAGTTATTTGTAATGAAAACATTTAGATCTGTATTGATATGTGCAGCTCGCTAAGTTTTAGTTAGGGTTAGGGTGATTTGTTATAAGAATTGTGATCAGACAGAACCAGAAACATATTAAAATTTTTATTAATGTTTCTTTGACCACAAACATTCATGGAAGGCCTTTTCACATTGCACAACAAGAAAGAGAATGGAGTATCTGAATGACATTTATCTGCTTGAGTTTTAGTGTCTGGTGGTCTGTCTGCAGCCTCACTCACAGATTTTTTGACACTTTAAATGAACTGGGGTACTGTTTATGTTAACAATAGCATCTGTGCTGTTTCCCTGATATGACATGGTCAAGTGAAAAAGACATACATTTTCAAAACCATTCATTTCATGTATGCTTGAGTTTAATTTAAGCATGTTTATTGATTCTCTCTGCAGGCTTCTTACACCTCGGAGGTCTCCGCACTGCCCTATATAACTATATCTTTGCAAAGAAGTATGGAGGTGTGTTCATTCTGCGATTGGAAGACACTGATCAAAGCAGGCTGGTACCTGGAGCTGCAGAGTCTATAGAGGACATGCTGGAGTGGGCAGGTAAGAGACACTGACTGTTTCATTGGCATGAACATCTGCTGTGCCTGTTAACTCTGAGTAATCACATCTAGATTTTCTTTTCCCTTATTTCTGCTGCGTTTATAATTCTAATGCACAAAAACACACATTTTTTTGAATGCAAAGGCTTTTGTAATATCACCACCTACTGGCCATAGAAGCAATCTACAATGACAATGATACAAATTTAATTAATTATTTATTAAATATATGTTCGCTCAGACCATAGATGCAGAAGACGAAGAAGAAGTTGTGACAAAGCTACCAGCTAACCTTCAGTGAAAAAGTCAGAGCTGACTTCTGGCTTTTGACTGCTGACATTGTCACACATCACTATCTCCAGGTATACCTCCTGATGAGAGCCCTCGACGAGGTGGCCCTCATGGTCCATACCTGCAGTCTCAGAGACTAGACCTCTACCATGAGACAGCACAGCAGCTAGTAGAGAGTGGTCACGCCTATTACTGTTTCTGCAGCTCTCAGAGACTGGAGTTGCTCAGAAAAGAGGCCTTAAGGTCCGGGGAAATTCCAAGGTAACTAAAAACATCCATGAACACGTTTTTTCCCCAAATAATCATTTAGAGTAGGAAGAAAACTTATTGTGTGACCTTGTCTATCCAGGTATGACAACAGGTGTCGTCACCTGCAGCCCGACCAGGTCCAGGAGAAGCTGGCTCAGGGGACATCACGTGTCATAAGGTTTCGTCTGGAGGAAGGCGTCAAGCCTTTTCAGGATCTGATCTTTGGGTGGAATCGACACGAGGTGGCACAGGTCGGATTTGTGGTCACTCTACTGTCTTTCAGTTGGGTTCATGCTACAAACAGTAGTGACAAACCATTGTAGATGGGAGGATTATTCAGTTTTTGTTCTCAGGAAGACATGTTGTTTGAAACAAAAGTGAGGTCACTTACAGAGTAGTTTACACGGAGGCCTGATGTTAGCAGCGAAAAGTTGACTTTGACTCATGTAGAATGTATTGTGTCATCTGCCCTTTCATCCCCATCATCTTCATCCCTCAGGTGGAGGGAGACCCGGTGGTGATAAAAGCAGATGGTTTTCCAACTTATCACCTTGCTAACATTGTAGATGATCATTACATGAAGATCAGCCATGTGCTGCGGGGCTCCGAGTGGCTCATCTCCACCTCAAAACACCTCCTCATGTACCAAGCTCTTGGATGGAAACCGCCCACCTTCGGACATCTGCCCCTCCTGATGAACAAAGATGGCAGTAAGCTGTCTAAGAGGCAGGGAGACATATTCATCCAAAACTTCCAGAGAGACGGAGTCCTGCCAGAGGCTCTGCTGGACATCACAACCAACTGTGGGTCTGGATTCAACAGTGAGTGATGGAGGAAACATTACAAAGTAAAACGAGAGAAAGGGTTTGAAGAGGATTACAAAAATAATTATGTGCTGTTCTTTCTATGTAGCCAATCGACTGGGGAGGAGGAAAGATGAACTGATTTCTGAGTTTAATCCCTCAAGGATCACAACTCATTCTGCTTTGTTGGACTTAGAAAAGCTACCAGAGTTTAACAGGTAGGACAAAATTCTACCATTATCTACCTCGTTGTATTCATTGTCATTCATTCATGGTGATGATTGTACAATGATCTAATTGGCTTCAAATGTTGTAAAGGGCTTGCCCACACAGTAGCCCAACAAGAGAGAGAACACAGCACAGTTTATTTTAGTTTTCTATCGCTACACTCAAACCAAAATATTCAGTGGGGAATCCTCAGCACTAGCAGTCATAAAGAAAGCTTCTGTCTACTTATCATTATAACATACTGACGCTCATGTGCCATTATGTGACAGAATCCACCTGCAACAACAAATTGAAGATGAGGAGCAGTGCCGTTTGTTGATTAACGATCTGCGGGGTCACATCCAGCAGGCCTACGCTGCAGAGATCCAAGACGAAGAAGTTCTTCATGAGGATTACATTAGGAGGGTGCTACAGCTACGGAAGGTAACCAGAACAGGACACTTACAAGCACATCCATTTAACTGTGTGTTCACAGTACACACAGCCTAGTACAGCTTCGAGTAAAAGTTGTTGATGATCTCCTCTATGTTTTCAACAGGGTCACATCTCCTTCCTGAAGGAGCTTGTAAACCCAGTTTACTCTTACTTGTGGGTGCGTCCTTCTTTCTCCAGCCAGCAGGTGGCAGAACTCACCACAGAGGCCCAGCACATTGCTTCATTAGTGCTAAAGTAAGAAGCATTAATAATGTTTACTGTAGTAAAACAGCAGCACGATCATTAACCTGTGTGTTGTGTGTGTTTAGATTATTAGCCAAGCGAAGTGAAGAGCTGTCAGTGGATCGACTCAACAAAGACCTGAAGGCCCTGGCTAAGCAGGCTGAAGCCACCAAATACAGAGAAGTAATGAAGCTGCTACGTCTGGCTCTCAGCGGCCTGCAGGTACCTAAAGGGGTCATACACTGTTGTTTTTTCATATCTGAATGTAATATTAGTTCTACTGAGTTTCCCTTTGTAAAGTTGGTTTAGCAGTTCTGTGGCTTATCTTCTAACCATCAAAAAAAAGTCTGAGCTGCAGCTCTTTGCACATCATCAGCTTTGTGTGACTAACAGCTGCTGTCAATATTTTCTAACAACAACAAACCTCAGAAGTCTGCTGATAGTTAGCCTTAGGTCATGGAGAATAATATGTGGGGAAATACATCATCAATATATGACTCCAGTGAGCAGCAGGATGTCTTTCGGTTGAACGTACAAACGCATATGTTCTGGTTTTTGTCTTGAAATGTAGTTTTGCACACAATCACCTTTATGTGTTAAATATTAATCTGCATTCTCTCTCATGGCCTGCAGAGGCTGTCTCAAAGTCAGAATGCACTAAATTCAGTGAGAAAATGGTCCTAGTTTTGATTGAATTACCTCATTAATAATCTAGTAAGTATAATGTTAGAATAAATCCAGGCTCTTCTCTCTTCGTCTGACTGCGTGTGTTAAAGATTAACATGGAACACCAAGCAGTACTTCAAGATAATGTAGATTCTCTTATAAACCTTTTTCTTGTATTTTAAAGTTTACTTTCATTTCTACAATTTAGTTTGTTAAATTGCATTTTCCATCCTGCACTTGAGCAGTTCAAATCACTTTGTGGCTGCAGTTACCACATAAACGGCTGCATGTGCTCTCCTTTTCACTTCCACCCATGGCGTGACTAAGCTAAGCTAAGCTGGCTAGTATATAGTATAGTAATGACTACAGATTCCTAGGTCCCTCAGTCATTAATGTAACTGTGCATGAATATATAAAAGAAGAAGTGGGTTCTGATTCACAGAGAATACCGTCTGGTTTGATTGTGTCACTTCTCTGACCTTCTGATCCTCTGTTCCTCCGATGGGCAGCAAGGACCCAGCGTTGCGGAGATGATGGTGTCTCTGGGGCCTGAAGAGATCAGCCTTCGATTCCAGAAGCTTCTGCTCCTCTCGGACAAGAGTTAAGGACTGATCGCCACATCCCCTCACATTCATCACACTGGGGGCTTGAGGACAGCAGCTGCCTGTGAAGCAACAGGGGACTCCTAAAATGTACTGATGGTTGCTGCTGAGATAGAAAATCATACTTGAATTATTACAAACATTTTATAAAACAGTTGAATTATATGCAAATCGTGTGTGTGTGATGTTCAGTGCTGGAACACTTTGCAGGACCACCTGACACTGTGCACACCGCGGATGGGAAGTACCTTAGAATTTTTATGCAAATTAACTTGAGCTTTACTCAAGAAAAACTCAGCGGTTTTAACGAACTTTACAGATGTTGTGCAGTTAAAATGGGAAAAAAAGTTTGGAGTTTATGGTGTACTAGACTGTGAAAAGCAGATAAATACTGGGGAAAAACAGGAGATCAGATTAGTTTAGTTAAGCCATTGATTTTATGGATCCATCCTGAAGATCATTTGAAATCCTCACTGAGCCAAAAGTGACATGTCACATCTGGGATCTGACCTGGTCCAAATATAGTAAAAAAAACCCTCCAAGCCCAACAGGAAGACCGCCATTTTTAATTTTGTGGTAATTTTTGGTGATTTCTGACTCTCCTACAAAAGTTTTCACGCCTCACATACTTCATCCAATTGAGCTGAAAATCACTGTGTCCACTCAGGACTTTCTCTTGTAAACATGTGTTTGTTGTACGTCTCTGGAAATGAGAGGAGACAACGATGGCCCCGCGGATCGCAAGGTGTGCAAGGGCCCGCTATGCTGCTTGCAGCTTTAATTAATAATATTTTTTTTCAATGCAGATAACATTAAAGTAATCAGACTACAGTCTAGACATTGTTAATGTGGTAAATGACTATTCTGGTTAGAAAAGCCAGAAGTAAAAAGTTAGTATTTTTAGTGTTTCAGTATTATCTGCATTAAGCAGAGTTTGGTTCATGGTCCAACAACTTTTTGAAACTCAGATGATGAGAAGACCACTGTGTTAAATCAACATGCTGATGTTATTTCATTGATGATATTTTAAAGCTCACTTATATTGGTTGTTAATTGAAAAGTAAAGCACAATCTATCTCCAGCTCTCTGCTCCATATTTGAGGTTGGTACTGAGAGTGAGTCAGAGGCAGGGCCATCGTGTAGGGCCAGTGGAGGAAGTTCTATTGCTGAGGTGAGTGATGACGGGAAAACTCTATCAGGTGGACATGAGGGAGATTTGCCAGTTTTTTTGTCTCTGTAAATGAGAGAAGGCGGCAGATATGGAGGCTTTGTATCATCTGTTAGTGTAGTGCCACCAGTGTGGTTGACAAAACTGTTGTTTCACTTGGAATTAGTTTTTGTATGTCAGCGTGTTTTAAAATCAATGAGTGTTTGTTGAATCTGAAATAGTCATTGTTTACTTCTGTAGGTAAAATAGTTTAACAACCTGTTAAAATCAGCAGGAAATCGCAACTACTTCATATTATTATATTATACTTTATAATATACTAATGTACTTTTTTCACCACCCACCCACAGAAGGTGCCCCCCCCCCCCCCCCCAATGCTTCCTACACCTCTGGGTGTAGGTCCTTTTCCAGCAGCCATCACTCCTGTGTTCTAATGATACATTGTGTAGCTGATCCTGTTAAAAACGCTAATTGATGATTAGAAAACTCCTGTGAAATGATCAGAGAAGCTGCAGACCTGACCTGGTGACCCCAGAGTGATGCAGAGAGGGGGGAGGGCGTGACGTGGTGTGTGTGTCAGCAGTGTGACTGACAGAGCGTGAGTGTCACATGTCACCGCAGACAGGCGGCAGTTTGACACCTCACAACACGGACGGACTCCCTCTGGAGCGGCAGGAGGCTACGGACGGGGATGGCGAACGGTGTCAGCGAGGCAACTTTTGAGTCGTGGCTCAGTAAGTAAACACGCAGCGCAGATAAAGTTTGCGTTCAGCTGCGTGCTCGTATATGCGACGCGAGCTCCGCGTCATACTCTGTTCAATAACGTCACATACAGACCGTCCGCTCGTGTCGTTACTGCAGTAAGACGATAATAAACGCGAGTCGCGGTTTAAATTCAGTTTAACTTCAAACATGTCTGGACGTTCTGCAGAAAGTCTCAGAACAGGAAGTTGTGCAGCCCGTGCGCGCGCCTGGAGGACAGTTGCGTATTATTGGGTCCCTGCTGTGCGCGTGCACGTCAGTAAAACATTTATTTTATGTCTGAAGTATTTATTCAGCAGCTCTGTTCAGAAACATCTAAAGAAACACACACTTCTACTGCGTATTGTGAAATGTTTCCATAGTTACCCCTCTCTAGAGATCAGAGTCAGAAATACTTCCTTATTCCAGGGGCGAATTGCTTCTCGTTTGTAAATTATGTTTTTTGTTATATACAAACAAGTATTGATGATAGTTCCCATGAATACTTAGTGAAGCTGCAGGGTTAAACATGATGAGAGTGCCATTTCTAAATAACAGGCGCTAAAGCGACAGCAGAGGAAGAGTGGAGCCTTTCATTTAGAAAATATGCAAGAAATCCTGCCTAAACAGACCATCTAGTTAGAAGGAATTTGTGAAACTAGATTAAACAACCACAACAAACTGGTTTACAAATATCACAATGCCCAATATGAATGCAGCATTACAGTGTCTCCCTGCTCTGGTACATCATGGACAGCAATTCCCATGTTTTTGTATTTTCTCTTCCTCATGAAATATTATTTTTTGACATCGGTGTTTATTCTCTGGGTTTGTTCGTTCAGACCAGGCTACACACCCAGATAATCAGGAGGACAGATGGGACTGCATTCAGGGCTTCTTCCAGCTTGTCAACCAAGAGACAGACGGGTAAGAACATTCTTACCTACATCCACACACAGCCTGCATGTGTCTCCTCTACATGATTGGCCAATGGCTTCTTAACTGTGCAACTGTGGTGTTTGAGAAAGACTTGCTCCACATCCATGTTGCGATCACAGTTTGTCAGTTACAGCATCATGCAAGAGGTAGTAAGAACTCTGCAGTACCTTTTGCCCTTTGACACTTTCCTCTTCTCAATATCCAACACTGTTGTTCACAGCCTGTGTGTTCACAGCCTACTCAGGTATTTTCATGTGATTTAGAGCTCAATTATCTGCTTTCAGGCCACAGGTAGCCATTCGACTTCTTGCTCATAAAATCCAGTCGCCAAAGGAGAAAGAGGCTCTGCAGGCTCTCACTGTGAGTAAGACACAGATGATGCATGGCATGCAGTGTGTTCTGTTATATTTTACAGGCCACACCAGGAAGCTCGTCCCCCCTCAGTTTGAATTGGAAAGGGGTTTCTCTTTTATCGTTGGTATCGCATTAGGAGGTGCTCCTGTACTGAACGTTCCTGCTCTGTATTTCACAGTATCATCAAAGCTTTAGCCCATTCACTGGAAACAATGTCTCTGTTTTAACTCTGGGGGAGTGTGGTCATGTGAATAACATCCGCAACTAACTATAACCACATAGACACAGCGACATGGGGATATATAATCAGCATAGAAACTACTGTGACATTGTTTATCTATTACACTGTAACTCGGCGAAGCTTCTGGAAGACCACGTGCCTCGCGTCATGTGACATGTTCTGGTGGTTCACCACAGACACAGAGTGACAGTATCTCTCTTTCTCTCTCTCCTATCTGTGTCACACTGAAAAAGAAACATTTTTCAGAGTTCCTGCTTGTAACAATTTCTTTTGGTGTTTTCCAGGTCCTTGAGGCATGTATGAACAACTGCGGCAAAAGGTTTCACAGTGAGGCCGCCAAGTTTCGCTTTCTCAATGAGCTCATCAAACTCCTAACACCAAAGGTAGCGCTCATCAGAGACACCGTGTCACCAGTAGATTGAGTCGGCATGTGTCTGAGATGTGAAAATACTCTAAACATACATGTATAAATGCAATTTCTAAATTTTTAAATGTATGTTTAAGACCATAGAAACAGCACACACGTACAACATGTCCATGGTAGTAATTCCTCTTTACTTTACACTGCAAATGTCATGGTGCTACAGCACATCTGTCTAAGCCAGAGTTAGCCAGCCTTTGTGCTGTGTCTTTGCTTTGTGCACTAATCCAATTCAAGCAAATTAAAGTCATCTGTCATGTGCGTTCACCTTTCTGGTTGATCTCTGTGAGCAGTACTTCGGGGCGTGGACTCCGCAAAGGGTTAAGGACAGAGTGACAGAAGTCCTCTACGGCTGGACACTGTGGCTCAAAGAAGAACCCAAGATTCAGGAAGCTTACAACATGCTGAAAAAACAAGGTGAGGGGGGGCACAGACACACATGTAGTAAGGACCAGCATTCACTTGTGTCTTCGTTCTAAAATCATCTTCTGTTTCTTTCTATTTTTTTAGGTATTGTGAAAAAAGATCCCAAACTGCCAGACACAGTCATAATGGCCCCCCCGCAACAAAGAACCACAAAGTCTGTTTTTGACGAGGAGGACAAAGCTAAGGTAAGTCTGTGTGTCTGTGTGTGTGTGTGTAACAGGATGTCTGCTAAGTTACATCTTGTCAGCATGTGTTTCTGTGTCATCAGCTGTTGGAAAGGTTATTGAAAAGTGGCCGTCCCGAAGACCTGGAAACTGCAAACCGGCTCATTAAAAGCACCATCCAAGAGGTGAGCAGAGCATCACGCTGCTTACAGTCATATCTGTGTGCTCGCCATAAATTATACATTTATGTGTGTGTTTTTTTTAAGGAACAAAAAAAGGCTGAGAAAGTGTTAAAGCGTGATTCCACTCTGAAGGAGGTGGAGAGCTGCACCAAGCAGCTCAAAGACCTGCTGGACCAACACACGATCAGTGGAACTTCCTTACAACCCAGTGACGACGTCAAGGTATTTTGAACAGACGGTCAGATAAATGTATTTGAAGGCAGTGGAAGTCCGTCCTGTGATTGTTACTGCTGCTTTGTAACAGCACAACAGTGATGTTCAGGACACTATCTGGGCACCATTCATTTACAGATAGTTCTGTGAGCAACATCCATATCAGATTTGTGTCTCCTCACAGTAACTATCCGACATCTAATCATCTCTCGCTCCTTCGTAGGCACTGTATGAGCGCTGTGACCGACTGAGGCCTAGCCTGTTCCGGCTAGCTAGTGACACAATGGACGACGATGCTGCTCTGGCCCAGATTTTAGCGGCTAACGATGGGCTAACACTCGTGGTGAATGCTTACAAAGAACAGACGGGGGCAGGACAGTGTGGCAGAGGAAGAGCAAAAAGCACAAGTGACGAAGAGACGAGGAAAAATACAGGTGCAGTTCATGTTGTTCACCTTTTAGTCCTTGTGGACTCTTCGTCTGCCCTTCTTTCTGTTTCACACTGTTTTCTCTCCTTTGTTCAGCTCCTACAAGTCCCAGGGAGATTAAGAGCTACCACCTCATCGACCTGTCAGCACTGGACTCTCCACAGACTCACAGAAAAGCTGAATCACTGCCTGCATTCAAATCCTCCTCACCCTTCTTCTCCTCTCGGCTAGAGTTCTCCGAAGCTGAGCAGGTCTTAAATGAATTAGGTGGGTCTGCATGCATACCTATTTCTGGTTTATTGTGTCCAACACTGATGAATATGTTACATAGTGTAACGTGTTTTATGTCGTCACAGAGTTGGATGATGTACTCACAAAGCAGACTCAGGATAGGCCAAAGTCCTATTATGAGGAACTGATGCAGGTAAGGCTTGAACTAAGGCTGAAAATAAAGACCTGAAGATGTATTATCAAAAGGTCTAACAAAATGTATGTTTACCTTTAGCTTAATGGGGACGTTCAGACGACCAATTCTGAGCAGAATGGACGGCGAGGCATTGTGCTGAGATCCCGGGGATGTGGGGGAGGCAGTGCAACCTGCAATGGGACAAATGTGTGGTAAGAACAGTAAATAATATAATGGTGCTTTTTTTTTTTTAGTCGATATTATTACTGAACTGACTTTGTTCTCCTGTCAGGTCACTCCCTCAGAATGAGCAGTTCACAGCATCACCATCTAAGTCACAGAGAAAAACCACTGAAGTGTCTCCGGTTAAACTAGAAGAGAGCTCACAACTACTGAAAAACATCTTTGTCCCAATGGAAACCATCAAATTTAGTATGTCTCATCACAGCTTCATTTTATACACCATATCTCTCATATCATATCTTTCACTTTCGCTCACGGACATCTTGTCTGACTGCATCTGGCAGGTCAGCTGGAGCCAATCACACTATATGATGGGGCCGGTATCCACGTGTCCCTCCATTTTGCCAGAGACGGTCTGCCCGGTCATCCTGGTGTGGCTGTGGTTGTCATGTCTGCAGTCAACACATCTGCCCTCACTGTCAAAGACTTTGTGTTTCAAGCTGCTGTTCCAAAGGTAAAAACAAAACTTAACCAGAGTCCCTGGTTTTCAATACAGAAAGATGTGTCTCCTGTACAAGACAGTGATGAAGACAGTGAGTTTCTTCACAATGTAGAAACCCACATCTCCAGGATTCTCAGGAGAAACAAAGGTTCCTTCACTGCTGCCTCATTTGTGGCAACAACATCCTTTTTTGTTCTAAACTTTAAATTCAGGAAATTCATAGCACGTTTGTACCTTACTAAGATAAATATGTATGGATTTAAAACTACCGGTTGAAAGAATTTGAAAACTTGCACAGGTATTGTGTATTGACTATAATCTCCTCTTATTCAGCAGCACCTGTTTTCAGATGCTAAAAATCTGCAAGACTTTTTGTATTTTTTATCTCACAATTTGTGGTATTGTTGAGTAAAAAGAGTAGGATTGCCATGTTGAAAATTTATTTGAAATTAGGCATAGAACCGAATCTGAATGTTAGTGGTGCCCCCTGCTGGAGTCAGGTCATCAGACTGGTTACACTGCTGCACTACAGCCCTCATTTTACCACTACTTCCTGTATGGGTCGACTTCTTATTTTAACACACTGCTCATCCTGATTTTTAAAACTGTTTTGCAGGCCATGTCCGTGAAGCTTCAGCCTGCCTCAGGGACTCACCTACCTCCTTACAATCCTTTATTGCCTCCATCTGCTGTTTCACAGGTCCTCTTGTTGGCTAATCCTCAGAAGGTCAGTCCATACATGGACATACTTGTAAAACAGAATCATTCCATTTCATGGCCTAATGTAACATATTTTTTAATGTACTTCTTATTTGTCTGAAGTAAATTTTGACTCTTTGTGATGTACCTCTGTTTCCTTCAGCGTAACATCCGTCTGCGCTACAAGCTGACACTGACACATGGAGACCAACTGCTGAATGAGACCGGAGAGATCGACACTTTCCCCGACTGGACCTCTTTGATTAGCCACTAAAAACATGTGATTCTCTCATTTTAACCCTTGCAGTGAACCTGAAAATGAGACGTTAAAGGCAGAGAGAGTAAAATGAATTCAGGGAGAGAGAAAAAAAGCAACTAAAAGTTATGAAGACTTAACAGTGAATACCTGCAGCAGATTTTCTATTTACACACAGCAGTTCATATTTTAAAGAAATAAACTGATATGATTGACCTAAAACTTAACTCTCACAGATAACTGTTGATCTGATTAGCTATATAAATATTCCTGTCTCCTCCTCAGCAGCAGGACGGAGGAATGATGATAATACAAATGTCGGCAGTTCAATTGAGCTGGATATGTCTTGTTGTCTTTTTGTGATATTCCCTAGCTCACAGTGATAGTCTTGTATGTTTACTGGATTCATGTTGATGGATACATGTCTGTCTATGAAAATCTTTATTTATTTGCTTTATGATCCAAAGTGCCTTGAGATGTGATGTGTTTATTTTTCAAATATACTGTTTTATAATTGTACTACTGTATTATTACAGTGCTCATTTGTATAAAGACCAGAAACGAATTGACTACTGCAGCTTAAATCAAATGAAGGACAGATGTTCAAGTAGAAGGAGTAAAAGCAGCAAATGAATCACAACAATATAAACAACACGTTAGTAGAAGCATTATTTGTTTTGTTAAGTTAAACGTGTCTTTTTTTCTTTTTAATTGCATCTTCTCTGTTTTGGCTGTGCTTTTTATCAAATGCTTGTTTTCCTAAGTTGTGCTGCATCACAGCTCTTTGTGGCCAAATTTTTGAGATTGTAGTTAACTCTTACATGACCGCGTCAATGTTACCTGATCAGCAGGCTTAGAAACTGTGAAGCTTTGTGTTGCCTTTATGAGTCGAGACTCAGGAATTCAGAACTTCAGCAAAGTAAAACTTTCATTGAAGTTTGAACTGGGACACATCTGTGGCCTGTCCTGTGTCAATATTAAATTAAAAAGTACATTGTGTTTCATAAATGATCGAGATGTGCCTGTGGTCTGTCTCTCAAAGCCTCATGGTTGTGAAATGATTCTTATTACACTGCTTTTAACAGAAACCTTTTCTAATTTCATTACAGTGGAAAATGGTTTTAAACCCAAACTGGTTCTTCATCAGGGGGCAGCGTAACGGTGCAACCCATAGTAACCTCTTAAGTAAATTCTTTACTTCCATTGTGAATGTATTTCTAAGAGCTGTTGAGCTTTTCAGAGACTGAGATCATATTTAAATTTTGGATGTGAGTAACTTTTTCAGACAGATTTTATCCCAGATACACACACAAATGTCTCAGAAACACAGCTGTCTCACACCGATCAACAAAGTCACAATTTCTGTATCGTTTCCTGCGATTGAACACCAGGCAGAAGAGATTCATTGTGCATTATGATGAGGACCTCTTATGGCTACAACTGCACTAAATGGATCCATCAGTTGGTTAACAGATATACTGTATATCAATCACATTTCCTTGATGCCCAGGTTGACTGTATGTTCCAAAGGGACAAAAAAAGATGAGTACACTCACTTGTGGTTTTAGTGATCCACATGTGTTCAGTCATATCCTCCCAGTGATCAGCTGTAAGAAAAAGAGATACATGTACTACAGTTTAGCTGAGCGACCAGTTATTTTGCAGATTCAGATTAAATAAATATTATTTTATGGATTGGGCACAGATCACTGAAGTGTTTATTCATTCATTAAAGTGCTGCAAGACCACAGCATTTGAGTTACTGTAATTTCAGTTAATATGCTGTTGTTCCTTCAAATGTAGACTAGTGTGAAGAATGTGATAATTGAAAAAACAGGAATTTCCTTTGTTTTCCAGCCAGTGCTTTAACACAGATTGAGCATAGTGTTTAGTTCAGTGCTCAGCTGATGCAGCCTGAAGTGAGGAGCATAAATAGGCCTAAAAATGAGTTCTTTCTGTTACCACAGCAACTAATAAATGAATATATTCCTCTATAGATCCATTGTTTAGTGAATAAAATGTCAGAAAACTTACAAGAGCACCTCAGACCCCACCATCCTTCTTCTGTTGAGCCAAACCTGAAAAAAACTAACACGATTTAAAATGGGCAGGTTAAACAATATTAGACAAAATGTGACTGAACATTTAAGAGGCAAAATTACACCTGAAATTAAAAATGACAAACATCAGCTTCATTAATTGTATTTATTATATGACATCAGCAGATTAAAATACATGTTTATTATGTACATATATGTAACAGGGGTGTTAGATAAAGTGCCAAATATAAGTTTTTACAAAACCAAACCAAACAAAAAAATGGGATTGGTGGAAGACCATCACACCCGTTGGCCTGGTCCCACAGTTTCATTGCTTTGTGACAAGTAGCCACCCTGTTAGGAGGCCGGATTGCTCAGTGCTGGTCGTGGGACAGTTTGGCACGATTCAGGTGAACCTGTCAAGATGGGTTGAATACTGGGTGTTTGTTTGTTTTGGTTGTTTTTTTTGTTTGTTTTTTTAAACATGAAGCGACATCGACACGTACAATAGATCAGCCTTCTGAGCTGTACTGCAAATGTTCCCACTTGGAGAAAACAGTCCAGATGTTATTCAGAAATGGTTTCAGAAATCCAGCATTGTTGCTTTAAGGTTAGTATGTGAGGAGGTTAAACTGTTCCTAGACCAGAGCCCAAAGGTCTACACAGCATCCAGGTGGAAAGTGTTTGTAGTAAATATAAGACGACAGACTACACCTTCCAGACTTTTTTGCATGATTTTTTTTTCTCTTTTCTGACAAACAGAGAAAGTTGACATTCTTTTAAAAGTTGCTCGAGTTAATGGTCACTGTGTGACGTTATCTTCTGCACCAACAAGACAGAGACGGTGACCGAGAGACAATGGAGGGAAGTCTATAAGAGCGGGAGCACAGGCACGCACTTATTTGCATGTATGTATTTCAGTTTTCAGGAGCTACAAAAGGTTGATAAAACATCTTCCCACCATTTTATTATTATTACTGTTATGCCCCAGTCTATCCCCTACGGCAGTGATGGATGTACCGACACCAGATGAAGCAGACTGTCTGTCACTACCGGCTTATCAGCTCACTGCAACAACCTGGCAGTTTGGGAAGATCCAGAGGTTTTGTTTTTGTGTCTGTACTGTAAATATTCCTCTGTTGGCTTATTAAGACATCTGCAGTTGAGCATAAACTGGTGTTGAGAGGGTCACATGATAAAGTGGTAAGAGCACATTATCTGGAAAGAGGGGTATCTTCTGATTTTTATCTTCCTCCACAGTCACACTTCTGCCTGCTGGAGCCCTTTCTCCTAACCTTTTCCTCTCTGACCCTGTTGAACTTACACAATACTAACTCTCCTCTTCCTCTTTCTCCTCTTCCTCTTCATCCTCATCCTCCCTTGGCAACTCTTCTTGCTCTTCTGCCTCCTCCACAGTCTCCTCTGTTTCTCCCTTTCCTTCCTCCTCTTCTCCCTCCTCCCCCTCCTCCTCCTCTGCCTCCTCTGCCTCCTCTTCTTCCACTTTTTCCTCTGTGTTGCCCTCTTCCTCTTTATCAGCCTCAGTCTCCTCTGTTTCTCCCTCATCCTCCATCTCTCCTTCTTTTTCTCCATTTTCTTCACCTTCTGCCTCTTCCTCATTTTCCTGACCATCTTCATCCTCATTTTCTTCATGTCCCTCACCTTCTTCCTCATCCTTTTCACACTCCTCCTGCTCTTCTTCTCCTTCATGCTGCACCTCATCATCCTCTCCTCTTGTTTCCTCATCTTCAGTTACATCATGTGTTTCCTCTACTTTTTCAGTTTCTTCTTCTTCTTTTTCTTCTTGCTCATCTTGTTGTTGCTGCTCTTGTTCCTGCACCTCCTCTGCTTCGTCCCCCTCCCCTTCTCCAGGCTCCCCCTCTTCCTCATCCTGAATTCCATTCTGTTCGCTGTTGTGGTTTTCCTCGTCATCTTTCTCACTTCCTACATGGTTCTGCTCCTCTCCATTCCACTCTGCCTGGCTGTCCTGTGTTATGTCTGTGTTGCTCTCATCACAGATGTCTTTCCTGCCGCTCCTGCTGCTGTTCCTCAGGTGTATGTGGTTGTGGTTGTTGTGCTCCATGTCCTCCAGGGTGAGTTCAAACTGGAAGCGGTCGTGCTGGAGGTGTCTGTCTGGAGGGGGCGAGGGAGACTGGGGCATAGTGTTTAAGTACCACTCCCGGTTCTCCTCCAGTGTGTCCAGAAGCTCCTGGGCATCTGGGTGCACCAAGTCAGCCCATGTCTCCCACAGTGGGTGGACAATGTAGTCAATGAAACCCACCTAAAAAACACAAGATCCACATAGATAATCATTTAATTGTACCTGAAGCTGTATTAGAAGATCAGCAGAAATATTGCAAAGCTGCCGTTAAGGCTAACGGAATATTTTGTTCTACTTTTCCTTTAGCAGAGGCTTTTGATCTTTCTCAAACAGGGCTCATTATCTGTTTTGTTATTTGATAATTTGGTAACATCTGCACTGCTTTAAAATGACATAGTGGTCCAGAGAATTACCTGACTCTTCTCTACGGATGCGGTGTGTTTGTCGCACATGGCGCTAATCTCCATTCCTCTTTCTCTCTCTTTGTCTCCCTGTCGAAAGAACTCCTCCATGATCCTCTCCGTCCATTGTCTGTATAGCGGTAACGGCTTGGTGGGGTTGCTCAGGTCTGCACAGTGCACCATGTTCCTCAGAACCTATGCATATATACACAAGATTGTCATTTTCTCTGTATGTCCAAACACAGGAAATGATGCGACACAGATAATGAAGTTAACCTGTAT
Source organism: Parambassis ranga (assembly GCF_900634625.1). NCBI lineage: Eukaryota > Metazoa > Chordata > Actinopteri > Ambassidae > Parambassis > Parambassis ranga. The sequence continues at coordinate 19,895,529 of NC_041022.1, read as the reverse complement.
TCGTTCTGTGTAATGGTCCAGGAGCAGCACACCAGAACTTGTCACTTTTTTGGTCTCCACCATTGTCTTCAAATCAGCCAGCAGAGTCATGTGTTTGGACATGTCAGTGGCCAACACCTGACAGACAGAGACAGATTAGAAAGGTCTGATCCAAAAAACTCTGTCCAACACCTATTTTAATTCCTTCCCCTCTTATACACTGTTAACTATACAGTCCCCAAGACCCAATCTCTGTTAAGAACCAAAGCACTTGTACCATTGCCCTGAAATGAACAATAAAAAAGGCAGTAAATTGAGTTAGAGTTTGGAGGAAATCCAAATGGACTGAGGTAAATTCAGAGGAAACCAAGTGTATGTACTGTAGAGACAGAAGTGGAAGTTTTAGCTGCCATGTTGCTTCTAAAAAGCTGCATACCTATAATATCTTAGATTTGGTTTTGAAGTTTTAATTGACAAAACTTGTTCAGTGAGCAATCTTAAATGTAAGAATGTAAAAGCTCTTATTCTGAAATGCACACCATATGAAGACAAATAAACTGAAACATCTAAACTAATTCCCCAGTAAATCTGATCACAGGTATATAGTTTTTGTGTAGGTAAGTTCCTGACCATGTCAATGACGAGCTTGCGAAGACTTTGGCGCTGTCGCTTGTTGAGGTTCTGAAAAATATCACAGTTTTCCTGGTGCAGAAGTTTGAAGCCAACAGCAAGGTGGTGGTTCTCCAGGACTGACTCATCATTATACATGAGGGCCAACTCGGAGTCTGAGCAGAGAGTAGGGTGCATGAAGAAAAATACGTGTGTTACAGTTATGTGTAGATGTTTGTGTGTGGACTCACTGGTGTTAATGAGGAACTGGTTGGAAACTCCAGGATGGTCAACATCATGGATAGCTGCAGCAAACAGAGCAGCAAGGATCTCTAGGTCAGTAAAGACAGCCTGAAAGGAGAAAAAAAAAACAATTAGGAGAGCGTCAATATTATTTATCCAAAAACAAAACAGGACTTTGTCTGTTTACTATGAGAAATGTACTTGTTTGACTAGTTTTATGCAGTTTATTCATATATTAAATCATTGCTGCCAGTATGAGAAAGCAGACACAGTTACATATTTTTTATGTTGAGAAATAAATAACCTTCAATCAATCAACAGGTGTGTGACTTACATCAAGAGCAGGTGTGGAGAGGAGGACATGTGTTGACTGAGTGACATCTGCAGCATGGAGGCTGTTGTGGTACGCTACGTTTCCATGGTAATGGTCCTCCAGGGTCATCACGTAAGTGACAAAGGTGTCGACTGGGATACGAAATGTCTTCAACAGCTCTCGCTCCTGAGCAGTGAGGAAGAGAGGGGACACAGCTTCACAAAAGGGAGAACACCATGTACACAGGCTGACATGTCAGGTGACAATGATTCCACGCACAGTCTGTTCTTACCTGGAAGATGGTATACATGATGCAGCTGAGGGGTCTGTTGTTGGAGAATTCTGCTACTCTGAATATGTTAAAACTCCACTTGTCTAGATCCTCCAGCTCCTGGTTCATCGCCACACACAAAAATATAATATGAAATATTAAGTCAGAAAAGAATCAATATTTTATAAATCCTAACAGCCCTTATATACTCTCTTAAATACTTTTCCATTACTTTGCCATTGTTAATCATTCCAGATACATTTTAGAGGTTCTCCAGAAGCATTTAACGTAGGGCTGGATAATTAATTAAATGTATTGAATTATAAACATTATAAATCATGTAATAATCATGTAATAATACCTGTACGTCACCTGCCTGAGTGAACCCTGAGATCAAACTCTGCAGCTCTATATGTTTATGTTCAGTCTCATCACCAACATATCCTTTAACATAAATGCATGTTGACTGTCCTGCAGCACATGATGGACGTAGTGGACACTGTACACAAATGAGCATGTTGAAAAGTCTGATAGTCTCTCGGGATTTTCTGGAGATCCAAGTACAGCTAAAGGGAGAATGAAGAGTGGGACTGGAGGGCAGAGACATGGCAGCAAATGATGCTATGTTTATGCTTGATTTGACATTTTTAGCACTGCCTCAAGGTGCCAAAAAACAACCACTCATAGTTTGAAGTCATGTCACTAACAGGCTCCCTGTTTATGTACTGCACATGGTTGAAGTTTTTGTCCCTGGTTCCTTTTAAACAACAATTACACAGCAGACCCCTTTGATGTCACTTAAAAATAACCTTGATTGTTCAGTCAGGTCATAGTGGCAGGCTGTATGTGTAGTACAAACACCAGACAAAAGGGAACAACCCCATTAGCTGTTCCTCTCACATAAATATCTGCTATAATGCAACAAGTCTCTTTCTGAAACAGGGTTTACTTACACTAGGCAGTAAACACATTGACGCAGTACAACTGAAGTCTGAATAAGGACTGATTTGTGTAACATCACATGTAAGAAATAAAACAACACCTTTGCAAGCTCATCCTCATGATCTGTGTTGACACCGAAGCGAGGCATGGAAGCGCTGGAGAGGCTGGAGCTGTGAGACAGTTTCCTCACTCCACTGATATGACTCATAGGTTTGTCTTTCAGGGTCGGAGACGGGATTTCCACCTCGTTCTGCTTGTCTACAGATTGACAAGCAAACACACACACAAGGATTTTATTGTTTTTATTTGGTAAAGGTCGTAAATGTGATGCAGACAGATATCCAAGTCTGGCCCCACTCACCCAGGAAGGTGCTGGAGATATATTCAGACACCTGGTTCCCAGAGCGACTCATCTCTGACAGGTGAGACAGCTCTCTGTTCAGCATTCTCTTAAACTGTGGCAGAATGAAAACAAAACAGTCAGGCAGTCTGAGTTGAGCTGATATTTCTTCTCTCAGGATCTGTCTGAAACTAAGGGACAACCTTAAAACAAAAGCATGCTTAAATTAAGGAATGTATCATTTAAATTTAAAATCATTTAGAGTTATTGCTTTTAAATAATGTTCTTTAATTTTTATTTCAAATAGTGGACTCCACACCAACAGTGGCGTATAAGATAAGCCAATATCAGCCTCCTGATGTGGTTGAAAGGAGTGATGTTTTCATACCTTGTTGGATGCCATTTCACTGACAGAGCGATGCGTCTGAATGGTCTCCAGCTGGTCCAGACACCAGTCCAGCTCCTCCAGTGTGTCCAAGGCGAGCTGTTGATACTGCTGGTCTGATAAATTTGCCCTGGGACTGACACACACTCCACCCAGAGGGGACCTCCTGAAGACATGTTATATAAAGGGTCAATCTGCAGATTTTCACACATTGTCAATATTTATATTTGCTCATATTTAAGTGCAGATTGTTGTTTAACCAAGTCTGGTTTTATGTGCTTTAATGAGACATTAGAGAACATTTGGTTTTACTAACTTGACTGTTGGTGTAGAGACATTGGCAAGGATGGTGAAGTTGCTCCGTACTGACCGCAGACTGGCCAGAACCTAATCATCACATTATCACAGTTATGTAATATTCATATGGCATAAAGAACTGGACAGAACAAGAACAGTTTGAAACTTTTTTTATGATCATCCATACTCACTTGAGCAAAAGGCGTGACGATAAAGTCTTCTGCTGTGTGCCTAATAGAATAGAATAAAAGAGAATAGAATAGAACAGAATAAGAAAATCAAGTTTCCAACAAAGAATGTAAACAACCACAAATGTCTCTGCGTCTCACCCTTCACTGGCAATGGAGGAGTTACGAGAAACTGTCTTTGGCGACATGTCGTAGTCCGAATCGGACCGGTAGAGGAACGACTCTCTTCTCTGACCCTGGGGGAAGGAGGTGTGCAAGGTGAGGCTTGGACTCTGGGAGCCCAGGGGCGTGTGACCCGGTGACACGCCATTTTCTGCTTCATAACTGGAACATAATGATGTTGATTAGAAAAGACATCCCATAAGGCATGCTGCAAGGTGAAACCATTAGAAAGGAAAGTTTGTGCGTCAACCTGTCAGCGTCTGCTTGTGTGATGGAGATGCGTGGTGGGATACGGAGGGGAAGAGTTGTTGGACGAGACGTATTGCTCATGACCTCTGGTGAACGGGTGCGATCTCGGGGGCGGAGCCAGCAGGGTACCTAGTAAGGATTGTAGAGAGACAGGACAGTGGACACTAGTTGATTTGCAAGTGCAGAACACACCTTAAATAGTTCTGCAGAGTCAAGCTGACAACAACCACAAGTGTCCAGTTTTACTGCAATGTGGTTTATTAAAATAAATAAATTGACAATATTTGAGCTGATTTGTTGAACAAACAGTAGCTGATGCATTCTGAGGTTCTGAATTATTATAGATAACAACTTTATTAATGTAAACGTATAATCAGCTTCTATCTACTGTACTAATGTGCTAACTTTTAGTACATTAGAGACACTTTATTGACACATACATACACATACAGTGTCCACAGTTACAGCGTCCTCTGCCATCTTTTTCACTCTTTCACCTTCCCCTTCCACTATATAGCCAAGATTGCAACCACTGAGGCTTATGAGGCTGCTATGGTATTCAAATTAGTAAACAATTGGCTATCTATGTGCTGTTCTGAACAAAACATTAGCATGCGTCATTGAAGACAATGTGTTAATTCATGAGTTTTGTTTTTCTGACTAAAGAGCACTTTTTGCCTTTGGGTAGTTGCATAATATAAAGCTAACATAGATATAATAATTAATGCTTAATGTATCACAGTTACATGTATGATACATGGTTAGACCAATTTTAAACAATTAAGCTGTCATATAATGTATAGATGATTTACAGTCAATCGTCTAAAACATGCAAAACTTTAGTATTCTCCTATTTCATTTTACTTATAAATCTGAGGTAACAATTTGCATGTGATTAACAGACAGGGAAGGTGGGTGTCTGTGGGGGCTATTCACAACCCCCAAGCAGATTAGTGTGTCAAGGCTGTCTTTCGATACCTGGAGACTAGGTGAGAGTCTCCTGCTCCTGCCTCGGCGTAGCTCAGCCCCTAGCGTGGCCCCGGACGTATAGGATCGACTGTAGCGAGATGACTCCGCCTTCTCCCCAGCACCTGTTATGTCTGTGTCATTTCCCTGTGAGACAAGAGGGGGCAGGTGAGGTAAACAGGGACGAGCACCAAGAAAGGCATCCTTTTTTTCTTCTTTTCCATGTTGTTGCCTTTATAAACATAAATCACTAGTAATATATAACAACCAGTGTTGATTCCCACAGAAACATAGACAATAAAGACACAATATATAATCGTTTATGTGTGAGCATGTGTGTGTGACTGTCCATGTTGTAGGCTCTGATTGTGTGTGGCTGGGATAGGGCCTCTACAGACTGAGCTCTTAGAGGCTGATCTGCACTGCAGTACCGTAGCAACAAAACACTGGGGGAATGGTAGCAGTTGCTAGGCAACAGTACCGTGTTGCTTCCATGCTGCGTTTGATGTCGTCCAGACCCAGATGTGGAAAGATGCTCCTATCCACACTCACACACATAAAGAAATGTATGGGCCCAATGCTTAGCATAATCAATAACAGAGAGCCTGAATAATGCATGGTGTTATGTCCTTCAGCCCAAACATCACCTTTAAAAGAAAATAGCTCATTTACATAGTGCACTCATTTAGCTGGGGATCATTTGCATAGAGGACTGGGACTGAGTGGTTCGCAAGTGAGTGTAGGCTGGAGGATACAAACTGTCCACCCAGACTTATGACTGTGTGCACAGACCGAGATGGCCAGAACAAAAAGAGCCTGGATGTGTGAAAGTCACCGGGTCTGTGTGTCATGTTGGGCATTCAAGTAACACGCACACACAATCTAGTCTCTGCTTTGTATCAGTTTACATTTTGACAGAGACCAAGTTTGATTATCTGATCGTTTGTCCTTCTTACCTCTTCCCCAGTCACCGACAGCACACTGCGACTCTTCTTCATCCTGATTGGCTCGTTCTGGGCCCCAGGGCGGAGCGTTCCGGAACCCAGGCAGCAGAGCAGGTGGAGAGCCAGGACCGGAGAGGTCAAAGGTCACTGCAATGTTAAACCAGGGTCAGACCGGGTCACAACCGGCCCCCATTGGAGCTGACTCTGCCAGCCAACCACCTTGCTCACTCTCTAGCAAGCACCTTCGTCTTTAAGTGGCCAAAATCAGTGTCCTGCTGCAATTTAGTAAAGGAGCATTTATGTGCCCCTCAAGGGCTCCAGGTTGAAATGGAGGCACACGACCTTTGCCTTAATCTGTAAATTTTAAAAGCCAAAAGTGGAAAAAAGAAAAAAAAATAGAAACAACTTGTCACTCCATGTCGTCTTTGTTATGCCAAACGAGCCGCGTCAGAGTGCATGATGTCACTGATACCAAAAAGTTTTCTAAATACTTATCCACTTTTGAGAATTTACATGACGTTTCTGTTATAAGCCAGATCCCACATGAATGTACATTTCCATCACTCAAAGATCCAAAATCCAAAAGGAGAGTAGAGAAATCTTCATCAGGTCTCTCCTGTCTCAGGTCAGTTTTCCAGATCCCGATGGGTCCAAATTCTGCTGAAGAGATGCTGAGTGGGACCTCATCTGCCTCATCTGAGAGCTCTAAAATGTGCATAGATCCTTTTTAGATTTGGACAGATCCATCTTCAAATTTGTCTCCCCTGTGAAGAAAACAGAGATGAAGAGTTAGTATGAACAAGAACTGAATGCCTTCAGCTAATTTTCTCTTTGAGTCATCATTCCTTCCTCGTTTCAGAACTCACAGTCCTGTTTTCATACAAAGATTCACCTGATGAGTCATTGAGTGAAGTGATCATTTTGTCAACATACTCAGTACTCACCTTGTAGATACAGTACATTTTAACTAATAAATGACTAATTAATACTGTAATTTTTAGGCTAAATTTCTAGGAAATGATTAGTCAGGAAATATTTTGGCTGTTGAGGCTATGTAGGAGCTGTACCTACAGAGTGGCTAATTCTGAGCAGATACTGCAACACCAAAGCTCTCTGATGTTATATAATTACTCCGAGCAGTCCAAGCTGACCTAATTCCATTGGATAGGACAGATTCAGCATATCGGAGTGTTTTGTGATTGAGCTGGTGCACAGACAGATAGTGGAGGAGCTGACTTTTACCAGGGTCACCAAGAACACACCCTTTCAACGAAAGGACTTCCACACTACAGTCAGCAGGGAACAAACAGGTCTGTCTGAAGAAATCAACAAATGCATAGTGACACAGTGACATATATATGCACATTTCAGCACATACAAACACCACAGCTGCAACCAGTACCACCTTCACTACATATAAAGAAGCTTATAAAAACCAAGCAGCAATGCATCAATATGCAGCTCAAATACCAGCCTGCTGTTCTGTTACAAAACACCCAAATATAAATATATAAAAACCACACACACACATTTAACCATGCATACATGAGGACTGCCCTGCTATCATGCCTGTCTATACACACAGTGCAAGCGGTATGTGTCAGACAGAAACACATGCACACACACTCAAGCCTGGCTGCAGGATGTAAGAATAAAAACACACTCACCTTGATCGTCTGAAGATCAATGGCAAGATGGGCCTGGTTTAATCTTCGGTTCACTTGTCTCCCTCCCCTTCTCTCTTCCCCGCTGTCTCTGTCTTTCTGCAGACATAGTGGTGTATCACCACAGTGAGAGGGAAGAAAAACACTTGGCGTTTTCATGAATATCCGCGGCTTTACCAGCTTCCCTCCCTCCCCGTCTTTCCTTTCCCTCTCCCCTGCCACAGTGGTCTCCCCCAGCCACCCCCTCCCACCACCACAGCCTCCATGGAGAAGCCCATCTCCCCTCCCTCCCTCACAGACACACAGTGTGTCCATTAATCCCATACAACAGTCTCCGCTCCTCCTCTCTCCATCGGCACCCCTGCCTTTTTTTTTTCTTCCTGGCAATGCCTTTTTTCTTCTCTTATTAGCAGCCACACACCAACCATCTGCTTTAATAGTCAGGCATCATTTCTCTCATCATACACAGTCAAACACAGAGCAGATTCTATACTGAGACACACACCTCATAAAAAATAAAAAAATAAAAATCACAATGCGCATTTATGTCTCCTGTTTCTCGCTTTCATTCTCCTCTTTGCTACCTCCCTTTACAACCAATCAAGGACATGTGTTATATTTATCCGTTTGAAATCCTAAAGCATGGATTCTGACAGTTGGAAAGCAGATTTCAATTATTAGATTAATCAGCTGATAAAATTATTAATTCAGTAATTCATTGTTTGGTGCAAAAATCTGAAAGAAAAACAAGAACAAGAAAACCCTTTTTGTTGGAAATGGAAGCAGGAGATATTAACGAATCTGCTTGAAAAGAAGGAGGAGGAGACGATTGATTATTTAATTGATTAAGGACATAATTTGCCAGTCTTAACTTCTTGAGACAGATTTAAAATAACCGCAGAATACCCTCTAAATCTATTTTGGACTTATACAATACCACACACTTTAAACTGACCAACAAATCTGAGGCAGTCGTGCATGAAGTTATGACGACATTGTGTTACTCTCCCATCAGCTTTTATAGGCATTATCTGGATTTGATTTATGCCCCAGACCTGCGCTGATCGTTTCCTATTTACAAAGTGACTGCACAAAGAAGCTTTGCCTGACAAAAAAATCCTGCACAGACCACTAAATCAAACCCACAAATTAATTATGAAGGGGAGACCGGGAGAGAGCAACATAGCAATTAATTATGCAAGTGAAAGAGTGAGAGATGGAGAGACAAGTGTGGCACTGAAAGGAGCCAGTAATCAGAGAAAAGAGTGGAAAACTGTTTGTATAAGACAAAATATGCTAGGTTTATTGAGGAAATACTAAATCACAACATAAAACAGTCACAAAGACAAATACAAAATAAAACGTACCTGTAAAACTAATTGAAAAGTATTTCCAAAAACTGTAAGATGTTCTGACATGGCTTATGTTTCAAGTGGCAAAGGTGAACATGGACCAACATTCAGGTGAACAAACAAAATCTTTACAATCATGTAGGAGCTGAAATGATCCTGATTGATCTTTTATCAATAAGTAAACTATCTATAAGTAACAAATTGTTTATATCATTCTCTACAAGATTTACACTTCTTTTTAACTTCATAAAAGAATCAATTGATCAAGAAAAGATTAATGCATATACCCCACTCTACTGAAATTATCAAGGTCACACTTTGTATTAATACTGAAAAACAACTGTCTGACTTACTCACAGATGTCAGCAGTTTGACAAATATATCTGTAGACTTGATTATTTTCAATCTTGATTAAATCATTACCACAACCAGACATGAGGTGGCGCTGTTGACCACAGAGGGCAGAGTCAGCTGGGCAGAAAAACTGACCTCTGAGAATGTGACATTTGTACATACATCTGATTTTCATTACTTAGCAGTGTGAGGCAATGCTTCTGACATCTCATGATGTTTGTAGCTGTGTAATCTGTCATAAGGTTCATGAGTGATGCTGGTGTAAAAGGACCAAACTAAAGCATATCTAACCCTCTGAAGTTGTTGTCTTGGTTGCATCAAATTGAGATGTTTTCAAATATTTATATAGGCAATGTTTAAATTACATTTTGACATTGCCTATATTGCCACGTTATTCAATAATACAGACAGATTTGATTCTGTGCCAATAGATTTCATAGTATGACAGATTTTTTCCAAAGGTGTTGTTTGCCATTATAGGTAGTTTCCAAAACACCTGCAAACTCATGCCACTAGACTTTTACAAACAGAGCTGCTACAACCTACTTAAAAAAACAAAAAGGATGTTTTAGGAAGATTTTATATTTCATTAATTATTTTCAATCTTCATCACTATCCTCACTCTCATCATCTTCATCCTCACCCTCCCCTGATTCAGGGACCCACAGCCCAGAATCAATGCACCTTTTAAGGTGGTATTTTCCTTCCTGTAGAGAAAAACAATTTAAAGGCAGAGTGAATATAAAAAAAACACTGAAGCCATTTTGAGCTCATTGTTTTAAATTAACATTTATGGATTTTTTTCATTTTAAAGTGAGACACACTCACCTCAACGTCTAGCTTATTCATAGCTTCCTGTAGCATCTGAATATTCTTCTCATCAAAACTCCTCTGTATTTCCTAGGAGACACAATCAAGTCACTGATATGGTGCAATAAACTTACTAAGCTGACTGCAACTTGCAGAATCTGAGAGTCACTAAAGCTTTAATTGTGATGACTGAACTTCTTCAATTTTATGGATTCACATGATCCAAATTATTAAACCTAATTTAATTATACAAATAACATCAACTTAAAATGTAACTAAAAGAGTAGTTGTGTATGTGTAATCTCAGAAGATAATGTTATTTACCTTGCACAGAGAGCTCATGTCTGCCAAGAGTCATTTCTGCTGACTTATACTGACTTCCCTGATCATCCAAATACTGTAGCAACACCGTTGACATCAAGTATCCGCAAACATTACCGTTAAACCTTACAAGGATCTGACATTTGCACTGAAAACAGTGCATTTCTTTGCACCAAATACTGCCCTCACACGTTCGAGTACAGAAAAGAAGACACAGTACCATATATTGTGGCTTATTACAGACAGGACAATTTTCTCTCTTCACCAGTTTATGCTTGCGATATCCTGGCTTTGATGATGAATGTGTCTTTAAAATATTTGTGTAGAAGAGTGTGAAGAAAATATATATATAAATAATTTAGGCTTTGTTTACACTACTGATTCTAATCTTTCTAATCAAGACACTGGCTAATGCAAGTGTCTTAATGCAAGCATGTATGTATTGATCAGTATTGACATTTGAAGCTTGTAGCTTTAGCCTGTACAACAAAACAAAGTGTGTAATTTGGTGTGCTGTGTAAACTAGATGTAATGAAGACCGTGTTCTCTCAAAGCCCCAGAGGACAGGGGGCAGGACAACAAACACTTGTTAATTATCTACCTGAGAAATGCACATTGAAGAGGCTATGCTGAAGTGTACAGCCAGCCAGCAGCTGTGTAGCAAGATCACAGCATTCATGTGTTCAACCCTCCACTGTAACCATAGATTCCCCTTTTGTGCTGGGAAATTACCTCATGTGAAATAGAAATTAGAAGTTCAAGAAAATTCCAAAAAATACAAATAGTTTCAGTTTCTGTGTTAAGAAAACAAATAATACAGTATTTGCTACAATATTCCTAGAAACTTAAAAAAAGCCTCAAGATTATTTTAAGGAACATCAGGGTTAAAGGAAGTGGTTTTTCTCTTTAAATATTTGGTGGCTAAAAACACCATATTTTTTGGGAAATACTCTGTATGAACCACTCATTGTGCTTTTTGTCATCATTATTTGGTCCAATGTTTCATCGTGTTAGTATTTTGACTCCCCACTGAAAAAAAATAAAATGACTTCACCCAAAAGTAAGTCATCTGTCATACCTTTGGGAGTGATTCATAGACCTCTACAGGGTCTAAACCTCCTGGGCCCAGTCTCTTTTGCCTTTCTTCCTCTTCCAGCTCCTTCATTGCGTTTTCCATGCGCATCTTCGCACAACTGCGGACCCGTTCCTTCAGCAAGTCCAGCTCTTTGTCGAAAGCATCTAGGTATGGCTTCTCTGCAGTCTGACATTGACATGAAAACATCAGAATCAAAACACTACCCTTAAAGGTAGGGTAGGAGATTTCATTCTGATGCACTTTTTGTTAATTAGTGTAACTTCTCTTTACAATCCGATAGCAACCGATTAGTTCGGCAGTTTCACTTTAAAACAAAGAATATTAATCATCTGTGGATGGATGACATTTACATTAAGATAAACTTCAAGTGCAAGTCACATGTGTGTAAGCCAAGCATAGGTTTTACTGTCATAGTTCAGTCATAGTGAATATGTAGCATCTAACATCCCATCCAACTGCATTTGAACTGTTATACAAGTAATATATAGTGCCTCGTTGTCCTTAGCATGAACCAGTTACAGGAACATTAAGTTTGTATCCACAGCAACATGCTGTTTTTACTTCTGATATATTTCTCATGAATGACTTCGCTGTGAGCAGTTTCATGATTACATCATGCTTATCATAGGAGGATGTGGGGAATTCCAGTGAGAGTTCAAGCTTCGGGTGTAACTATAGTGATTACCATGTCCTGTCCTTGCTTGTCTCTAATTTGCATAAAACCCACTAAACCATAAAAGCCATTTTACATTATACAGACCTTGATGTTTGAGAAGAATTGTCTGAAGCAGCCTCTTGGATCAACCTTCAGTGACCGAGCCAGGTCCAGGATGAACTGCATGACGATGGCTTGGTGGGCTACCTGCTCCATAAGTGCGTGTTTCTACAAGCACATAATGAGTTCAATACTAGCTCTATATGGCTTCTGAACACACATACAAACCCTTCACACAGCACTCACCTCCTCTATCTCAAAGTCAATACAGATGACAACAAGGCAATTGGCCGTCTCTTCACACACCAGATGTGGGTTGTCTGACAGATACTTCTGACTGTCATCCCACCGCCGCAGCATCCCTGATAAATGTATTATGATGTTTCATTGTTAACAGAAACTCTTCGACATTTCTGTTTACAATCACACAAAAGTGTAAAGTGTAAACACCATGACAAAGCAGCACCTCTGGAGAAGGACTGGGAGCAGTGGAAAGTTCCATTGAAACAAAAACTTACCAAAGTGTTTGATTTCATTTCCATACTTCTCCACAAAGGTTTTGTGCTTCTCCACCTTTTCCTCTGCAGTCTCTTCCTCTGTCACAGGCTTGATGTTGAGTACACTCTAGAAACCAAAACAAAGGGGAGAACTGAATCAGAATACTGATACATCAGATAAATCCTCTGATGTTACCACCATGTTACCTTGCTGAACCCTTCTGTGCTGATAGTGTCTACATTCCAGGGTTGTTTCTTTTGTTCTTTCCTGTATTTTTCTATCATTTTCTTAAATGACTCCTCATCTTTCTTCAGTTTTTTCACTTCAGCCTGGACTTTCTTCAGCTCAGCTTCTCTCTTCTCATCTTCCTCCTCCTCCATCTGTCCATTTTCTAGGTCTTTAAGGCGTTGCAGGGCTTCATCTAATAACCTCTTGCACTCTGCAAAGTTATTTTCCAGATCTTCACCTCGCTGCTCAAACTCAGTCGTTCTCGCTAGCCGGGTCTGTTGTGGTGACCCAGACAGCATGGAGGCAAAAAGATGAATAAAAAAGAAACATGAGACAGAGATGGCAGCAGGTGGAAAAAATGAACTGACCACAAATAAAAGAGTGAGAAGAATATGAGAGCCAAGAGGATCAGGTAGTAAGGAGATGCTTGATAATGACATCAGATGAAACAAGTACCCTGTACTGTGAGTATGACAGGATCTGAATACATTTTGGTGGCAGAGCCAGAAAAGTGTAATTAATGATTGTATCTGGACACTGCAAATTTTTTAACATGTAAGTGCCCATAATTGTACATTGACAAACTTCGCAAAATAATCTGTGAACCTGACCCTTTTGTTCCTGGCTGTGCCAGTCCCTAACATACAAACTATTTGAGCCACACATTCTTTTTCAAGTTTGAGTCAGAATATAAAAATCTGGGAAAAACAGAAATGAGCAAGAGAAATAAAATGATGAATGTCAGACAGACAATGACTCACTTTAGAACTTTGCAAGACATGTTACAGCTACATGAGTCAACAAACAGAGCTTGTCCAGGGAACTCATCTTATTTCCACTCCTCTGCGTTTAAGAGTGGAAATAAAAACACAATGATCAGCCAATATATGCATTTATGAGGGCTGTCCCCAAGATTACAGATAAAAATAAAGCAAATGTTTCAAATGCATATCATGGTCTTTGAAGGGAATGGAGTCAGATAAGTGCTGGCAGCTGTCAGTACAGCAGAAGACTTCTCTGGAATGAGCCAGACCTTGAGGTAAAAGTAATTTATCATCTCCAAGGTCTACAGTATGCATGTGATACATTATAGATTAATTAGTGTCCGTTTTGAAAAAAAAAGAAGAAAAAATAAAAATAAAATACTTTATGTCTCTAGTCCCTTTGACACAAAAAAGTCAACAAAATATATTTGAGGTATTTTTGGTGTTCATTTTTGTGATTTTAGTATTTAGTATGTGATCAGTAGGTTGATTTTTTGTTGTTTCCCTCTTTATGTCAGATGTGAGCCAGTGTGTTTCTGGTCTATAGCATCTAAGCTAGGTCTAACAGCTGCTGGACAAACTCTGTGTAGACCCCTTTAGTTTGTCTACGAGGGGAAAAAACACGTCTACAGGTAAAACTAACCAGGTACAAGACTCCAGACTTCACGTCTAGCACAAGTCTCACTGCTGACCCGGTGTCTCATTCTGAATAAACTGGCGGTGTCCACAAACGGACTGGTGACATCTTCGTCGTCTGACACATAGATGTGGTCCCAGGAGCTGTAGTCGACGCCGCTGCTCATCTTCACCGACTTCAGTTACGGTTACGACAGAAAGAAACGCTGGGGTTGTTCGGTCGAGACGCTGCGCAACCGGTAAAACATCGGAGGAGAGAGGAAACAAGTCAAAGTGTTGTTTTTTAATCCTCTTAGAAGCAGAAAGCAGTTTACAGAAATCCTCTTTACGTCTGCAGCACCGCGCGCCGTGAAGCCCATCACGCACGTCATCATGGAGCGCGAGCGTTCATATGTTTACGTTTTTGTGGCTGCGCACGTGTCTTACATATATACAGCCAGCTCATAAAATAATTACGACTCTAATGAATATTAAAACACCGTCAATACAAAACTCATACATCTTATTGATGGACTGTTGGCGTAGGATTTTAATCAACTATGACTTTAGCCCGCTTTACTGATGGGCGCCTATATGAAGGGTTAACATGCCCCACACACTTGTATAATCGCAAGTGTGAACTGTTTTACACAATAAGGAACCCAGGAGGCTCTGAGTTCCAGGCACCAGGCCAATAAGGGCTTCCTGGGGAAGTGTTATCAGTGATGGGGCTATGATAACACTAAACACGCACAGAAGCAGCCGCACAGTAATTCTACCACCACAGGAAAAGTCAGTTATGACTTTGGGGGGTCTCACAAGAAATGAGGTCCGCAGTTTATCTCTGCTGGCGTGTCAGTCCCTGGCTTTAAAGACTGCATTTTAATCCTTTTTTGCCGGTCTTATAGTCTTCTTAAACCTGTTTGTGGTTTGCACAGCAAAAAAATCGAACTTTTTCCCACTCGGATTTTATATTTTTTGTGTGATTTTAGGCCCAGTGTGTTAACACAGTATGCTAAAAAGAAAAAATAACACCATAGTCACACTTGTGAGGTTGTACTGAAAAGAATGACACCAAACAAACAACAACAAACAACAAACAAAGAAGGTGAACCATTTTTAAGCTGAAATATAAAGATAAAATTCAAAAGTTGTCTAAAACGGACCATTATACACATGACTCCAGGGGGTTAGTGAACTTTTTGTTTGAAAAATAAACCTTTATAAAAGGATAAAAACTACTAAACATCAGCACAGTAAAATCATCTGGAATATTTACATTTACAGACCATTAAATTAACTACTTGCCTATAAAGACAAGAGTGAAGGAGCAGCAGGATCTAAAGCATGCAGCTAAGAAATGAGGGCATATTTGGATATCAGTGCAGTTTGGATTTCATCAGCTATGAGAGGAATGTGTTCATCTATTTATTTTCAGCATTCAAGAATAAGATAAACCGTCCTGCTTGTCCTCTTTGGCTCATTCCAGTCACTGCCTTTCTTCCTGTGAAGGGAATGAATAGAGGAGCAGTAAAAACAAATCAAAGTAGGTATTTACTTACTCCACCCTGCACACCACTTCTGCAGTGGAGCCTGGTGAAGCCTGAATAAACTAGAGAAGAAGAACCTCATAAACAACAACGGTATAATTACATATCTATATATATATACTGAGTTTAGCAGCGTTTCTGTGGTCTTAATCTGCTTTAAATCTCAGTAAGTCTGATCTAATCTATATTATAGAATGGCACTTCAAAAACACATACAAATCATTCACATACAAATCATTGTTTATTCACTTTTTTAAAAATAAACACACACGTTCCAGTGTGGAGCTTATAATGTAATGGTCTTGCTTGTAGTTCCTCCTTTTTCAGTCTGCTAACAAACCGTAATGTAACCGACTACAAACGCGTACACGACACAGTTGCTTATTTACCAGCTGTGGGTTATGGTGATGCCTTTCTCGACCTTTCTGTGGTTCACTAAGGCCTTTAGTGTGAGAATCAGCACATCAGGGTGTTTGGCTTCATATAAATAGTACACCAGTAAATACAGACAAAAATGAAAATGTAAGAAGCAGCAGAAGCAATAGTGGAAATATTAATGTCAAACACAAGTGCTTAAAATGTTGTCCTCTGGATAATGTAACCTGTCATCTGCAACAACAGCAATTGTTGATTTATATTCACAAATGTGTGTTTTGTCTACAGAGATAAACCTTTCTGTGAATGTGCTCATTCATTTCAATTGTATTCAAATACTAAGATGTAACATAACAATAGCATGAAATCAATAATGACACACAACCAGAAGCCACTCATCAGGGCCCCAAAGAACCCTGCAGAGAACCTGATGTTCATTTTCAAAACTATCATTCACAGCATATCCAACTGAGGCTACAGTGTTCATTTTAGTGAAGCGTGAGTCTCATGTGCAGAGGGCCGGCTGCCAACAGCTGAAAATACTCCCTAACAAAACCTACAGTGTCCAAATCAGCTGTTTAAGCCTCCTCTGTACAGCCGTAAGTTTAGTCCGGTTCCAATCAAGCTGGTTCAGCAACGCTCTGAATGCAGATGTAGCAGTAGATGGCTCTGCCTTTCATGATCCATCGGGGTACACTCTGGACAGGTCACCAGTCCATCGCAGGGCAAATTCAGAGTGACCAATCAACCTAACAAGCACATCTTTAGAATGTGGGAGGAAGCCGGAGTACACAGGTAGAGCGTGCAAACCCCACACACAAAGGGGAACCTTCGTGCTGTGAGGCGACAGTTCTTTACTTTGATTGACTGAACTTCCTTGACTACGTAGAAAAAAACTGAAAAAAGACATTGGTGTGCATATGCGGTCCACAAAGTGAATATAAATACATTTTGAAATCAGTTAATAATCCAAGCTGCGTCTCTCCTTCACACTGTTAAACCTGCACCTTATGTACTGTTGATACGTAAGTTCTAAGTTCTCTGTTTTAAAGGAAGTAACTTCTTCTGTTCTGCTTATGTTACCCAACTGTCACTTGACCTACTTTCTAAAATTCTGTTTGTTTTTTGGCACTTTATCTTGTTCCTTATTGTCAGCAGAGACAGGCATACAGTCACAGTTCCAGCGATTCAGCGTTTCAGAGGAAAGTACAGGTCAATTCTTGGCTCCGTTGTGGCTTTAACTCTGCAGCTATTGTCAAAGCAGCAGCTCCAGACTGTTCATTCACATTTCACGCCTCTCAGTAGATTTACCCATCAACCGGGACGGCTACATGCCGTGTCTGTAAACGAAATACATCCTTCAGGTTGTATTGTCCCATTTTGTAGCGCCTGTAGAAAATGAGCAGTCCAATGAACAGGCCACCGAATAGCAGAACAGCAGCTATAACCACGGCAGAGATGATGTATGGGGTGAGATTGACTGCAGGAAAAAAAAGAGGAACAGAAAATATGAACAAACTAAAAATAAGGAAACAGTCACAGTGAACTTCCTCCTCGGCTTTGTATCGTCATCTTATTGCTGCTCGTCAGTGACTAACTTTCCACTGACGTCATCATGTCATAAGCCTGAGCACTGGATATGACACAAACTCACCTTGCACTTCCACTCTGAAGGTCCTAGTGACATTCCCCACAGTGTTTCTGACATTACAGCTATAATCCCCTGCATGGTCAAAACTGACAGTTTGGATAGTGAGATCAGCGCCGTCATGGGAGGACTCTGGGTGGACTTTGGGGGGGACCATCCAGGCATATGTAGGGCTGGGGTTTCCCTTAGCTGAGCAGTCCAGGTACAGGGGGCTTCCCTCTGTGATTTTGATCACTCTTGTGTTGGTTGGCACCTGCGGTCCATCTGTGAAACATAAACATTTCAGCAAAAGAGAAACAATTTGGAAAATTGGAAAGCACCTACTTTCCTGAAACAGTCAGCTGTACTTTTACTTTTAGGTTTACTATATTTTGATCAGAGAGTGTGTAGAACATTCAATTATAACGTATGTATGTAAGTGGAATGAGTTGAAGACACTTCACAAGTGTTCTTGGGATACTTTCACAAGAGACAAATGTGAGGTCACAGTGTTTATCAAAGCACTCAAGAGGGCATCCGTGTGACAAATTGGACGTTTTGTAAAACCGTAAAACTGTTTGAATTGTTTCAAACAGACAACCTAAACATGTCTAGAGGTGAGAGGAAATTACACTTAGGCTATCTGGGTACGTGTCAGCCATTACCTATAATAGATACAACACTGAAATGGAACCTGCATCCAAATGTATCAATGATCATGATTACAACTATAATTATATGGGTAACTAAGCTTATAATACTTAGACTGACCTCATGTTTAGCCACTATGATCTATGATCCACTACATATCACAATTCCTGTGCGTCAGAAGTTTGCAAACACAAAGCTGACTATGCCTTTACACAACTTGGAAAATTCACAGTAGTCAGTGTCACCATATTCAGAACTTGAGTTCCTAATGGTGGTGACCAGACAGTGCACAGAGAGATCTTAGATTTTGACATGGACAAAGCATTAATACGAGAGAACTAAAGACTAAGCCTGTGAGTCTGAATCTATGATAAATAAATAGGCTATCATTGTCTGTAGAGCAGAGAGGAACTGCAACACACTGAGGCAGCCAATATAAAAATACTGAATGGAAGAGGGAACAGATGAAAGGATCCAGCAACATAACACGTAGATGTATGATTCAGTGGGTGAGACTCACAGTGGACTGTGGTAATGAGATTCTCTGAATCCACGAACGGTTCTTTAGATTCCAGAGCCAACTTAGCTTTACACCAGTAACTGGCTTCCCCATCTTCTTCCCTGGCGTAGATCGTCCACGTTAAGACCTCTGTCACAGGTTTCTTCTGTTTCATGTCAGAGCGTTGTTGACCCAGTTCTGTCTCTCCTCTGTAGAAAGTCACAATCAGGTTTCCTACAGGAGCTACGTCCTGTACAGTGCACTGCACAGTGTACTGGTGTCCTGCCAACAACGGCCCGCTGTGATTTACAAATCTGATGGAGACATTTACTGGAGGCTCTGTGGAGACAGGAAGAAGATGTAGAGATACAGACAGAGCAAGTTAGAGGCAGTCGCCAACAGCTGGCAGAGCATAAATTAAGGTGTATATGCAAATTTTAAATTTAGTTGTTACAATGGCAACAAAAGCCTGAGCTTACTTACGGTAGACAATTACAGATGCGGTGGTACAACACTGGACACCATCGTTATTCTCATAATAGCACTTGGGCCTCATATCCCATTCAGTGGTTTTATCAACCGTCCATAGTACCTCGGTTCCGTTTTGTTTTTTAACTCCTATGGGTGTTTCCACACCTAAAGGAGAGTCTTCGTCGCAGTCTTGCTTACACACTTGGCATGTCATAGAAAATGGATCTCCATACATCACCGCCAGTCTAGGTGGAGTGAATACAGGTTTATCTGTGCAGGTTTCATCTGTAAGAAACAAAAAAATATATATTTAAACAATGTGAAAGAGCAACAGATAAAGAGACGTCTTTTTCAGGGCACAGAAAACAGCACTGATGTTAAAAATAAGTTAGAGAGACATATTTATTCCTAATGCGTTCTGCTCATACAGCTGTTATTATAACTTCCCACTTGCTGCATTGATCTATAATAAATACATTGTGGACTGAAATAGAAACTCATAGTTGAAACAAATCTGGACCAAATCTAAAGAACTGAGCCCAATTTTCACAACTATCTGGCTGAAGAAAGCCCACAATGGTTGACTTGATTAAGTCTCTTTGGTGGGCTCTTCGAACTAATGAGAGACCCAACTGTAAAAAAAAAGGTCATCACATGTTCAACATGCCCTTTATTTTTACTCAATGAATTGAATCATAAAAATTCAATGGACAGTCCCCAGATAGCAAAATTAGTGGGGCCCAAATCTGGCTCACTCCAGAGCTCTTATCAGGCCCACTTATGGTGTGGAATGTGAAGGTGATCCACATCCGTTTGCCACATCTGAGCCAGACCATAGCCACATCCCACCAAAATGAGCCAAATACTTATACCACTTTAGGGCCACATACAGAATACAATTTAAAGGAAAACACATCTCAGCCAAAAGAGGCCCACATTAAATTTGGGAATTTTGAGCCACGTTTATTTTACACGAGGGCCACAAAAGTTTCACATCCACTTCATCAGGGCCAGAGGAAGGCCACCAGTGCTGTATCAATGCCAGAAGTGGGCCACATTCCCTTGCTATCTGGGTCTAGACTGCTTTGAAGATTCTTTGTCTTCTGCCCGCACCCTTCTAAAAAATCAACAGAAAAACCTCTGTTTCAGACCCCCATAGACCTGCTGCCCCCGTGCTACAGAGCACTAACACACCCAGGCACAGGAGCAGGTCTTTTATTTTCATTTTTAGTGGACCTTTCATTGTGTCTTGCTGATACTGTGTGAGCACACACAGGGCCACACTTGAAGTGCCACAGATGCACCACTCTAAAAAAAAAAGCCCTAAAAAAGTACACAGGTCCAACATGCTGAAGTAAAAGGCTCACAACAAATCAGAACTCAGGAGAAGAGTGTGTGCAGCCGTCTACACGACACTGTGAAGAGCAATCAATCAATAACTTATCCGATCACAGGCCACATTATACATTAGTCTGGCACAAACGAATGATTAGTATGAGATGAAACGGTTTCAACAAGGAGAGGCGGGTATAACGGAGCACTCACTGCAGTTGGCGGACACATGGAAGCCGCGCAGAGAACTCCACAGACACACAACCAGACAGATGTAAAGAGAAGACATATTTCCTCTTCCAGGCGGATTATGAATGAATGTTCGCTGATGAAACAAGAAAACCCGCTGCTCCCAGGCTGGTGGAGAGAGGTCTGTCTGAATCCGAAAGTAAAACGAAGAAGAAGAATAAATATCCAGCGGAGGACCCGCCCTTTGCCATTTTCTAAGCTGCCTTCAGTGGCGCTGCGCCGCGCACTGCTGCGACCCCTGTTACTAAAAATGTCACAATAAATTAGGCTATATATAATTTTGGGAAATTTCCAGCAGAGGACGTGTGAACACACATAGGCTACCCCGAGTCACCTTAAATACCCTGCACTGCAGCCCCGCCTGTTGCTGACACACACACACACACACACACACACACACACACACACACACACACACACACACACACACACTATGGAAAAAAAAGTAGCCTTGATTTGCAATCTACTTAAAATTGTAAATTGTGGCAGGCTATACCTCATGTGTAAAATCTTAATTATTTGTTTAGGAATAACACACACACACACACACACACACACACACACACACACACAGCGTGTTCAAGTCCAGTTCTTATGGCCCTGTGTATCTCCTTCCTGTGCGGCCCTTCCTCTGCTTTACAGCGTGGCTCCAAGTGCAAAGACTTTCCTTTCATTTCTTCACAGTCTGGTCCAGAAAAAGAATGATCTCTGACTGTTTTTGTTTGGTATGTTTTTGTCTGTGCCTTCATTCATGGGCCTGTAGCCAGAGTAAGCAGACTCCCATATCAGAAGCAAAAGATATTTCAATGGTCTGTCAGTCTGTGGAACAGAGGAGCAGCCGCCTGTTACACCAAGAAGACCAAGCACAGAAAACCATGTTCTACAGTCTGGACCAGAGGGGTCATGTATTTCTCAAACCAGAAACATCCACAGTGATGGTGGGAATGGATTTCTTCTTGAAAAGAGGCTGCTTTGTCATTTGACTGTAGTCAAATAATGCAGTGAACCCTGTGAGGTTAGGAACAAGACTTCCTGAGTAACTCTACTGGTTCTTCGGAGGAAGAGAAGGGTGTATACCACCATTGTGGTTCACACTTAGTCATCAGAAACAAACGAGTGTTACCTGTCAGGACTCTAATCTACCTGTTATTTTATTAGTTTGTATCTCTCTTAGTTAGAACCAAATGGGCTTTAAATCACCTTTCATTTGGTGGATTATTAAAAATGAAAGTAAAATGTTGAGAGTCTAAACTTAGACATGCATTTGCAATGACAACAATATCCATGCCCTCAAACACATTTCATGTAAACTGTAACCTGAACAGAAGTGAAAGTGACACAGCCTCTGAGCTGAGGTGGAAACTTCAGGGGGATTTCCAGGAAACTATTACCACACTTAACAAGCACGAGCGCCGCAAGTAATGTCAGGTTTTCTAATGTGTTTTCACTGAGGTTATATCAAAGAACTATCAATCGTATGGAGCTCTCTTTTTAATGTGGAGAGAATATGTGTATGTTTATTAGACTCTCATAAGGCTGCTTACCACCATGTTTCTGTGTGAGCAACACTGATGTCTCTACTAACCCACTAACACCAGTAACACTTAGATCTTTATGGATTTTATTAGATTGTTTCAAATACAGTTTCCAGTGTCTCTATCATGTCTACTGCTGTGATTGCATTTTTTTGCTAGTTCCAACCTGCCCATGTTTGATATTATATTCCAACATACTAACGCTGTCTAGGCTTTCATATTTAATATTTCAGGTTTCAGCAGTTCTTCGATGAGGAAATGTTTTTTTCCACTATTTGATGCAACGTATTTGCAGTCGGACCTGGAAACTGTTCAGCTCTTCTAATGAGAGGAAATGGGCTTGGAGAATAATAGTTACACACTAATAATGCCTTGATTATTATCTGTGGGCTAAAAAGTTGATTCATCCAAATGTTCAATTCTCATTTTTACTGGTGTCAGTTCAACAAAAAAGTAATTAGATTTAAATACAACAACTATACTACAACAATTACCCTAAAGTACTACGGTACCTCCAGGGTCCTGCAATTCCCAGAGAAAACCACAAATGACCGGAGTCTAGCACCATCTAGTGGTAAAACATTATCATTACATTATTAGTATATGGGTGGTTGTTGGCAGCTGTGTGGTTGGCGCAAACTCCACAGTTAAGGTGTGAGAATAGAATAGAATAGAATAGAATAGAATAGAATAGAATAGAATAGAATAATGAGTTAAGTATGATCTATAAAATTGTGATTTCACAACTACAACCTGTGAACACCACTTTACAAGGTGAAAATCTTATTGATCCAAACTTGAGCCAGCACTTTCAAATCTGAGGTGTGTTTACTGGAAAAACTCACAGTAGAATGTGGCAGAGAGTTTTCCTGATGCCATGACCGGAGCGGCCTCTGGTCCTTCAGGTCCCAGTTCTAGCCTGGCTTCACACCAGTGATCAGCTCCAGCATCTACAGGCCAGATCAAAGACCTCTGTCTCTGGTTTATTTGTTTTCAGTCAGACTGTTGTTGACCCAGTGCTGCCTGTCCTCTGTAGAAGGTGACAGCCAGGATTGCAACAGGAGCGTACGGTGCACTGCACACTGTACTTCTGACATTCTAACATCACACATTTATGATTTACAAAGCTGAGGAACACATTTTCCAGAGGCTCTGTGGAGACAGGAAGAGGGGAACTACAGACAGCCAACAATAGCTGGGAGAGAAGCTGTGTATTTGAACAAACAGAGAGATTACATTGATCATGTGGATAGCACTAGACAAAGTCAGATCAACAAGTACTAAAGATGGCTAATAACACAATCATAAGACCACACAGGTCATTGTTCCAGTCTCTAATCAATATGTTTCCTTTTACTAATATAATTTCTAAGATAATTCCCAGATTTCTATGACTGCTTACACAGTCACAGCTGTCCTGTTTTAGCTTCTCTCCATCGGCTTCCAGAAAAATCATGAATAAACTTTCAAGTTCTCCTCCTTACATACAAGGCCCTCAGCCCCCAAAGTCCATTATTCCTGCAGGACCTGGTAGTCCCACATATTCCCAATAGAACAGGTACAGTGCAGGTGCAGGTTTACTTGTAGTTCCCAGATTTCATACAAGTAGAAAGGAGGACGAGCCTTTCAGGCAGCCCTGCTGTGGAACCAACCTCATGCACTTGGGAAGCAGAAACCACCTCCTTCAGACTTCAGACCTTCCTGTTTATATCAAGTCTAAACTGTAGAGTGTAGGGCCACTTGTTGATATAGTTATAGACACTTGTTGATATAGCCACAGGGAGAAAAGGGCTGACAAACACTTAGCTATTAGTCTTTATCTTAGCTCAGCTGCTATAGGCCTAAGCTGCTGAGGGACACGCTGGAGTCATGTCATTAACTGTGTTTCCTGTCTTCCCTCTCTCTCGACCTGCATTCAGACCTCCAGTCCGGCCCCTGACTAAACCAATGCTTTCTGCCTGCACCAGCCTCTTCTTTGTTCTATCAGCACAATTAATCAATCAGCTGTAATACCAGCATAATAGTTTTGTTGCTTGCCAACATTGACAAGCTGCCATGTTTGTCCTCTGTAACACATGATGCATACTGTGTTTGTTTCTCCCCTCTCTCTTCTATTCCTTTACCATCAGCAGGAAGGTTCTCCCTGTGAGCCGGATCCTGCTCAAGGTTTCTTCCTGTTAAAAGACAGTTTTTCCTGACACGCTCTGCCTTCCAGTGCTGTAAAGCTCCTCGAATTCTGATTGTAAAATACACTAAATAATAAAATTGCATTGATAACTGTGGGCATTTAAAAACAAAATAGGTTTGTCACAGCTTTAAGCATGTGTATAATGTGTTCCCTGTGTAAGACATGTTCTTGTTACTGATCAAACATCAGCCTAACAAAATATGAATAGAAAATATCTTTACTTACCACAGACAGACACATGAAGAATGAACAGAACCAACACAACGAAACAGAAAAGGTGTTTTTTAACAGGCTGGTGTCGCACAGGAAATCCAACACACCAGCGCCTCTGTTACTGTTCTATTAACAGCTCCTCACCTCTTCTTCATATATTCTCAGTTCTGCAAAACCGAGTGTATGCAAAGAAAACGAAAGAAAGAAAAAAAACCCAATGCATGTCAGCAGAAGGTACTGAAACATGCTGACGGCAGAAGACAGACTAAAGACAGCTCTTTTATTTTCAACAAAAGTGCTTTATAAGAAGCTGCATGAAGATTAAAGATTATTTGTTATCTTTAACTATTAGAAATTGTTGTTCTTGTTTTATTAGTAAGCAGTTCAACACCTTTTATTTAAAGTACATGATTTTATTTGAATTTATTTATATTAAGACCTTTGATTTCTGGTGCACACAAACTGGCACTAACTTTCTCTGGTGCCACTTTATCAAAGCATTTGATACAACAGTAAGCAATGGTTTATGACCTTCCTTTCATTAAATGACATCATTTACTGATGTTCTGTGTAATGCAGAAAAGCAGCCATTATTTAAACACTGCTTGTGTCTTATGGTTAAACATAAGTATGACATAAAGTGATGATTGTGACAGCCTGTCAGAGCTAACTGGTTGTACTGACCACAGGTGTGAGCCACATAGGGTAAATATATAGTTTACCTGAAATTAAACCAGAGCAAACAACAAAAGCATGAAGCACATGATGCACCTGTGAACTGATGTGTTGCCGGTGCTGCTGTTTGGATCAGTGGTTATCTTTGGAGGTGTTGTTGGAGTCGTCGTTGTCGTCATTGCTGGCCTTGTTGTGGTGGACACTGTGGTTGTTGCAGTGGGTGGGGTTGTTGGGTTATTGGGTGGGAGTGTGGTTGGGTCACTCTCCAAGCCTACGAAGAGTTAATGCGTGACAATCAGGTAAAATCTTCATATTTACAGTGTGGAATTTTGATCTTGGAAAGGGATGTTCATACAGATTTCAATATCAGTGAGCATCAACTTTGGCTCAATGCAAATCTGAGGTGTGTTTAATGAATGTCAAACTCACAGTAGAATGTGGCAGAGAGTTTTCCTGACGCCATGACAGGAGGGGGCTGTGGTCCTTCGGGTCCCAGTTCTAGCCTGGCTTCACACCAGTAATCAGCCCCAGCATCTTCTTTAGTGGTGTTGATGGTCAGATCGAAGACCTCTGTCGCTGGTTTCTTCTGTTTCCTGTCAGACTTTTGTTGACCCAGTTCTGTGTGTCCTCTGTAGAAGGTGACAGTTAGGTTTTCAACAGGAGCTACGCCCTGTACAGTGCACTGCAGAGAGTACTGCTCACATCCCGGCGCTGACTCGGTTTGATTTATAAAGCTGATGGACACACTTGTAGGAGGCTCTGTGGGATGGAAGAGGAGAAAGATGTAGAGAACGATGACACTCAACACAAGCAAGGCTATTTATGTTCAACTTACGATAGACCGTGACCTGCAGGGTGTTACTACACTGGACATTATAGTTATCCACATAATAACATTTGAATGATAAGTCCCATTCAGTCACTGTGTCAGCTTTCCATCTCAACACGGCTTCGTTTTCTTCTTGACTATAATTTCCTATGGGTACTTCCAGACCTGAGTAAGACACATTGCGGCAGTTATACTGACACACAATGCATGTTGCATTGGTTGGGTCACCATGTTTTACTACCACTCTGGATGTAGTGAATGCAGGTAGGTGTACACAGGTTTCTGAAAGAAACAGAAAAGAAGCATCATGCATGTTTATTTAAAGCATCACATGCAACCTATCAAAAGATATTTTCATGCGTCACTGACACTTAAAAGACAACAAGTAAAGGTCTTAATGACAATCAGAGTAAACAAAGAGCAGTAAACATGTACTCTAACATGTAAAGTTGCCAATCAGTCTAACAGACACTATCACAATGGTAAGACTAGAGATGAGAACACTTACCAGTGCTGGACACGTGGTGGATGCACACAATTGACAACAGGACAAGGAAAAACATTATTTCCAGGTAATTCCTCAACAATCTGGTGATGACCGGTTAAACATGAAATCCAGAGGGGGTCAGAGTGAATGCACATGGGTGTTCCTGCTTCTGCTGTTCTATAGCAGCAGAACAATGTTGGCAGTGCAGCCAGTTTCCACACCACACATCCTCTCTCCGTTTTCATTGTCTTTAAAGTTTTCCAGTTGTGAAACTGAAAGTATGGAACTTTCAGGATGTTGCTTTGTCTCTCAGGGCGGTCCCAGTTCAAACCAACACATTCACTTTTTAAAGAATAAAACAGGATTATGACAATAATCACTATTTTAGTTGTCATGTGGGTGGCTTCACTTACACTTGTAAATTCTGCAGAGGGGGTTAACACTGGTAACAAGAGTGAGGGGTTGGGTGCTCCAGGATGGAGGAATGAGCTTTTTAATTGTGTGGAAATGGACCTAAGAGCTGCACATTCCGTAACTTCCTCTGGATTGTAATCACGATTTCCTCAGTGTTCCCATGTTTTCCAGGCATACACTGAGACTCACATACCACTCTACAAATCACTCTTATTCATTAGTCCTTACTGGGTACTGCACTGTTTTCAGTCTCTTCCATGTATCCCTATCTTAAGTTTAAAAGCTGATGAAGGCAGCACAACATATTTTTACAGGTGTAAAAGAACAGAGAGGCAACTTGAAGAGACACACCTCCACACTTCCTGTTTCTGACCTTTGAGGAAATTAAAGGGTACTGAACATAAGTAATTATAAAACCATCTGACCCATTAACAGAAACTACAACGACTCTGCTGCCTGACTCCCCCTCCTTTTTTATAAACTTTATTTATAACTTATAACAGCATACACAAAAAGGAAACACAAAAAAAATTAACTGTAAGATGTTACTGTGAGAACAGTAGACACCATGTGAGGTCAATAAACACTTTCACGGTGTGCAGTAGTTCCAGTGTCGTTCATTGGGTAGCACCTGACTGAGCCGCACACAGCAGCTGATGGTGGGCTCGTAAAACACCGTGTCTGGATCCTCAACGTTCACTTTGCTCTCGCTTCTCATCTGGCGAGTGGAGCGGGCGAACAGCGAGGGTTTGGGACTTTTGACTAGAGTTTTCTCAGTCACACAGCCCATTTCAACAAGAGCCTGTAGAACAGACGAGGCAAAATATTATCAGCTATAACAAGATAAGCCTTAGTGTCCAATAATTGAATCATTACAGTGAGATAGGGGGATGAGGAAAAGCAAGTAAGCAACTAGCTTGAAACACAGAGCGCAGAGCTAAGGCAGCTGACATTTAGGACTTAAATTCATCAGCTGGTCAGAATCATGATTCAGAATTAATGCAAACCTATTTGTGAATAATCTTTTAAGACATATTTTGGTTAAAATTGTCATCATTAGTTATTAAGCACAGCAGCAAAAGTCTACTGAAATGTGGGAGTATCTCCATTCACCTGTGCGAGGTCCATCACTACCATTGGCTGCAGCAGATCTTTGTAATGTTCCACAAGTGCCTGCTGCGTGAGTCCAGGCCGGGACATGATGTGGTAAAGAATGGCCTCCAGCATGCCCTTACACACCTGCCGGTTCAGCTTGCCATCAACAAAGCGCCATGGCCTGCTGATAAAACGTATGGTTTCCCTGTGGAGTTTAGAGACAGGTGATGAAAACAAATAGTTAATCAGATGCAACAAATGATGGGCAGCAGCCTATCACAGGAGACACGTACTCATCCTGAGGTGATCCTGCAGGTGCAGGACAAGAGTCCTCATCTTTCTCATCATCTGCGCTGTCCACTTTGGCCTGCCGTTTCCTATCGTTATCCCACTTTGTCTCACTTTCCATCTCTTCCTGTCCTGCATCCTCCTCTCCTCCACCCTCAGGTTGCATTCCACCCGCCTCTTCCAGGCTCAGTGACTTATCTCCCCCTTCTTCATCTGCATTTTCTTTCTGCTGTTGATGTTCCTCCATCATGTTACTTGACAGTCCTTCCTCAACAGCCTGCTCTCTGTCCACAGCCAGTTTTTTCGCCGGTGGTTCTTCTATCTCCTTTTGAATACCTCTGCCGGACCTCCGACGTTTGAAGAGGGGGTTGTGGTCATTCTGAGGTGTAATGCGTGCCTGCAGCCATTGCTTGGAGTTTAGGGTCAGGAGCCATGGATCGGCATGTTTCAGGAGCACCCAGCGGACACTCAACCCACCAACTCGTACCACCTGGCCTTCCTCTTGTAAGTCCTGTAGCCAAAAGAGGAAAGATTAGAGTAAGACACTCGAAAAAACACAGATAATAACTTGTGATCTGTAAAGATCTTTTTAATGTTACTTGAGCACACTTGATGATCAGGAAGACTTTTTCCTCTATCGCACAGAGTGAAGTTCGCCCCAATACATGCAGACACACACAGACACACACAGACGAGTAAATGCACATGACTCTCTTTCCCTCTCTTTCTTTAAATAAACCGATGAACTACCGAGGAGCAGCACAGAACGCCACAGGAGGTCCTTCCTGCCAGTGGCCATCAGACTGTATAACTCCTCCCCTTTCTGTAGGGAGAAGAGCTAGATAATCATGTCAGGCATCACTGTCATTCCCTCCACTGGTCTATATTTATGTTTACTTAGCACCTTACATCTCCATATTTGTATCCATGTATCATATATTGTGCTCATACTGCGTACTGTACTCTTATTTTGGATTATAGTGACACTTATACTCTGATACTCTGTACTTAACTGCATTTAATGTAACTTGATACCTCTGGCACAAGAATTTCCTTCAGGATTAATAAAGTTTTATCTTATCTTATCTTATCTTATGAAGTTGCACTTATCACTGACTACTATTAGTACTCACCAAGAAACTGACTGTATGAAGAAATCTGTTGCTATGATGTTAGCCTCCTCTGCAGCTGTGTTTCTCCCTCTCTGATCCTTCTGTTCTCTGTGTTTAGTTGAGAAGTCACGCTTGAAATTATTTCCCTTTAGGATGCCTTTTTCTTTGCACTCCAGGCAGGTTCGTTTCCACAGAACTCCCCAAAATATCCTGCTGTGTCTATCTTTGAAACTGTTCACCAAACACCTTTATTGCTCAGAGTCGTACAACAATTAAAGCTCTGAGCTGCACTCTCGCACCTACTAGGCCTGAGTAGGAGCGCCTGCCTTTGATCTTTGCCGTTATTTTTGCTGCACAAAATAAATCATTTTTGTTAATATTACTGTGGTGTTATTCAGCGTAACGTTGTGGGTAGTTTAAAGTTATATGAAAAATTTAAATCTTACATTTACAAAAAAGATTTGGGCCGGATCACATGTGTTTTGGACATTGTAGTGCGGGTCGGATTTGGCCCGCGGGCCTTGAGTTTGACACGTGTGCTCTAGAGAATCTAGGTTTTACCTTCATATACTGCTGCAGGGTCCTGGTGCGTCCGGATTGTGGCTCCTGTAGGTCTACATGAACCTTGTGGAGGTCACGTATATCAACGCCATTCTCACCAACTTCATCTAAGCTTCGCCTGAGACGAGCACAAGCATCAATGTCCTGAAGGGTGTATCCCCTCTGCTCAATACAACGGCTGTTACACTCTTCCACAGCTGAGGGTGTACAGATGGAGGAGGTGAGGATGGGTGGCAGCAGGGATGGACCACACTTGGTCAGGTCCAGCAGTGGAGACTCTAAAAAGGAAGAATGAACATGAGAATTGTTTTTAGGAGATTGGACTGAGTTTGTATGTAGTCTTGAATTTACATGCACACTTACCCTGCATGGTGAACACACTGTGAACAGGTGTGGTGCGCAGC
This sequence comes from Parambassis ranga, assembly GCF_900634625.1. NCBI lineage: Eukaryota > Metazoa > Chordata > Actinopteri > Ambassidae > Parambassis > Parambassis ranga. The sequence continues at coordinate 19,864,669 of NC_041022.1, read as the reverse complement.
TGCAATCTTGTAATGCACGACTCCATCACAATGTTATCATTAGTGTTCAGGTTGCGCACTTTGACTAGAAAAACAAACAAAGAATTTAGAAATTGCATTGCAACTATTAGTTTCAATAAAGAAAAAACAATTTTCACCCTTACCTATGCCAGGAGAGACGTATCCTCGCATCATTAGGTAGTTGGTGTGTGATGCTTGATGAGCTTTCACTTGTAGCTTTTTTTTCCCCTCACACTCCTCTACTTCATCATCATCATCTTCTTCTTCCAGCGCTGCCATACTGTGAAGGACCGGCCATATTTGTTTTTAGATTATTCCTTTAGTGTCTGTATGCAGCCTTACTGCGAAATAATAGTTTTAATAGAGTGTATAAAATGTTTCTTTGCCCAATTTAATCATAACCTCTGAATAATTTGTGGACAGCAGTGCCAAGACATACTACACATGTACACAAATGAAACCTCACCTCTTAACCGCATCATTGTCCACCAGGTTGCTGTCCACCACCACCATTTGTTTAGGTATGGACATGTGCACACTGAGCAGACCCAGAGACATCAGGCTGAGAGACAGCACACAGGCACCCCCTGGGGAATCTAGAGGGAACTGTAGCATGTCTGACACATCTGGAGGACACTCTGGGGCGCTCTGTTGCAGTGCTGCGTCAGATGTGGCAGACACCTCTGGTGGTGGATGATCAGCGGTCTGCTCCCCGCATGATGCTGCTTCATTAGAGGCAGACATTAGGGAATCCTTCGGCTTTTTCTGGTTATCCGAGTTGCTATCCATCTCGGTTATTTCACTGCTCATGACAGGTTCCACCTTCTTATCCTCTTGTTTCATTTTATTTTGGCTGGTGTCTATTTCCTTTGTGGAGTCACTGTTTGCCTCATCTGGTCGTACCTCTGTTTCACTCGCTGCTCGGCCATCTTCTTCTCTTTGACATTGCGTTTCTCTTCTGTCGGATCCTGTTTTTTTCTCCAGCCTTAATTCTCCATTCACTGTCCTGTTTTCAGTTTCATGGTAAAAAGCAGTGAGAGGCTTGTCGTCTCCTGTTCCATTGTTGAGGAGACTTCTTAGGAAGCAGAATGAATCAGTGCACAGCGAGTGAGGAAAACGCCACGAGAAACACCTGTCAGAAAGCAAACAGAGGAGAGGCGTGGTCAAAGTATTTGCCATCAGTACAGTTACGCTCATTCCTCAGGTGGGCATGTACCTGTAGTAGGACTGGGATAGCTGGTACGACATGGGCAGGATGGGCAGTGCTCGGCTCTTCTTTGGCCCAACTGTCTGATGGACACGACGGCGGTTGATCAGACGCCTCTTCCTGCACTGTAAGAAGACTTGGCAGAGCAGCTCCTGGTTATAGGTGCTGTAGATGTGGAACGTCTAAAAGAAAAATGAATATTCAGTGAATATTTTCCTCTACAACTCTACTGCACAAGAAGTGTGTAGAAGATGACAATAGACAATATAAAGTCAAACTAAAATAATGATAGAATAATATAATAATATAATGATAGTGCCACTACTAATTTGCTGATTCATCATATACTGTGTATTGATAGTAAATGTATTTGGGTATTCAGTTTATTATTTCTGTGTTATATTAATTTTTGTCTGTTGGCACTTCTGATCCTCTACTGAAAAATGGGAACCAGTGCAAGATCTACCTGTTTAGGGAATGCCTTCATTTATTTCCTATAATAATCTCTCCTTGAGGCAGTTTTTTTTTACTGTGAACTACTAGATTTTGCTCTTGAAAGATTCTTTACTAAATGAACTGAAAGCAAAGATTTTGTGAGAGAAGAATAAAGATAGGAATGACTGTACCTGAAATGATCTGGAGGACTTCATCTGGCTGTTGTTCATGGCCAGAGTGCTCTGGAACAGGTTGTGTAACACTATGGTATGAATATCATCGGTACTGTGGAGGACACACAAATAAATAAACATTAAAAATAAAAACATTCAACAGAAGAACATTTTAGAGTGTAACCAAATTCTTACCAGGTGAGTGTGTCTTTGTTTAACACCCAACTTCCATTGTCTATTGCAGAAACCTTAAACCTGTAAAAACAAACAGCATTACATTATGCTCAGCTGCTCGTCTGAAGACAAAACATTAAACCTGCTCCTGTTCTTACCGTGAGAAGAGCTCCTGTTTGGAGTCAGGAATGACCAGGTCGTGACAGCTGATGACTGAGCTAAACTTCTGCCTGAGGAGCCGGGTATACTCTGAGAATGCTTTGGAACAATCCTAAAACATCACAGACACATTTTTCTCCAAAATCAGAGTCAGTTTTTAGACAACAAAAACAACACCACCAACAACACAAACACACCGCTGGTTTATCGGGATCAATCGGTTTATTCTCCTCCAACAGTGTCATCAGAGCTTTGTCCTGGTACACCTCGGCCAGACAGATCCTGCAACAAATAAGTAAATCCCTCATGAGCAGCTGTGTTTGAACGCTCGTGTTATTTTAAAACCTACCTGTAGTTCAGAAGAGTCTGAGGATTTTTGAGGATGTATCGTGAGCGACGTCCAACAGCAACAGAGGTTTTATCCACCGATATCTCAAACTCTGCATGGAGCATGTCTCTCACCACACAGTAAGGTATGAATGGCCTTTTCAACTGCAAGCACACACGCACGCACAACAAACATAGGATTTTGCTGAGTGTGAATCTTGGAAGGTCGTCTAGAATCTTACAACTATCACACACTGCACTTGGTGATTGTAAAGCTTTTTATTGGCTTAATGACATAAAGCATCTTAAAAAAGAATCTTCTTGTACTTGTGTACCTTGCTGTTGAGCAGGTGTGAGGCCACACAGCAGAGCATCATCAGTGAGTCTTCCTGAACAGACCAGTACACTCTCTGTCTGGTCATCATTTTCAAAGCCCTGTGGTCCGCCTCATCGTGAGCAGGGGTGCGTTTCTTAGGCTCTAAAGAAATCAACAAATGCATACAAACTGCTTTCAGCTTTCAATCTTTGTCCTTCTGACACATGCACTTTTTTAAATGCACATATTGTACCTTTCCTCTTCTTCCTTGGGACCTTGACTACATCCTTTTTGCTTTTCTTCCTCTTCTGTTTCTTTCCTCCAACTACCTGCTGGTTTCTGGAAGCAGGTTCTATCCCCACCTGGTGCAAACACAAGAACATAAAACTGCCTAATTACTGTCACTGTCCGGAGGCTTGCAGACACTTACAGCCTCTAGCTATTAGACTGTCCTATGTGTAAATAATGAGACAGCCGAGTGTGTGTAAAAAAATCAAAGCTGAAAATCATACCTCAACAGTTTCTGCTGTCATTTGCTTGGCAGTCACATAACGAGGTGAAGTTGTAGCTCCTGTATATTACGACAGAATGTCAAGTTTTAATAAAGCTCCAGAAAAACATTTTACCATGATGTGTTTAAGGCTCACCAACCTTTAAGTGCAATCCTGAGTGCATTTTTACTCAGGAGGCTGTTCAGTCTGAGTTTGGTCTTTGGTGACTCTGAGCCAGTTGGGCACTTAATAAAAAAAAAACAGATTCACAAGTATAACATGCTGAAAGCACATACATCAGAGCACATTTAATCTCATCTTTGTCTCAGTTTGCACATACGTACCCGTTTAACAGAAAGCAGGTGACTGGTCCACAACCAGTTACGTTTGAGATGAGCGAAGAATTCAGAGTCCAGACCTCCAGCTCCTTTACCATCTCCTGGTATCGACCCATCATCACGCACTTCCCTACTGCCCCTGTGCACGTAAGCATTTGTATGTGTACAGAGATATACATATACATTACATTTTCTCACTGATATTGTCCTCCTAGTCACACACTTACTTCAGCAGGTGTGCCATTCCTACAAACACGTAACGTTCATGAACAAATGATGGAGCAGATTCCTCCTCTGTGACATTCCTCTTACTGCGAATCACCCCTAAAAAAAGAAGCAAATGACCTTTTTTAGTTTTTCTTATGATCTCCAGTGCTGTTTGACTGTGGATGTGAGAGTGTGCATGTATGTACCCAGCGGCGTGTTGAGGCAGACACACATCAGGTCGAACCAGTAGTTGTCCACATCCTCAGAACTGTTAAATGTGTACTGGCGCCTGTCAAATGGTTTGTCAGGAGACTCTGTGACCAGCCAGTAGTGAGGCTCAGCGCTGGTGGTATCAACAATCGTGGACTTACGCCGCAGATATACAAAGAGCTGGATCAGTGGGTGGAGAAAGAACATAAAGACATTTGTAAAAAGAATTAGTGAAATTCTGTTCTGGACTTCTGAAAAACAAGGAACGTGCAAAATTGACAGAATACTGCTTTTAATAATGAAGTAAATAATGACAACTGAATTGACAGACTTGATTTGATGAAGGTTACTCGGTACCTGGTCTTTCTCCTTGAATTTTTCTGCTGGGCCAAACTGCAGCAAACCCATGTACAACAACTTCTGCAGGTTCTCATGAAAACTAAAGATGTATTTCCTGAGAAAACAAAAAAAATGATAAAAGTTCCAGTCATGATGAGTTTCATTACGATCAAGAGAGACAGAAAGTCACCTTTTGTAGAGCAGCTGTCGCCTCATGCTTGCAGGCAGCGTTCTAATAAGGTGGTGCTGCTTCACAGGGTCATTGAGATATTCCTCCAGTCCATCCACCTATGAACGCACATTGTTGACCAAACGCTCAAATTACAATCTAAAATCAGACACTAATCTTTTTTTTTTAAATAAAGCTTTGCACTCACCTTGTAATTGACCTGTATGATCTGCACATAGATGGAGAGAGGCAGGCAGAGGAGCAGGTCACCCACCATCGCCCAGCCACTGTAGTAATCCTTATGTACACGGACTGGAGGGATGAACTTCTTCCATGATTCTTCATCAGAATACGCTATTAGAGACAAGAAAAAAAAAGAATCACAGTTTTTAGGTAATTAGCCCATACTTTCCCCTATGAATCTATGGAAACTGCCATTAAAATAAAGCAGCATATTTCTTTCAGTTATTTGCCTTGGCCTCTCCTACCTTTCAGGTCAGGGTGAGACTTGTCAGGTGCCGATTTTTCCTTCACCTCCTCCCCTTCATCACCGAATGCCTCATCCAAATTATATTCAGTGGAGTCTACAGTCTGCCTGTCCGCAGAGCAGGTGCCAGCGGTGTCAGATGACTGTTTCTTGACTGAGTTTTTGGTTTCTTTCAGATCCTGTATTTCTGAGTGTTTGGCATCAGGATCAGAGCTGATAAGGTCAGGCGGTGTTTGACAGGCTGAATCAGAGCCGGTGGAGTTCTGACTGAGCGGGTGACCATAGATCAGGTACCAGAGGAAGGTATGAACAACACGCAGTCGGTGCATCTTAGGTTGAAAGCCCAAAGTCTTACTCAATCCTCGCACTACAAAAACACAGGACAAGGACAAAACACAGTTTAAACTGGCTTCTCAAAATTGCTTTTGTCTTAGATGATTTTAAATGATGAAATTGATGACCTTACTCAATATGAATGAATACATCCTCCCTCTTCTGAGCCATATACTTAATTGATTGTAAATCTAAAAAATAATCTAATTCATCTAGCCCACTGTTTTCTGATAGTTCAAACAATCAAAACTGTACCTGTCGTGGGCTTGAAGTCAGCCTCAGCTTTGTTCAGCTCCTCAGCCTGTTTTTCTAGTCTGGCTTTCTCTTCAGCATGCTGCCGACTGAAGGACAGAATACTGTGAGACAGCTGGACAGAGGACATATCACAAGTGTTCTGCACAAAGAACTGGCTAATGCACTTCTCCTTCTGTCAGTCAGATCACTTTATATCTTAACCACAGAGAAAAGGTTGTGATATTAGTAAACTTATACTATGATAAAGAGATTAACAACCTGAATTATACATTTTGTGAACCGAACAACACACTGCTTGAACGGTTGATCAATTTTTCAATGTGTGCTTACCGTATAACTGTGTATGAGCTGGAGATTCTGAAGCGGATCTGCTCAAGGACTTGTCTGACTAGGTCATCGTTGGGCTTAACAGATGGATGAACAACCAACTCCACCTACAAGTGCAACGATGTGAGGGAGATAGAATTAGACAGAATTTATTAGGTACATAAGTCTTCTACAAAGTCCTCTATTGCTGGGCAGTGAGTGAGGATCTAATTATGTGTTGCCTGTACATCATCAGGTGCAGGGCAGACTCAACGTGTGAAATGTGCATGTACCTTTTTAGTGATCCCATCCTGTATGACAGTGGTCGTGTAGAACTTAAGCAAGCCTTCTCTAGACAAGCCGTTGACGAGACGCAAGATGGACTTCTTGCAGCATTTTGAACTGATGCCATCCTGTTTCTCTTCGTCATTGATCATCTTCTGCAGCCTATAGAGGCACAGCATGTTTAGAATAAATTTCAAATAAATTCCTTGATATTAACTAATAACACTTAAAACAAACTGACGGGAAAAGACCCTCCACGATTTTTAAGTTCCGGACGGCCTCCACAATCATGTTCTTCCTTCTCAGCAGGCGGTATGTCTCATGCGACCTTTGCATGGTCCCCTTGCATGTCTGAAAAGGGTGGAAAAAGATGTTACTCTTAGTTTGTCTGCAATCTAATCAAGACAGAGGAAAACTCAACTACTAAAATCATGTGATGTGACCCACCTGCAGCTGTAAAACATCTTTAAGAGTGTTGATGTCTGCTGTGTTATCAGCTGCATTCACAGCCTCACTCTGAGGACTGGCTTGTTCCTCACCCTCAACCAGAGCTGACAAGAGGAGAAAAATCACAAGTGAAGTGAAGAGTACTGTATCATGAACACTATTAATTAAGGAGCCATAACAGGCAAAATACAACTTAGCAGCATTTTTAAGCTATAAGCCGTGGGACACTGTGATTTGCCAGTAGACAGTTGGAAATAGTAATGATTGAGTAGTACTATGTGATAAATAGGTGCTGCCTGTTTATATAAAAAATTATGATAATTTACAATATTTAAAGAAAATAATTATTGTTTAATTATATGTGTAATTGTAGAATACATAATTTGTCTATTGTGACATGGCAACTTTCTAATGAAGACTTACATTCAGTGGGTGTATGTCGTGTGATGGGATCTCCAGGTTGTGTCTCTGCTGTTGTTCTTGTTCCAGCCTTTCCACTTTCAGTACCTCCTGTTGTGTCTAACTCTTCATTCCCTACATCCTTTCTATTATCACAGACCTGCTCTGCTTCCTCTGCATCTTTGTTTTCTGTGCCATTTGCTTTCTTTTTCTTTTTGCTTGCAGGAGTTGTGGCGGGTTTTTTTGACTTGGAGGTTGCTGGTGTTTTGGGCGAGGTCGATTCAGCATTTGATGCCTGTGGTGCAGAAGAGTAGAGTAGCTTCTTCCGTTCCTGCTCTTTAGCAAAAAGTTGGAGTCGATCACTTTCACCCACACACCTTGTCAAGAGGGCAAAACAGGATTTATTACAGCAGGATTTCATGTAATGTGGTGCTTTAAAAAATCTTTTTTTCACCTATAGACACAAACCTGTTGCTTATAAACTTTGTCGTCCTCTGCCGACCCTCATCCTCCATGAATCCCTGCAGGACAAAAAGAATACAAGACATTATTATTGCATGTCTACACTAGAGGGGGCTAAAAACAGAAGGTAGTGTTCATTAAAACTCTTTTCTTTAAATTGTTGAATGCCAGTAGCTTGTGGCTCATCAAAGAAACACGTTGCAGCATTTCCATGTAAAGAAATTCACAAGCCTCCTGTGGGACCAAACTTTCAAGGTTTTATCAGATCTGGCATGTAGCACAGTTTTCAAAACAGGAAGTATCTTCTTTGTGCTGATTGGCCTGTGATAAGAGGTCATATGTGGGTGGGAGGCCCAAATAAATAGATACAGAAACAGACACCAGTGAGTAGGCCTCCGGTCTCTCACACATAATGGATTCTAACACTGCAGTGCATTTTCAAGCAGCACTTACAGATTGATAGGGAGATAAATTACCCGTGGGGGGGTGCAGCCATGAAGACTTCCTTACCTTAATTACACCATCCTTCTCCATCCTTCGACAGAGCATACGTGATTCTAGTTTACCGACGTTCATTCTACATGAGATAGCTCTCTGCGGGATTCCCTTTGTACCAGAGGATAATACTGTACAAAACAAAGGCGACCATTAATGCAACAGTCTGTTTGGATTTTCTTAAGACCCAGAGATCCAACATACCCATGTGATAGGCCTGTGTGATGACATCCTTCTCCAGGATTCGCCCCTCTGATGCAAAAGCTCTTCTACTTACTCCTGCGTCATCTTCTTCATCTTCATCGTCATCATCCTCCTCCTCCTCATTGATGCCCTTCTTTGAATAAGGCTTTACCAGTTTTAAACAGCGCACTTGCACTTTACGGCCTAGAAAACAGTGATGGATGTAATAACTGAAACAAGACTAATTACTTTAAATAAGGGCAGTCAAATAACACGCTGCTTACAAAACATCAGCTTTGATGATACATGCTGTGATGTACTTATTTGGCTCACACATGTTACTGTATAATGCTCACATTTATAGCTATTTCAGTGGCACATTACCATTTTTGTTGGTACAGGGTCCTGCACTGGGATCCAAGTCCTCCAAAGGGTATTGGCAAAACTCAACCAACTTGGCCGTTCGCATGTATTTAAATACTCGCTTAAAAGTACCTTCAGTCACATTCTGCAGGGAAAACAAAGTGTATAGCAACAAACGTCTAGATGCCCACACAAAAACCAACTAGAAATAGATACTCACAAGATGTTCTTTGAGCAGGGCTACAGTGGTAAACTGACCAGGTAACTGCTGGAGAAAGTTGGACACGTACTCCATCAGTATGTCATACTTACTCCTCCTGAAAGAGCACAAATGGTGGAAATGAAATAAAAACATACAAAGTGGAACTCAAAGGGTCATTAACTTACTGATTTGTAAACGATTGCTGGATTTCTCCTTCAAAATTATGCTTTCAAAATCACCTTCAGCTCAGCAAAGGACAAACTCAGTTAACATGGCTGACCGTTCAGATTGCAGCACTCCTTCTGGTGAACAGTAAATGTATTTAAACCTAAAGTATTTAACATGGCTATTAAGGTCATGACAACTTTCTACTCTCCACCTCAATTGCCTGCATTCTAAATTCAGTATGATAAGTAGCCATTCAGCCTTCTGATTGGCAGCCATTGTACATACATATTTGCTAAAGTATGTTGCATGTGAATGCAGTGTTTTCATTACTATTAAGACTTCAGTCTTGTTGTACTTAGCCCTACAGACACATTTTGGCCAGCGCCACAGACAGTTCACACACTTGGTTATAGAATCCTTCTTATTTTGTCATGATGCGCACTGTACATTGTCAACAGTGACAACGTTTGCAGTGTTTAAAATGTATCCACAGACCTGTTTACATGGAAGCGTTTGAGCAGGAGGAGGATGGAATGTTGCTGCTGTCCGGATGCCAGTCGTGTCACATGGGACTGCATGGTGACCAGTTGATGTCGGACAAGTGCTTTCCTCAAATAGTGGAACTTTCGAGCATCTACCCTGTTCAAACACAACAGTGTAGATGTGAACATGTAAACAGCAGCTGAGTCAACGTGTGAATTTGCTTATGTCTCCTACTTGAAAGCGGATCCGTGCAGATCCCTTTGTAGCTCTCCTTGCCACCGTGCTCGGCCAACTCTTTCCAGCACGCAGTAAGAGTCATCACTGAGTCTTAAATCAGGATCACTCTCATTACCAATCAAACTGTGAAATCGCAGCGGCTGGGACGCCACAACGACAAGTTTCCGTTCATATCTGTGTAGTAGACACAAAAACAGACAGAAAGGGGTGAAGCATGGTGCAACATAGAGATGCACTAAATGGAGATTCTGTTAATGTACTGAAAAGGGTTCTCTACAAACCTTCCAAAGGCTACCTCCAGATTGACCAGCGGGGTGAGAGACTTGGACCGAATTTGCTTTGTGACATCTTTCCTCTCTTTAAAGAGGGCACAGGAACCCTGTATCCCATTCTTGTTTTCTAGAATAGTATGAATGGGGTAGATGTCTTTTTGTTTGTCTGAAGAAATCTGTGTTATTTCAATGCCGGTGTCTGGGTCAATGTCTTTAAACCTGAAAGCGCACAAGAACAAAATATGTTACAGCAGGCAATCCAAGGGACGCACATATTATCCCATGGAGTGAGATTTACTGATCCTTTTGATAACAGAAACATGTAATGAGGATAAAATCATGAAACCAAAACACTATGCTGTCAGATGAGGGTAGACTTCTTATTATATTCATATAATTTGTTGTATTTAAACGTCGCACATAGTGTTGAAGCAGATTTTATAAATTGGAGTAACCAGAACATGGTTTAAGCTCTTTATGATAAAGTCACCTGTCGAACAGCCTCAGGTCCTCTCTCTCCTTTGGCAGCTCGTAAAAGTTCAGGTCGGTGTTGTGGACCAATGACTTCCAGATAAACTCCTTGGTGTAGTCGTCGAGCTTCAGGGGAAACTCGGGCTGTCTATTTTCAAGACGTATCCACAGTGTGGGAATGGTTATCCCGTCCAGCCCCTCCAAAGCCACTTCATCCACTACTATACTTAGCGGATCCATAGCGCGCCTCCGACAGCACCGGAGCTAACGCTGTCAGCTAACTAACATGCTAGCTAGCAGTTAGCGGTGTGTGGCCGTTGAAGGCTCGAACATTCAACGAATGGTAAAGGAGGTATTTGCTGGCGCCGACGTGGTTTTGGTTTAGATATTCGTGCTAGACACGAGAAAAAAATAACTTGTTTACAACATGTTACTTATTCTGCCTTCCTACTGTCTGTGTACTTGCGTCATAGTTTGACCTCTCACCCTCCTTCTTATTGTCATTTTCTTCTTCTTCTTATTCTGGCTGCAGGCGACAACCAAATATAAGGTGCTCTAGCGCCCCCCTCCGTCCGCCTCTCCCCACGTCCTGTAGTGGCCTGGACTCTCGAGGCTGCAAATGTAGTGACAAGCATAAAACATAAAATATTTGACTTTTTCTAGTTAATTTTTACTAACTTCCGTGTTCTTATGCTTACCTTTAGGATTTTCTACACAAACATGCTTTTCTTCTCTAAGACAAACCACAGCTCTTTGTGCTGTAGCTGTAGCTGCTGTTTCAAAGCTTGGAATATTGTGAAAATGTTCATTTATAGCAATGAATGAGCAGTGTGTAGTGATGTTTCCATGTGTACAGTGCATTCAGAAAGTGTCCTTTTGTTATGTTGCATCCTGATGCTACAATCATTTAAATTCTGTTTTCCACATTAATCTACAGTTAGTACCCCATAATGACAAAGTGAAATATCAGATTTTAGATTAGTTTGAAGTGAAATCTCACATTGACATACGGTAAGTGATCAGACCCTTTACAAGAACACAAATTCCCATTTGTCTTGATCTTTGCTCACATGTTGCTGCACTTTGATTAGAGTTCACCTGTGGCTAATTGAGTTGCTTGGACATTAGAAAGGCACTGCTTCTGTGTGAAAGGCAAGCTGACAAAGCTTAATGCAAGCAGAATGCTAATCCAAGTGTTAGACACAATATTATATTATTATTAAATTATGTCACTTTTTTCTCACCTTTTATAATAAAAATAAATGAAAGGCCTCTAAAATACAGCACATATGCTCATCTATCTCATCTAGGGTACTTGACTGACCTACACTAATCAAAATGTGTATTTTTATTATAGGATATATGTAGATGTTGGGTGTTTTCTATATTTCGCAGAAATTAAGGATTAAAGCAGCTGAGACTTTTATTAGCTTGGCCAGTCATACTTGTTCATTTTCTGGAATCCCTTCACAGCCAAGTTTCACTCTATAGAAACTCTACTGCAGCAGCCACAGCTGTGTATCTAAACTATTGTGGGTTTTATGTGATGATCTGCTTCTTGCCTTGTTCAAAAATATCTGAAGAGTTGCTATTAACACCTGGGATTTTCAAGTCTTTATAGCACCATCGACATTGCCCTTCAGATGTTTTTGTTGATACTAGTCCGGTTGTCTATCACATGCTTTGTTTATATGTGTATCCAATCAACGAGTGGTTCATTCTAGTGCCCTCTGCAAATCCCAAATCCCAGAATGGCTGAGCAGGCTAGTCTGTAATAATACTATGAAATCAAAACTAAAATGTTCAGTCTGTTTCATCACCTCAATGTCTTTCAGCAGCTGAAGACCGTCCTTCTGTTGCTTACAGCCTAATGCGAGGCATTAGGATTAACATTAAGAAACCTTTATTAGTCCCACAATGGGGAAATTGCATCCATATGTTTTTATGTCCACATGTACATGGCGGTACACTCAGCACAGCCTAGAGAGACAAACATGTGATAAAAACCTGCTCACACACTCATGTAGTCACATCTCAGTTAGTGCTGTGGTGATATCTGAACAGCTGGCCACTTACAGCCAACACTATCATGTCATCTGCTGCTAAGTATGCATGTGGCAAAAGTATGTGAACTTCAAGAATTAGCAGTTTATTCAACTGGTGTTTTGATGTCATTTGTCATCATTGTCCAGAAGGTGGACTTCAAGCACAGCTCATGAATAATATTCATCACTGTACATACATTTTAATTCAATTATTAATCATATTAAAATTTTATTTTTTTCTTAATCATAAAATTATGATTAAACCAAACTGTGACATACAGCCATTACACACCAGTACTCCCCTTACCACAACAAATCAAACTGCTGTGTATTGGATTATTAATGCTGCCGCAGCATACCAGCAGCACTTGCATGCCCTCCCTGAGCTATTTAATATACCACTGCATGTATTTATAAACTGTATGGTTGAATGAGATTTTTAACCATTAGCTACAACTGTGAAAGAAAAAAAATGCAGTGATGCAGTCAATCAAAGTAGAAGTTCACTTGCTGCAGAAGAGCTTGGTGCACATTAATTTGGGTTATTAGTAAAACCTGTCCAAACATCTGCTGTTTTAATTCATGACTGATTAGTCTGAACCAAGGAGAAGAAGGATTTATTCAACATCTTTATTATGAAGTACCTTTTTAAAAGAAATGTACAAGTGGAACCAGCACAGTGACATCTTGGTGTTTACCTCTGAAAAAAACGGAAACACCATGGACATGTGGTGCAGGTCTGAAGACAAGTATGAAATGATAATGTACATATTTACAGCAGAGGGGTTGAGCAGAACAGAAGTTAGGAAAAAAAAACATGACTGCAGCTAAAAATACAATGGGACTGACTGACGGAGAATAAAAACATGGATTGGTTCAATAAACATATTTTGAAAGATAACACGATAAAGGCACTGTGTTTCACACAAATCAACAACGCAACAGATGCAGTTGTTTGTTTTGTCAATTCATAATCACAAGAAACAACTCTTGACAAATGTTGTCATTCAACTGTCCCTGGGTGTTCTTCCTAAACAAAACAGACACTATATATCAGAGGGCCGTAGCAGTTTGCACATAAACATTAACACAAAATAGATAAATTCAACTCATCTGGAAAACATTCCTTATAAAGAACATGCTTGGTGAATATTAAAATTACATTATTTTTTTATAAACAAATACATATCTAAACTTTAAATTTCATATTGAAGGCATAATGGGTTGGAGTAAGGACAAATATTTTTAATGATCCTACGTTTCCCTCGCCTGGATGAACCCAGGACAGACTGTTCGACATTCCTGCAAGTCCTCTTTGTTATCGACACATTCAATTAACTACCAGCATAGATAACACAATCGGGCCAACGATTTGAGACCGACACTGAAGACAATATGGTCAATGAAGTCATTCTTTTAGATGGCAAGAGTTGCGAAATGAATTAAAAAAAATGCAAAATACATTCAGCTTACATAGCTGGTGTGTCATCAGTGCTGTCTGCACTGCACTCTGTATGATATTCTGGCCGCAAGGTTACACTGCAGTACGGGAATATAAACATGACTAGTTTGACTTGCTTAGGTGACATGATGTAAAACCATCGGCTCGGCTCATTACAGTAAATATAATGCTAAAAGCAGCAGCTGGTTAGCTTAGTAACAATAAAAATATATAAACAGTCTAAAAATAAATCTGTCAACCAGCAGACCTTATATTTCCTTACTGATAGGTAGAACTATGATGGTCTTACAACCATTTCCTCAAATAGAAATACCGAGTCAAGCTTTTCAGATATACTAGATAATAGATTTTTTTTCCCAAACCAGACATCTTTACGTTTTGAACAATTTTAAAAACCAGCTTAGGCTTTAGAGAGGCGCAATGGCACAACATTCTAAGATTAATCAAATAATATCTTCTTAACCAATAAACAAGAAATCTATAATTATATTAAAATAATTTAAGCAGACTCCTACTTTGATTACTTTGTCTCAATTCAGACCAACCCCAGGCCAACTGTTTACACTCCTTACAGTAAAGTAACATGCTGCTGGCTTTAGCTTTAAATGTACTATGTGGATATAACTAAAGAACTAGTCAAACTATGTATTTAAGATACACTGCGATATCTGGGAACCTGTAGGAAAAACTCAAGATTCCCTTCAGATGATGATGAAAAAATACATCTAACACATGGACTGCACAGACACACACACACACACGGGCATGAGACACACGATATGCTCTTCTTTGGCTGAGTTCAGGCATACACGACAGATGCAGGCTTACACCCTCTACAACAGTTAGGACTGTTCGAATAAGCGTCCTAGATCGTAATGGCACTGGCTGGGCAGGCACCTCGACTGAGCTCGGAGTGACGTACACAGGCTTTTCATGTGGCAGAAAAACGTTCTGATAAACACGAAGGGACAGTGTGGCCTGTTAAAAATAACATACTGTGGTCTATCTGATAAAGAATTTGATGGTGAGATAATTGTATAATTATAATCCCTCTTGCAGGAGAACAGAACTGCACCCTCACAGGTAAACAGTACAGAACTGAGGTGCAGTAATGTGGTATAGTGGAAAGAAAACAAACAAAATGGCTGCCCTGAAATGACTAATGAACTAGCTTCAAAACATACACGATAATACAACATTAAGTTGAGATATGACGAAATTAGGCTGCAATAATAAGTAATAGTACCTGCCTTGTACATACACAAATCAAATAAAATGAAAACAAGTAGCTAGGATACTTGTCTTATCAAAAATATGTAGCTTTGGTAAACAAGTTATGCAGAGAACTGTTGTCTGAACATGTTAATGTGATCACTACATGACATCTAGGATTTGAGGGTGAGCAAGTTGTTTTGAGGCTACGAAGTCAACGAGAGGAGAAACAGGCTAAAAGTTCCACTCCCCTGAATCTTCTGTCCTCTCCTGTCACCAGCTGATGAGGAACAGAGACAGCAAAAGGCAGCTAGACTTGTGAAAAGGAACAAAACTGCTTTCTGGACTGTCCCGAGCACCGATTGAAGAGTTTCCGTGGTAATGTAGCAGCATTGTAATGGTCTGTGGAGGACAGACATCCCCCAGCACAGAAGTGGAAGACTACTTATATCCTCTCTCCTTCCAGCAGTCCCCTCACCCTTTTTCATCCATCGCAGTAGAAGTGGAAGACTGGTCAGACATCGTCTTTTATCAGCTCTCCATGAATTTACACAGTAGGAAAAGAATGGGTGAAATCATTTTGTCCTTTTCCTCCACTCTTGTAGCATCTGGCCAAGCTTCTTTGCTTTATGTGGGTATGATCCAGGCATTGACAGATTATCATCCCATAAAATTACTCCTCCTCCTTTAATACTCCAGCTTAAACTATGCAGCACAATCTCCCTTCTGTCACACATTGCCTCTATCCATCTTTCTACTTCCTGATCATTTTCTTGCAGGTGAATTTGTATCCAACCTGAGTGTTTTCTTCCCATCTCCTCTTTTTATCTTCTCTGTTCCCAGATCTCAGTCAACCTTCTCCACCTTCCCGACAATCTTCTCCTCGAAGATGGGCAAGATGGCGTCATCATCACGAACCTCCTCAAACACCACACCGCAGTCGAACTCGTCGCTGACTTTCTTAAAGTAGAACCTGCACATAAAGATGCCAAATGTCATTTATGTGCTCTATGTGTCTACATCATTGTTAAAACATTGTCACCACGTATCCTTACCTGTAGTGGCCCTTTTTGGTAAGCAGCTCCTTGAACTGGCCCAAAGTCACAACGCGGCCTTTGACTGATGTTCGGTATGGGATTGGCTCTCCACAAAAGTAGTAAGCAACAGTCATGTTCTCACACACTTGCCGCTTTCCAGATTTATGCCTTAAAGAGAAAAAGAATATATGATAAAACACTCAAATAAGGATGAATGCAAGTAAAAGCTGGGGTCACTGTGATTTAAATACAATGACTGTGACCTAACGCGTACCTCTGCTTGGCCTGCTGTATAGCATTCCTCCTCCTCTCCTCCTCCAGTCTCCTCCTAGCCTCCTCCAGCTGGGTGAGTGGGTTGGGAGCTGGGTTGGGGGGCATAGCTGGGTCCTGGATGAAAGGGTGTGACGGCTGGACCTGTGTGGACGATGAACCAGGGATAGCGGTGGACACTGAAGAGGGGTTGTTGCGCAGCTGGGCAGACACCCAAGGGTGCACAGCTCCAGGTCGCTCCACTGAAGTTGGACGCGGTGATTCACTGCTGGTTCCCGTCCTCCTGGAGCTACTGGTGCTGCCACTGAAAAAAATAACACAAGGATTGGAGGGTGGACTATAATAAGTAATAGTTTTGTCATAAAAAAACTAAAAAATGTATAATAATGCATAACACCACTCACCCATGAGAGCTCTTCCTTTGTCTGTCTCCTTCCATCATCCACTGCAGGATCTTCTGATTCCTCTCCAGCTCCTCTATTGGTACCTGGGTCTCGCCACGCCCACCCTCTTCACTTTTGCCTGATGTCTCTGATGTCTTCTTACCGCCTCGCCGTGATAGCGTGCTCCCTTTACTACTGTAAATTAAACACATACACAGTCCAGTTGAGGTCCCCATAAGACCAGCTTAAGCAGCTAGTAGCAACATGAATGCTTACCTGTAACCCATCCCCTCAATTGTGCTGGCTCCTGCTCCATCAGCGTAGTTTCGACTTCTCCCCGTGTACTGGCTAGCTGGGTCCCCGTTCCACATGAAGTTAGGCTGAGATCGACAGCCCGCTTCCTCCTGCCCTTCTCTTCCTCTGTGGTGGTACAGTTGCTTGTGATGATGCATACCTGAGACAGAAACCAGGCAGAGAATTCAGAAACGTCATAAGTGTGTGTTTTAGTGCACACTGTAAACTATTGGTGTGTTTGGGATCTGGCTGGCCCATCTCCCCTCCATCACACAAACTCATCCCATTCCCTCCACAGCCTCTTACCTTTGACTCCAGCAGCAGCCAGACTGTGACCTCCACCTCGGTGTGGGGGATAGTGAGGTGGCCCAATGCCCCCATCAGGTGAACGTGATGATTTGGGAGGAGTGTGTCGACCCCCTCCACCTAAGGTGCTGTTGGTTGCCCCTGGTGACTGACAGCCTGGGGTCTTCATCACCCGCTGTACATGCTCATCCAAAATAGACTCTGGGTCGTCGTCATGGGAATCCTCAATAGCAACCAGGCCGCCATACGTGGCAACGGTTGCCGTGTTAGCAGTGGTCTCTGAGTATCGGGCACCGTACAGAGGTGGAAACGATGAGGGGAGGGAGAGTGGTATGTTATGAGAAGACATGGAGGTTGTCACGGAGATGTCAGCATCGTCCCCTTCTTCTTCCTATCAAACAGAAATGAGAAAAAATATTTTATTTCTGAACATGACAACTTTTTTTCTTGACTGAACATGGGACCAGATGCACATCACATAATGGGGAAAATGTACAGTAGTATTGTACACTCACCAGTCGTACTCTCTTCAGCCTCTCTTCAAGTCTTTCCTGAGCCTCTCTCTCTCTGAGAACTGTCTCCAGCCTGCTGATGAGCTCTGCTGCAAACCTCTCAGGCTCTACGTGGATGTCCTTTGGCATGCGATACGTGCGCTGTATGAAAACAGTCACAAACATTACACATCTGCAAATCCCTACACTCATATGCTGTCAAAATTGATTTCTAAATGAATATTCAAATAACACATTTCAGATGAAAAATGTAAGAATGACATGGAACAATTTCCAGAATTTGAAACAAAAAATAAAAGAAGAGCACATACAGCACTTGAATCCAGCTGTAGAAGCTAATTTTACACTAACAGAATGGTGTCTGCACTTACAGGTATGTGAGGTAGGGGCACACGTCCATTAGCTTTGGCACTTTCATGCATCTCTTTACGATGCTGTTTCCGATATCTGTATGGAGGAATACCATCTCTGCAGCACACAAAGACATACGGTAATCAATTACAGATCATACATTACATAATTCAAAAGGTGTCTACTAGGTAAAAATTTAAAAAACATTTTAAATGAGTGAGATTAAATGAATGAAGTAATTGAAATAATTCTGTGAACAACTGCGTGTACTTACACACTGCTGTCGGTCAGTGACAGTGTGTCTGCGTCACTCGACATGCTCTGCTGCTCACTGTCATTGGCACTGGTTGCTGGAGCCCGAGCATAGCCCATGTTTGCGTAGTACGGGTTAATGGGCTCTCTCCAGGGTCTGAGGAAGAATTGACACCTTGTGATTTACTTGTTCATGCAAAAATTACCTTTATAAACACAATTTATGTTGCTAAAGAGTACTTTTACTTGGGGTAGTAATAAACTGAGAATCATTAGGTGTTAAGTCATAGTCATAGAATTTACTTAAAAATATCAAAATCTACAACATGACAAAGACAAAGTGACCCACTTTATGTATTCAAGACAACACACACACCTGTACTCCCTGTTGTCTTGCCTTCTCCTGTTGGTTGACGCTCTCTGTGGTGCCGTCTGCATCAGCAGGCTGTGAGTCAGCCTACCAGCTGGTGTGTCTCCACACTCCTCATCTTTCTCTTCCTCTTCCTCCCTCACCCCTCCTCCTCCACACCTAAGATCAGAATTATATCCGTTTTTAAATACATGCCATCGTCCTTAGAAAACAATGACATTTGTTCAGCAGCTCCTGGGTGCCCCACACACCAGTGCTCTACCATCACTGGGGTCCCTCACACAGGGGTCAACCTAACCTGGGGAGGCCTCATAACTGCGTATTTTGTTAAATCAATATACTTTTGATCTTTCATGGCATTCAGTGTGGACAGCAAAGTCAGAATTTTACTGTACATGGACACCTGTTTCCCATGGTGGAAAGTAACTAAGTATTTGTTCTTCGTAACTGTACTTAAGTAAATTTTAATAGTAAAACTAATAGTTACTATACTTAATACTTTTATTAAATTACATTTTGCAGCTATTGTATTTTCTACAATGTTTGTAGTTACTCATTACATTGTGTGAATCTAGTGCCTAGAATCTTTTGCCATGGAACTCAATAATATATATATCATGGACATATAAGAGCAAGTTGCTGGCAGGGATTTACTAGTAGTGACATCTGTGGAGGCATAAGTATTACCAGGAGCTATATCTGCATTCTTTATCAAAATGGCAACGCCTAGACAGCTCAACTGCGTGAGTACTTACTTTTAATAATTTGAGTACCTTTAGTACTTCAGACTTTTATTTATGTAGGATTGTTGATCTAGCACTTCTACATTTACTTAAGTATATATTTTTCTGAGTAAGTGTATTTAACTTAAGTACCAAGCTTCGGCACCTCTCCTACCACTGCCTGTTTCCTTACTGTGCAAATGACAATAAATGCTTTAAATCCTGAATCCTTGTGTGTAGGTTGTATGAGGGACATGCCCATGTCCCTGAACATTATCGGCTCCTTATAATCCTACTTTCAGGCAAACAGATATTTGGGCAAACAAGCAAAACCGTCAAATCCCAAATAGTAGCAACAAATCTTCCTCCTCCGCTTCAAACATGTTCACATTTCCACCCTTGTTCAGTTCAATTGTATTTATATAGTTAGATAGCACATTTTACAATCAGAATTGTATCAAGGCAGTTTACAGAGACCCAGAGCCTAAACCCCCTTAAGAGCAACAGTAGAAAGGAAAAACTCCCTTTTAACAGGAAGAAACCTTGAGCAGGACCCGACTCATAAGGATAGAGACGGAGAAGAAGAGAAACATCTTTTATAAGACAAATAAGGTGTATTGGGTCGAAACTAACTTTGTTTTTGCCATCTCAGGGACACAAACAGATTTCCCTGTTCTCGTGGAGTATGTAACAAGCTTAAGGTCTTCTGTCTGTCAACTGCAGCCGTCGTGGTGCTAGTGGCACTGATGTGCTGCTGAGGTGGTGCAATACTTGTGCATGTAGCTGGCCTTAAGTTTGAATTTGCCGTAAATTTTCGTGTAACATTACAGAACAACACAACAGGAAGCTGCTCCTCTGGTGAATTGTCTGTGTGATTTGATGGTGGTAATGCCAATCCAGGTTAGATTTACAGTTTTCTTGCACACACTGCAAAATGCTTCCTGCTCATTCCCCCGCTTAAGCCAGTCTTATAATGACAGGTCATCAAGTCAAGTTTGCAAAAACTTACATTTCCCCATTTCTCACACTCTCGAAAATAGATAGGACAGGCTCTGCTAATATGTCGGATCAGCTGAGGTATGTCGCCAGCGTTACTGACAAGCTATCAACTCCAACTCACTCATATTATATATTTTTTAATTAGCTGAAGTTAAAACACATAAACGCAAATATTTAGCACAAATGGGAAACGGAGGTGGTGATGAAAAATTTTACTACCAAGCCAAAGTGAATTTGTTACCTTTCACTACCTTTCACTACCTTTCAAGGGCCTTAATTATGACACCCTGCTTATTCTGATATATAAGGACTGTGCATGATCTCACCTCCACTCCTCATCTTCAGCAAGAGTAGGTAAGTACCCGGGCACAGACTTTGCATGCCCTGATGAAGGGCTCTGATCACTGGGATTAGGCTTAGGGCTCTCTCCTCCTGTCCTTGTATACTCCAAGTACAGGTCCGACTTTAGGAACAAAGGGTAGGTGTTCTCCTCCATCATGGCCTGGATCTCTGTCTGAGCCTGGAACACACACAAGGGGTCAAATATGTGGTACAACAGTAACCTTCAAGTTGACTCACTCATCAACAATATACTATTTTAAACGTAAAGCGAAGCTGAAAAGGTTACTAGGATTTGACCCGGCCCTTGGATCTCAACTGTTTTCTTGTCTCTGGCTGAACACAACTTCGAATCTGCTTAACTGTTGAATATATCACACCAGACATTAGGGATTCATTGCTGAAGCAAAACAAACACACAAATGTTTTATACTTAATCCAGAGGTGTGTCAAACCCACACTGACAATCACCCTTAGGGTCAATGTACATCATTTAACATGGTATCACAAAAACTTCTGTCTTACAGGGTTTGTGTTATAGTATTTCCCTTCACCGTGTTCTTTTTTTTTTTGTAAAAAAAATGGTGATCTGACAACTCAGATAAATACTCAGCAGCAGGAAAATAAATCAAGAGCAAGTGCGTGGAAAGGTGGTTTCTTTGGTCACAAAGAAAACTAAAACAAGCTTCATGTGGTTAATTATGGTATTTAAGCACTCTCACTCTGTGTAACAGTATTCTATAGTGGTGATGTGAATAGCACAGTAAACCTTTGATAGCAGTCTCCTGTGTATTTTTAAAGCATCAGGAACAAATATGAAAAACCAAAAACGTAACCTGATTTGGTTCTCTGATGTGTATCACCAAAGCAGAAACACATAAAACACATCTGAGCTTTGACACAAGTGACGTGTGTTGCACATTTCCTTCGTCATAAAATTCAACTTGATTTTTATGATATCTAAACTGCACTTTACAACCGCAGGCTTTAAGGTACTCAGGAAGTATAACTGCATTGTACCACAGAAACCTAGATCCACCTAGACAAGTGTCTCCTTAGTAAAAAAATCTTTGCAGTCAGTGAAGCAACACTGAATGCTCCTGACAAATATCACATGCAAAACTGCAAGAACTGCAGCACACAAACTGAGATCAAGTGTGATTCTCCTTCAATTAATGAGGTTATACTTCTTCAGAAAAATCAAAGACTTACCAATGAAATCTCTACATTGACCAACATACTTCATGAAGTATCCATGCAGGTTGTCATGGTCTTAAACAAAGACACTCTGCACTGCTAAAAGGCCCGTCACAGCAGAAGTGATAAGGCAGATGTGGCTTTCAAGTTCCTCAAATCTCTAATTCACTAAGCTATTAAGGCTTTATATAAAAAATGTGTGTATAACACTTCAAACTGTGAAGACAGTTCAGCACTAGAACGTGTCTCATGTCTGCCTTTTTAGGTGTCATTTATTATCTTGCCAAACTACACGATTAAGTTTCGGTGTTGTATCCTCTGCAGTCACAACCCTACTTTAAATAAACTTTACCTTAACCGAATAAAACTTTGATCTTTTACTTTGGCTGAGCCTGCCAAAGTTAAGGGACAAACCACAAGTGAGACAACTATATCATTTCCCACTGGCATGTGTATACCAACATTCATACTAAAAAACATCACAAACAAGAAATCAGTGTTGTCATTACCTGTTCAAACATGGCAGGATCTGGATGCGGCTTTCCCACACAGTCTCTGATGAAGCTCTTAGTGGCTGCTTTGATCTGCCTGGAGACAATCCCACTCCCATCTACAATGTACTTCCTGTAGATCGCCTTTGCCAGCTTTGCTTTCTTCTCCTGGCTGGTCTTCCTGAAGCCCGAGCAGGCAAACCAAAAGTCAAGAAGGTCTGCACACCCTTCCTGGCATAGGAAGTTTCTGAACAGCTGGATGCCTTCCTGGTCATCTAGGAGAGAGTGAAGTGACTCAGCCCACTTCAGGTAAGGTGGGGTTGGAGAAGCTGAGCCCTCTGGTTCATACCCCAGGTCCAGGTCAGGGCGACGTGGGGTCGCAGATGATGAGGAAGGTGTGTAACATGATGAATCCCCCATTTTAGATGATAAGGATGATGGGGGAATGCCTAGGGTTTGGGAAAGGGTTGCTGGACGGGTGTTAACTGATTGGACCGGAGGGTCCACATCAGATCCCTCCTCACCAGGAACTGGGGGTCGAGGAGCATCCTCTGTGAAGTGGGTCGGGCCGTTCAGAGAGGCCACAACACCACCCCTGAACCCAATCCCATGTAATTCTCTGACAACACTCATGTCTCTGATTGCACAAGGCAGAGGTCAGATCTTCCCCTTTAGCAAAGATTTTGCCGGCAAACAATTCACCCTAGGATGCAGAGAAGAAAAACAGATTGTCACAACAGTGGGAGTTGACGAAAAGGGAAAGAAACAATGAAGCTGAGATGATACAGATGACTGTCACACCACCATTAATCACATGTAGTGCACATAGTAATGTAGTAAACAAATATAGTACACAAAAAAACAAAAGCTAGTGATGAGCAGAAATAAATCAGAACAAAGCCTCAGGTCGACATATGTGTTGAGGAATGAAAATAATCTTATCGCAATAACTACAGCGAACATGCTAACTGGACATATAAGCTTGCTCATAAACACGCTTTAGAATAAAGGTATTATTAGTTGCGTCCGTTACGGCAGCTACTTGGCAAATAAAATGCGTCTAGACAAACCAAAAACAACTCAATACTGTGTACGCTAATTTCCAAGCTGAAGTTCATCAACAAGTTTCTGTCGTCTGTTTTACAGCTAGGGCTAACTGCTGTCAAATGTCCCACTTCGCGTAGGTTAACGTCGTTTTGCAAATAACCAACAAATGTTAACAAGCTGAGAGAGCTAGCTAGCCTTGTAGCAATGCCACCACCAGTGCCAGTGCTTTGAAGTGAGAATCTCATTCATCTTGGCCTGCAAAGATGTGGGGGATGGGAGAAATAAACTCTACAACCACACAGGACGGGCCTGCATGCAAAAACAGTTCAACACAACCATAAACTCTTTACTCCTAGAAAGCAAATTTGGAAAGAAGAGACGAAAACTTTCTTACTCATTAACTTCAACAAATTGGCCGATCTGAGATCAAACGAAACAAGAAAACGAGGGCACGTTTTCCACTCTACTGGCTGCAGCGCCAGCTAGCTTGGTGTGTTAGCTAGTTTTGGTTAGCTTGCTAGCTGAGCTAGGTGCGTTAACGTCCCGTGTTTTCCTCAAAAGTGTATGTCCTACCGTCTCTGAAAGCCCGTTCCCCGTAATCCGCTGCATTGGGGATACTGGCGCAAACTGTATGCTCCAAAACGCAGCATATGGATAGCTTTCAGACATTAAATATTAACGAAAATAACCCGTCGTCTTGCCCTTAACTCCCCATGGTGGCTGGTTTCAGAGCAATAATACAGAGCGAGAGAATACGTGCGTGCACGCCGACTCCGTGCGGAGTGTAGTACGTATATAGAAGTGCAACATATAGAAACGACAAACACAAAGCGAAAAATTATACGGTACATCTTTTACCTAAAATAATGATGGCACTACCAGAACTTACAAACACACACAAATCTGGTGCTTTAATAAATCACCGTACTACTATAAACATTATAATAATACTTTATGTAAAGCCAGTTACTTTGTAGGCTAATGGCATTTGCCAGCTTAACATTATTGAAAATTATCCAGTTAAACTATAATCACTGATACATGCATTACACATCTGATGTTAGATTTGACCTACTTTGTTAAACCTTAAAATTATAACTGTGATTTTTTCAATCCTTATTTTACAAAATTACAAATAAAAGTAGTGTTGTGGGGTAACATTAATTAACTTTGTAGTACTTAGCTGTACTGTAGCAATACCACAAATGTAAAAATATTGAGTAGTAAGAAAAGTACAGTATAGAAATTATACTTAAATAAATGTATATTAGTATTATCAGCAAGTGCAGGTAAGTGTATCAAAGAAGAGTACCCATTAAAAGGACCGATCTCTTATTATTGCCTATAGACCATTATACAGTATGACGACATGCATGTAGGGAGGTCAATAATAATATAATAAAGTCAATAAATATTTAAGTGAAAATACACAAATACAAAAATGTAGAATGAATTTACTGCATAAAAAATAAGGCAGTATAGGGTAAAGTGGTATAAAATAACATATTTCTATCCATCCATCTTCTGGTTGGAGCCAATATAACATTCTTCATTATAATGTCATAATTCATATCATTATAATTAATCTTATACTTAAGTACAGTACTGCTAATATTACAGTCCACCACTGATGTTGCATTACACAAACCTATGAAACTACGTTTATGGAGCATGTCCTTTCTATCTACTTCAGTTCTATGTCAGGGTAGCGAAATAGGTCCATCAGCGCCCCTACTGGTGAAAACGGATTATTACAAAATGTGCCAAATGAATGCAATTACAATACAAACGCTAACCTTTAAACAGACTCTAAGTCAAAGTTATTACCCGATTTACAACGAGCTGACTGAACCACCAAGCTTCACGCACATACACAAAGAAACCCTTTGTCTTAAAGACATGCGGGGCAAACACGCGCATCGTTTACAGACAGCCTGACCAGGTCCAGCTCACTTTGCTCCAGGCGACCAGCCTGTCTGTCTGAATGAAATCTGAATAAACCCACGTTTCAACGCAACAGGGAGACTCACCTCTCAGACTTCTTTGCCTCCAAACAGGTGTTCACTTCAATGAGTCCATCGCCACCGGCAGGGTGACTGACACGGATAGGACTGGATGGAGGAGGGAGCACGCCGCTGCCGCCACCTGAGCATCCTGAGGAGCGTCACTCCTCCTCTCTGCCGGGCTGTCAGTCAGTCATTAAGGAGCACCGAGCTGCCAGCGAGAGAGAGAGAGAGAGAGAGAGAGAGAGAGACTATTATTATGACAAAAAAGGTTAGGCTATATACATAAGTGCAGTTGGAGACTGTAATAATTAGTTATACAATTAGTTATACAGATATCAAAAATCTAATCTTTGTAATTAAGAGTAAATTTGACCTATAGCCTACTTAAAAATATTTATAGATAGATAAGACTGCCCTTTAAACAAATGATGTGTTTACCTGCAATCCTGCGGCCAGCCTATCATTCTTCTGGTCCCATGTGGAGGAGAGTGGGGTCTGGTGGCTCAGGTGAGGTCCAGAAACATGTTTTCATTTCTGCACACTCCTTGATGGACTGCATCTCCATGACAACCTGAAGAGGAGAACTAACAGTAACATTAAAGCTGCAAGCAGTGATGACGGGCCCTAGCACTCCTTGCGGTCCATGGGACTGGCAGCCACCGCCCTCCTATTGTCCCACGTCCTCTCTTCCCCCGGTACCAACACGGGCAGTGGTCTGCAGGGCAGAAGAGTACACCGAAACACACATATACAAAAGACAGGTCCTCCGGCCAGTAGGTGGCGCAGTGACTGTAGCATATCAGCATATCAATGCGTGCAGAGTCAGATGTTCAGCATAAAAGTTACATCCACATAGGATGAAGTATGAGGCCACAGAAATATCTATTTCCTGTGCGTTGGCGAAGGGTTAACTTCGTGGTGGCGCCACAGCCAGACCGTATGACGAAGTGCTGCGTTTTTGATAAATTTTGGTCCCTAATGCCTTAAGAGTAACCAGACCAATTTTCAGGTGGATTGGACAAATCCCCTAGGAGGAGTTCATAAAAGTGCGGGGAGTGAAAAATGCAAAATGGCTGACTTCCTGTGTGTTTTAGAGGATATGTCCAAGAGACTTTTTTTCTTGTCTAGAGGTGATACATATGTGTACCGAATTTCATGTGTGTAGGTCAAACAGGGAGTCAGATCTCATTCTGGGGGGCGTTGCTGAGCCATGTGGCCACGCCCACATATGACGATAATGTGATATAAAAAGGTGCACAGGGGCTGATGTCATGATAGAGTAAGAGGCAGATAGGAATAATAAATCAAGGAACGCAGCAGCTTTCTCTATGGTGGCGAAAGGTCACCTTTGTGGCGATGCCCCGCCCACACGGTGTAACATCGTTCTGCGTTTTTGATAACTTTTGCTCAGCCATGTCTTCAGTACCATGTGACAAAATCTCAGGTCCGTCAGAGTATTTCCCAAGGCGTTTTTGATAACTTTTGGTCCCTAACCCCATTAGGGCACGTGCACCAATTTTCAACCATATCAAGCAATTCCCCCAGGAGGAGTTCGCGAAAGTGTGTGGAGTGTAAATTGGAACATGGTGTGGTTTTTTTCAAAATGTACGTCGTGGAATTTTCATCCAAGAGGCTTTTTTTCTTGTCACAAGGCGATACATCAGTGTACCGAGCGCAAGTCTGTAGCAGTTGCAGTGAATATTTTCACACTTTAGGGGGCGCTGCAGAGCCATGCGGCCACGCCCCTCCAATAGCGACAGTGTGAAGTCGCGATTTTCGTCGGGGGACAATTTTGTGCCAAATTTGGTGAGTTTTTTCCACTATCTTTTGATTTTAGTGATGAATATTTGAATAGATTGGTTAAAGTAAAAAATAAATATTGCAGGGTGTTAAACCTGGTCTGGTAAATGACATGGTCCAGGACCAAAAGAAAGAAGAGTGGGAGAGGGCATCAGGTTAGTATTGTTAAATAGAATAGTAGTATTGTTAAGAATAAGTTAATAACGTCAGTAAGATAATGAAACAATAACCTGCTAAATGAAAGGCTAAATGTTTTTTCATCTTATATTGTATGCATTTTATCTTCCAATCAATCAAAAATGTTTATTCACAGAATAAGGCCTCTACTATTACTACTATGTACTATTCATAATCTTTTGTCTTTTTTTATCTGTGGTTCATTCAAACTTGTTGAGTGTTTTTCGTAGGAGCAACCTGTACAGGGGAGTCAGCTCACCTCTACCTGAGCTTTCCACACTCTGCAAAGATGAGGTCTACCACGATTTTCCAAGTGATACAGCTCCATTAATAACAACTATGGCAATATGGAATGATGTACCTCTGGTTGACTCTCTATTTGGAAAAATACAAGAGGGAAGTGTGTTGTTGTGTTTGATCCATGGGGGCAGCCAGCGTTCGGCCTTGTAGAGGGTTAAATGCCCAAATGTGACAAGTTATGTAGATTGCCCATACATTAAGATCCATGATGGCACAGAAACACTAAAGAAATCTCATCCTTACTTTTGGCAGATCAGAAATCTTGATTTCTGGACAGGTGTGACTTTGTGGTCTATGCACAGGAAGACCTTTTCTTTCAGAGGATACCCAGAGATAAGGAGACCACAGAAAAAAAATCAAAGAAAAAGTTGACGGTTTCTTTTTTTAACTTTTACCTCCCCGCTTTCCTCGAAAAATAGAGCAAGCATCCCACTGCAAACAGAAACATCTGTCTGAAGTTTAAAGGCCATTTCCAGTCATAATAAATGTTTGTCTCAGAAATCACCTCAAGCATGATCAGTTGAATTATGTTCATAATCATGTTGAATTAGTAGAGTAGAAAGTACAGATAACAGCTGCAAAATGTAATGGAGTATAAAGTATGCACTATTAGTTTTACGTAAGTAAAGATAAATACATAAAAATGTACGTAAGTACAGTAACGAAGTACAAATAGTTACTTTCCACCACTGATCCTGACTGACTGCCACGATGTAGAACAAAGAGAATGAAGACCTCGTTTGTTCCAGTTGCTAATAGCATGATTTGTTATGTATTTTTATTCATTCTGACATATATATATACACATATATCCTCTTTATTCTCTGTATTGTTGTAGGTCAGGCTGAGCATGATGTCTACAAAGTACATACAGAGTCATGTGCTCCAATAAGCTGGTGACAGACAACTTGATGTGCCAGAATGGTCTCTGAGGTCATCGAATGCAAAGACAGAATCCTCGGTCGGCCTCGTCTGCCTTCTGCTATCCTATTGGCCACTGGAGGCTTGAGCAGCGGCATGGATCTAAGTAATGTAATCGAGGCATTTGATGTCCATGCAAATCACTGGATGTACATAAACCTTTCTGAACGTCCTCGCGCCTATCATGGTGCAGCCTACCTCGGTGGGTATGTCTACTGTGTTGGTGGCTTTGCCCGGGTGTATATAGTCAACAATGTGCCCAGGTTTGACCTGAGCACACAGACATGGCAAGAGGTGGCACCGATGTGCTATCGCTGCGGTTATGTGACTGTGCTGAACGGGTGCATCTACGCCATGGGAGGCTATGATGGGCACACAAGTTTCAGCAGTGCTGAGTTCTACCAGCCAGAAACCAACCAGTGGCTTGAAATTGCACCCATGCATGAGCAGAGGAGCCATGCCAGATTGCACAGCACGACATGGTGGGTGGAACACAATGGAACATAACAGAGAACAGAAAGATTTGTTTACAAAACACTGCTGCCAGTTTGAGCCAACAAAAATGACAATTTCTTATTGCCCCCCCCCCCACTCCCCCTTTTTGTATTCAGATCTACATATGTGGTGGATATCATGGGAATGAGTGCCTGCAAACAGCAGAGTGCTATAACCCAGAGACCAACCAGTGGACCCTGATCTCTCCCATGAGCAGCCGGCGTAGTGGACTAGGAGTCATTGCATACGACAACCGTGTTTATGCAGTAAGTGCATGAAACCAATGAGTGGTCTCACGCATTTAATTGAGTCTTTAAGTCCCCTTTTGGTCCCTAACCCCTTAAGGGCAAGCGCACCAATTTTCAGCCCTATCGAGCAATTCCCCAAGGAGGAGTTCGCAAAAGTGCGGGGAGTGCGAAATAGAAGATGGCGTGGATTTTTAAAATGCCGGACTTCCTGTACGTCAGGGATTTTTCATCCAAGAGGTTGTTGTTCTCGGCGCGAGGCGCTACATCTGTGTACCGAGTGTCATGTCTGTAGCAGTTGCGGTGAATATTTTAACACTTTAGGGGGCGCTGCAGAGCCATACAGCCACGCCCAGCCATGGCGACAGTGTCAAGTCGCGATTTTCGTCGGGGGGACAATTTTCTGCCAAACTTGGTGAGTTTTCGAGCACGTTCAGGGGGTCAAAATCGCGATTCAGCGGGCGAAAGGAGAATAGGGAATAATAACTCCATGCATTACAATAGAGCTCTCGCACGTTTCGTGCTCAGGCCCTAAATATTATTAATATAACATTAACTGATGAGCTGATTAAGCACAACAAACACCAGTGCATTAGCCCTCTCTCACATATTTTCTTTTAGTTAATAACAACAATATAAAGTGGGGGGTTAGCAGGAGTGATTACAGCATGTTTGATTGGCAGCATTTACAGCCAAGGCAAACACATTTCTTTATGGAAATGTATTCACATTAGTTTGGCCCCTGGTATCCTCAACAGTCAGCGCACAAACACACACACATATTTACACAAACTCTGCACCTGCATACAGGTTCCTGTGGCAACAGGCTGGTGTTGTTATGGCTGCTGCAGTGCCCCGAGAGACAATGAGGAGAGAGGGGAAGAGACAAAGACAGAATACTGACAAAGATGAACTTGACCTTTATGATGTCTTGGTGAGGAGGGGTTGGGGGCATGTTGGTACTTATGAATCTATAATGAACCTCCATTATGTATGTGTGTACGTGTGCGAGTGTTGCAGAGGTCTGAGCTCCGAGTTGAAGAAAGGTCATCACTCAAGGGGGCACAGAACATCTATCTATCTATCTATCTATCTATCTATCTATCTATCTATCTATCTATCTATCTATCTATCTATCTATCTATCTATCTATCTAAATTTGAATTGATGCTCAAAGTAACTGTAAACGACGAAGAAGCCATCTTTATGACTAATGGATTTGATTATTGAATCAATTAACCCCTTACAGATTATAAAATCAAACATCACACATGGCGCTTAAGTGCTATGATTGTCACCCTTATTTTTTTTTAAAAACTCATTCTTAGTATTCTGTGTGCTTTGGTTAATGTGCAGAGAATTACATGTTCTGAAGCACCAACTGTTACTGATTAATTACAATGTCACTAATACAGGAATGATTGATGACACGCCTTCTGTGATTAATTGATAACTCTCACTCGTCAATTTTCACAAAGAAAAAGCTGTAAGAGTTAATTATTAGCTCTTAAATGTAGGCATCCCCCTTAGAGTAACTGCGACAGAGCTTTTTTGTCAGCGCGCTGGTCCAGCTCAGGGGTCCCCATTGTTCCAGCTGCCACAGCAGATTTGGGCGTCTGTACGGAGGCCTGTCAGAAACAGGCTTATCTCTTGGGGGCCTCCTAGCACAAAGACCCATTTAGATGCTCACAGAGAGTGAAATCTTCATTATATATCTCTTGAAAAAGAATCAGACCTCTGCTCTTTAGGAAAATTAATTGAGACAAGCATCTTGTTTGGTTATAATAAAAAGCCCCAAAACATAGCATGAGGAGGACTGTGTACAGCCTCTAATTATGATTTATATAGCGAGTAGGTGTTACCAGTATGTCAGGCTGGATAGCATGAACATTGTTACAGAGGGATGACACACATCTGATGTTCCTCTGTAGTACTTTTAATGAACTTAAATGTTAGGATCCTTAACATGGAGAGTTTCCATGCATGTATCTCTCTATCATTTATTTAGCCATCCACCTATCCATCCATCTGCTGGCCTTTCCCAGTCATGCCTGTAGTAAGAGTGTCACTATATCTGCCATGGCGTCCCGCTGATGTGTATTGTGATAGGGTTGAATACTGCAGCTACCAATATGGCCTGCACCAATGCTGGATTAGCCACAGTGGATTAGCAGGCTGCCCTCCTGCTGCTTATTCAAATATTGTTTCACGTATTGTCATCATTGGGGCAGAGCTGTGGCCCGGTAGCCTGCAAGCTACAGAATATTTTCAAAGAAAATGAGAAAAAAAATGTCTGTTTTCTTGTCTGATTTCATCTTTCAGCGAATGTGGAATTTGGACCGGGCGTTGGGAGAGTATGTCGATGGGTACGAAAGACCATCTGCAGCCTTACAACGGCAAGAGAAAAGAGGATGGATAGATGATGGAAAGCAAGACCAAACTAAGGCCAAAACCAGGCATGAAAGCGTGCCTTGATCTTTGATACATGGTGTTCTTGGTTTTTTTTTTCCTCCTCTCTCCCTTTCTCTCTTTCACCCTCACACATACACTTGGGAGTCAAGGCAATTGATGTGCTGCCTTTGATGGCAAAGAGAGGCCTATATTAACAGCCAAAAGACCATGATGAAAGGGCTGAGAAAAGAGGCAAAATGGGTAGAAAATGTGTTATTAGAAAGAATGGCAACTCATGATAAATACTTGGGATGGAGTGTTGGTAGCCAGGCGTCGGGGCGTTGAGGGTTTGATGTAGCGGAGGAGAGGCTAAGGTAGACGGAGAGCTTACCGTGCTAGCCTGGCGGTGGTGATGGCTGAGGTTGGCTTGGTGGTTCCAGTGTGTCATGCTGGTGGTCATCCTCTTAGAATAAGGAAGGTGAATACGCTTGCTGCACGGCCTGGGTTCCTCTTGGTGATTCGGAGGTCTGGACGCCAGTGGACGTCCCATTGCAGATGCCGTCGCCATCTTTGTCCCGTTGTTGTCTTGGATATGCTCTCCTGCGTCTTCATCCCTCCCTCTGTTCTTTGATCATGCCTCCCTCCCTTGCTCTCTGCCGTATGACATCATCACGCAGCAGTATCGACAAGCATCAAAGAACCTCTGGGCTTGGACTGTGTATCTGTCGGTCTGTGCATTTGAAAGGGGTGTAAATATGGAGCATAAAGAGTGCTGTAACCCCCTCCGCTCCTCACATCCACAGCTCCCCTCTCCCTGCAGATGGGTGGTTTTATTAGGCCGATACAAAACTATATACACACATGCACACGCTCACACCACCCATCCCTCAGACGGGTGTATCCGAGGCCCCCTGCTGTGCCTGCAGCGTTTGATGATGTGTTTAACAGCTTCATTCATTCCCAAAGCTCACTCCTTTTCTTCCAGTCCTTCCTTATCCATTTCTCCAAGCTGTTAAGAGCAAACACAAACGTGTTCTTAGTCAACTTTGTGGCTATCTGACAGCTAATTCCTTCTTGGACAGATCTAGTAACACTCGTCCTCCAGTTGCCGCCCCTCCTTCCTCTCAGTTGGACTCTCATCCCCAGCGCTTTCTCTCTTACCTCTTACAGCTGGTCAGTACCATTTCCAATCCTGTTAAAGTTGTATGTCCTCTTAAGAAGCCCCTTCTGTGTGTCTGTCATCTGCTTGAAAATCACATATACATGTTTCACTGTCACACTCTCGGTCCTCTGTGGCAG
Organism: Parambassis ranga; assembly: GCF_900634625.1. Classification (NCBI taxonomy): domain Eukaryota; kingdom Metazoa; phylum Chordata; class Actinopteri; family Ambassidae; genus Parambassis; species Parambassis ranga. The sequence goes on along the minus strand of NC_041022.1, from coordinate 19,831,353 downwards.
CTGTTATCCAATCTGAGTCCTCTAAAAAACACACATAATTAGCAACAGAATGAGGAGCATTTGATCTACCATCAACCTGAACGAAGCCAATCGGCTTTTTTTTTTTTTACTTCCATCCACAAATGTGTGACATACAGTATACACTGTATTTACATGAAAATCACCTTACACCAGTGAAAGCTATAGAAACTCTGAAGCAGGTAAAAAATAAAAAATTGTCCAACCAACAGAAAAGCTGCAAAGCTGCTGTTTTCATTTATATTTACTACATAAGTCAAACATTCACAGTTTATTTTTTGTTTTATTATTATAATAATATCAATTACAAAAAACGTTCAGATTTATCTGCGGTATGAGGCGATGACTATTATTTAATGTTCTATTATTTTGCTGATTTCTGTTTATCTTAATACTTACTTTTGCTTTTTAATTTATCTGCATCATAAACATTTGTGGCATAATTTGAATTTTCAGTTAAAATCCTATAAAAAGTCTAGACTTTACTCAATGTAGTTGTTGGGTTTTGTCGTCATAGTAGCCAAAGCATACCTCACTTAAAAGCAAATATTGTTTTTATGATTACAAAAAGTTTTAGTCAACCAATGGCGTCTTCTCTCTAACATATCATTAACAAAATCTCTGTAAATGCATTGTTGTTACACAATAAATGTTGATTTTAGAATGTGTATTTTGTATAATGTTGTTTGTTAGCGAGCGCTGACCTTCAGTGCCAAATGGTTTGTTACGCAGAACCATCTGGGAAGTCACCAGTCACTTTGCAGGCTATTGTATGAACTCGTGTATCTGTCACTGTGTGTGTGTGTGCCAGAAGCTTGATCCAATCAGATCATCAGCACAGACCATTGTCACAACTAAAACCGGCCCACAGCTGCAGTACGAATGAATGGAATGTTGTGTTACTTGTGATTACAAATCTCGCAGCACACAGAACAACCAGGCAAACTGAACCAGTGTGAGCCCAGTAATAAGTGAATACAATGTTTGTTGATGCTCTACAGCGTCGTGGTTATAAACAGAGCCCTTTCTGTGAGGAAGCTCACTCATACAAGCTTCATTTGTGAACAGGGCCTTGATCCACTTCCTCTTAAGCACCGATTAATGTGAGAAGAAAAGAAAGAAAAGTTTCTAGAGTCAATCAGCTGATGTCAAAGTTCCGCCTCCACTCCTTAGTCTGCTGTCGTTCTATTTTCTCCTGGGCTCCATTCACATATTTACCCTGCATGCTGCCCTGCTGCCTCTTTGCCCCCACACAGCCTCCCCTGTCTAACTAATTGTCAAGGTTCTTGTTAGAATTACATTTAAATGCGCCTCTCTGCAGCAAAAGCCATTCAATGTTGCAGCATGATGAGGAGAATAACAGCACCTAAACATGTTGTTCTGCCATTTTTTCCCCATCTTGTAGTTCCCTCTGTTCCAACTAAACAAACTATTTCTCAGCTTTTCCACTAAACTAAGCCCTATTTCTCTCATCCACATACAAACCACATAACAGTCATTTACATTCAACGCAGCAACTTCATCCCAGGTATTTAGAAAACAAATTTACCAATATTAATAGACTCCTCAAAAATACCCACTTATTTCCTGCACAAATGACTTCCCATAATCCCAATCAACCAAATCCGTCTGCTGATTGGGCCCGTTCTGTGGGGACAAATGGGAATGTTTAGAATCAATACGAGCACTCTTGGCCTACCTGTAGGATTGTTGGGGTATAAGAGCTAATGGCAGCGAGCAGACAGGCTGTAGAGGGTTGATAAGCATTTCTCATTATCGAACACCAATTCACACAGCTGGCTGCCACACACACACACACACACACAGACACACAATCTGTCAGAGGAAAAGATGTCCACCAAAACATACTGCCATCATTGCAACAATGGATATAAATAAAGAATTAAATGAATCCATCTATTAACTATGCATGATTGTGACAAAAGAGAAGGCATCAGGAAACACTATACACTCACACATACCTACAGGGCATGGAGAAAACAACATACACTACACAATAGGTCTCCAGTCACCAGTTTGGTGACGCTCCTAATTGCTTTTTTTTTTTTTTTTTGCTGCAGCAGTCAGACAAATGTGCTCTGTTTGGTGTACATGCCTTCATTACAACTCAAAGTTGTAAATCTGCACTGTGACTGACGGACCAGAAAGCTCCTCAGAGCAAATGTTGGAGGACTGTCGCGTCTAACATTTGCTATTCTATTTTATTTATTTGTCCCTATTATCAGTGTGGCAATGAATCTACATGAATCTACACACACACCCTTAAAAAGGTTTAAGGGTGTGTGGACCTGCCCAATCCTGCCTGTGGTTTGAATTCTAATCTCAATTTATGATTGATTTTCAGGACTTTACTTGGAATTTTATCCACATGTTAGTAAGGTAGAGTAAACCTGGTGTCTGTAGCTCAGCAGTCTGAGCCTCTGTGTGTTCATTCTGCAGTGAGAGAGAGAGTATGCTACAGTTGTGAGGGGGTTGAGGCAATTGTTGGGTTAAAGTGAGACAAATGAGACCCTGGAGAGTGCTACTTAGCCACTCATAAAGGTCAGATATGGAGCCACACCAGTGGATGCTAATCCTGACCCCGGGGACTGTGTGCACATGCGCTTGTGGATGTAATTGTTTCACAGGCCTGTGACATTTAAACCTGAATGAGTGTACAATCCTGGGTGGCAGAACAGTGTGTACATGCTTGTATACCTTTGGCTGGAAAACCAGCGGGCTTTAGCACCCATAGAGGTTTAATTAGGCACGGCCTTGAGGGCAATTAAAACACACAGTGTCTAATTGTTTACGACTGTACACAGTTTCTTGATTTTTTTTTATTATGTTGTTAATTCTGATTGCAGTGTATGTTCGATTTTAATCACCTTCTTAAAAAATATGTGGTTTTGCATAAATGTGAATTATGTTGTGGCTATACACCAGTATAATAATTTTGTCTGACAGCAGACATGTCGTTATTAGTCTTCAGTGTACATTAGCCATTATGTAGACTAATTGGTATTGTACAAATAACACACTGGCAGAATGGAAACATTCTTCACCCTCCCATCAGAGCCACACAAGCTTGTCAGCCAGGTCTCGCCGACGGAGGCACCTGAGAGCTGGCGGCAATGCAATTTGTGAGTTTAACTCGGAGATAACGACTGGTGGGTCACAGCAGCAGTTCATCGCAAATGTAATGAGCGAAAGAGAATTCACAAATCAGTTAATGTATGTGTGTGTGTGTGTGTGTGGCAGAGAGAGGACCTGAACTTGAAGTCCTTTATTACAATTAATCACCATCACTGCTTGTTTCCAGGGTCCTTGTCACACTGCAGTGAGGCTTTAGTGACATGTTTTCTGGGTTCTCTGTATTTTGGAATTCGTGTCTACTCCTAAATCTATAAACACAAAAAGGTATCTTGGTAAGATTTGCACAAGACAAACCAAAGAACTGTTCATGACCTTTAACCTTTCAAGACTATGAGAGACCCAACAGAAATATGAACACATGTTGTGGCATAAAGCTGTGAAGGAAACTGAAGCAAACTTGGGCAAAATGCAGGAAAGCTAAGTAGCGCTCCTTCTCTTTTGTGCACATTAGCCAATGTTAGCATGCTAACAAGCTAAGATATGGAAAAGGTCATAGCCTACGTGCTCACAAAACACGCTAGCTTTATGGTTAGCATAATTAGCATTAAATAATAATCATGGATATTTTTATTATGTTATTACTCACCTCACTCAGACAGGGCAGTCTGCTGACATCATGGGTTATCTTGCTGTAGTTAAATGACCTTTCTGCCTTCACATACATGTAACTCTGCCTCCTCAATACATCATCACACAGTTCATTACACCTCTACATTGGTTTATATTTATTAAACCAATATGATCATTCTATGTACATCTGAGACGTCCAGAAATTTAGATTTGGACAGCTATAAGCTACAATATTAAACATTTTCTGATCAATTAATCAATGAGCCACAGCCCTGACACTTGTCACACAACATTGACTCCACCTTGTGGAAGACAGAAAGAACTGCAGCTTTAAACACCCTTCAGGTGTTAGGTAACAAGCAAGACAAAAAAACAACATAGGTGAAAGCAGTCAAACACACACTGATCTTTAATTCAGGAAATAACAATCACAAAAAGCACACTCACTAGATGTGACACCACTTGTTAACCTGAGCAAAACTCCCCTTTTTCTTTGAGTAAAAATGTCAAAAGCAAAATGACACCATGGAATTAAAAATCAAATTCAGCATAAAAAAACTGTCCACTGCATTGATGTGGATATCTACAGTAAATTCAAAATGAGTCTTATCTGAAAGGGACATGTATGCCAGATATGTTTATGTAAAAACAAACGGACATTAAATTATGTTAGGATCCTGTTTGACTCTTGTCAAAATTGTTATAAGTCCATTTAAAACAAAAACACTACAATACAAAGTAATTTAAGCTCATTTCTCATCAACTGACAACTTATTCCCCTCCACCGTCACCATTATCAACCTCCTGCTTGTCTTCTGCCACATTTTTGTCCTCGCCTCCTTCATCTTTCTTTCCTTCTTTGTCGTCCTCCCCTGCATTGTTTGTCTTCGTCTGGTCGGCCATGTTTGTATCCGTTTTTATGGCGGCCCCATCAGGCTTGGGTGCGTCTTCCTTCACTACCTCCTGAACATTGTACTTTCTATACAGTGTATAGTCTTTTAGCACACTGATGCAGCACACGGCCTTGATGACCTCCACAATGATTGTCAGTTCAGGGTTGGTCAAATCCACTTTGTTTTTAGGGTTCAGCTTCCCAACAAGACCTGTTGGTCAAAGCAAACAGGTGAGTTAGTTTTCTTTAGAGGGGATGCAGCAAGGATTAAACACATGATATAACAGCTGACCAAGTCTACCTGCAATAGATTTGATGATCTCATCTCTCTTGTTGTGGCTGCTGTTGCGGGCCTTGAAAGCGATCTGGTATGTAGCACAGTTTGGGGTTTTGAACCATGGCTCCAGGAATGTGGTCAGGTATTTTACCATGTCTTCCTGGAAGGCCTTGCATGTCCCAGTTACCTGGCAGAGATAAAAACAAGGATCAGACACTGCAGATGATCGCATGAAAAACTTTTATTCCAGTCATCTGAATATTAGGCTGAATTGATCGACTATTATACTACTAGAAAAGGGCATTTCCTGAAGTTTGATTGCTGCAGCTGAAGCATTGCTTTGAATGCTGATGTGAAGGATTGCTCTGAATTGCTGGAGAATCAGAGCAATTCAGAGCTTTGTATGCCTCTGTGTCAGCCTGTCACCATGGTAACAGCAGAGGAGACCTCAAAAACCACTCCAACTTTGAGAGCCTGGCGTGCGGAAACGATTCAGAATTAGAAAATTCTGAATACAAGTTTGATAGAGCAGCATCTAATGAGCGTTTTAAGACTAAAATGGCCGAAATTGCTTAATATTTAAAAAACTATAATTTTTTGAAAGAAACTTGAAGTTGACCCAGAATGTCCTCTGTGAGATGAACATTTTGATAGTTGAATGGCTGAAATCAGTCAATCTATCCTGAAGCTACGCTGCACCAAAAAACTTACAGAAGAATAAAAGAAGAAGAAGAAGAAAGAGGGTGAATAACAATAGTTTGATTGCCTAGCAACAGCAATCAAACTAATTAAACATGGTTATATTGACTGCATCAATTCATTTCTCACTGGGAGCATTCGAAGGATCACACGTGACTTTTTCTTCTTGGTAGTGTGGAGATCAGACAGGATGTGATGAACCAGTTTGTCCGATTCTAGATCGGAGAAGAAAGAAACTATGATCATACACAAAGAGGCGAAAAAACACACAATCACATTAACAACTCGGTGAAAGATTCCTACCCAGATTCTGAGTTCTGATGAAGATCACATTGTTCGCTCCGCTGTCGAGAGCCTGGAAGCGCCTCTGCTGTTTAGCTCCAGATGCTTGCAGCTGTGCCACTTCTTTCTTCAGCGCATCATCAACATCTTCTTCTTCAGCCTCCTCTTCCTCACTGCTGCCTTCAGTATTATCTTGCAGCTGAGATAGTGACATGTTTTTATTACATAGCCGATGTAATCTGACATTATTTTGCAGACTATAAAGAGTAATGTAGAATAATATCGAGCCACTAAACTAGAAGCTGAAAGTACTATAATGAGGTGTGAAACATGTGGACTGATAGATCTGCAATAGATCAATAAAGCTGCAAACTAAAAACAGTAAAATGAACTTTTCATTTCCATCTAAATGATTCTGGCACATTTGTAGAAGCTGTTTTAAATTAATTAAAGCAGTTGATTATGTGAAATATTTTAAAAAATAGCCTCCTGCTCTGGCTACCTCCATATAATACAAAACATGTGCAATGTTTAGACTAAACTGAGATGCACTAAAACTATCCACTGTTAAAACTACGCGCACCAAAGTTCTTACCGCTGTACTGTAAATGTGTTTCCAGACTTACCTTCTCGGGCCCATACAGCTTGTCTGCGTATTCATTGAGCAGATTGAAGGCCTCCGCTGTGCACTTTCTCTCGTTCATGTTGCATGTGATGAGGATACCCTGCATGCCCACCTCCAGCTCCCGGGAACCCTTCCACCGCTTGTTGTGCCCGGCCGCATAGCGCTTCTTGCTCCGTTTCCTCGAATCGTTTTGCCCGGCTGACATGTTTCCAGTAGACTTCCAAGGAGACAGACAGTCGAAACCGCGAGTTTAAGCTCACTAGCAGCCGGCTACCTTTTTGTTTTGATAACGCTCTTTCGGTTTTATTAGCTGTTAGCTCAACAGTCGAAGCTAACACACGCTTTCTCAGCTTTTATAGCTGCAGCGGCTGCAAAGTAAAAAGCTGGTGGGAATCACAGACTGATGCAGACCGCCTCACTGGCATGTGTTCACCGGGGAACTAACTGAAGCTGGTTTGAGGAAGGACGGCTCACTCACAACATAGCACGTTTGTTGGTCGTCCTGTACGGCGCGTCAGGAGGGACATAAGTCTCCGGCTGCGCGCAAAAGCTAAAAATAATAATAATAATAATAATAATTAAACATTAAACACAAAGCAAATACTAATTTCTTTATTAATACAAAACATCTCATTTGATGTCCAAAGCACATTAAATGATTATTCATGATTACAGACTAAGTATTAAAATTCATAGTATATGGTTTACAATGATGTGACGTGCATAAAGCTAACGACACTGGGATAAATTATTTCAACATTTACACTAAATAAATACTTTGATTATACTGCTTCTTACCTCATAAAAAGACAAATGTTAAATATATTGCATTAAACACATAAAATAAAATACTTCATGGATACTTTATGCAGGAACGATCTTTAATGTGACTAAGGTGTGGTTGATTCTCACCATGTTAATAACTCTTTCTAAGTGATGACCTGTGGGGTGGGCGATGGAGGACAGTGGAGTTAGTGTGACAGAGTGAAATAGAGGACTTGACAGCAGGAGTGGCCACTGAACTGCTCTTCATCAGAGCTGACTCCCACTTAAAGAACTCACATCCTTTCTCCATCCTGCCTCTGCTGCCTGAGCGTCTGACTGGACAGCAGTAAAACCCTCGCCCGTGGTTCGGACCACCGTTTGATACAACCTGTCGTTTAGCACGACGGCCACATGCGCACAGTGGGGAGGTGATCTTCTGTGCTCCTTTCATTGCCATAGAAAATGAGGAACGGTTGGCACATGAGGAGAGTGTGTTGTTTGACAAAGAGGAGAGGATGTTCCTGGGTGTGCACAAAGATCTATGTGAGGAAAGACGGGAGCAAGCTGCAGCCTGGTGTGCCGGCTCAGTGTAGATGGTAAAGGAAGTTTGTTTTGTGTGCTGTGTGACGACTGGTTTGGGCCTGGTGGAGAACACGTTAGGGGTGGAGGTCGTTGCTGGGACAAAGGGCTTGGCCCTGAAGGTAGAGAGTGTGTTTGTTTGGCTGGTTTCTCCAGCCTGTAGAGAGGCTTTAAGTCCTGCTTTGGATAGAATTGATTTGCTTCTAGTAACTGTTTTAGGAACAGCAAAGTAACTATCCGAGCCTGTTGTCATTTCATTTACATGATTAGAGACGTTAATGTGGGATTTTGCCAAAAATGGAGATTTATATGCTGTTGATACATCAGTAGCTTTTTGTTGTTTAGATTTGTTTTCAGCAGTCACCTTTTCTCTTCCACACCACTTCAAAGTACACTGACCTTCTGGTGAATGAGACTTATCTGCATTTTTCCACTCATAACATCCACTGTCAAACTCTGATAGGTACTCAGCACTGCATCCTTCATCAGTCTCATCACCCTCTAACACCACGTCATCGTAAGAACCACATCTCTCCTCTGTTTCCACTAAAAGTATGGCATCCTTCTCTCCATCCATGAGTCCCGACGTCGCTTCGGTTGTTGGAACCTGGTTTGGCTGCTGTACATTTGAAAAGCAGCTCACAGTTGTTGAACAGAGCACAAGGTTGCTGTTGTTATGTGGTGAGGTGAAATTTATCTCCGCTGTAACTGATCTCCTGTTTGGGCCACATAGTGGCAGAGTTGTGCTATTCAGCAGAGTCTTTGGTGAGATCAGGCTATGAATGGGTTCTTGAATTGAACTTAAGGTTTTCTTAGTGTCTAACTTTTGAGTTATGTCCTCTAAACTTGTCCCTTTTTGACAAGCATTGGGAGGAATTTTGGATAATTTACCAGTTGTGAGAGAATTTTCTTTTTCATTGGTGTTGTGTTTTTCTTTCTTGTTGCCTGCAGAACCAGAAGAATTTCCCAAAACTGGTCTGTACTTTACTGGTGTCTGTGAGAAGAAAAGAAATATAAATGATATGTTGAACTCTAAGAAATACAACCCATATTTAATTTTTTAAAGAGATGTTTCAGTTGAACTTTTGTTTCAATCCAATCTCATGTTTATTCGTTTAAATAAGCTTGAAAATGTGCAATAACAACACAGTTTAAAAAAATACACGCCAACACGCTTCATCCATGAAAATCATGCTTAAAATTCTGCCTTCAGGGAGATGAGAGAGGCTGGTATTTTAGGGGCTGCGGTTCATTAGGTACGTTGTCGGCCGGCCACTCACCCTCTCCAGACTCCTGGTGATCTTCATTACACAGCCATCTCTCATCATTCTTGCTGCCAGATGAGCTGTATTTCTGGCATCATCCAAACCTTGGAAAAGTAAAGAAAAAGGAGGATGGGTTAGATTAAGGGCATTAAATACATTGTAAATTGAATCTGTATATGTACTATAGGACTAGATTATTGTAACCAAAGAATCTTCTGTGTATTTGTACCAGAATGTTCTCTCCCAGCAAACTGTATCCCCAGGTCTTGAAGTGCCCCATTCAGGCCCTTGGGTTTCTTGTCATAAAAGAGCTGGAAATACAATAAAGGAGTTTGATGGACAATATGCACAGAGATGAGAGTAAGAAGATGAATATTGATTTTGTTTTTTTGTTTTTACAAATCCCTCTCAGGCACCTGTTGTCTATGTTACTACTAATAATAAAAAGCCAGCTTACCCTGTATGTACTTCTTAGGTCAATCCAGCTATTGAGAACATCAGGTTTATGAAGCTGCTTGCGTTTGCACTCATACTGCAGACAAACTCCCAGATCCCAATCTAATATGTAAAACAGATTGAAACATGTTCAATTGCTTTAGCAGATTAAAAAAAATCCTAGTTTAATAGTTCCAACATTTTAGTTGATGCCTTTAACTCAGCTTGAAAACAGAACAGATACAAAAAAACTTTTACCTGACCATGTGAGGAAAGTACAAAGTTTTTGAGAAGGCAAAGGTCCAGAACTTTTCTGCTGTTTGTTGGGGAAGACCACCCCCCTCTCAAGCTGAAGGTTTTGAAGCCAGCGAGTAAATCGTGAAAGACAGATCTGTAGTGGAATTCCTGCCTCAACTTGCATCTGTGAGACAAAGGAATAAAGCTGTTAGTCATAATGTAAAAAGCCAGTAACAATACATATGGCATGCTTTATATACTTGTACAATATTTAAAGGTACAGACACCTGTGTAATTCCAGTCAGCTCAGTGCAGAACTGGGACAGAATGGGGTGCTCCTGGGGTTGAACGTAAGTGTGAAATTCAGACTCAACTTCCCCTGTTGATGTGTTCAGGAGAACAGCAGGAAACTCAACTACATGGTGGCAAGAAAAGACAGACAGGAGTTAACAGCAATACATGTAAAAAAGTAAATAAGAATAAAGAAAATCTTTGTTACTTACTGATTTCCTGGCCGTAGTTGTTTTTTTCTCTCCAGCAAGTGGATTCAAAGTCGATCACAATCAAGAATGAAAATATTTGGTCTGAAAGAGAAAGGGGCAGTAGTACAAAGGACAGTATAAACATGAAGTCACACAGTGTAATCAATCACACTCACTTGATATCACAGATTTCTTTGACCCAGAGTGCTGACTCCGCTGCCTCAATAATCCCAGTTCTCTGTGGAGGGAAAGGGGAGAATGTCTGTATTAAGTTTAAGATTAAGACTAGAAAAGCATTTCCTGAAGAAAATGCAAGTTTGATTGCCGCAGCTGAAGCATTGCTTTGAATGCTGATGTGAACGATTGCTCTGAATTGCTGGAGAATCTGCAATCTGAACTTAATTTGCTGAAACACAGTTAAGAATTTAGAAAGATGAAGCTCTTATCTGGAAAAGTAGAAAATGTTTTAATATTATGAAGATATGAAAGAGAAACAGCTGAAGACAAGAACAGTATGAAGTCACGACCTTAAAGAATAGCCTGTGAATATACCATATGAAAGGTCTGAGGGTGGAATAATACCATAAGACTATAAGAAGCTCAGGCTGTGTGATTTGAATGTGGAAAAGTAGTATACAGCTGAAGGATGATCAATATGACAGATATAATGCTTAAAGTCTGATAAAGACTACAAATATGGCTGCTTTGTATGCTTCTAGTGTGTCAGCATGTCACCATGGTAACAGCCCTGCCTGCCTGCCTGCCTGCCTGCATCCATGGCAACCGGAATGTTTATCAGCTGCCCCTAACTGCAGCTCTCTTTCCCCCTCCTAATGCATTTCCTATGTAAAACCACCCTCCGAACAACGTCTCATATTCTCCAAACCGAAGACTTTAGACGAAAAATAAGAACACCGTCAGAATCCCAAGAAGTTGCTCTACAACTGGTACGATTTTTATGTCTGGGATGTCGAAGATGTGGAGATGGCGGCGAGTTAGAAAATATGGCAGCTCTGCTTCTCTGTTTTTGGTTTTACATTATGTCTTAATGGAGGAATGACCGGCACTCTCCCCGAACAGCTCGATCTACAGGCAAAACTGTTTGGTGTTGAGTTTTAAGACCGACACCAACAGAACCCAGACCATTTTTCCTTCGAACTGGTGGCCAAATTATCCCTGTCAGACAAAAGGTGCAGACGTGACAGCAGGATAGAAACGCAGAAACTGGTTTAATTTTTTCCCTCCCGCACTCTGAGCGATGACTCACCCACTCTAGCTCCCAACATTCCACGCAATACACACTAATGTTAAACTCAGAAGAGACCTCAAAAACCACTTCATCTTTAATCCCCTGTCATTTGAAGACGGAGCTGAACTTCCAAATTCTGAATACAACTTTTGAAGACCAAGACGTTGGAAGTATTTTAAGCCTCGAATGGTTTCTCTAACTTAATATTTGTAGGAGCAGTAGCATTTTGCAAAATGCATGGTTTGAAGGGCTCTCCCATTGACTCCAATGTTAATTTGAGGGTGGAAAATGTTAAATATTTTTAATATTATAATATTTGTAATTATTATTGAAGGTTTCCGGGAATGTCCTGAATGAGCTGAATCTTTTGATGTTTGAATGGTTTGAATCGGCCCATGCATTCTGAAGATATGCTGAGCCAAAAAACGTACGGAAGAATAATAATAATAACTAGAAAAGCATTTCCTGAAGAAAATGCAAGTTTGATTGCCGCAGCTGAAGCATTGCTTTGAATGCTGATGTGAACGATTGCTCTGAATTGCTGGAGAATCTGCAATCTGAACTTAATTTGCTGAAACACAGTTAAGAATTTAGAAAGATGAAGCTCTTATCTGGAAAAGTAGAAAATGTTTTGATATTATGAAGATATGAAAGAGAAACAGCTGAAGACAAGAACAGTATGAAGTCACGACCTTAAAGAATAGCCTGTGAATATACCATATGAAAGGTCTGAGGGTGGAATAATACCATAAGACTATAAGAAGCTCAGGCTGTGTGATTTGAATGTGGAAAAGTAGTATACAGCTGAAGGATGATCAATATGACAGATATAATGCTTAAAGTCTGATAAAGACTACAAATATGGCTGCTTTGTATGCTTCTAGTGAGTCAGTCTGTCACCATGGTAACGGCCCTGCCTGCCTGCCTGCATCCATGGCAACCGGAATGTTTATCAGCTGCCCCTAACTGCAGCTCTCTTTCCCCCTCCTAATGCATTTCCTATGTAAAACCACCCTCCGAACAACGTCTCATATTCTCCAAACCGAAGACTTTAGACGAAAAATAAGAACACCGTCAGAATCCCAAGAAGTTGCTCTACAACTGGTACGATTTTTATGTCTGGGATGTCGAAGATGTGGAGATGGCGGCGAGTTAGAAAATATGGCAGCTCTGCTTCTCTGTTTTTGGTTTTACATTATGTCTTAATGGAGGAATGACCGGCACTCTCCCCGAACAGCTCGATCTACAGGCAAAACTGTTTGGTGTTGAGTTTTAAGACCGACACCAACAGAACCCAGACCATTTTTCCTTCGAACTGGTGGCCAAATTATCCCTGTCAGATAAAAGGTGCAGACGTGACAGCAGGATAGAAACGCAGAAACTGGTTTAATTTTTTTCCCTCCCGCACTCTGAGCGATGACTCACCCACTCTAGCTCCCAACATTCCACGCAATACACACTAATGTTAAACTCAGAAGAGACCTCAAAAACCACTTCATCTTTAATCCCCTATCATTTGAAGACGGAGCTGAACTTCCAAATTCTGAATACAACTTTTGAAGACCAAGACGTTGGAAGTATTTTAAGCCTCGAATGGTTTCTCTAACTTAATATTTGTAGGAGCAGTAGCATTTTGCAAAATGCATGGTTTGAAGGGCTCTCCCATTGACTCCAATGTTAATTTGAGGGTGGAAAATGTTTAATATTTTTAATATTATAATATTTGTAATTATTATTGAAGGTTTCCGGGAATGTCCTGCATGAGCTGAATCTTTTGATGTTTGAATGGTTTGAATCGGCCCATGCATTCTGAAGATATGCTGAGCCAAAAAACGTACGGAAGAATAATAATAATAATAATAATAATAAAGACGTAGAAGAACAAGAGTTTGATTGCCTAGCAACGGCAATCAAACTAATAAAGACGTAGAAGAACAAGAGTTTGATTGCCATGGCAATCAAACTAATTACGATGGGTGAAACAAAGCAAAGCCCTTCTGCAACAATAACTGAAATCAACTCATGAAACTCTAGACAGAATCTAAGCCGAAAGTAAATGTCACTGTAAAATAAGTCCAATAAATATTTGGCTTTAGAGCTCACTTTTAGCTGTTGTTTTGTCAGATTTATGGCGATTCCAACAACAACACACCTATTTGGGTTTTATATATAAACTTTTACAACATCATAATTCAACAAACTCAACGAAATTAACACAACAAATACAATTAACACTAAACAAATACCAAAAACAAAGCGTTGTTCGACGTGTACTGTAAGCTTTGTCTACTGCTGTTTGTTGTTTGGGTTAGCTCTTTAACCAGCTAGCTACCATGCTAAACTTACTTACTTTGCCAGTTTCTTTGTAGACATCGTTGCTGCTTAAAATATTAAGTAATATTTTTGTTACTATCCTCACGGATAGGTGGTACGGCTATAAAATATTCATGCCGCAAACTCTAATTTGAAAACGTAGCAAAATCGCGCTGTTTTTTGAACGCACAAAATCTATCATTCTAAGCTCGATTACTTGGGTCTTCAAGGCAGGTCATCAATTCAGACACAACTAGTAGATTGTAGAAAAACGCGCTACTGTTCCGGTTTACCTTTTCCTATCAAAATAAAGGCCAGAAGTGTTAAGCCACAGTGCTAAACGCAAGAAGTCATAACAAACAGCACATATATAGAACATCTATATTTTAGAATGAGTTACAATAATAAGATGTCGGGGTGTTCTAAGGTTCATTTTCAATTATGCATTTTTCCTGCGACTCCTCACATTTGATACAAACCTTTTATTTTTAAAGGTGGCAACAGGAAGTATCCGTAGGACTCTGAATGGTAACCACACTTTCGTAGTGCTTTAGCCATGTGTTATTAACCTCTATCACTGGTGGAAACACACTATGTTGGATTCAGCTGGAACTATAACATCTGGTATTTACACATTTTTATCTTCGTAACTATTCTCATGCGTTTATTGGACTGTTGAAGTACAAAATGTTGTATTTGTCCATGTGTTAGCTAGCGAGGAGTGTTTCCTGTTTGACTTCTCTCCTGACATGACACACACAACTAAGCAGCAGCTAATCATTTAAAAATACGTTTGGGGTGTACATGTTGAACAAAACACTGCCTTACCTATACTAAAAACTCTTAATTTATTTTATTTGTCAGTGTCAGTCATTATAAACACTGATGCCATTATGTCTCAACAGTGTTCTGACCAATTTACTGACATATCAATTAGATATTGTTGTTTGATATTCAATTCCATTTCCCCAAAGAAGGCGATCGAGTAAAGCAAACATAAGAACAGTGTACATGAACATGCTATTTCAACTCTTGTTTTCCTCCTGATAGTTGCATGAGCTTGAACATGGAGTCATCATCATCATCATCATCATCATCTTCATCATCATCGTCATCAGCAGCAGCAGCAGCAGTACCAGGCAACACAAAGAAAAGAAAAAGCATCAACCACACATCACACAATGTCACCAAAAGACTAAAAATTGAAGAGGAAGGCGATGAAGAGCTGCTGTGTGGACATCCTAAGAGAATCTCTGTGCTGCTCGACCACCTTCAACAAGCAATTACACTGAATGAGCTGACAGAGCTGCTGCATTATGCTGCTCTGGGGAAAGCAGGCAGCATAAAACAAC
Organism: Parambassis ranga; assembly: GCF_900634625.1. Classification (NCBI taxonomy): domain Eukaryota; kingdom Metazoa; phylum Chordata; class Actinopteri; family Ambassidae; genus Parambassis; species Parambassis ranga. Next base: position 19,816,157 of record NC_041022.1, on the reverse strand, counting down.
CCAGGTTATAACTTCTATAATAATGTACCATTATCATATGAAGTTTAATCACTGAACTCACTCATACTGTGCACCTCTACTCTATAATGTTGATAAAAGACTTAGCTAAAGTCTTTCTTCTCCTCCTGTCTTTCTATTAGTTGGTGCCGTCTTCACCATCAGAAAAAGATTAAGGGTGTGAATGTTGTGATCGTGGAGGGCCTGACGCAGAGTCACTTTTACAAACACTACCTGGCCCTACAGCACCTGAGGACCAGCTACTCCACTGTATGTAGCCACAAAGAATGTACTCTACTTGTTGATGAAGATTCTCAGTCATCCAGGTCATCATACGTAGAGAAGATTGAAGCAAGGCGTCTGGACTTGTAGAGTTTTCTAGAAGACGTTTCGCTGCTCATCCAAGCAGCTTCATCAGTTCTAACTGTTTGGTGGGGAAACATGGTTTATATGTGGTTACAGACCTATGTGGGTGGGTCTGGGTAAAACTTTAAAAAACTTACAAACAATAGCACTAAATGTTTCCATACTTACCTGTGATGTTCTGGCTGACTGGGCCAGGTGTGTCTAACGACTGGCTAACGACTATGAAACTGCCGGAGGGGGACTGGTTGACAGCCCTTTGTTCTTACTGTGAGTATGTGTAAACTTCCTGGGAATGGATGGAATCACTGCATTGTATGTGGTAGAAAGATGATGTCTGAGGCCACCACCTCTGTTAAGGGAAGGTTTTTCCAGCTTAACATAGATGGCTTCCTTGACTCCTCTTTCATACCACCTTTCCTCCCTGTCTAAAATGTGAACGTTGTTGTCCTCAAAGGAGTGTCCTTTGTCTTTGAGGTGGAGGTGAACAGCTGAGTCTTGTCCTGAGGAGGTGGCTCTCCTGTGCTGAGCCATTCTTCTGTGGAGTGGTTGTTTAGTTTCTCCAATGTACAGATCAGAGCATTCCTCACTGCACTGGACTGCATATATCACATTGCTGTGTTTCTCCCTGGGAATCTTATCCTTCGGGTGAACCAGTCTCTGTCTCAGTGTTGTCATGGGTTTGAAATGGACCGGGATGTCATGGTTGTTGAAGATCCTGCGGAGTTTCTCTGATACTCCTGACACATATGGAATGGAGATGTTCTTTCTCCGTCTGGTGTTGTCCTTCTTCTTGTTGTTGGGGGGTCTTGTTTTTGTGGCTTTGATGAGTGCCCACTTCGGGTAGCCACATGTTTGCAGGGCCTTCCTGATGTGGTGTTGCTCCGCCTGCATCCCTACATCAGAAGCCACAGAGATGGTAAGGACTTGCCTCACACAAGACGGCACACTCAAGGAGAGAACCAACCTAACGCCAGACCACATCTGTGACCTACTGGACCTCTGCCTGACCACCACTTATTTCCAGTACAATGGGAACTTTTACAGACAGAAGCACGGCTGTGCGATGGGATCACCTGTGTCTCCTATTGTGGCCAACCTCTACATGGAAGAAGTGGAGAGAAGAGCCCTGAGTTCCTATCCTGGAACCACCCCCACCCACTGGTTTAGATATGTGGATGACACCTGGGTCAAAATCAAGACCAACGAAGTGGAACGGTTCACAGAACACATCAACGCAGTGGATAACAACATCAAGTTCACTCGCGAGGACACCAAGGACAACAATCTGGCCTTCTTGGACTGCACAGTACATATTGAGGAGGACAGGAGCCTCAATGTGGAAGTGTACAGGAAACCCACACACACGGACCAGTACCTGTTGTTTGATTCACACCACCCACTGGAACACAAACTGGGAGTCATCAGGACCCTGCAGCACAGAGCACAAACTGTACCCACCAGCTCAGAGGGGAAGAAGAAGGAGCAACACCACATCAGGAAGGCCCTGCAAACATGTGGCTACCCGAAGTGGGCACTCATCAAAGCCACAAAAACAAGACCCCCCAACAACAAGAAGAAGGACAACACCAGGCGGAGAAAGAACATCTCCATTCCATATGTGTCAGGAGTATCAGAGAACAACAACGTTCACATTTTAGACAGGGAGGAAAGGTGGTATGAAAGAGGAGTCAAGGAAGCCATCTATGTTAAGCTGGAAAAACCTTCCCTTAACAGAGGTGGTGGCCTCAGACATCATCTTTCTACCACATACAATGCAGTGATTCCATCCATTCCCAGGAAGTTTACACATACTCACAGTAAGAACAAAGGGCTGTCAACCAGTCCCCCTCCGGCAGTTTCATAGTCGTTAGCCAGTTGTTAGACACACCTGGCCCAGTCAGCCAGAACATCACAGGTAAGTATGGAAACATTTAGTGCTATTGTTTGTAAGTTTTTTAAAGTTTTACCCAGACCCACCCACATAGGTCTGTAACCACATATAAACCATGTTTCCCCACCAAACAGTTAGAACTGATGAAGCTGCTTGGATGAGCAGCGAAACGTCTTCTAGAAAACTCTACAAGTCCAGACGCCTTGCTTCAATCTTCTCTACAAATGTACTCTACTGACAGAAATATAATGAGACACATTCTATCAAAGCATCAGCGTTGTGGATTCTTTTATCTCACTTTTACAGAGAGTCACCTTCACTCCATCAGCTGACAACATAGCATCTAAACTCTTCAGCAGTGAAGTTCCTAACCTGGATTGTTTATCTGTACACAAACCAGACAATGAACTGCATAAAAGTAAGCAGAAAACAGAAATGGGTGTCATAATTTTACGTGTTTATTAGTATAATGAAATCTCACCACATTTTTATACTAGTTACATTACATCTCTTAGCAGAGGTTGTTTTGCTCTTGTACTTAATTGTATTTTTTGCATTGTTGTTTACTGCTGCAGCACTGAAAAGTCACCCAGTTATCTCCAAGTTTGGAACACAAAGGAAAGGACTGACGGCATATATTCTCACCCAGGAAGAGATGATCAAGAAACATTACCCTGTCAAAGGTGAGCGGACCCTTTATTTACTGTGAATAAGTAGAAGGGTCTTTTTATCCAGGAGAAAAAAATGCATTAAAAAGAAGCCTCACTGGGGAGATTCAATAAAAAATGCAGCTCTTTGTGTGTCTGACGTGAAAACATTTGCATTTTAAGGCTTTTTACTGCCACTTTGCTCCCAAATGTCTCTCATTCATATGCCATTGTTTTCCTAAACCTTTTCTCAGTGAGTGCTCGCCTGGGGTTCTCTTTGAGAGCTTCAGTTTGGGGTGTGAAAATATCTGACTGTCTGCCACCTTTTGTTTTCCAGGTATCCCCGGCTATGAAGAATATGTGTGTTCAGAAAGTGACTGTGTGACTGACAGTAGCCCTTTATACGGGCTTGACTGTGAAATGGTGAGGATTTTTCACTTCTGCACTTCGGTGTGGCAGTTCTGTTCAAACATTTTTATTTTAGCATGACAATGTGCCAATATAAAACTGGGGGTCATGTTCAGAGGTATTACATTTTCCCTGCATCTTTACTGTTGTGTTTCAGTGTCTGACAGAAAAGGGGTATGAATTGACTCGTGTCTCTGTGGTGGACAGTGATGGAAATTGTGTGCTGGACGAGCTGGTGAAACCTCAGAACCGCATCTTCAACTACCTCACAAAGTACACATATGCAGAAAACCTCTTGTACAGTAATGGTCTTACTGTAACTGGTTATATCTCACAGACATGTACACAGTGGATTTTTACACATATTTACTATGCTATTTCCGATTGCAATGTTCCTTGATGCCTACTGAAAAGGTTCTCTGGAATTACTGCGACAATGCTACAACCAGTCAAAACCACTCTGCGGGATGTCCAAGCCAAGCTCAGGATGCTGTTACCAGGCAACGCAGTCCTGGTGGGCCATTCCATCAACAATGACCTCATGGCTCTGAAAGTAAGTGACTTTGACAAACTGCTCACCCTAATATAGGTCTGTTTGGTGTAACATGGATGCATCATTCGTAGCCTTTATCACATAAAAAGTGAATCCTCATATGAAATACATTGTTCTCTCTGATTTACTGTTCATGCTTCTAGTTTTATTACATTTTCAATATATTCTTGATAGATATTTTATTCTTCAGAGACATTATTCAAACATGGAGTTCCTTATAAAAGTTAAGGTTCTGACCTGTGTTGTGTCTGTGTCCTCCCTGCAGCTCATCCACCCATATGTAATTGACACCGCACTGCTGTACAGGAGAGACTTTGGACAAAAGTTCAAGCTGAAGGTTTTGGCTGATATAGTGCTGAAGTGAGTTCTTGTTTTCTTTCTCTTTTTTTTCTATTGTGTCTCTCACTTGTCTTTCTCCCACCACCGGTAATAATTTCATTTGCCACTTTTGCCTCCCAGGAGACAAATACAAACTGAAGAGAAGAAGGGTCATAATCCTACTGAGGATGCTTTGGCAGCCCTGCAGCTGGCTCAGTACTTTATCAAAACAGGACCTGTTCAGGTAGCACATGACTTTTCAACACACACATACAGGCTAAGACACACATACGCACACGTGGATCATGTAATTTCTTCTGTGTTTGCTCACTGTCAGATTGTAAAGCTTCATCTGGAGGAACTGTGGGGTTACACATTGGAGGAGTCCGCTGACATACCCACAGACACACCTGCGACCACATCTAGTCACAGGTAGCTGTTCATTTCTGTACCTGTTTTCATCCTTAATATCTCAGACTATGTTCACACTAAGCTGGAAAAACTTAACTTTCTTCTGGGCTATTTGTTTCCTGGGTAACAATAATATAATCTCTGCAGGCAGAAAGTCTAATTTGTTTTCATCTGAAGTGTTTTACTCATCGTTCTATGATTAAGCTGCCTTGCAGATTCATTTCAACTACATTAAAAAGGTTTTTATGATGTTTAATAAATATGAAATCTGAAATGAGAAGCTTAATGAAAGCATTAAAATCCTATTAAATTGCTTATGGAAAGATTCAGTTGTGTATGGCGTGAAACTTAACTCTTTGTACGCTCTGCTGGAGCTACATGAATCAGACTCTCCATTCTTCTTGTGCAGGTTTGCAGACGTGCTGCACACACTTGGCCGGTCAGTGGCTTATTTAGGAAAGCGTTCTGACATCACCCTGGATCTGTCCAATCAGAAGTGGCACAGCTCTGACAAAGAGGTGAAAAGTCAGGGATTTGGTGTACTTAACCTGATTAAATGATCACCTGATCCTTAAAAGTATCAGCCTGCGGGTTTACAGGGTAACACATTTGCAATCCCTTATATATTAAGGTCTAAATGTGCCTCTTTTATGATAGATTATCTTATTATGATTGTTACTGTTGAATTTAAAGTGATGGCTTTCTGTTGTCCCCTTTTCTTTGCTTCGTCCTCATCTCTCTCTTTCTGGACGGTGTCCTTTGTTCTTCAGGTGCTGACCTCCTTCAGGAAACAGACCAAGTGTCCTTTCTTCTCTGTCCTCCAGATGTCATCCTTCTCTGATCATCTGAGAACGTGCTCTTCTCATCCAGAGCAGCACTATCAGAGTGTGAGGCGTTTACCGACAAGAATGTCACCTTGCAGCATCATTTGAATGTTCTATTAACTGGGAACATTTTTTTTTCCTGCAGGTTTGTGCACATCTGCGAGATATGTGTGTGGTGTTTGCTGGGCCATTCCCTGCAGGTTTCTCTGAAAGAGAAGTGAGCCAGCTGTTTTGTTGCTCTGGGCAGGTTCGAAAAGTCAAAATGTTGAACACAGGTGTCAGGGTATGTCTCACCTCTATTATAATCCTTTATTTGACTTTTAATGAACTACTTATACCCACATTATAACAATCGTGATGGGTAGACAGAGCTAGAAGCCACAGGAGGAATGTAAATGTTTAATTTTACGGTGTTCTATCTTTGAGATGTGGTGATTATTATTGCTTCATTTCCTATATGACCAGGGTTGTGAAATTGTTCATAGTTATTATTCCTATTTTAATTTCCAGGTCCATGCAGAGGTTGAATTTGAGCTACTGGAAGGAGCACTACTGGCTTTAAAAACTCTGAACGGACTTATCGTGCATGGGCAGGCCATCAAGGTGCAGTAGCTCTCCTCTCCTTTTTTCCTTTGTCTTCGTGTCTTTGTGTTACACAATTCCTTTTACATTGCAGTTATGCCCACATTTCCCACGTTCTAGGTGCAGAGGCCTGTGTATGAGTCGATGCTCGACTTGGATCTGACCCTTGATGCTTTAAGGGCGGACCCTCTCAACGCCAGTCGCCTCTATGCTGTGAAACTGAGCCCCAGTGTGGCTGAAAGCATAGTACTTCCTGGAAAGGTTAATGGACATATTTTAGACGTCGAATGTTTACATGTCACTCCTGTTAAAAAAGCAAACGGGGTGTTACCAGCTGAAATGGACAGTAAAGGCTTGGAGCCGTTTGCCAAATCTAAACTGTCTGAGGAGGCAGTCAGAGAGACATTCAGTAACTTTGGTGCAATGGAGAGAGTCATCTTGTCAGCAAAATCTAAAAAACGTGCAAGACATGCATGCATAGGTAAGTAAAAGGTTATTTATCTCTTTTTGTGCATTCAGTGTTTGCGTACATTTCTAACTTGAGGGTGTTTATTCGACAGAGTTTAAGAGCTCAGAGGGAAAACGTGCTGCTCTCAGTGCAGCTGAGGATTTGTTCAGACAGAACTTCCTCATCTGTCCATCCCTGACGCCACCCCATCTGCCTTCATGGGTTGCCATGACAACACCAGTCAGTGCTGACTTAGAAACACCAGAGGACCAAAAGATGACACACATGCACCACGGTTTTCAGGTAAGACATGGTCAACAATCATACCATGTTTAGGCCTAAATTGCCTACATTTTCTGTATGACTTGTATATTAAATATTTTAATATATACTTTCTACTTTATTTTTTAAATGTTTTTAAAAGTTTTGAAGTGAAGTTTATATATAACACAGTTATGACAATATCAAAACAACAGCAAGATGGAAAAAAAAAGACCACAACAGATACTTCAGTATCTCAGCTGTGACTGTTCTGGCAGCTGCCAGCCTCTGTCGTCACGTCTTACATCTTTTCCAGACAAAAAGTTTCCCAGTGTTTTACTTTGTGTGGCTCGTCAGACTCATCTGTCATGGTTGTTCTGTGTTTTGCTTTTCAAATAAAGCCACTGCATTCCAGAGAAGTAATGTTTGCTTTGACAAATGTGATCAATGTCTTGATTGGAATAGTCTAGTTTGTGTATGTGATTAATCCAAGACAGACTAGAGGACAAACACTCACCTAATTCTTTTGAGTATTTCTATGTGATGAAGACACTGACATGTAACATGTGCAGGATCAAAAATTGGATGTCATGATGAAGAAGCTGGATCGCAGGTTGAGGAAACTCTTCAGATGTCTTCCAGATGGCACCTTGTCTGTGGTCGTGCTGCTTGGACACACCAGGTGACGACTCTTACAGTCCACAATCAGCTCTCTGTTTGAATATTACTGAACATTTCCACCTTATCTTTTTTTTTCTCCAGTGCAAATGCTCACCAACCTGGTTTGTGCCTTATGGAGGTTAAGCAAGGCTCTTGAAGACACCTGCACCAGCCAAATGTTTGCCAGTTTCACAATGTCTAAATCTTTGTCACCATGTGTACTAAATGAGATCCATAATTTATTTGTCACACAGTTTGTTTAACAAACCCTCCATCCTTCCTGCTGATGAAATAATGGGTAAATATACAGACTTACTATGATTTATGTTGTTGCATTTGCCATATGTCTTAAACAAAGTTGCCAACTCAGTATTTAGGACACCAGGTATTCTCCCTACCTGCTTTGTCCCAGCTGCCACACTGCAACAACGAGTGACTGATGCATAAGAGGACTTTGACTACAGACTTTTATAAAGAAGGGTACATGTCCACTGTGATGTCATCAAGCCACCAAGTTCAGCACATTGTGCCACCATCTTGTGTTTTTGGAGCCAGAAGTTACTCAGAGCAAGAAACGAGGATTCAATCTGGCTGATGGATGAATTATTATCCACATCCATACCACTGTAGTGTATTTATATTTCATTACTAAACGAACATCATATTGTGTTGCTGCTTTAGACCAGTGAAATGTTTACCGAGGCCACCATAAGAAAGAACGTAGCTTTACGTTTGCTTTATCTAAAGGCAAGAGATGAAAAGAACTACAAACTCACATGTGCCTTTCCTACCAATATTCCTCACCTGTTCGTGTACAATGATGAAAAACATGGTATTTCATGATGAATCTTACAGAATGTTGCACAATACAAGCCGAGAAGTAATTTCCATTGCATGCATGTAAAGTGATAGACAATGGATTTTAGTTTTGTAATTCAAACTACGTTATTGAAAATCATTTTTATGGATACATTTAAAAAGTGTGCCAGTAAAACTCAGTAAAAATCAGTTTTTCCTTTAAATGCTGATTTTTAGTGTGATTCTGCAAATATTGCATTAAAATGTATCATGTAGGTTTATGGAGCTCAGTTTTGATGATTACACCAGATTACAATGTGCTTGATCCTATAGTTGGACAAAAGGACTAATAAACCCAGAGACCGTAGTTAAAAAAAAGGTTGGGAAACACTGCGTTACAGACCTAGGCTGTGCAAAGACCACCGACTACATTATAGTAGAACAGTCTAAGAACAGAAGATACAGAAACGGATTAGTAAGAAACATTCTTTAATTTTTTCTCCTTTTCAAAGGAAATATTTAAGGATTTTTAAACTTTATCTTATACAAAAACGTATTCGTCTTACCGTTTACACCTTTAGCATTACATACTCTGACATGGTTGCAGGTTGACACACAAAACATTAAACACAAAAAGGTAAAGAAAACAATTCTGTACAAAAAAAAAACAAGCACCTCTGATGAAGGGTCAAACTGCCACCAATAATAAATATCACATTATCATTGATAAGCTTACATATGTCTGATAAAATTGGAGATGTTGACAACATACATTTTTTTTTTTTTTTTAAAACGGGAAAAAATTGACTGCATTAAAATACTAAATAACCCTGGCTTTGTAAACTACAGGACCTGTTGAGTGGCATTTTACCAAACTGAGTCACTGGGATACAAGGACTAAAGAAAATATACATCTCCCTCACATGCACAACTCCCATACAACTCGCAAAAAATATAAGACTGGGTAGAGGTGAATGATTTCAAAGTAGACAGCATGGCTGAGGTGGAAGATTCCAGTCTGAATACATGTGAATAAATGACATGTAGTTTAGGTTTTAAAGATCTAGTGGCGTAATTGTGTGTGTAACAAGAAGAGTTGCCTGCTCTTCTCGTGTAAGATCAAAATATGGCAGCTGTTATGGCTTGTGTTCTCTCCTTCAATAGTCCAGTCAAGTAGCTTGGCTGGTAGCTTTGGATATAGTATCCACAGCTGTTGAGTGAGCGAGTGAATTAAGGGGCCTGCTTCACCGCCTTGAAGAGAGAGAGTGCCCCAAGTGCTGAAGAAGAGACCCTGAGCAGGTGCCCAGAGTACAGGACAGCGGCCTCTCCAGTCCTCACCTCTCGCTACCAGACTTCCGGGACTTCAAACAGCGATGTTGTAGACTCGGCCGCTGTACAAAAGCAGGTAGGGACATATTCAGAAGAAGCAGTAAAGTGAAACTAGTGTGACAGTGTAAAGCTATGAAGGTATAAATACCTGGCATATTTCACCTGATCACCATTTTGTACTAAATTACAGGAAAGCTGGCGATAACCTCAATCCAGTACTATTTCATCTTGTTTACCTGGACAATGCACCTGCCGATTACAGCCTGTGCTGTAGCAAAGCAATAGTTATTCCTGAGGTGTGCCAAGCCCCATCCAAAAACACTGACTAATGAAGAATTTGGACAGATTTCTTGCCAGGTGTTTGTCGAGGTTCTTGTTTACCGATTAGCTACAGGCATGCAGAATAGCCTCTTGTTGTTTTTGACTAAATTTACACAGGCTCTCACTATGCAGTATTTAAAGTATATACACTTATGCAGTTCAACAATACAGGCTGAACATTAACAATTAAAATACTTTATATATATACAGTTTTTAAATAATTAGCCATTTCAGTTTTTAGTGTCAATATGATGATCGTGTTTCATTATCACATGCAAGGGTTAACGCTCATACTGAAAAAACACACCTTCAGACTTCTTTTTCTTGTTCTTTTGACCTTTCCTCCCATGGGCTGCCGGAGCTTGTTGCCATGTGACTGTCCCCTCAGCATCATTGCCTGGAACTGAGCCCTCAGGACTTCTCTCATCAGGGACTGGACTTGACCCAGCTGAATCTGAGGCATCCCTGCAGAACACAGCAACCATTGAAGATGTTCAATCACAGCAAACACAGACAACAGTGGCAGCCTGACTGAACGTGGTGTATTACTTACGTTGTCTTTAACCATCCCTCTGATGTCTTGCTCTCAACAGCGTTTGTCTGCTCACCTGTACCAAGGAAACATACACCCCCGATTAGATCTGCTGTATGATTCACAGAGAGCAGGCAATAAAGTTCAAAATTCAGCATATATAATTAAATACTGTGTTTGATATTTGATGGTAATCAATGGTTAACTGACTTTCATCTTGAACCACAAAAAGTACATGCACTTGTGCTTCTCCAACTGAAATGTCCAGCATAATTTATCCGTGCCATGTCTGTCAGCTTTGAATGAATCTAACCCACCTGTTCTGGAACAGGTGGGCATTAATAAAATATAAAAAACAGATGTTAAACAAATTACCCAGGTTGGCTTAGCTTTACCTTGTCATTGTGATGATTATTAACAATGCCTTCTGCCCTCTCCCTCAGGCACTCTTAACTCTTTCCTAGAGGGAACCTGCTGCATGCTGCCACTGCAGCAACAAGGTATGCACACATGAATTTACACACCATCAGTTTTCATCTTCTTGTTGCCTGTGCCATCTTGGTACGAGTATTGATTCCAGCCGTCTGCCCCTTTGGTTCCCTGGTCCCCTTGTACGGGACTGATGCTGCGTTTTCTCATCCTACACCAGAATAAAAATACATCTGTGTAAACTTATATTCTTAGGAAAACCGAAGAAAGTTTTGTTAAAAAAGCGTGGTATACCTGGGATATCCAAACCCAGCAGTAGTCGTGGTGGAGGTGTAGTGAGACTTCACCCAGCCATCTTCTCCCCAGGTTTTGGCCGTCTGGCTAAGCTTCTCCTTCTCCTGCTGCTTACCCTGGATGTACTCTGCATATGTCTGGATCCTGTAGCTCTCTGCATAGCGGCTGGTGTTCATAGCTGCATATTCAGAAGAGATATTTCCCAATGTTCAACCTTTATCATGCAGCCGCATTGTGCACGTTCGGCTAGGGTGTCAGACTCACCTATTTGTACCTGGTCTGTTTGACTTAAGGATACAAACGCGGATGTGTCGTCTATCCACGAAACCTGGATGTTTCCTGAGTAGACCACAAAAGGAGAGTGCAGGTGATAAACAAGGAGTAGTGCCTATTTGAAGGCAGAAAAAAAACAACAATGACTTACCAAAGGCACTGAAGAGCTGGTAGAGGTCACTAGTCTTCCATTCTTTGGGGAAGGTGACATACAGGACATGGTCTCTTTTGGGCTGCACTGTGTAAACAGAAAAAAAAATAGGCAATATAATTGGAGGTGGGAGTGGCAATGGCAAATTTAGCTCAACTCTCCAATAAATCAAAAGGACTTCTTGGAATATGTAGAATCACTAAAAGCATAAAATTCAATGAGAAATAACTAGGGTTGGGTACCAAATACATTATACTGTTATTAAAAAACACATTGGTAAGTCAAATGTGTGCCTATTTCACTACAGTATTTGTCCTGCAAAATATAAAACTGACCAGGGTAACACATCTAACCTCAGTATAAGAGTGTATTGTGTTTGCTTTCTGAGAGCCAAATCCCCCAGAGCAGCTGCAGCTAATCTTAGCAGCTGCAGCCAACATGGGAAGATTTTAGCACTTAGACAACAAAACTTAAATAAGGAATTGACAACATGATCCAACAGGATGTCAGAAGTATGAGTGCATCCCAAACCTGAGTGCCAGACCAGAATATGTATCAGATTACTAGTATAAGCTTCGAACAGCTTTTGTATAGACCATTTTTTTTCCACAGATTTTATTATACAACTGACTGCTTTTGCCAAAAACTCAGCACTTAAGATAAACCTCCATGAAACCTGGGAATCTAACAAGCAGAACCTGCGCCAACTGGATGTTAGAGGCAGCCATCTTATGTTCAGGTTTGTTTACTCACAGTCTGGTCCTGTGATGTTGAGGTAGGGTATGTCTATAATCCTCATCAGGAAAAGCCTAGAGAACAGAAGGTGTAGGCATTTCTTCTACAGACCATTAGCAATAGATCAAAAAAGGAGAAAATTAGGAGCATTGCTTACTTGTTGAAGAATGGCTCAATCAGTTTTGAACGGGCTGAGATGTAAGCTTTGGGTGGAGTCAAGAAAGAACCTGCAAAGGAAATGCCAATCAGACCAAGATAAGGCGTCATGTATAGACACGTTTCTTCATTTGTAAATAAGACCGATGACTGCATGTTACCCAGGTAGTTGGCCATAGAAATGAAACACAAGCCAGTGATGTAGGCATCATAGCCTGCCTCATGGAGCTGCTCCTGTGCTGTGTCATAACTGGGGAACCCTTCAGCAGTTTCTGATGGAGAAGAACAAGTCTAAGCAGGATTTTGTAGTGATTTTCTATATCAGATAAACACTTGTGTCTTTACTCACCGACTTGTGGTGACTTAAAGGGACTCTCCTTCAGCTGTTTCTCCAGCTCTGCCAGAGAAGTATTAGTAATCATCTCCTGGAATACAAACAACATCAAGTTGCACCGTCATGCCAGCATCATACCTTATTACATAAAAGACTTAATAAAACCTGCTTAAGATTATAATCAGCTTGGCTGGTCAAAGATGTTGATGCAAGATAAATTTGAGAAGTCGCTCTCAATGTGAAGGATACAGGATGATGAAGACGTATAAACCAAATAAAGGTTGATGTGTCTGACCATGAAATCATGGTTTTTAACACCAGCTATTACAGTCAAGTACACATTTTACCTTAAATGGTTGAGTGGAAGCCATCAACTTTGTATCTAGGAGCCTGCAAGTAAGTAAATATATAGAGCATCAAAAAATGAATTCATTTACTGTGAAGACATGGAATCACAATTAGGAAAAATAAAATACCTTGGAAAGACACACATCGTCACCTCTTTAAAGTCTTGAAGATCCTGGAGAAAAGCAGATTTCCATAAATAATGCATGGATCAGATGATTTAGCGTCAAACTCACGTTTTAAGTAGGCAAAAAAGGGTTGAATTTAACTGTCAAAGTGTATTGCATTTTTAAAATATTCATATCTTACCTCTGGCAGAGGGCAGTAGAACTGGTGGATAGTGTGCATCACATCCAAGAGCATGTTGTGGCCAACAACAAGTTTACCCTGTGTGCCAGATGGAAAAGATTAAATGGGTACACACTCCCCTAAAAAAATCTTAGTAAAATGTCACTTAGGAGAAGCAGTACTTTAAGAGACATGACAAAGTGACAAAAAAAATGACTCACCGATTTAGACATGGCATGGATGACCCTGGAGAAGCCCACAGCGTCATTTAGCTCCTCCTGTTGGGCAAAGAAACTAAAGCATTAGATGTCAGAACAATAACTTACATATTCTGGTAAATATTTGTTAAAGTGAATCTACCAAACTCTACCATTTTAAGCATTGCAATTTAATCTTAAACCCAGTCTCACCTGCTCCTTCTCCAGTTTCTGCTGTTCCCTCCTCTTCCTCTCCTCATCATCAACTTTACTGACCTGGATGTATCTCTCCTTCTGCTCAGAAACAGAAGTCACATCCATAATTCTACAAAAACAAAACGGGTGGTTTGAACCAAGGAGGTTCAAATGAAACACAGTCTTACCTTTTCTGTTTCCATGGTTTCCACATGAAGACCCTTGGGAAACCTGTGAGAACAATATAAATGTTAATGTTTAACTAATCAACAATGGTGAAAACATCATAAATTAAGTGACACTTACTTCCAGTTCAATGTCTGGTAAATCAGCTTCCTCTGAAACCTGATAAAGACAAATAAAAACAAAAGATGGGCATGGTAAACACAAAGTAAGGGTAGATGTGGTCTTCTGAGAGGCAAGTTAAATTACCCAGTGCATGGCTCCAAGTCCAAAGTCTTCTCATCGTTACTGAAGAGAGACTCAACCTTCTCTCTGTAGGGGGAACAGAAATCATCATTATCTTGCTGAGACTAACCAGTGGAGCAGCCATCTTTAACTTCTGTCTTTCTTCATACACATTCGTACCACACACAATGCTTTAGTACTGTGCACACAACAGAAATGTTTTCCACGTGCATCACTTACACTACTTTGTTGATAAAGTCTTTATGTTCCTCAGGTACATGTGAAGGGCCTTTGGAGGACGATGGAGAGATGTATGATGGTGTTCCAACACCATTAGCATGTTGATTCCTCCTCTCCTCAGTCTGCTCCCTCAGCTGAGCTTCCTCCTCCTGATTTAAGTATGGAATCCCTTTGAAGTCAATAACATTATGTCAATAAACTGTTGCTGAAAGGAAGTTTAAGGCAGAAGCAATTCACTTCTAACAGTAAATATAGAAAAATATGCAGCAATAATCAAAACATTTTATTCTTCATGTGTAAAGGCCTATACTCACCATCACAAAACACCTTGTTGAAGTCAAACCCTTGACTGGCCAGAAAGTCAATACTGGAACTCTGAAAGGACAAAGGTGTATCAGAAATTTCACAGCTATGCATTTTACCTTCTAAATCACTATGCAGTTTCAAAGTCACTTATATATATACAAAGAAGCAATTTAACAAACCAGACGAATCATTTACCTGACAGATGAACTTTATGTCAGGGGATGTCCTGTTGAACGGTTTTGGGAATATATAGAAGTTGAAGGGCTTTATGATGTACCTGCAGAACATAAAGAGAGAAGGTCTAACCCTGCTCAAGTTCCTGGGAGTAAATCAAAATAACCTGAATAAAACCACACGAATGTATGTGTAGTGGTGTACTACCTACAGAAACGTACATCATTACAGAACACACCTGACTAAATGACAGCTCAAAGTTATATTTTTTAATAACCAGAGCAGCAAGATGGTCCTAAAGCTGAACCCTCCGATGTTAAACAATATGTAGTTTGATGTTGCGGTAAGCACACAGACCGATTGTAGGCCTAATTACAATCCAGCCTTGTTCAAGTCCAAAGATGGTACCAGTAGTACTTGTTATTTTGATGTGATAACATCCAATTGATGAATGCTATGTCCAAAGGTAAATTTATATCTGTACTAATAAAGCAGATCTCACTCACTTTGACTTGGTCTGGTCGTACTTGAAGGTACATAATCCAAACTGGAACAAGAGAAAGTCCATGGAATGCTGTTGGACAGAAAAAGAGTTAAATGATACACAGGGTGTGATGAAAGTGTTGCAGGTCTGTGGAACAACTGGTGTAGAAAATGTGCAACACTAATACAAGATCCTCATTGTTGTACATTTACCTTTTTAAGCTTTGTGTACCGCTCCTCCGGTGTGTCCAGCCCGTTAGTTAGTGCACTGACATTAGGACCGTCGCTTATCCCTTCAAACACAAAACACATGTCAATTCGCGAACACATAGCTCGCTATTTTTTTTTTATCTCTGCTAAAACTCTGCTACCTGAAAACTCTCCATCGATGGCCAGGAAGTCAGCCTCCTCTATCGCACTGTACACTGTGTGTAAACATTCTTTATAATCTGGAAAAAAAACAAAAAATGTGCATTACCATCAGCATGTTAGCGCAATGAGGGAAGCGAGCTAGCAGTGAAACACCTATACAATGCTGCTACCTAGCAAGCTAGCTAACTAGCTAGCGGCACAAACACCGAAGAAGGTTCATTTCTGGTGTCCATTTAAAATACATACATGTCTCTACTCTGTTGTGCGATACGGTGGTGCATAAAGCGTGGTAAAAATCCAGTGTGCAAAAGTTGTCTGGCTACTTACTTTTGCGTGTTACCTCCATCCCTTCACAATGACTGAACCCGGCTGACAGCTAACACTCGCTAGCCTTCGTCAATTGGCTTTTAACCGCTTGACAAACACTTCCGGCGCCGCTGCAGCTACACGAATCACCGCTGTGCACTCCACTGTGTCCTGTTTCACCTGCACCTGAAAAAAACAGAAAAACTCAATAAATACATTTTATTAAGCAGATAATTTATAGAGAAAACAACATTTTATTATTTATTATTTTATTATTTTTTTTCTCGTCACAAACATAAACGCAGCACTGTATGTAAAGCCAGAGAATTTGGTACATCATTCGCGCCACTCGGTGCTTGGGCCCTAATTAGCAATTTGTAATTAATTATGCTAACGCTGGACATAGCGTTCATAACGTTAGCCAGCGACGTAGATGATGTTTCAATTTATAAACACTGAAAATGGTGCTAATGTCAAGTTAGTGTTACCTAGCGTTAGCGTTAACTTGCCTGAAATAAAGTGCTCACTGCACAGTCTGGAGTGTTCCGTTGGAGTCCAGTGATCCTCCTGATGGCAGCAATCTATTTCTGGCGAGGCTCAGGGTTTTTGGGGATATTATAAAAGGTTAAACCATTTCTTTGTGATTTGTTATTGTCACAGCCCACAGCGCAGCAGATACACGGCATGTTGGAATCTGGTCCTAATGATGGCGGCGCGACCACAGTGTGACGTCACATGATACCCACGAAGACACGTCATGTGACACATCACACTTCTTCGATCTCCTCACTATGCTGTTATGATGTCATTATGATGTCAGAAAGACGTTATGATGTCATAGATCGTTAGTTTCTCAATTCTTGTTGGATGCATCTTGTGTACAGACAGTGCCACAATGTCTTGCCATAATAAAAAGAAGTCAAGCGGGAATGAAAAACGGCCCACGGTGCAAAATGAAGAAGACAAAAAGGAATTACAGAAACAGCTAAAAGATCTAAAAGAAAAGCTCGCTAAGGAAAAAGACAAGGGTGAGCTTATTGACAAGCTGAGGAAGGACCTCACGGAGGCCAAGTCTGCATTATGTACGATGGAGCAGGAGAATAAGGCCTTGCAGGAAGATCTTGAAAATTGCTCGGCAGACAGCAAGTGGGAGCAAGAGAATGAGACCTTGAGGGAAGAGCTTGAAGGTTGCTTGGCAGAACTGTCAATTATTAGGCAGCAATACAGCAGGAGAAAGCACGAAGCAAAGACCTTGAGGAAAGAGCTTAAAACTTGCTCTGCAGAATTGTCAGTTGTTAAGCAGCAATACAGCATTGAAAAAGAAGAGGTGCTGCAGCTAAAAAGCCTGCGAAAAACAATAGACACTATCGTGATAGGAGCTATAAATAAACTCTTGAAAGAGAAAACAGATGATATGCAATTTTTCATGGAAAATGCTGAAATCAGTAAACGTGAACTGCAGGTGCAGCTGTCAGAAGCAGAGGAGAAGTGTATCCATGCAAAAAAAACTCTTGACGGACATTTGCTCACGATCACTGACCTGCAAAAAAAGAATAACAGGTTAGAGTGTGCATTGAAAAGACATGAGAAACATGATCTTAGAGTCAAAGAACTGAAGTACTCTATTAGGAAGAAGGATGAAGACATAAAGTCTATGCAAAAGGAGTTGAACGACCTTGCATTGGAGCTTTATAAACTGAGGAGATCTCAGGTCACATACAAGAACAGACTTCAGTCAGAAAACAAAACTCTTCAGTCAGAACTAAACAACGCTAATGTGGCTAAAAATAAACTGAAAGAAAAGCTCAAACTCTTAGAAAGTGCCAACAAACGCTTACGTTCTGAACTGGAGCACAACAAGAAAACACATGCAAATGTAGTGCATGAACTGCAAAGAGTGCAGCACTGCTTGCTGCAGAATAAGCGAAAGCTTTCAGAGGAGAAACGGTTAGCCGCTTCTTATCTGAGAGGCAAGGAGGCAGCAGAGCAAAAACTGGAGCTTCGCAAGTGCAAACAGCAACTAGGTCAGATGAAACGGGACTTGTGTTACTACAAGAAGGATGCACCACAGAACAAAGTAGTGCTTAACTTCTCCGTGCTAAAAGCAGAGGAGAAGACAACCCACTTCCCTTCCTCCAAGGTGAAAAACACGTGGTATTCGGCTTCAGCTTTACCGACAAGGAAGCAGTAACTGGTTGCCTCCCTCATCAGCCCTGTTTCCTCTACATCCAGCCATTCGCCCTGATGAGCATGCTGACAATCAGTAGGCAGCCGAAACACGCAGCAAACCCAAAGAATCATAGTTTAGAAAAAAAACTATTTTCTGAAAAATGGTCCTTTGATTCCTTAGAACCCACATATTGCTCGGTGTGGGTTCTAAGTGCACTGAGAAAAAAAATCTGGAGTGGTATTTACGAACTAGAAAAAGTTTGGTCGAATACCTTAGATTTTACTTAACATGTTTTCAAGTGATTTCTCCTAGCAGAAATGAATGTACATTTTAAAATAAAGTTAAGTTTTAAATAATAATAAAGTATTATTATTAGAGTAAAGCTGTTCACCTAATTACAAATCTCTCCTCAAGAGTCATAGATTTTCATTGTCATGACAGAAAAAAACGTATTCTGACTATAATCTCAGAATTCTGACTTTTTTCTCAGAATTCTGACTTTTTTTTTCAATCGCTAACAAGCGCTTAGCCATTCTTCAGATACTTTTTTCTGATTGCTTAAACACTAACAATGATTCTTATAGCACAATTTCTAAAACTATTAATAGTTATAGCAAAATCACTCACTGAGTTTGCAAAACTAAAAGCAAAAAAACTGCTTTACACTCAACTTGCACTTTTGTAACACACAATTTGCAATTGTATAAATATAATCCACTTCACAGCACTGTTTTTGCTGAACTGTAAACACAACTCACTGCTTTACACACAATTTCCAAATGATCAACACACTCCTAGTAAAACTACTAGTTTTGCAAACTCAGTGAGATTTTGCTAAAACTATTACAGTTTTTTCTGATTGCTTAAGCACATTTCTGTAACTATTGGCTATTTGTGCAAAACTCTACACACAAATAAAAAAACCTTACACCAAATCAGCAAAACATTGTAGATCTCTTGCAAAAGCTAATACATCTTGCTTAACTCTTCAAACCTTTGTAAAAATGGTATTTTTGTACCACACAGTTAACACAAACCATCATATTACTAAGCACACAATGTGCCAACTACACACTGATGGTAATAACTGAAAACACATCTGGCTTTTGCTTTCTCTGTGCACAAGGTATGTCCATGTGAGGTCAAACTTTTGTCATAAATAGTTCTATAAACACACAGGGATTCAAATTTCAAGTATGAATGTTTATTCACACACATCAAAACAAGCACAAGAAAACATACAATTTCACTGAAAGAGAGAGAGGGAGAGAAAAACAACAATACTGTACATGTAAAACTGAAACTGTTACTCCACAGAATTACTAGACATCCAGCATCTGGAAGGAGGCATGCGAGGATATGGACCAGGCATCATGTCAGGCCTGGATACGGCACTCCAGGAGACATGTTCCCCGGTGCCTTGGACTAGAAGACATTGCATGCGACGTTGATGAAATTCTGTGGCCGGACCCAGAGAGACGACAAGACTGATTTTCTCTCCCTCTCTCTCTTTGTGTGTAGAGTTTTGCACAAATAGCCAGTAGTTACAGAAATGTGCTTAAGCAATCAGAAAAAACTGTAAATTTATACAATTGCAAATTGTGTGTTACAAAAGTGCAAACTGAGTGTAAAGCAGTTTTTTGCTTTTAGTTTTGCAAACTCAGTGAGTGATTTTGCTAAAACTATTAATAGTTTTAGAAATTGTGCTATAAGAATCATTGTTAGTGTTTAAGCAATCAGAAAAAACTGTAATAATAAGTGTTGGAAGTGCAAAACAGAAATGGGAACTTTTTACATTGTATATGGGAGTGTACATTGGTGGCTCAATTCTGGGTAAAAGTGGTGGACTTCCTGAGTGGGTGGTCTGGCTTAAAAATCCCCCTTACTCCTGTTATGTGTCTGCTAGGGGACAGATCTCAACTATCAACAGTATCAAAAGGAATATTTTCTGTTATTATGGTGGGCCTAGTTACAGCTTCAAGAGTAATTCTAAGACTCTGGAAAACAGCAGTCTCTCCCAGTTTGAAGGACTGGATGGATGCAATGGTGGAGACAGCATCCTATGAGTCTATGCTTTGTAGACTAAAGGACAACATGGAGGACAGGACGCGTCCTTGGGAACATTTTTGGAAATATGCAAAGACTGATAAAAACACTGGAATTAGAGGCTAATTTGTTATATGGCATGTCAGAGATAGTCTACACCAAAAACACAACCTAACCTCATTTGTATATATTTCTTAAAACTTAATAAAAATTTAAAAAACAAAAACGGCATAGACTTTGATGTTTCAGTTTTACAGGTATTTGCATGCAAAACATGCAATCCACCATTTTTACACTACATGTCTTGGTTGGGAACTGTATGTCCACATGTAATGTTCACATTCTAAAGCAATCCAGTAAAAAACAAATCCCCTTTTTTACTGTATACAACAGGACACACAGCAGAAATATTTATGATGGAACAGAACATTTTTATTGCTTAGAGTGAACAAAACATTAATGAAACATAAAAAAGCGTTCTGAATATACACACACAAAAAACAGGCTCAAAATAAAGCACAAGATTTTCTACATGTTATCTCTGCGATCTTCAGGGTTAGGCCACATGTTTTCATCAACATCACATCTAGTCATCCAAGGCGATACACCTGGGATAAAACCGCTTGGTATGACAGATCCATGCTTGGCAGTCTTCAACTGCAATGTCCCTGCAGCCAGCATCCATGGCATCAAGGAGTGACATCTGGTCATGTGGCTGATGGTCAAAAACTTTCCACCTCCACCCAGAAAAAAACTCCTCTATGGGATTGAGAAAAGGTGAGTAGGGGGAAAGGAAGAGACGGACCAGTCTTGGGTGGACTTCAAACCATGTTGTGATGGCTTGAGAGTGATGGAAAGCCACATTGTCACAGGTGATGATAAAGAGCCTCCTGTTCTCTCCCTCCTGATCCTGCTCTGGAACCAGGTGCTGGTGAAGGTCATTCAGAAAGGCAATAAGATGCTCGGTATTGTAGGGTCCAATCTGACATCTATGTTGGATCATAGATGCTGCACACAGTGTGATGTTTGCCCCTGTCTTTCCTGGCACCTCAACTGTGGCCCTTTTTCCTATCACATTCCGTCTTTACCGACGCATTTTGGCCAGATTGAACCCTGCCTCACCTATGTTGATGAATATGTGAGGGGCGTGATTGGCCTCCAACTCCATAACTCTCTGAAACAAAGTTTATGCAAATAGGTTACTTTTATAGCTTACAGTTAGCTTACTGTAGAACTAGACAATAATACACTATAACTATATAACTATAACTATAACTATAACTATATATATATATATATATATGTATATATCACATTATCAATAGCATCAGCCTCACAACTATTGCCCGGGCATTGTCCAAACACAGAGTACGGATGAAGCAGCTCTACAAAGTTCCCTTTGAAAGGAACTCCGACGACAATATGTCCATATTGTCCAGAGTTCCTTTCAAAGGGAACTTTGTAGAGCTGCTTCATCCGTACTCTGTGTTTGGATTGCAATAGTTGCAATAGTTGTGAGGCTGATGCTATTGATATTGTGAAACATCCCATGGTCCTCCACAATTCTAGTCTGAATTTCATGCAATTTTATTGCATTATTGGCTACAACCATTGCTACAATAGCAAGCTCCTGATCATTACTGAGGAGCTTTCCTCCACCCCCAGAGGAGGAAGACATTGCATTCTTTAGAGGGACAGAAAAATACAGTGCATGTGCATTACTGTATAGCCATATTGACATGTCAAGTGAGAATAGAAACAATCAATGTAAAATGCAATACTTACCGGTTCTGTTCTTTAAACATACGTATAATGGAGGCAACCGTGGACAGCCTCACATTGGGTTGCACTCTTTCACCAGCCTCTCTTAGTGAAAGGCCGTGGTTGATTACATGATCAATGATAGTTGCACGTATTTCATCACCGACTAGTACCCTTAGAATGCCACCACCACGCATTCATACCACTACCTTGTCCTCTCACTGGGCCTGCTCCTCTCACTGCAACTGCTCTTTACACAGGGCCTGCTCCTCTCACTGGGCCTGCTCCTCTCCTTGGGCATCTTACTCTTCCATGTCCAGACATTACTTTGTTTGTCTTTACATGTGTAACTCCCAGAAACATCACTCCCCAAGGTCCTCCTTTATGTGTCAATTTGATTGAAGAATCCTCAGCACCTGCCTCTGCAATCCAGTCTACAATCAGCTGTGGATGGCCAGATTTATCCATCATAAATCCGCTGTGTGTAAATTATTGAACTGTTTGTTAATTCTCAGCTTATTTTTGAGCTGATGTGTTGTTTTTGAGCTGATAAGTAGAGGTTTTATACTGTACCTATGGTTTGGAATATTGTTGTTTTTATTGTGGTGTGTTATGTGCTAACATTTGTAAAAAAGATAAAAATGATCTATGGTGGTGGTGGGTATAGCTTGTTTGTTAAGAAAATGTAAGCATTGTAGAAATGTGTTTACTGACTGCATATTGTGTGCAAGAATCATGAAATTTGTGAATGGTATGGTCACAACAGACCAATGCTGTGCATTGTATTACAGTTTTTTCTGATTGCTTAAGCACATTTCTGTAACTATTGGCTATTTGTGCAAAACTCTACACACAAATAAAAAAACCTTACACCAAATCAGCAAAACATTGTAAATCTCTTGCAAAAGCCAATACATCTTGCTTAACTCTTCAAACCTTTGTAAAAATGGTATTTTTGTACCACACAAATTCACCTACATAAATTCACCTCCTAGTCTTCGTCCTCCTCCTCTTCCTCCTGCTTCCTCATGTCCTCATCCTCCTCTAATTCTCACTCTTCTCAGTCTTCTTCTCCCTCCATTGTTCTCCACACTGAAGCTTACCTGTGGCTTATTTACAGTGCTCATGCTGATTGCAAAGTGAACTAATGATGTAAAACAGTTCTCACATGTGACAGTGTAGCCAGACAGTTGGCAAAATAGTGTAAATACTAGCCATACATGTGTGTAGTTTTACTAGGAGTGTGTTGATCATTTGGAAGTTGTGTGTAAAGCAGTGAGTTGTGTTTACAGTTCAGCAAAAAGAGTGCTGTGAAGTGGATTATATTTATACATTTGCAAATTGTGTGTTACAAAAGTGCAAACTGAGTGTAAAGCAGTTTTTTTGCTTTTAGTTTTGCAAACTCAGTGAGTGATTTTGCTATAACTATTAATAGTTTTAGAAATTGTGCTATAAGAATCATTGTTAGTGTTTAAGCAATCTGTAAAAAAAAAACTGTAATACCATCAGTGTGTAGTTGGCACATTGTGTGCTTAGTAATATGATGGTTTGTGTTAACTGTTTGGTACAAAAAAAACATTTTTACAAAGGTTTGAAGAGTTAAGCAAGATGTATTGGCTTTTGCAAGAGATCTACAATGTTTTGCTGATTTAGTGTAAGGTTTTTTCATTTGTGTGTAGAGTTTTGCACAAATAGCCAATAGTTACAGAAATGTGCTTAAGCAATCAGAAAAAACTGTAATACAGTAACTTCCTATGTAATGGTGAAGGGTCAACTGCAGCGGTGCCCCAGTTTTTTTTTCACTTTTAAAAGAGTTTTGTAATGCCTCTATTCCCTATGGTGTGAAAACTGTGAATTATGGCCATGCATTATTTTGGATCCAATGTCACCAGAGGGGCTCCATACACTTCTTCTACTAACCATGACAAGTTTGAACATCCCACTGCAGCGAGAGAGCTCGACGCAGAAACCTCAAAACAACACATAAGACTCGTTCTTTGGCGCTCACAGTATTAGTATTTTTTTTATTTAAGATTAAAACATTTTAAATGTATGTGTTCAGATCTTTCCACAGTGAGCCGGATCATCATGTCCTTCATTTGACCTTATTTAGGGAGAAGGCGTTAATGGAAAAGACTACAGATGCAGTGGCTGACATCCTCAATGGCCACAATGAACAGGTGATTTTACTGGTTTAATGTTGACTTAATTTTAATGATAACTAAGCTTTTGAATTCCACAATTTGTCCACTCCATAGTCTGTGTTTTCGCTGCTTTGACTGCACTCATTCAAGTTGACTTGTTATTTGTAAATGCATATTCAGATATTGCAGTGGTTGGGTGGTTGTTTGACATTAGGGATTATTGTTACGCACATTATTCTAAGAATTTACACTGCTTTTATCCTTTCAGAAATGACATGATGTCAGCGCAAGGTGAACAATGTTCTCCATTCCCTTCCTGTCTATCTACATAACAAAGTTTTAGGATTTTTCAGAACACATATAGTTATTCCCAGTAATTGAGTGTTATTAGGTATTAAACCCATTCATTATTCAACCAGTGTTTTCTTGCCACATTCTTTGTATGCATTGTGTTTCAGTAGATGTGATTAGTTTATGTTTTCTTCTTCTTTCTGTCAGGATGAGCCAGAGTTTGGGGATACAACAATGAGTACATGTCAGTACCTCCCGGTGAAAATCACTGTCATTTTAGAAGGTCATGTACTGGGGACCCACTCTAGAGTTGCTGATGCCTTCCTGGTAAAGTCTTGCCTCATCTATGCACCGCATCCTAGCTGTCCTTCTGTGGTACACATTTTAGACTGAACTGCCTTTGTACATGTTCATGCACTGTATATGTAGCATTTCTAATACCTTAGAGATGATAAGCACTGTACATGTATAAACCTGAAAACCTAAAAATAATTCTTGATCTTGAAAAAGAATTGAGGATCAACTAAGACTGAGCGTGACACAGCCCACCAAGGTTTCATTTGAATTCTGTACAGGTGTCAGGTTTGTATGGCAGTAGTAGTTAAGATGTGTGTTTTGTTTTATCCATATTTTGATGAAACACAATGCAGCCTCTGACAAAAACTGTTTAAAAGTCTACAAGACAACTCTGCTAAAGTCACTTTAAATACTACTCTCACTGTCTGTTTACTTCAGTGATGTAAAAAGGTGATGGACAACCTCCATCTGAAGGACCAGGGACTCAACAATGTGCACATTTCTTCAGAGAAGATTTGAAGGAGTCCTGACATCCGTCCTCTGGAAGTTTCTGCATGAACACACTGTGGCACCAGCTGATTGCCGGGCAGGTTTCTCACAGCTCCTCCAGTTCATCCTGCATGGAGAATGTTTTTTGACTGCTGCATTGTTTTTCAGGTCAGTTCTGTGGGTCCCAATTATAGCCACACAGGTTGCCTCGTCTTGTGTTGATCCAGACCAGCTCTATGGTTAGGGTTAGGAGGCCACACACACTGCTGAGCCTAATTTTGACTTGTCTTAAGGGATTTCCACTCAAGTTTGATCAGCCTGTCATGTGATTTTCCACTTTTATTTTGAGTATGGTTCCAAATCCTGCAGACCTTAGTGCAAAACTAACAACAAAACAAAACTTACAATACCATATCACAAAAACAACAACAGCAGCCATAGTTCTATTCCCTATGGTGTCCTATGATGGTGAATGTTAGATCAATTGGATTATGTCGGACATGAAATGTTTCACAGGATGGTCAGAAATCAAGTCAAAGTGCCTTTTTGTGCATGTTGGGGTGACATCACACCAGCCAGAGGAGAGCCATTTTTTCATGTACATTTCAAAAGTCAGCAAATTCCAAAATTTTCAGGTGAACAAATATGCCTGCCAAGATCAGTGAGTTTTTGAGCATGTCCAGACCTCTAAAAGCTCTTCCCTTGTAATATTCATGCTCACCATGTTACCATAATGCATTATTTCTGTCTTTCTTTCTTGTTGTTTTCTTTGTACTCATATAATTCAGAATTTTCTGAAATGCACCGTACTTCATGGTGCATTTGATATTTATGTGGACAAAATAATACACTTTTTTTGCACTGTATTCTCTAGGATCACTGAGAGCAGGAGCCAAGAGGATACCTGAATACAACACATGAACAGGTGGTTAAGGTGGTTACATTACTCAACCACTATACATACACTCTACATTTATATACCCATTAAGTTCCACAAACATTTCCTGGCATGAGGGCAGATTTGTGGATCTCTGAGTTTTATCCTATGCATTTTCCTGATGCGTTGTGCGGGGGGGGGGGGGGGGGGGGGTGACTCCAGACAGTCCAGAGTGCGGCTGCCCCTGAGCCAAAAAAAAGTTCCTGCAATTATTATCTACATTTTGTATTGTGAGATGAATATGTCAAGGGAAAATGTCTTCCTCTCAGTGAAAGCAAGGGCGAGGTGTTTTCGCTATTGAAATGCAAAGATGACATTTCAAAAAGTACAGACATGTGGAGATTTTTCCTTTTCTTGCTTTTATCAAGGGGAGTGGGGACACGCTTCAGCTTGTCAGTACAATGTTTTCTTTGGTGGAGTAAAGCTGTGGAATGACATTTTTTGACTCACTCAAAAAATATTGCAAATGTGTGTGTTTTTTTTTTAAGTAAAAGCATTTAAACCGAGATCTGTACGGCCTTTCTATAAGTCCAACTGTTCCAAGAAAGCAATAGCTTGTGAGCACGACGATAACATTATTTTATATTTATGAGATGACAGCAAGCAGTGGAGACGATCATTAGAAAATCAGAGATATGAAAGGAAAAAAAGAAACAAACACAAGGATGAATCTCAAAGTTATTAGTGACTGAAAAATTAATGTACTGCAGAGCCCAGCGTGGTGGCAAATGCTTACATAAAGTGATAAATGATGACTCAGGTTAATAAATAGATGTGATTAGATACAGTTAATGAGTCGAAGAGAGAGTGAAATGTGTTGAACATCAGCGGCTGAATCACGATTTATTGCCTAATACTTCTGAATGACCTTTAAGGTGTCAGGTGTCAGTGTTGTTGTGTTTCCCCTGCCATGTGCGGTGTCAGAATGTCAAGTCTGTGACGTGCTGCTGAAATAAACATGCCCAGCCAACTTTTTTTTTTGTGTTTTTGTGTGTTTTGTTTTTAACTTAGATTAAAGTTCTGTACACATAAATGTCAGTGTGTTATGTTTGGCTCCTGGAAAGACCCAAAAGCACGACACAAGCAGATCTGAGTTCAAAAAATTGAACTTAAAGCCAGAGGTTCAGTACACAGCAGTTCAGTCCAATAACGGGACAGTACAAAAGGAGTAAGACTAATGGCCTTTCTACACTGCGATTTTTAGCTATCTTATAAGACCATTGCATGACACACTATGCGATGTGAATCTAATAAACTTTAGTACGATCGCCAAGTTTGATGAATGCACATTGTACGATGACCATTTACTGAATCGCAGGCGATCACAGGTTACATCGTAAGTCAACATGCCAGGAGGAGGAAGACGTGGATGCGAAGTGACCGGTCGTAGCAGCTGTCACACTATGAGACAGTCATCCTAAATTTCTGACACCGCTAGAATTTTATCTCAGCTTGTCTTTGGTCACAAGACGCTGACAACGGCCATCATGGAACCTGTCTCACAGTGGGACCTAAGACCACCAATTTAGAGCCACGACCAAAGATATCTCCACGATTCTCCTACGATGCTCATCTTTCGTCTGCGACAGCCCAAAATCGCACAGTGTAAACCGGGCATAAGACAGAGTTCGGTTGATTTCCAAACCAGGTCAAAACCACAAGAACTGTCCAAAAACTGGCAAAAAGGCAAGGCGAAGGCAGGTATCCAAAAACAAAACAAGTTTGGTCATACACAGAAATCGGAGAAATGAGGAGTGAGTGGCGACACAGACTACACCAGGGAAGGGAAGACAATTAGACAAAGGTGAAACACATTAGGGTGGGGCAGGCAATCAGCAGAGGGCGGGAACACATGAGGAGAAGAAGACACCTGAAATGAGAGGGAAGTTAGAAGTCCCAAAATAAAACAGGAAACAACAATATTTTCAAAATAAAATTCCATACTGTAGTCCTGACACAGTGAGTAGCTACAGGTGTTATAATCAGTATAGGCTTTATTGATATATTCTTGCTGACATGCTGACAATGCCAGTCTGTATGATGTCGTGTCTGTTCACTTTGATGAATCAGTCTGATTGTGATGTTTTTTTAGGCTACAAAACCACACAGATGACGTCTACTTCATCTACTGTCTTCTGTAGCTTTGGGTAAATTTAAGAAGTCATTTTAGACAGAACAAAGACTGTGGATTTTCTTCTGATCAAAGATTCAGTTCAGAGGTCCATAGTTGCTGACTGTTTTTTTTCTAAATTCAGCTGTTACATCACTGTTCAAAGGGGTAATCATTCACACAGCCCATATTCAGCTCTGATTCAGACTGCAATCAGTTCAGTCATATGTTAAGAATCCGCATATGAGCCTGCCAAAGCCTACACAAACACTGCACATAATGTTAATAGCAGCAGCCCATTAACAAGCAACTAATCAGATTATGATTGTTCTGCTGTTAATGAGGAAGCACTGTGAATCACATCTGAGATGACAGCAGTGCTCTGTCACCAGTAAGATCTGCCAGTAAAAACTGATGGGATCAGTCACAGTTATTTCAGTTTGCACATAAAGTGAACACTGTTAAAGGTAGGGAGAGTCAGCCAGATTTCGAAAGTAAACACACGCCCCTTTCTCTCGGAGCTCACCCTGAAGCCACGCCTCCCAATCACATGGACGCGCATTACTTGAAGACGAGCTGCGGTCTATGACTTCGGCCATCATGCACGTACCTCTCTGGTGCGCGCAGAGCAGGAAGAGAGTGACAACCAGCCAATACTCCACACAGGGTCCACCCAGAGGATTGGCTGATGTTTTTAGCGTTTTATAGCTTCCACAGGTGATTAATATTCTTCTTTTTAAAGAACTATCGGATTGTAAATAGAAGTTACACTAATTAAACAAAAAGTGCATCAGAATGAAATCTCTTACCCTACCTTTAATGTAAAGATATACATATGATAAGGAAATAATAAAACAGATGCACTGCTGTAAGTGTTTTAGAGAAATAACTTTCAACAAAGCTGGACTCAACATGAAGCAGTGTCACGTGCAGCGTCCAGGTTTTTATGATAATAAAATATTTATTTCACTCCTCACTACATACACCAGATGTTACAAATGTGCTCATATGCTGCTACAGAGTGGTGGCCAGAAATCAAAGTGTTAGAAAAAAAACATGCATTAAATAATAATGATAAATGCAATAAAACAGTAGCTGTGGACAACTCAAGCAACATGCTGGAGGATCACATATCCCAGCGATAGAGGCTTGTGCATATAAACAAATATCAAACACTTAAAGTGTGTGTGCTGAATGTAGTGCCACTGTGCTCCGTGAGATTCATCATTTACACCACAGGCTGGGGTGTTACAATGTCTTCCATTCGTTTTTCCACTGCAGCTTTTATTGTGGTCATATGTACATGTAAGAACCAGATGTTTGATGAAAATTCTGTCAGTTGCAGGTAATTTTTCGTTCAAACAGAAGTGATAAGGCTGCTAGGAGGAGCAGTGAAACGTCCTCAAGGAACTCCAACTAGTCCAGTTGCCTCAAGCTCTTGAAACACATGTGCCAATGTTAGTTTCAGTAAATATCTTTATTGAGGCAATTAAATAACTATGTGAATTTCAGGTTAAGGTGTAGTAACTAACTGACACACTTTCATATTCTGGTCATACAAAAGAAATCTAATTGCATCATTCATTCAGGAAAGCATTTGTGTATTATTGACTGTTTTAAATAAGGCTAGAAGCAGTTCCTCAGCACCATAATCTCCTCTGGCAGCAATAATCTAATTTGAGGTGATATTCACAACTATATTTATATCTAATTGTGTGATTATACTAAAGGTGAAAAGCATTTTAAAAAATCAGGATACAAATCACAACCACATGGGGGTGCTGCACTCCAGAAGTTGAGTTGTTATCATGCTGTTAGTCTCTAACGGGCACACACACACACACACACTTTGAGCTGAGCTCACTGTAGAAGCTCTCTGCTCTGCTGCCTCGTTTTTTTTTCTTTTTCATCAAAGCACACCGTACCTTTTACAGCCAAAAAGAGCACACTGGAGAAAGTCACAGACTGGGCAGGCAGGAAGTGAATGAAAGAATGAAATAAGTCACTGTGAGAGGTTTGAGATGTGGGAGACGCACAGAGGAGGCTGAAGCCAGAAGGAGAAAAGCAATTTGAGGAAAAAAGCACACTGAGAGGACACCATTAGCCTCTGTCATGTAAGCATGTCCATTGTTTACTGATCCAACCAGTGGACATCTCTGTAATCAACCTCTTTTGAAAGCACACAAATTGAAGTGAGACCACAGGGGATAAAAGAGGTAAAGATGGAAAATTGAGGATGCTGACTGAAGGTCAAGGCTTTATAGATTTATAATCCAGTCCAATGATATAAAACACAAAGACAGAAGTAGCAATAGGTGGGAAAAGAAAGAAAGGGTCTGGTTATGATGTGACTTTTAGTGGTTCAATAAACATTTTTTAAGCTGTCACACACAGAGAAGAGTACACAGTCAGACACCTACTGAGAGGAGAGCTCACATTTTTGTAACCTGCTTCGACAGTCACATTATTGCTCTCCTAATCATGCGTGAGATTAGGTGGCAACACACAAGCAAAAACCTGCTGTTGACATGTCCTATGTCATTTTCATCTCTCTCTCTCTCTCTCTCTCACACACACACACGCACGCACACACTCACGCACACACACACACCACACACACACACACACACACACACACACAGACATTCTGTTTTAACTGGCCCTCCACTGAATAGAAACTGATTTGCTTTCAGGCCAACAGTGGGATGAATAAGTGTGGTTTATCGGACTATAATTGTAGGGTGGAGACTGGAATGGAACAGAGACATAGCTGTGAAAGGGATAAAAGTTTTTTTTCAGAGTTGTGGTAGTGTAGCAGATAAGTAAGAACAAAGAATAAATTGATGGCAATTTAGGGAGAGGAGCTTTGCTGGCTGCCTGTCGCTGGTCTGGGTCTTTGTTTAAAAAAGAACTTGTGGGAGGATGAGGGGTTTGACTCAGATGAAAGGAAGAGCTCGAGTGCATCTCAGCTGTAGAGACAAGGAGGTGAACCTCAGAATTTAAACAATCATCTGCACTGCTAAAGTACAGAAATGGCATCATTTATTAAATTTTGGACTCTAAAATTATCACACTTAATCAGAGGATTGCTGCTTATTCTGCACATGGCTTCCATTTGTTTGCGTTGGATGTGACTGAGATCTTAAAGCAAACATACTGTACATCAGCTCTTCCTGTGAGTAACAAACCAACAGACCAGGCAGTAACTCATGCATTGCAAAGTGTGTTTAGTAGTGGCATCATTAGCAGTCTCTGCGCCTCTATTGTGTTGTTCATAGTTTGTTCACACATTTATTTCTTGTTGTACGCTGTAGGCATCATGTTTACATGCAGAAATGGGCCCACCAGGGCCGGTCCAAGGCATATGCAGTGTATGCGGTCGCTTAGGGCCCCCGAGAGCACCAAAAATCCATGATAAAATATATGTTTTATATTTTAAAAAATAACATTGATTAATACAAACGAGATGGTATGGTAATGATAGTGGGTATGTTATACACTCAGTGCAGCCTATAGAATGATGAAGCATCTGATGCTGAGGTGGTGGTATGAAATTTTGCTTAGGGCCCCATAAAGGCTTGGGCCGTTCCTGGGGCCCAGACTGCAGATCTCACCTTGAACTTGGACAGCTAGCTCGTGGTAGCAGGACAATCAAATTCAGGCTCTCAGGGTTTATTTGTAATGACAAACTTAATATATTACACATCTGCTTTGCAACAGTGTATATTCAGTCTTCTCACACAGACTCACATGAGGGACAATGAGGTGTTAAATGAATGTAGTTATTGAGAATTCAAGCTTGGTTTTAAGTAAAATAGAAAGTGACATAACATGGCCACAGGAGAGTGTGGCTGCAATGTCAAGGCCAATTTAAGAACCATAACACTATCTTTAGCAGCTCATCATCATGTGGCTGGATAGCATTTTATCCACAGATTGGTTTTGTGACAAGCCACTGAATCTGTGTTATGAAACAATGCACATGTCAGACCAGCAGCATATAAAGCATGATGTGTGTAATTTGACCAATATGTTGGCCTGGGATGTGCATGTTGTTTTGTGTTGTTCTCTCAGTGTCTGAGGCTACCCTTGGTAGCTGTAAGATGGTTTCAGTGTTGTAGAAGTTCTGTATACAAACCACAAAAAATACAATCAAACATTCACTTTCGTGTTGGATTTTTGCTTTTGCTTTTTCTCTGGGATGTACAGCTTTCACACAGCTGAATGATGAAAGTGACTGTTTCTATCTATCTATCTATCTATCTATCTATCTATCTATCTATCTATCTATCTATCTATCTATCTATCTATCTATCTATCTATCTATCTATCTATCTATCTATCTATCTATCTATCTATCTATCTACATCCATCCATCCATCCATCCATCTATCTGCCTGTCTTTCCCCCTCTCTCTGTTGTGTGCCAGTATATTTCAGCTGAAACAGTATTGGACATTTCAAACATTACAAAAGGGATAACAGAGGCATTTAAACTGGTAGCTGCCTCCTTTTTTTGCAGAGTCAGAGGGCTGGGAAATTGGAAGTGAGTCATAAAATTACTCTGGCAGTGAGTGCCATCACAGTCTGAGATTATCACCATCTACCTCGCAGCTCAGTGTAAGGTGTAATTGTGTGTCCCGATAAGGTATGCATCTCTGTGTGAATGCTATAAGATGTTACGCTCAATACAGTCCTCTTTAGGTTTTCAGGTGAGGTTGATTAATATGAATATGAATAGTTTTCTGGCACAGTGGGGACAATGGATCAGGTTGTAAACAAAATATGAACATATTGTCACAATGTAATGTAAATTCCAGTGGACTGTCGAGTGGCATTAATAAATATTAGTTCATTAGTTATTTTCCAAATATGATCAACCGGACTACAGAACACATTTCTGGATCTTGTAATTTGATGCAGTGATGGTCTCTGTTCACTGAGGATGGGATTGAAGTGTTTCTTCCACTTCAGACTCATGTCTGTGTTTGGTGCAGTGCTGACCATTAAGTGTTGGTTTTCAGGCTTGTCCCTATAGTGTGGAGAATTAGTTTTTGAGTCTTTTAATGAAGCTATGTTAAGATGATGAAATCCTTTGCAAATGTATATTGAAAAGTTTATTAATTAGCCTACTTTTTACACAGACAGTGGATCACTCATTAATCCAATCCAGTCATGTCAGTGAATGTGCTAAATGACCTAATGAGCTGTGCTGTATTATACCACTATTGCAGTCTCTTTAAATTGTGTTTCTGGCATCACATTAAAAATGACCCAAATAGCTTTTGCCAAGAAACAGTAATCTGCTGTGGAAAAAAAAATGAATAGAAACTCAAATCAGTGAGCTGATCCATCCTTACCTGCTCAGCGAGCAGTGTAATATCACAGTCAAATCCAACAGGTGGGATCCACAGACTAATAAACATTTTATAATACCAGAGCATCAAAAGCATCCCCACAGATCTCAGCTTCAAATACTTCCTCACTGGAGGGACACAGTGGCGTTTTTTAATAAATCAGTTCAGTGGTTTTCAAAAGACTGAGCATGGTTTCAAATTGCAGGTTTGTTTATTTAAATGATGACTGCTACACATGCTGCTTTGGGTTCTACAGCCAAAATCTCTGTTTAAATGGAGTAGTTTAAAAAATATTTTCACAGAAATTAAAAAAAAAAATCTGTGTTGCCACTTTAAAGCACTGGATGGAGTTGAATTAATCAATTTTTCATCCAAACACCACATATGAGACAAACTGATGAAATTAAAAGAAACACAAACTGAATATTTTTTCATAAAACATCTTTGAATTATTCAATGAGGGATTCAATGAATTCTCTGAAATTGAGAACTTCCTCCACTACCACCTGTTCACCAGACAAATTGATTTAATTTAATTTTATCAGTATATAGCTCTAAAATGTATTCCTGGTGAGTCTAACATCATTTGTGTAATAAATCAGAAACAACGTGTAGGCTTGTAGATTCTCATAAACAGTGAAAGAATTTCACATCCAAGATATTAAACTCATATCATATCATACTTCCTTATTAGCTTAAAACCAGTTTTGAGACCTGTAACAAATGACAAAACGCATATAAAAATTGGGAATTGGGAAAAAATTGGGCACTGCTTTACCTTTTATTATGCAGCTGGCTTTTTCCCTGCAGTTGTGCCCTTCATTCTGGCTTTGATAACCTCCTTTATCCATTTACTATATAAAGTCTGGCTCTGAAAATACAACACGTCATCTTGGACAAATCTCACCATCTGGGATCTCTAATGGGCCAGACAGTGGAAACTCAGTCACTAACTATATTTACATGGACTGTGGAAGTCTTTCCATGCTGTGGCTGATGATTGTACAAATTTCATCTCGATCTGTTCTTTATATGGATGCATATTAGAGTAGATCCATGTACAGTAATAGCTTGTGCATCATCAAGCAGCTGGATTGCTGTTTGTGACGCAAAATGCCATGAAAAGTCTGAGTCATAGTTTAATAAAGTCATACACATGTCTGAAGCGCCCTTTTATAATATGATAGAATCCTCCAAGAATCAAGAATCTTTTACTGTCATTATGCAAGACACAGCGAAATTCTGTTCAGCAGCTCTTGGCTTCAGGCACACAGTGTGACACACGTCCATGTCTCGAATTGCACTGACCTTATTCAGGTTAAGCTAATTAAAAGCTGATGTTTACATGACAATTTCTAACTCAGAGTCTCATTTTAATTGGATCAATGTCAGTGTATTGCTTTCCATTTCAACATGGTCTCTTTGACTTTGTGGGGGTTGCTGGTAACCAACTAATGAAGGTGAATTGGTTTGTGTTATGTTTGTGTGTCAAAGAGAGAGAAAATATGCTTTGATGAAGACAGAAGTTGTGCACTGAATGCTGGTTTAATGAAGCCTGTGTTGTGATGCTCATCGAACTATGTGCGACGCATACATTTGTTTTGTGTAGGCTTGTGTTGCAGCCCAGTTATCTTCAGACGGTGCATGAATGAAGCACGAGTGACACTAGCATGAGAACACCATACATTATTTATGTTTATATAATATATGTGTATATGTGGCTTCAGCTAATAAGGATGTTATTGCAGAGTTTAGCTACAGTATATAGTGCAGTACAGGGGCATCAGAAGCATTGATCATTATAAAAAAATAGGTTCAAGACACATTGTTTTGTACAGACATGTACATTTTCTTCAGGATGAACTGTTGAAATGAGGATCCTGACTTTCCATCAAGCGCCATCTTTAAGAAATAACTGCAGAATATGATAATAATACATAATATATAATAAGAGTGCCATCATCTTCAGATGCGGCCCTTGTATGTGTGTGTTTGTCAAAAATTGGCCTGTTACATCAAAAATGTGTTTGTATTGTGTCACCTACTGCCTACTGTTCACTGATGTGCCCAAAATGTCCGCTTGAATAAATATGTGTGTGCAAAACAAATGAAGCTGTCCTGATGAAAACACCTACTTGTGATGAGTGATTCATGGTCAAAGGACGGAAAGAGGCCATTTGATGGCATCAAATTCAAGAATGCTTTTAATCACAGAGGTGATGTGAGGCACTGAGAAATGAATAAAAGCATTTGTGTAAGATTACCAGATCACAGACTAGTTCATACATTTGTTTTTTTTTAATGCCTTTCTTAACATCACTTGCAGTCTGTGTTTGGTGTCCTTCCCTCACCTCCGTTGTCTCTTCCATCTAACCTTTTCTCTGTCTCTGCTCTCAATCCCTCTCTTTTAGCATTTATTTAGTATGAGCCAACATTTTACTTTTCTCTTTGAACTTCTATCAGTCTGCCTCAAAGTGTCCTCCAGTCTCACTGCCCAGCCAGCTTATATACATATATATATATCTGTATAGCGTGATGAATGATGATCCCATTGTGAGCGCCTCTGGAATTTAATTTATCACATTTCACCCACTGATTGCACAACTGCAACACCGAGCAGATTTTTCTTCCTTCGTCATTCACTTTACACTATATTGTAAGGTTGAGGTGAGGGTTTCTGGTCTAGTCATACATAAATAGAGCATTTATGCTTGTAATCTTTCTCTTACTCAGACATTTTCCATCACCACCAATCATGTCTGTAATCATAGCAGCTCTGACATGTTTTGTGCAAGCTAAAGGCAAAGGCTGTGGTTCTATAGTTCAACATTTTGTCAACTACTGTATAACATCTAGAAGTCCTCACTTGCATGACACCTATAGATGGGCCCCTGTGTGGTATCAACTATAGTTTTCTGATGGAGGAGAAGCCGTCATTCAAAGCAGTTGTACTCACAATTATGCACAGAATGGGACTGGGTTGCTATGAAGAAAATGTCTTGTTTTAATTAGAACAACAGATGTGTACTCAGGGGATGCATATTTCACACAGTATATGATGAACCTAAATATAGGCACAGCTTGGTGTTTACAGCAGTCAAACATGGGGAACAGTTATCACCTGTCTGTTTGGTCTTTTTCTGCCATTCTCCCTCCATCCACATGTTGCTTCTGGACGCTCCTTCCAGTCTTAATGATCTGACCTTTCCCACACACTCACACACCTTTTCCCTCATTAGTTTTCTCAGCATTTAAACCTATATATGTTAGATACACCTGCTGCCCGCCACGCTGTCACAGTTTTTGTTCCTGCCTCCCTGCCTGTCCTCATTGCTTCATTGACCTGTCCCTGACTGAATTTGGTTTCTGTTGCCGATAAATTGGACTGTGAGCACATTGTTTTATTTTTTTTTTATCAGGTCAATAGTGTTATGCTAAATGGTTAACCATATACTGTAAGACTGCAAACAAATGTTATTTAAATAATACTGGGCAGATAAACAGATTTTTTTGTCAGTTAACGAGAGGAGAGCTGGGAGTGGAGAATTTATAGAAAGCACACACACACACAGACACACACACAGTTAATCTCACATGGCCTTGTGTTGCAGGAGGATTCTGAGGTAGCTTGAGTTCAGCCTTGAAGGGAAAGAAGAAACGATAAAAGATGAAGAAAAGGAGAGAAAATAACATCCACGGTCATGTGAGGTTTCTAAGTTATTCTCATTGTCTTATTTGACAACTGTGGACACAAGATTCACATTTATGTCTTCTGTTCTGGTGAGTATTAAAATACTTTGCGTGTAAGTGTGTGCTCCTACACGTTTACAGTTACTATGCATCGATTTATTATCTATGTGCTGTAAAGTGACACCTGACACATTGTGGCCTTGACATGAAGTCTAGAGATGAGATTGTGTTTTACTTGCGTGTCACACAGAGGCACACAAACACACACACAACCAGGGCAAAAGGATTCACAGCTCAGGTTCAGCATTTACTTAATAAAAATGAAACATGTAATGTGATATATAGTATACATTTTTTTCTTTGAAACTACTATTTGCTTTAAAGCTAATCCTTTTTTAAAGCAATTCACACGAATTGAAATACTAGCCTCATTGAAGATTCATCTTGTGTTTAGAAGTTTCCCTGAAAATTCACATTTTCACAGAAGTTCAGAATTAACTAGTACAAATTTCAAGAAGAAACCCAGTGTTTGAATGAGAGACCTAAACCCTTTCTCTGTTTTTCAATGCCGTAACCAGGTGTTGTTGCATAATGATGTCGCTCCATAGTGGCACTCCAGCCCCTTGGAAAAGCAAAGCGGTTCTTAATAGTAGCAACACAGCAAGTTGAACTCTGAAGCAGCACTGACACTACTTCAGAGTCATACCCAGTTTGAACTGGTGGAGAGAGGATATAAGAGCAGTACTAGTAGTTGAATTATAAAGGGTAGCGTCTTCCTGTATTTATGTTTGACAGGGACAGTGATGAAAAAAAAGGCTAATTTTCATAGCCCAAAATTTACATCATCATCTGATAATTACTCTCAGTTGTTGTGTGAATAAATCCATGTCAGATCTGTTTCCTGCAGGGACTTAAGTAAATACTTTTCAGGGGACCTGTAGTGCTTTGGAAGGCAGGAATTAAAATCATTACAGCAGTATGACATTACTCCTAATGGCGATGGTGCAGAATCAAATGCGTCATTATACATGGGTGTATAGTGGCAAAATAAATGAGGAATGATTTCAGACTGAGCTGGGGTTTGATAGATATCTCTCTCTCGCTCTGCTTTGTTGCACCTTAGGGTGAAACAAATTACACCTGTATCATTCTTACTGGTAGATGAAGTTTGGTGACCTCATTTTCATCTCACTTAAGCTTCACTCAACTTTGAGCAGAGATCTAATCAGCCAGATAAGTGAGACAGCTCTGTGGGAGTGCTGGGACTTCTTAAATTATATTCAAGAGTTTAGTGGCTAGTATTGTAAAAAGTTTGACTTCATTCTGATGTATGCTCAGTTGGATGTTTATCATGCTTTATAGCATGCACAATAATTGAATAAATGATAGCATTACTTCAGGGGGTAGACATGTAAAGAGCTCACGAGGCTGGTAATCAGAAACTTTGAATAGGTTAATGTGGTCATTTGAACTATGCTTCGATTTAAAGCTGTTGACTAAAAGCGTGTTCATCATGGCCAGAGCAAGAAGCCGGGGAAAAACCAGGAGAGCCACCTCCACAGGAAAGGACTCAGCTGTTCACCTCAAAAAGAAAGGACACTCCTTTGAGTGTGTTCTTGTTGTTAGTAGGTCTTGTTTTTGTGCTTTGATGATCAACATGTCGCCTCTTGAAGACTTTCTTAAACCTAATTTTGCAAACATCTGTGAAAATTAATGAATCACAGAAATGATTAATTGTCTCTCAGATGATTAAATCAGTGCTTATTCTTAGTCCACTGGCACAGATATAACTCACAGCTTCCACCGATAATAGACACACTGACCAGGGCTGGAGGGCCAGGCCTCCCTTAATTATTACACCGCTCATGCCTGCGTAGAGGGGGCTGAACTGTAGCCTGTGAGGAAATGCACAAACACATTCACAGAGCAGTCCCAAGCACACACACACACACACACACACACACACACACACACACACTACTTGTTCATAAGATGGGAAGGTGAGCAATGCAGTGGTTTCACAAGTCCCAGAGCGAGAGCTGTTTTTCATCCCAGATGAGATGCAACATCCTGGGCAGCTCTAGTCCCAGCAGCCCCTCCTCCCATTACCCTCAGAAAACTAGCCCATATATCCTGCCCTCGACATTTATGGCATGAGCAGTTGCACTCCTGTCCTGGCTGCACATGCATGCTCTTTCTGTGTGTCCCTCTCACACTCTGTAATGCACAGAGGAGTATTTAGATAACAAAGGGAACTGTAAATGCTCTCAGGTCGGCAGCCAGTAATGAGTAGGAAGATTATTCTTACCAGGTTATATATATTCATTACTTCCATATGGTAATATTGGTGTTATCCTGTTATATTTTATGACCTCTTTAATTTCTGCTGTAGCCTGTACATTTATCATCATGATGAATCAGTTCACCTCAACAATAACAACACAAAGCCACCGTGTTTTGAAGGGAATTATTTCTGTATACATGTATAATTATGGCTATGGTGAATGTTAGGCTTTCTACAGGTTTTATTCAAATATAATACTCTATCATTGCATGCTATTTTGGCATTCCTTTGCCCACAGACTAGCCACAGCAGTTGCTGCCCACCCTCAGAGCAGCCGTCGTAGCAGTTTGTGAAGTGGAGCATGTGCATTACCACATGTGAGGCTGAATTGCAGGGGAGGAATCTAATAAAACCTTGAATTTCTGAAAATTATCGTGTGGAGAGAGAGAGAGAGTGAGCGAGAGAGAGAGAGAGAGAGAGAGA
The DNA here is from genome assembly GCF_900634625.1 of Parambassis ranga. Classification (NCBI taxonomy): domain Eukaryota; kingdom Metazoa; phylum Chordata; class Actinopteri; family Ambassidae; genus Parambassis; species Parambassis ranga. Next base: position 19,776,067 of record NC_041022.1, on the reverse strand, counting down.
GAGAGAGAGAGAGAGAGAGAGATATGAGAGCTACTTCTTGAACAGATATGCAAATTCCCTGCTTTTGAGCATCAATGTGTCAAAGGAAGCCCAAGTCAGTATAGAAAAATGAAATTGTTGGAGGCCAGGTTGCAGTAACTAACCGAGGAGCTGCTCAGGCATGGCTTTTAGAGGAACACCAGTTCCTGTTCAGTGGAGCTAATGAAACGAATGCATGTTGAAAATGAAATCAGCACACGTGTGGTAACAAGTAATGACATCTAAATCCTGAATGCAGATGTAATATATAGGGTCATTGATTTTAGTTTTAGTTTAACACTGTTGGCTTCTCTTACCTGCTTTTTCAACCCCTTCATTTTTCAAAGCAGTCGTCTCCTAACCGTGCACAGAAGTGTCTGTTCTCCACCATGTAGGTGGACTCCTGACTGACCTGTTGCACCATGTAAAACAGCTTCTTTTTACCCAAGGAGGAAGGAAAGAAGGCACTAACTCATCTTGGTGTCTCTTGGTGTTAAGATAATGAAGCTCTAATTATGGCATGGGGAAGCTTGATATTTGAATAACCCACCTTTTACCAGGAGGGTTGCTCAGATAGAGTTTTGAAGGTGGTGTGGGCAGGATGTGTTGCACTTTTCCTCTATGTGCAGTATTTCAGATAGATTTTTTAAAAATGAGCCCTCTTCAGAACTTTGAACTGGAGGTGTCCACTAAAAGAGCTTGTGTGGGACCCATCAATAATCACCTCCCACTTGTTCCTCTGTGAATTCTAACCTCCATCTGCAGCTATTGTTTAGGTCACGCTACGCTCGTTAAGTGATGGAGGCTGGCGATGAATCTTGGAGGTCAGCAATCTCTGCTTAGGATGGTGAAACTCTGAGTCACAGAGGAAATGCATTCAGTTAGTCATGACATCTTGACAGAGAGACTGGTATTTAAAAAGTACATGCATGACTCTGGGAAAAAGGGCTGACTTCGGTCGGGTTGCCATTTTGCAAATTGCTGCCACCTGGGATTGCATCACCATGGCAGCAAGGCAAAGATCACTGATATCTCTGAAACATTCTTGGATATTACAATCACAGGACATCTGCTGCTACTAATGCTGTCCCTGAGGATTTACGAGGAGTGAATATTAAGAAAGGAGTAGCGATGGTGATGACTATTAAAACACTGAGTTTATATTCAATTATATTCATGACTGCATTAATATGATGAAGAATAAATTTGAAGTTTTCTTGGATGACGAATTGTAAGTATGCCTCATTAGGTAAACACAGTGTAATAAACAAACACAGTGACCTTCAGCCACACATATTCTCCACATCATACAGTTAATGTGACGTTACCGCTGACAGGTGACCTTTAACCTCACCCACAGTGCAATCTCAGAAACAGCCTTGTTACACAGATGTGCAACCACATCTCAGCAGTAAAAGAATAAATGTCTATATATTTATATATGCTCGTTCTCTATTATGTTTTTTTTAACACAGCAGCCTACAGCAGAGACTTTTGTTATGCAAGTTTCTCATATTTGATGTATAAATGATGAGATGAATAAAGTTTCACAAGAAGAGGTGTCTTTTTAAGATTTATGATCTCCCATAAGATGGAGTCCAGTCTCTGGCTGAGGATGTCCAAAGAGTAAATGAAAACAAAGGATTACAAAGACCAATATGCCACATTACACGTTTGCTGAGAAGATTAGTCATGTCTGGGTCAAATGTGGTCACACAGATAAGTTCAGTACATCAGGTGCAGAATGTCATCTCTAACAAGCTCAAACAATCAGCTCTTAATGCTAAGGAGAGCCTTATGTAGTGTCCTTGAAGACAGGTGATCATTGAAACTCACACACACAGTGGAAACATTCAAAGAGCTATATAATCTTTACCATTACACTTTCATTACTACTAGCAGTTCATTGTGTGTTTTGCAATCCAAGCCAAGAAAAATGTGGTCACCCGGTGGCCACATTCATTATCTCACTACCTCTGTTGGACAGATTCTTGGTCATTCCCGTGTGTGTGTGATGTATAGAATGTGTGTATACATTGTAAAAATACAAATCAATAGACAGGAAATAATCAATGACTGCTAAAGTCTAACTTGCTAAGTATGCATCATCCAAGACACACAAAGAATTCTTCAAAGACACTGCACATTAAAGAACAGAGTCATCGATTAGGATCTATAGATTTGCATTTCATGTAAGATCCCCAAACACACACACACACACCCACACACCCACATGCACCCACACACACAGCCACACAGCCACACACACAGCCAGGCATACAATGTGTAAGTGCTGGCACATCACAGGGAGTGCATGTAATTTCAGTAAAAATACACACAGCACACAGTTTAAGCCTCTTACAACATAATTAACAAACAAACAGCACTCTAGAATAGAATATGATGACACGGCACATTTCTCGAATGTTCCCTTCAAACACAAAGCAGCCGCGGTGCATTTGAAAAATAAGCCTGGTAAAATAAATAAACATGGAGCACTGATGAACACAAACATCGTGTTTTTGTTGCTGAATGTAGAACAATTTCTGTGATCATCACTGATCTCTGCTGGAAAGACAACAGCGATGTCTGAAAAGGAGCCTGCAGGCTGTAAAGCATATGCTGTGTGTTTATAGGGGAAGCTAATACAATACAATTCACAGGCTGAGCTAGGTACTTTATATGGCTTACTGACTGATCGACCTAAATGTCACAGGACTTTTTTTTTATTTATTGTGTTTCTCCTGTTGTTGTTGTTGCCGTTAAGCTACTGTCCTGATAACTGTGTTTTCCGGGCCGATTACCAGCTTTCTGAAGGAACATTTCAAAGCTCTCTATGTGATTCCTGCTGAGGTCCCTTCTCAGGGCACAATGCAAACATCTTTTGAGTATTTAGTATGTTGCCAATCAATAGGGGTCACGTGTGTTCGCTGCATAGGCAACTCCAATAAGCATTCCTGCAGTGTTAAGTCACAATGGATAAATGGGGGGTTCCTTCCTTTAAATGCCTGCACATGCATCCTATCACAAAGGGATTGAACAGTCACATTTACTGTATGTACAGTGCACAATGCATACACTGAAGAAAAAGGAAATGTGGTTTGAAGATTCTCTTGTATAGTCATAGCTTCATGTTTGGACATATGGTTCTGTATAGAAATGATGTTTTCAGGGCATTGGGAGGCTGGAACGGTAGCAGAAAAATGGTTTGACATTCTTCCTTTTTGAATAGCAAATGCAAACCGTCTACCACTGAAGGTCACTGATAATGCTAAATAAAATGATTTCTGCCCACAAATGGCATCTAATGGACAGTAAGAATAATAGTGGCTTTTTATTTTAGCCTGACATTTGAAATGTGAACTGTGTTTGAGAGAACACTGTGAGCTGTGTCCCAGAAAACCACGCATTTTTAAAAAACGATCAACTTCTGTGTCTGCCTTTGGTAAAAAAAAAAGTCATCAAGCAGGAAATATTGAAAACTTATAAATATATATATATATATATATATATATATAAAACTTAGCTGGAATACATGGTCTGTGCCATGAACCCCGAGCTCAGTGGAGCACCTCAAACACAGTATTAAAACTACAGTTTACGTTGATCAAGAGACAGCTGTGCAGTGCAGACTGATTGGACACACTGGATTACTTTGATTTGAATGAGCATCATAAAATATCAGCTTGCTATAAAAAACAAATATTGATTATACTTCCGTAGAGAGATTGAAGGGTATTGGAGCTGCATGCACTAGCAGTTATTAGAAGAATCAGTCATATAAGCTCCGGTGGTTCCTGCTTTTACTACAGCCCTCTAGAGAAATAGACAGATCCAACTGCATGTGTTTTTTAATTTCCAGAATTAGAGAGACTGTGTATGTAAAATCATTGCTGTTATTCCTTTATGAGCTTCTGCTGTTTTATGTGTGTGCATAGCAGTATGAAGGTAAACCTCAGAGGGTGTGATGCATAACTGAAAAGGCGCTGTAAGCTGAAAGAAAAGTTTCCCTAAATGCTGTCAAAATGCTTAGCCAGGACTTTGACTGGTGGAGAGTGTTCACTAAGGCACTCAGGCCAGTAAAGGAAAGCCAGAGGTACTGGGGAAAAAAATAAACATTTAAAATAACAACAGCCAATAAGTGATGTCAAACCTTTTAAGCACCAGAAAAGCTGACAAAGCCTTCTCCAAAAATAGATTTAACCCTTTTACAAACCAGAGGACACTGTATCATTACATTATCAAATGGAGTTTGTCCATTTGTCTTTGAAATGTAGATGTTGGCTTTTTTATTTTGGCCAGAATGACAATGTTGCTACAGCTAATGGACCTTGTCGTAACAGTGTTTTATTAGCTGCTGGTTTTTTCAGCTGGACATCAAAAGGCTCAGAGAGTTTGCTCAGTGTTTGAACATCTATTCTGCCATGACAACTGAAAATATCAAAACAGAAAAGAACATACATCTCGAGAGCAGGATTTTCATTTTCAACTGAAACCCACAAGACTGATTGGAGTTAAAGGGGTTTAGTACAATGTTTCTTAAATCTGAGTTTACCACATGTCCCAGGCCACGTATTCTCATGAACAATGGTTCTGTTTATGCTACATGCGATAATATGTCACATATATTAACAGAACACATGCTGACCACCATCTTCCAAATTAAAAGACTGATGCTGCAAAAGAGTTACAGACAGGACCAAACAGGAGTGTGAAAGATACGGGTTCAGTTTCCACTGTGAACCACAGTAAACCTCCAAAATTCTTGTTTTGGCAGATAAACATACTGCTGCACCCCTTCCTCCTTTGCTTTTACATTTATAAGTGTTATTATAATTTAACCCAGCTTTCACCCCACCAATGACCTAGTTTGTCTTTTATTGTTTTCATTAAAGAAAAAAGTTCCCCAGATATGATTCATTGTGGTGATAATTAGCGATACTTGGCAAACACATTCCTGCCTCTTCTCCGTGTCCTGATTCTGCAGCATCACAGAGCCGATCTACACACACACACATACACTTCCCCCATATACTGTTGAGAGGGCATTCACACAGAGTATGTTAAATTCATCACTTTGAAAGCTGCCAGCGCTGAAATTAAACAAACAGAAATGTTGAGCAGTAGAGGTTTTAGATTGTGTTGATTGCCGTTGGGAAGGATTTATTAAGGGCAAAGAATGGTGACGATTTATGGCTGTCCCCTAAAGAAAGGAGCATTTGGACAGGCTGGATGGGGATTTGCCTGAGGCCCTACTAAGAAACAGAAGGAACAGCTGTCCTTGACACACACACACTGCACATAAATATCTGTGCAGGCACACAGACAAAGACATGTACATGAACACATACATGCAGAGTGCACTCGCACACAAACACACACACACAGCCTGTCTATTGTGGCCTGAGGGTACATTTTTGCAGGGAGAGGAGCGATTCCACTGGACAGCCACAGAGGAGAAACCCACAAGGCTCAAGCTTGTATCACAACTCCTACCACACAAAAACTATTTATATATAGGTTTGCAATTATCTCTGTATACTTACTCTTTTGTATTCATGTAAAATGTTCCTATTCTTTCTGGTTGCATCTGTATAACGTTTTTTTATGTCTCTCTAAAGAATCCTACAGTACTTGTTAACAAAGAAGGCCATTAAATGGACTCATTTAACACAGACACTGCTTAAGTCATCAAAGAACAGATAAATCAATGTGACACACACACGCATACATAAACACATACAGAGTCTTAAGGGAAGTGTTAAGGTACCACTGAGTTATGGCAGCCATTAGTTTTCACATGAACCGTTTCCTGCTTATTGGCTTCTTTTGTTTTCAATGAACCGGTTCATCCTTCTCTTCAATCTGCGTTTAGACTAATGTAAGTCCTTTCAAAAGGTTGAAGTGGAGGCTTCCTTTTTTTAAAATAATACAAGACAATTGTGACAACACTGCAACCGTGTCAACTTCATGTTTAAACCTAAAGGCAGCATAAAAGCAGAAACATGGAACAAATCAAATAACACATAACAAGCAGAATGGAAAACTAAAAATAATAATCTCACAACAGCTAACATCAAAAGCATGAAGTACAGAGCTGAAATATTCCAGTCATTAAGTTGTTTACTTGCTTTGGAATGTGGTGAGATATACAGTATATATAAATGTTATATGTTGCAATATTTGTCAGCTTCTGAAAGGAGAATTAGTTTAGTGAAGAGACCCCATTCACATGTTCTATATACATATATGTAACCATTCTTTGTTTGTGTTTTTTTTTTTATATTAAAGACTCACTATAGGGGAAATGGCCCATTTTAGCCTCTTCTTGGATGCAGTGTTTGATAGTAGTTTTGATAGTCATTAGAATGTGAAATATGAGTTATAATTATGGTTATGATTTACACAGTAATCAGCCTTCATTTGCATTTTAAAACCAATAGATTACGTCAGATTAATGTTTACTTGCAGAGTAGTTGATGCGCTGTTATCAGCTGACTGCACATCAGCAATTCTCGTCCTGATAGGTTGAAACTCTGCCGCTCAGATAAAAGAGCAGATCAACCACTGCAGAGCTGAGACCTTCTGTGATGACTATTGTGCTTAAAGGGCATTCTCATCAATAATAAAAACACTGTATGGCTGGTGCTTCTTCATCTCACTTCCATAATGTACAGTTTCTAGAGGACACTCCAGGTTTTGGTGGGGCCTCATGCTGAATTTGTATCGCACTAGTAAGTAAAAAAAAATTACAGTCAAGAATTCAAAATGGAGAATGAATGATTTATAAAGTAGATATTGGATGTTCCATACAAACACCGTGACTTTGAGCATTCAGGTGCTGACCAGTTTGAGTTGCTCCGTAATCAAAGCGTGTCGTGTTGTGTAACCTATTTACAGTGTGACACAAACACAACAAGGCAGGTGTACCCAGGATAGGCTGCAACCGAGCTTAGAGACAGGAAAACAAATCTTACTTGAAAAGGAAAGTGCATCAACATATCATAGAGAGTTTGTGATACCGGAGACTGTAGGAGATTTAAAACTAATCTCAGTGAAGGAAAACACGGGGGGGGGGAAAGAGAGAGCTCTTCAAAATTGTCTGTTTAACATCTAATCCAGTTCCTTAGCCCTGTGACTACACTCAGGAAGAAAAACAGAGACAAACATAGGAGTTGACAAAGAAAATCTGGATGAGAAGGAGCGCCTGTTTGTATGCACAACCAGCTGGATTTCCTACTTGGGCAACCATGTGCTGCAAGACAGAGTGCTGATCCCCAGAGTGACTATGATTGATTTTTCCTTCACCTTTCGCTGCTTGGATTTTACTCTCAACTTCTTTCTCTCACTTTAATGGTTATTCTTATTAGCCCAAAGAAACCATCAACAGTACATCCTGCTTTACTGTATTTACCTTATAACTCACTTACCTAATAGGCTTCTATTGTGTCTGTGCCAAGCTAAGCCCCTTTTTGTTAAGGTTTGGAGGTCAGGTGGACCCAAATGTAGACACAGAAGGCTAAAGAGTCCAACAAGAGTCCAAAATATAACTGAAACCGATGGGACAGAGAACACCAGGAAGACACAGGAAGCACATGTTAACGAGACAGGAACAAGACAGGTGGCGAAACAGATGAAGAGACAAGTGACTCAAATACAAACAGGGTTAACAACACGCAGGTGGAAGCAATCAGGGCGGGGCAGGTAATCAACAAGGCAGGAAACACAGGAGGAAGCAAAACACACAGGTACACAAGGAAACCAGGAAACAATCAAAACAGGGCAAAACACAGCAGAAAATTACAAATATACTCAAATAACCAGGAAATACAAGGATTTCAATGAAAAACAAAAACAACTAAACAAGGAATCAGAATACTTTTATTGTTTATGGATTGATTTTGGTGTTGTTTTTTTGGAACTACAACTAGGAGGGAGCAAAAAATAGCCTTTGTTTTAAATTAAAATCTCTCCTTGAAATATTAAATAATAATTATACTGACCATAATGTCAAATCACAGAACCAAAAAATGCATGTTGAATTTAACAGAAGTGTTAGTATATAATATATCTGATGCTCTCAGATGGGACCCCCCCCCCCAAAGAAAAAAAAAATATGAATGGGATTGGATAACATCCCTGTTTGAATTATACTAACAGCTACAATAATCGAAGGACGTAAGCTGCCCGCACCCTTAGCTGCACTTCTGCTCCAAAGCTTTTCCAATGCTCTTAAAATGACATACTTACAATGAAGGCACATTGTAAGGCATAGCAACAGACGTGTTAAATCATGTGATGAAGCATACATGCTCTCTGCCTATCGTACTTCCTTTGAATATTTGAACAGGTTGCCTGTGTATCTGAGCACATAAACAGTATGTCTACAAGCTGTAAAGATCCACATCTTCACAGCCTCTGACATGCACACATAAATATGTCAGTCAGCCAGACTTTGTGGGATCATGGAAGTTACATGATTGGCAGGAAATGATGTACACTTCATTTAGATAAGTGATTAGTGAAGTAGTAAATGACTGGGCCTCTTTCAAGCAACACACACACACACACACGCACACACACACATGTCCTCTGGTGAATATTTATGAGAGTTGATGCTTCCTAGTGGGATGACAGACTGTTTTCAACCCACTTTGATCTGCATGCGTGCTCCCGTATCAAGCCCCCATCGCACCCCCCCCCCCCCCCCACACACAGACTCCCCGCACCATCTTAGCACATACACATATGGACACACACAAACACACCGTCCCTTTGAACCCTGTCCAAAATGGTGGGTCAGTAACACACAGTGTCCAAACAGGACAGGAAATGGAGTGGAAACCATACAGTACAGGCGAAATGGATACTTACTGTGGAGGAGGAGACTAAGAGGAAAATCAGCTGAGGGGAGAGTGACATCTGTCAAGACTTTCTAGCACTGCTACACAGAGACTCTTTGTGGAGGCTTGACAGTAAATGCAGCCAAGTATATATTGTGCGTATGCAGCATGTGTGTGTGTGGATGTAAGTGTGGAGCAGCTCTTGTGTGCGCAATCACCACGATTGTTTGTGTACTTTTCGCTGGTGTGTCCGCATGTGTCTGTCTGTTGAATAGGCTTCTTGTCATTGACCTAAAAACAGTGTGAGAGCCTGCCAGTGTCGCTTAAATCCTCTTTTCTTCTCCATTCCCCCAGTCTCTGTCTTCTAGTCAACGCACACACTCGCCTTTGTGTATTTGTGTGAGTGTTCCTAGGAGCACACGTCAGTTGCTGTCTCTATTTAAACATCATACAGACTCACAAATGGCGTTCCTGCCACCAGAGATGAGAGCGTACTGTTCACAAAGACTCTTACTCTCCCACTCTTTCACTCTCCCACTCTCCTTCTTCAGTCCCATCTTTATACTTTGAATTACCCGTGGGATATCATTAGTGTTATTACCGTATTGAGATAATTGTGCGCATGTACATATGAGTGTATGTGCGCTTACATGCATGTGTGTGAACACAGCATGAGGGAGATGGTGAGAAGCTGCATGTCCAAATCCATCCTGAAGGGTTGAATGTAATCACAGAATAAAAATGTTGCCTTCAAAAGATTTTAGGATTTGCAGCTGCTTCATTCTGTTCTGCATCCAGAGTGTGCATACATGTCTGTTTGTAATTGTGTGCTTTATTTTAAGGGGTTAAAATGAGGAAAAAAAAGGTAAAGCAAGGTGCTGGCGTTTTCTGAGCCTCAGGAAGGCAGAGTGATGTTGCATCACCAAATCTCTCCTTAAGGGGTGAGGGTTAAGCATAATTACGGCTGCTGCTTTCATGTTTTCTCTCGCCTCGGCTAGTCTTCACTGCCACCGCTGGCCTTTCGTTCAGTATCAAAGGAGACTTTGGTCCTCTGGGGCTGCAGACCCAGACACACATTGACACAGATTAATACACACACACACACCCATACACATTCATCAGGATTTTATTTGGTAATATGCATCAGAATTTCAATCTTGTGCACACTTCTGGATTTCATTTACATTTTAATGCTGTTTTATTAATGTTTGAGTTTTATTCAATTTGGATCCAGATATAGTTTCTATTTTAGATGCATAAGTTAAACACTACTTGCACACTTTATACTGTACTAGCTTAGTTCATATAAACATAGTGTGAATCTCTGACAAGCTGTATATTGTGAGATGCAGACAAGGCCTTTATGTGACACTTAACAATGAGACTGAATTAACTTGACTGGCAAAAAATAAATTAATAAATAAATCACAAGGTGACATTCCCAACCACTGCTAACCCAACAATAGCTGTGTGTCACCCTTCCTGCTCTCTGGATGTCAGTCATCTTTAACCCTCCACCTGTCGGTATTTCTTCTGCTCAGTTGTCTGTCTGTCTGCCAGCTCAGTCAACCTGTCAGCCTGTTTCTCTGTTAGTCTCTCTTGGCATGACAGTACTGACTGCAGGATGTGCATGTCTGTATGTAACCTGCACAAAAAAGTATATTTTATACATGCATAAGGTCTCCAGTAAATATATATATCTTTCAGGATAAGTCTGTACATGCATATAAGGAAAATGCTTTGCTTTATATACTGTACACAACTGTGTTAACTTGTTAAGAGGCTGTATGTATGCACAAGTCCTATGTCATAATAAATTAATCCATCAATCAGTTGTCATGTAAAGGCAGGAAAGGTGGCGCTCATTAGGAGTTGTTTAACAGCATTTTATTCTTGCTCCTTTCTGTTGCTTATTCTTTTACTCTTCATAAAAAACTGGCCAGAGGTAGTAAAATATCCTGATTGGATGTGACATCACTTTATTGTGTGTAGCTGCAAAAGTCTGAAAGTGGAACATTTTTTTTACATCAACAGTAACAATGAGGTAAGGGGGAAATAATAACAAAACAAAACAAAACATGTTCCAGTGACTTTCAACAGTCAAGAGAAGATAGAGTTTATAGCCACAACAAACTACAAAGCCGGACGCATTTTGAGCAGCTTGAGATTTTGAAACGCAGCTTAAGGCATGAAGTTCATTCTTATTTTCCAATACTTGTTAAAAGTTGCTGTTCATGTGTAAGAAACAAGAAGAAAAAAAACAGATGAGCCAGGGTGAGAAGAGTGCTACACATGGTACATTACCACCAGAGGTGTGAATCATTGCTTTTACAGGGAATACATTTATCTGTGAATCTTTATGTTTTGAGTTGATGGTAAACAACTGTTATCTTGCACTATAGTGTGAAAGTAACTTATAATTGAACCATTGTTTCCAGTAGTGTGACTGACGTGTCTGTGAACTGAACAGCCTAAGCTTTACACAGGTCAAAGGTCAGCCATATGGAGAGGGTCATGAACCTGGAGTCGCTTTTTAGTCCATTAGAAGACAACAGAGCATGTCCAGTGCCTTAATAAGCTCTGTATGGAAGAAGCAATATATTTAGTGATATTCAGAGAATAATACAGACCTGCAACAAGTAATACCTTGTGGCATTAATACTGTAACTGTATTCTCTCCAGGTGGTAGTTGGATATTAATGACAGCACAGGTTTCAGGTCTGCAGCCTGCACTGAGGAGGCTTAGTCTGTATTGTCTCTGTTTGATAATACATGTTGGTTATTAAAGCAGTCATGTAAATTGATTGTGTTTTAGCATATGTATTGACTACATGTAATGTATAATCAATGCAAATGACTTTAATAACATACTGGAAAGTGTTTTCACTGATTGCTGATGCAAATTCATTTAAGGAGAGACTAATAGATGGTCTGGTATGGAGTCCATCACAGATGGATCACATTTTATACACACACGCATCCTCGTACCTTTCTTTGCTGCTGGGCTTAGCTGACATTCTGTTGGGAAAAGAAGCCTTTATTTTTTCATCTAATGTAAATGTGCATTCACTGATTTTTTTTGGCCCTTCAGTTGCTGTGAATGTGTGTATGCAGCAATGACGGATACTGTATGTGAAATGTTTCAGCAGACAGTTTGTTACACACTGTTTGGAGAGAACAAGCACTTTCAAAATGTAACTGGCAAGTGATGGATGAACCATCTGCCCAATGGGCTGACAACCAATCTGATAAACGAAACATATGACAACAACAAACCACACTCTGAGGAACTGTAAAGCTAGTGAGCAGGCAAGGTGGCTGTGTAATCAACAAGTCATTCAATGACATTTGTAGTCCTCTCGAGCAGAAAAGGCAAGTAATAGTAGTTACTTACTAGTTGCCTCTTGCTGTTGTTGCGTTTTGATACAAACCACTGTTGTGCATCGTGTGAAGAATGGCAAGCAGGCAAAAGCTTCTTTTTTTTATAAATCATCCAGCAGAATTGCAGTAATATTGTAATTTCCTGGAGCTGTTTATTTTCCACCTGATAAGCCCAATTCTCACCGGTGTCTTGCTTCAACTTTGATCTTGCTTCCAAACAAAATGCCTCTTGCTGATTATTTGTCACAACTTTTGCCTCTTACTTTGATGCATACATAGTTGGGTGAGTCTAAGAGATTTTTCTGCTAAAAGCAGCTGCTTATGTCACTGATAAGAGTACTGAGAATAAAACACACAATGTGTAGGAAACCAGGTGATTTCCACTTTTAATAGTTAAACCATAGTCTGGGAATATATGAAATATATTATTCTAGATAATTAGAAAGTGATGTGTAATCTAATTGATCTGTTATACCATCAATAATAATAGGACGATTAATTATACAGTAGATGCCTGCCTTGTGGAGACACAGGTCAGCGTATAGGCCAAAGGTCAGTTTCCTCAGTGCCCCTGAAGCAAATTAAACACTTCAGCATGATCTGTTCTGAATTTCCTCTATCCACAGACAGACTGACTCTCTCTCTTTCTTTCTTTGTTTCTTGCTTTATTTCTCTCCCGGACCTTATCTGCCTCTCATCCCCCTAATTCCTAATTACTCAATCATGCATTATGAGGGTCACCAGGGTATGGTTCACTCCAAAGTCAGCCATCACTTACAGCCATATAGCATCACCGAATTTATATATCCTGTAGTATTCATATTCGGTAATGTGATGTATGATGTAAGCCAGAGAACATACAACTTTGGATTTGTGCTATCTGTGGAAATACATGGCAGCTTATGTTTAGAATTCGAACAGAACTGCTTTTTTTTTTTTAAGACGACAGTACATCTGCATGGTAATATTTCTGTACCCTTCCATTCATTTCCCTTTCATGTTGTTTAGCCATTTATCCGCCTGTATGCCTGTGTGTGCCTGCGCTAAAGAGGCAGTTAATCTGACCGTGTCTGCTGGCAGGACATCAAGTTGCCCCATAGTGCATTTAGGCAAAGAGCCAAGCTCAAATAACATTGAACTGCTTAGTGTGGTAGGCAGCTGCAGACTCCAGGAGCAGAGACCTGATGCATCCACCAGCAAGCAGCTGGAGAGCAGAGAAACACCCATAAATGTGGGTTCCTATCACTACCCCCCAAAAATACAGTGTCTCACTAATGCTATGCTGCATGACAGTGTCATTCTCCTCCAACAACTCCACTAGACTGAATTTCATACAATTTCGTCAAGAACTTTTCCAGCTTCAGCGTTTGATAGTGCAGTACTTATCGGCCTATCTCCCTCTCCAAATGGGAAAGCATCTGATCTAAATGCCTGTCTGCGGCGCTTGAAGTGCCATGCAGCCCTCTCTCTGCTGCCGGAACAGCTGGCTGGCGGTCGCTTTAGTTCAGAAGAGAAGAGACGGATTGAGGGTGATTGAGGCACATATAGCTATAGAAAGAGAGAGGCGAAGAGAAAGAGACTGAATTAATCACCGTCTGTTTCAGTGTGAGAGAGGGAGAGTCAAATAGAAGGAGAGAGAGAGAGAGGGAGAGAGAGAGAGGAGGGGGGAGTGGAGCCTGACGCAGTGTGAGAGGCAGAAACTGAGAGGAGAGAGACAGAGAACGAGGGAGACAGCGGCGAGGAGGCAGCACATCACACCAGGAGCCGTTTTGCATCCAAAAAAATCTTGACGCGGGTCAGTCGCCACATTGCCTGCTGCTGCTGCTGCTGCTGTGACCGCCGAGCACCTTCCCGGTCACCGCTCTTCACAGAGACCGCAGAGGAGACGTGAGCAAGCTGGGAAACATCAGTGACAGGCAAAGACTAACAAATCAACACATACTGCCAGAAGCAAGCAGCGGATCATTCTGCTGAGGAGACCCTGCGAGGCGAAGCGACGTCTTTCTCCACGCTGGCATCTGGAACAGGTAAAGTGAAAACCCACGGGTGAACATCTGTAGATTGCGCACAGAGCTGTGGCTTCGTTTCATGTGACTGCCTTGTGATGGGTGGACTCACATTGCGTAGGCAACTTTAAAATATGCCAACAGCTCTCTGACATTCCTGCGGTTCAGAAATCACCGACACTGAGCCCATCTCTCTCTGTCTCTCTGTTAGTGTGTGTGTGTTTGTGTGTGTGTAGTTGTGATGAATGAGGGGGATTTGCTGGTTGGCTATTCCCAGGCAGCTTGTCTTGCTTGTCTTATCTCCATCCCGGTGTGTCCATTGATAATGCGGCCGCAGATACATAGATCCAGTCAGATTTACAGTATCAGCTCCTGGTGAATGTGTGCGGTGGCTGATCGTCCCGTGCTCCAGTCTTTGCAGACTGGATTTGATGAAGATTCGATGATATGCCTGAAACGTGCACACCAAAGCCGGTCACTTGGTATGAATGTAGTTCTTGTCCCGGGACGGGCTGCAGCGCCAGAGCCCTGATACCAGCACCGCAGACCAGCGGGCTGACTCTTCAGCACCACGGACAGCGACTCCACACATTCCGGGTGGCAGCCAGAAGAAAATCCAGAAAATCCAGCCCACAGACCCCCCCTCGTTTTCGCTATGTATTATGTTGAATGTTGTAAAACTTCATATTCTTCATCTTTTTTTGTCTATGATCCAAAGAGTGCAGGTTATTCCAGTCTTCCAGCAGTCAGGTGAAATATTAAAGGGGTATTCCAGGGATTCAGTCAAAAAGATTAAAAAAAAGTGGAGTGGAGTGAAAATGTTCATATTTAAATAGACAGTAGGAGAGCTACTTTGGAACTTTATGTGTCAAATCAGTAGAAATCCACAGAGTAAGTGAGAAATATAATGCATGAGGATTCTTCCTAAGAGGGCACGAGGGGTCACTGAGCGGTTTAATGAGCATAGATTTTATATGAATCATTTGCTATGGCTGTCTCACCAGATTTCAACCCAGTTGTGTAGTGACATGTTCTTTTTATAGCATTATGAACACATCTGAGCATGTAAATATCTTTTGTAGGATGACTCCGTGATGAGGAGCAGTGAACTTCATTCAAATTTCCTTTAATTTGTTACCGATCCGTATGTTTTAATGTGTCTGTGCAGCCGCATGCACAGGCCTGTTGAAGCAGTATTGATGTGCGGTATAAACACAGTAGCCCACTGAGTGCATGTTTGTGACACAAAGCCACTCAGCCACTTAAATTTTGGCTGCTGTGCTCTGTGCCTCCTGCCTACTGCCCCACTATCTGTTGTAACGGATGTTGTTGCCACTTTGTCCCATAGGGCATGGACTACTAACAGAGTTTTTCCACTGACTGACTCCAATTGTTGGCTGAGTGCCACAGAGACAGAGAAGGAAAGAGGAGGAAGACAGACAGATTGATAGAGAAAGGGAGGGAGGGGAACAGTGTCCCACTCCTAGCAGCATGAATACACATGAGATCCCAGTATAACAGATTCAATGGCTCATTTTAGGACATTATGCTTTTGGGAAGGAAAAGCGGTTGGCTGGCTTTTTTTAAAGGCCAGAGATCCTCTGTCGCCGAGAAGTCTTTAGTTATCCTGGGAATTCATTGATAACTATCTTAGAGGTCGCTCATCTTGCTTTCATCCTGCATTAGTACTGCAGTGCTTGCTGCAGTACACTGAGAAGAATGTTTCTGATCAGGCTGAAAAAAGGGACTCCCATACCTGTAGTTACTTGAGAGCTGAAAGCTTCACTAAATAACACCAAACAACAGCTCCCTCTACAAGCAGCAACACGGTGAAAGCTTTTTGTGCTGCAGCAGCAGAAGTGTCAAAACTGGTGGGACTGTAACGGCTACATCCGTAAGAAGGCAGGTGGAAACATTAAAAAATCAGCTGGTAATGAAAAGTGACAACTTTAAGAGAGAGGAGCTGCCAGAACGCCTGCAAGTACAAATTGAATGAAAAGTGATGGGTTTAATGTCTGTGCTGTCTTTTGATTGTACTCTGTTGTTTCTCTCAACCTTCACCTGAAGTCATATAGTTTTTTTTCCTTTTCTGTATCATTTACTGTAAACCCAAGAGTGAGCTATCCATCCCTGCTACACTCTCAGTACCTAGAGGCATCACTGAAGGGCAAGTTCTTTACGAATACTAAAGAAGTACTGCTGTGTAATGGGAGTTCCCTCCTCGCTCTCCCATCCACTTACTGCATTTTTCGCTCCTTTGGCTTCCATTGCAAGCGAGCAACATGGAGCCTATATCTGCTGAAATCCCAGGCTAAATTTCAGAATCAACTCTCATCAGTTGCTATTTGTCAAAGCCATCCATATTTCAACAGAAACCAGCTCCCCATATTAAGCATGTCGGTGCACAGAGAGCTGGCAGTATCACTTGTCATAATGTTGATCTTTGTTGAGAGGGAATACCCCGTGGGATAGAAATAAATCTACATGCATAGTTAACCTGGCACCTCTCTGCTGACTGGGTCTGAATGGAAGACAATCTTTTTTTGAACTGTCACATTGGTTAAGAAATACAAAAATTGAAATACAAATGGGTTGTGAAGAAATCTTGGATTAGGCTGCACATCGTAAGAAAAATGAATCAAGCACAAACACATAATATTCTGTAACAATGCGCAAACACACCCTGTGACATGGTGTTGTGTTGTAGGCCTTATGTGCTCTGTGAGAACGTGAGGGCCTCTCAAACAGACATGTGCATGACACAGAGGTGCACACATACAAGCCGCAGACACACACACACACACAAATATCCAAGCACAGGGTGCACACTCTCAAACAAGCACATGGATTAATAATGTACCATATTCCCTGTAGGAAGCTAGTTAGCATTTCAGGAAGATTGCACAAACACTGGGGAACAGTAATTAGGAAGTTATTGTTTCAAGTTGACACACACACACACACACACACACACACACACACACACACACACACACACACACACACACACAAACACACACACACACACGCTCATAAGAAAACACAGATACATGGATTCAAAATGGAAATAGCGTTCTTACTTTTCTATGTGTTTAATGCAAAATTTCTTATGTTGTAATAGTAAAAATCTTCTTTTCAAGACCTGGAGTTCTAACAAAGGCAGGTAAAATAAAAATAAGTGTAAGGTGTTATCTAAAACCAGAAAAGCACCTTGAAACAACCCAATGAGACCGATGCATTAAAATTCTAAGATACCCCAATTGACAGTGGGTAGAAAAGTGAGCACACAGTTTCTGGTGTACTACATAGCTGCTGAATGGAATATACCTTGTGCTGCACGCGCCAGTGGAAAGCGCATTAAAAAATTCAACAGTGACATCTTTCTTCCTGCCAGAAAAAGGCAGCTTCACTGAAAGACAATCAAATCTATCCGCATACATGTAAAGAAAACAGGGTGATGTGTTCCTTTATACTGCACACTTTTTCTGCACAGCACTTTTCTCATTCAGATACACAGTGACAGAAAGCTGACCTGCCATCTGTGTCAGCTGGGTTCAGTCTCTTGTTCAAAAACACATGTGGATTGGCTGGGGGATCACACAGCTAACCCTACATTAGTGGTCATCATGCCGCTACAGCTGCCACATAGTAATAGGAATTATGTCGGGGTCTGTAGCAAGAGTATAAGAATTTCTGAGATCTGGTTTCAATGATCAGACATGGTTATGGCGGCAATGATGAACGAGCTGCTTAATGTATGCTGGTGCATGTCTTGAATGCCAGAACTGGAGCAAATCCCAACCTGACCTCTCCAACAAAGGTCTTACACCTTTCCCTTCTACTTCCCCTCCCCAAACACCTCTCATCTCCACCCTCTTTTCCTCTCATGCCATTTCTGCCTCTATCTTTTAATCTTTGTGTGTGTGTGTGTGTATTGAGTCAGCTAGTTTAAATGCCGGCTGCTGCTATACCACCCCTCTCTGGAAATCAAGGAGAGATTGCAGTGTGGTTGCTGAGGGGATGAGAGGAAGAAGGAGCAAGGAGGCGGGAGAGGGAAGGTGAAGAGGACGAGATGATAGAGACTGAGAGAGAGATAGTGTGAGGAGAAGGGATGCCACAGGGTGAATGAAAAAGGCAACGTAAAAAAAAGAAAATAACAAAAGACTGGGAAAGCTGAAGAAAGCATTCAATAGATGTGTTTTCCTCCCATCCCGCTCTATTTCATTACCTCTGGCCTGTGTTCTGCAGACAGCGCTGTCTCTGTGGCAGAGGTAGTTTGGAGACACTGTGGCCTGGCAGAGACTCTAAAACTCCTCTGATGCTCTGATCCCAGGTTCTCTTCAGGGCTAAGAGGAGAAATCTCTCTGGCTGTCCCATTAACTGCTACAGACCTGACTACTGAAATCCTATTACCTTCCCTGAATGAGCTACACATCAGCTGTTCCTCCTTTTCCAGACAAAGATGTGTTGTTCAGACCCTAAGATATCAGCAGCAGGAGAGCAACAGGGAGATTGTTTTTTGATTTGCCTCTCCTCTCCTATCTTTCAGGCATCGCTCTCTGTTTTCTTGCCTTCTCTGGCGACAAATTTCTCTTGGGTTTGGACTTCATTTGTATCCTCTTCTAATGCTTGAATCTCTGACAGGCAATGAGAGTGAAGAAGGTGATTCTATCTAACAGATAACTTTCAAATTTGAGGGTCTGATTGAATCCTGAAATGTTTCAGTCTCCTTTTGATAAACATCAGGGAGTCAATTTAAAATAGTTGACAGTCTAAAGCTCTGCCATTGACATGAGGTCTAAAGAAAACCTCTTTCAATGAACATTGAACAATCCATTTGAAAAAAAATGCTCTGGTCCCCAAACAACATTGGTTTAATCAGAGTTGTCTCTGTGTGTCTGTGTCCACAAAGTGAAGCAGGAAGTATGATAATAAAGACAACACCCTTGTCAGCAGTGAACTATAATTGAGAGATAACTGTGAAAATAAACAGCTCTGTAAGCTCAGTTCTTGGGATTTTCAGAGTGCAGGGCTTGATATATAAGAGTTCTAAGAGACATTTGGACACAGCGTGCATGTAGGTGGACCTACCCCTGATCTGTATCATGAGTGATTTTCCACTGCAGGGAATGATGATACCTTAAATGTAGCCCACACCTTTGTGAATGTTTGTGTGACAGCTGGACCTGTACCTGTAAGACCTCTTTCAGGGCAGTGAAAATAGGACTACACACTGAGGTTGTTATTTATGAGTGGGGCTACAGGTTTTTGGCCCTGCGCTGATTAGTTGGACTCTGAAACTTGCATAAGTTTAACGTTATGCAATGAAAGAGGACAAAAGACAACAAGGTCTGTTTCAAAACAAACATCCAAAGCGCAAGATGAAGAACATAAGAACAAAGGAAGAAGAGATGGAACTGGAAAACTGAAAAATGGGCCAATGAGAGTGGAGGCTTATTATGCTGGCTTATCCCTGCAGTTATAAAAAAAAAAACGCCTGTAATGTAGTCTCACTGTCCTGTTTTTAAATTTTTCCTTTTGCCAGCCAAGCTGGTTTTCTCTGATCATGCTGCATTTGCCAAACACAGTAGTCAGTCCTTAGTCTTAAAGGATTTTTTCCTGAAACATTTTGACTGTTTAGAAACACTAATTCACACACAAATGTGCAACACAAACAAACAGGATATATAAAGTCTGATAAAATGGACTCACAGAGCAAAGCTTTAAGAAAATGAATGATCTTTTACATCATCATCTAAAATGACTGGAAACAAAGAGACACAGATAAGACCACAGTCTGGGCCTGAAATGCAGACTGCAGGTCTTATTTTATATGTAGTCAGATTGAAATATTAATGCCAGAACTGACATTTTCATTCAATTCACAGGGCTACTGTTAGCCTAATTAGCTAGGTGCCGACAGCTGATTAAATCTGCCAGTGACAGAGGATCAAATAGAAACATGAGACCTGCTTTTGTCTGTCTCTGTCTGAAATCAAGCACTCATTGTTTACCACAATTGGATAATCTGCCACCATTATCTTTGTAAATTTGATTGCATATGAGAGCAGGTTATGGTAAATTTAAAGGAAACTGCTTTCATTAGAAAAGAGCTTTAAAACTTTCTCTGAGCAGGGTTATAAAGTAAGCTCTTTGTCTCTTTATTTTTGTGTTATGGTAGAAGATCAAAGGGAATCACTGCGGCGCTGAAGAAGCTACTTTGTGTGCGTTTGTGCTACATGTTTGAACTGGGCATCTACAAAAGGAAAAATCGTATTTTTTGTGGTTTCAATCTGTCAAGTGAAGTCACGTCATGTCAAGTCTGTTTGTGTAACCCAAAACCTATTCAGTATCTCAGTGGGCTTTACCGGTTCACAACAACAGCAGCTCTGAGCCTGAGCTTTCTAAGAAAAGAGAAAAAAAAATGACATAAACCTGAGATGAAATTCAGAAAGAGATTCTCTGTCCTCTGCTGCTATATCTGCAGACGTGTGAATGATGGTGTTAGACCCTGTAACTGTTTCCATTATGCCAGAAACCAAAGTTTGGAGAGTATACTGAGGAAACCACTGGAGTTAGTGTGAAGTTATTATCATATTAACATTCCCCTATATTTTACATACAGCCTCCCTCTTTCTTTTGACCACCTTCTGTTTAGTGTTTTGATTTTTGAGAATTGGTTTGATGCAGTGATGTATGATATATGTCTATTATCATGATTCAAGGAAGGTTTTTCCTTCAGCACAGATTTGTTGACAAACCGCAGGTTGTAAACAGCAGATTGTAAACAGCGAGTGAAGAAACGCTCTGGTTGGTATTTTTTGCTCTTTCTAAAGAGTTTCCAAGGTTGACACCTCCCGGATAGTTATGTGTAACTTTGTGTAACATTTTTCCTGGCAGAAGCCGTTTGGTACATAATCATGTGTTTACTATGCAGCAGAGAAGCAGTGTGTGTGTGGAGAATACCACCAAAGCAGTGCCTGCTGAGACTTGTATGGTGAAGCAGTTATTTAATGTAAAGGTGACATTGACAGAGTTTCATGGTCCTTTGCTTAAACGTGGAAAATGTTTCCACTTCACTGTTGTTCCTGTTCTGCCTGTGTCCTTGTTCCTGTTTTTTTAATCGTTTTTTTGTTCAATTTAGCATTTCAGTTATTTACAAGCTTGGTGAAATCAGCCAGTTGGCAATCCCAACAGGGGCTAAACCATACAAACCCCATTGTCAATTAGCACTCGCTAGCACCAGGGAGAAATACCAGTGCTTGGCAGGCTAATGTTGGTTTGTGTGTGTGTGTGTTTGGTGTGAGTGTGTGTGTGTGTGTGTTAATGTGTCTGTTTTGTGTGAATTACTAAGTGACTGAGTGTATGAGTGGGCAGGCTAAGTGTTTGAGGGAGGTCAGAGGTCATGTGTGTATGTTTACATCAATTTGGGTGCACAGTCAACAAGTGTGAGTGTGTGTGTGGGCAGGAACTGCTGTTGGAAAGTGTGCGTGTGTGTTCCTAAATGTGTGTGTCGAGAGAAACTAAATATCTCCCCTTGTATAATCCTTTAATTTCCCAGAGCGCTGTGCATTTTATCCAGTTTTTGTAGCCAACTTGCAGACACACAGAAGGGTATTGAGAGTCTACGTAAGGGAGGAGTGTGTGTGTGTGTGTATGCGGCTGAACCCGAGAAAAGAAGAGGAAACAGAAGTGCAGCATTCATTTCTGACAGCTGCTGGTGGTGTATGTGCTTTGTGTTATAGGTGTGACACGCTCTGTATTGAGGCGTACGCTGGGTGTTAAATGTGTGTATGAAAGCAATATCAGGTATATATGATTTTATAATGGCTGTCTGTATTCAGCCTGTCATTCTGTCTGTTTATCACTGTCATTGTTGTGTCTCTGCATTGTGTTGTGATGTGACATGTTGAATGCTCCGTTCACTCTTTAATTTCAGCTTATACCAGGAGATTGAAACATGATGTAGTTGATTGTTTCAGAACATAGTGTTTCTGCAAGTGAGTAGCTTTTGACATTGGAGAATTATTACTATTATAATAATAATAGTTTGTGATTAACATGTTATTGTCAATTAAATGACGGAGTAAAAAATGACTGATCCTGCTTTTACATCTCAACAAATCCTAAAAAAAACTGCATATAAGTGACAGATTTAAAGGAATTTTTACACGTTTTGGACATTTGCTCATTTCTTTTGTCACATATTATAAAATATTAAAGCCACTGTCATGTCTCTGCGGTAAATATTAAGCTACAGCCTTGAAATAGCTAAAGCTCTGTACAAAGTGTAATAGATAATGCCTGCTAGCACCCTTGAAACTTAACACAATAAACACTTAAAACGTCATATCTCATTTGTATGAATGGGTCAGAAACCAAAGTGTAGAAATACCTGACAGCACACTGTGACAACATTCACTGATTTGAAGGGGTTAAGTCTGGTTACTGTTAGGCAGAGCCAGGCTCGCCCATACAGACTAGAGGGTGGTATTGATCCTCTCATCTGACTCTTGACCAGAATGCAATTAAGTTCATTTTCCCAACATGTCAAACTATGTCCCTAAGCTATCTTCATGTAGGCTATAATCAATTCCTTTCATCAATTTGCATTAACAAGTAACATGTCGTTTAACACATTTGAATGTTAAGATTCAACAGCAGCTAACTCAGTGAGATGTGTTTAACAATCCTGAATGGAGGACAATAACATGAGGAGAACCTAAGTAAGACAAAGAGTTTCTTAATGTATCACATGGGCTGCATGTTGGATGGACTTCCATCCTTGTTTCTCTATCCCCCTTGGATCTCCCACAGACAAGCATTACCATGACAACCTGTGAATCCTGGGTAGCGACAAACAAGGAGCGCTGTCAGCCGCTCAGGACTGTTCCAGCATTGTAGAGCTACAGCAGGCAATGCTCTGCTCTGTGACACATGAAAACTTCACCAAGATTACAACTCAACATGGCTTGTCAGTATAGTGATAAAATGAGCTATAATAAGCAGAGAGGAAGGAATATGTGCTTCTACAATTTCAACTGGGCTCAATAACAATGTGCCACTAGTTTGGGAACCCATCATTGTCACATGGATACACTTTGTGTGTTTTCATGCCATGTACTGCAGTTGTCTGCAAAGACAACAGGGTAGTAAATAAACTGAAGCTGAAATCATTGAGATGTTATGTTAAACACCAGCTGATATAATCATGTCACCCCAATGGGGCAGAGTTTGCTTTTTTATTTTCACCATATATTACACACAGTGATTGTCAATTCAAAAGATGTTTTATTGAGGCACAAAAGCTTCATTCATTTCAATATTAGACTATGAAACCATGCTATAAAGACAGGCTACGATCACATAGGTGTTGTCATAACAGAAACTTTGTAATGCTTTGTTAACACAATGTATGCCACACAACAAACAAAGCAACTTGTTGCTAAGCATCACTGGCTAAATGTGACATAGGCTTTACTGCCATTTTCATAGCACACCTGCACAGGGTGTGTGTTTATCATATATCTGAATGGGAAGCAGGGTAACTTCTCCAAAAGGAAAACAAAGCAGGAGAAAACTGAGCTGCTTCCCCTTAGCTTTCATCTGTATGATGATTCTGAAAATCTGCAAGGCTCTACAGATATTTTTTTTTCTAAAAGCTCACATATGTATACATTTCGAGAGCAAAAATAAGATCCAGATTCTATCTCTACCATACACCAAAATAGAGAAATGCAGTTTTTAGCCGAGCTTCCAGATAACATCCAAGCAGCATATCATGGAGCGTGAAACACTCACACACTGACGCGCACACACAGACACACACAGCAGCAGCAGCAGCAGCATGATGATGTCAGGACCAAAGTCACATCATCTTGGAGAGAAAACAGGCAGGAATCTCATCACAGCATCCTGAAATGAGATTACCACCCCAGCCTTGCTTTTATATAGAAGTCAATATATCATTCATCCCTCTCTGCCTCCTTCCCCTACAAATTGTATTAAATCCCAGATATGGCCCTTAGAATCAAGACCAGATTGCTGGGTGGGGTGGTCGGGAGAGACAAAGAGAGAGAGAGAGGGAGAGAGATGTAAGTCGTGGGGACTTTACAAAGCGCAGAGCTTCTTTGTGCGTCACTCAGAGCGAGCTCAGTCAAGGACACATTGAGACGTGTTAACTCAAAATATCACACAGGACTTTGTATCTGTTGTGTGTCTGTGTCTGCATGCATGTCACACAGAGTTGAGTGCACCATTATGTCTCTGTACCACAAATAAACACACACACACATACAGCCTGAGCACAGAGTGGTTTACATGACTAAAGCTGTAAATCCCTGTCCTCACACTTAAACACTGTTACACTATGTAACTGAAAGTATGCGGACACCATTGTTAGGAGACTTTAAAAGGTAGGCGTGAAGGCTGTTCCCTCTCAACACACACTATGCTCTAAGTAAACAGTCATACTTCTTGGACTTAAAAATATGTACATGGGAAATATATTCAGAAATATGTTACAGAGCCTGCACTGTGGCAGGCATTAGCTATCAGGCTAACCTTCTACTTAGCGTTGCTGCTCTGTGTTCATAGTGTAATTGTGTAAAGAGGCCTTCCACTATAAACTCACAGTAAACACATTCTATCAACATTAACACTGCAAATATTAGGCCATGACACAAAAACATTTGAAATAAAGCACTAGTGAGGGAGCTAGTAGAGTTATGGCTTCTTCTGTTCATTGTTTCTGCAACACACTGAGGTATGAGGCCATCTTTCCATTCTTAAAGTAATGCCTAGTCCATAAATTATTTAGATTTACAAACACTACACAAAGCTGTGTGGAAGGGGCATAATACTTAAGTCATGGTGAAAAAGGGACTTGATTTAGTCTCCTACCTCTAATAATAGGTTCTGGGTTAATGTCTGAGTTAGCTGTGTCCATATACCTTTGTCCATGTGACATACATTGTAGTTTTCTTTGCCTGAATGATGTCACATGCTACACACAATATAAGTAAATGCATTATGGAACAGTACAGACCAAATATAGTAATACACCACTATGCAGAAGCATCACTCTCTGCTTCCAGTGAACATATCCCCACAGGAAGAAACAGGGGGGAAAAAAGTCTACTGTCCTTACACTGTACCTCATCACACAGCAGTGTGACTCACCCACCCTTCTCATCCCGCTCTGGTCTACAGTTGCCAACTCAGCAATTTAGCTCACGTCTGCCCTCTCTGACCATGCATGGCCTCCCTCCTCTTTCTTTCCTTCTGCTATCCTCTGTTCTCCTCTTCTCTCCCTCCATTGGTTTTCTGCTGCCTTACAACTCTTAACAAAACCTCTCACGCACACCGGCGCAGACTTGCTCTGCTGCCTGCGCTGCTCACACATGCATTTAAAGGCACTTTATACACTTAAGATGCAAATGCAACATAAGAGAGAGTCCTGATCAGCAAAAGGTCCTGAAGCCAATCACGGTAATGAGATCCTTTGGGATGAGTGCATGTTAGGAGGTGTTTACTTGCATATATGATCGTGTTTTATGATTTGCATGTGTGGCTGTTTGTGCGCACTCACGTGTGTTCTCTTTCTCTGTGAATGGAGCTTTGTATGATGGCTGAACAGTTGACTACTGTCCCTCTGTCCACGTTTTCTACAATTAGAACTGAGTGGCTGTCAGAATATCTGGCTGCTTTTCTGCCATGCTCAGGGCTCTTTGATGTGTGCAGCCAGCAGCTGTGTATCAATGGGCCAGTTGCCAATCAGAAGCCAACTAGGGCTTCTTAAATTTTGGCCCGATTTTGCAACAGACAAACACTGGACTCTTTGATTTGAGTGACACGATCATTTTGTGTTCAGAGGATGATAAAATGGAACAGAAAGTGAAGTCTGCTGTGGATTGGAGAGTCTCTGTTAGCAGTACTTCAATCATGTCTGTAGCTGACGTTCAGTCTGCAGCCTTTCTGTATGTGTATATTATACAGCCGTGTATATTATTGCACAAAGCTCCTCTAATTTAATTAGTATGGGATCCAAACAAACGAGAGGGGAGCTGCAATATCTGCAAGGCAATGCAATTAAAATCTGGAAAACATCCATGAGACTCAACCGTGCTCAGCTCCAATAGAACCTTTACATACAAATGATTGGGCAAATTGGGTAGTGTTTAGATGACAAACCAGAGTCACTTCAAAATGTGTAATCACTACTTTGGTGTGAATTTTATGCCTCTGCACCAGCTACAGTCATAGCTTTATGATGGCCTTCTTTACCATTTTGTTTAGAATCTAAGTTAAACTGGGTGAACGTCAGGGGTCAAAGGTCAAGGTTTCAGTAAACTCACAGGTGATCTGATTAGGTTAAAGGCCATGCTTGCCATAATTAATAATTCATATGCTAATGGTAACACATTTTCACATGAAATGATGAGGTGATGACATTATGTGTCCACAGAGTAAGAGGTCTATGATGTTCTTTAAAAACACATGTATTGTATTATTTCGGTACACAGTCCTCACTGCATACAGTATATGAGCCTGGACAGACATGAATGTGACCTGCAGATACAAACACAGTTAATACAGAGAAAACAACAAAATACACCCTTTAACAAACACCTAAAGCTCCACAATCACCTCCTCTGGGGGGTGAGGATGTGATACACATACTTAAAATTCTCTAAAACCTATTACAGTACAGTTCATGTGCCAGACTTGTCAGAAGCAAAGCAACAGTAATAGTCCAGTGATTTCTTTGTCCAGTTCAGAATCGATCGAGTTTATGTTGATGCCTCAGTGAACCAAATAACAATCACATATTTGCTGTAGAAGCTAATTTCAATCAATTTTATGTATACAGCGCATTTTACCATCAGAATTGTCTCTAGGTGCTTCACAGAGACCCAGAGGCTGACCCCCTTAGGAGCAACAGTGGCAAGGAAAGACTCCTTTTAACAGGAAGAAACCTTGAGCAGGACCCACCAGGAAGGTTCTCATAAGGGAGTAAGATAACGGTCACATATTTGCTTTAGAACTCACGGGACTACCATTTTCTGCATTGGATCCACATTTTAAGATTGCTGTCAGATGGTAGCTTCTTTG
Organism: Parambassis ranga; assembly: GCF_900634625.1. Taxonomy (NCBI): domain Eukaryota; kingdom Metazoa; phylum Chordata; class Actinopteri; family Ambassidae; genus Parambassis; species Parambassis ranga. Next base: position 19,748,706 of record NC_041022.1, on the reverse strand, counting down.
TGGAGGATTTGGTTTTCTTCCAGGGACTTTCTTCCTTCTTGCCTTCCAAGTAGTGTGAAAGCAACCAAATTTAAGTGGCATTCAGTGCTTTTTTTTCTTTTACTATATAAGGTGTTAAGTTTACTACAAACCTGCTGACTCTTGACTCAGTAGATTTTCCAGAGTGAAGCAGGGACCTGTCATGCATTTATTGCTTGTCTCAAACAAGAGCCTGTTTAACCCCCACCAAGAAACCTGTGAGCTGTCACTGCCAGACAGCCTAGCAATACCTCAGAGTAAAATGTGTTTTTCTGTTGCTATATCTGAATAAACTCATGTACTTTGTATTCATATAACATCCCATTATCTCATGCCAAGTTTAAATCTCCCAGAAACAGCTACTATTTGCTTGGACCTGTTTCCTGGCGATGGCTGGATACAATACACGCAGTGATATCTGAGGATATTTTTGAACCAAGGGCACTGTGGTGAATAATGATGTTAGCATGGTCTAGTAAGGAAATGAGGCCTTCAGAATTTCTTCAAGGTACTCCAAAAAAAAACCTCAACTATAAATACATTCTGCTGTTTTACCTCTGCCAAATACAAGCCTGTTCAGAAAACATTACAAATACTCACTTCCAAGTGCAATATTAGCTTAAGCATCCATTCATATCTCAGAGTGTGAATATTATCAGCCAAGTTAATTGCAGAGGCTGACTCTTGCTATCATCTGAAACCTCCTCCATGACTTTGTTTGGAGTGGCCCCACTAGCTATTGATTATTGTGCTGTCTTTTATCCTTGGGTGCAACAAGAGTTATGGTTCATTACCTCCACTTAAGCAAGAACTGAAAGTAATTTACCAATATATCCCAACACAGCTCCAGATACTGGATTTATTGACATATTGGATTGAAGAGTTCATTCATATCACCAACTCCATGCAGTGGTTTGTGTAACTGTACTTCCTGTGCTTGGTTCTGAGGCTCTGAAGAAATGCTGCAGAAACATCCGATACTATGTTAACACTCATGTTTTCCATGTCAGCTAGTATGCTCTCTGAAAAGGTCAGACAATTTCTGTAAATTCTCAAAGTGTTAATATCACACTCAATTAGCGCTCTAATGCTTCCTCCTGTGACTGGTTTTCATCGGACTTATCTCCTGAACGATCTGCTGCTTGTCACTGGCTGATTACGGTGTCTGTCTTCTTGCATTGTCTGTCACCTGACTGCCGGTGAGACTGTGAGACATCCCTGTAAGTGTTCGGCCTGCTGAGGCGTCCTTGAGCAAGACACTGAAACCCTTCTAGTTCTAAATGAGCCTGCCGTGCTGTAGCTGGAGGGCAACTGAAAAGAGAAACTCCCTGTAGGGATAAACAGAGTGTCACATCATTACTAATTATCAGTGGCCTGATGTGCTGATGATAAATACCTGATTTAATTATCATTGAAGAGTCTTTTTCTTATCAGCCCTATCGCTGCTCTGAGTTGTGTAAGTGCAGAAAATTAGGAAGTTGATTCTGCAAGTGCTCAACAGCCGGGTCTCTGAACCTCAAATCTTTAAAGGGATCTTGTTACATATAAACAAACAGTAAATGCATAGATATGAGCATAGATATGAGCATAGACATGAATGTAAAGACAACACTGCCAATCTGTGTCCATAATTAATGATGCAGTGGTACTGGGAAAGCGGGCACATGGGGGTCGAGCTTTGAAAGGCTGGCATTGCCATAGGAACCAGCTGCACCCACGCATTCATGGAGGGAAGGCAGGGAGAGTCACAGAAAGACGGGGAGAACAAGAGAGAGGGAAAAAGAGAAAGAGACGTGAGAGTCATGTCTTTGATGTGACTATCACCCTCAGGTCTCTAATCTCTTGCTTCTAAATATTTTTCTGCTTATACGATGAGATTTAGCCTCTTTTTAAAATTCACCCATTTACATGTTCTTTGCATCCGTGACAGATGTCCTTGGGCAGAGTGAACACGGAGACAGGAGTTTAGTCAGAGATCGAGAACAGCCTGGGTGGTTTAAAACAGGAAATGATGTCAGTCAGTCCACCTCTGTGAGCTTCTATGTGGAGGGGGGGAAGTGATAATACCAGCAGGGTGCCGTGAGCTGGAAGAAGCCTTCAGGGAAGAAGAAATGTGCTGCAGGATTTTATATGCATTGGACATGTTGGGGGCCCATGTGTCACATCTTATCTGGCTGGCCTGGGTATCTCAGCAGCCGCCCTCAGTCTGCTGCGCGATAGCTCTGTCTGTCACATAAACTGTAGCTGTTCTGAAATGCTGTGGCGTCATTTTGTTTAGCTGAGCACTGATGTCTCTCTCATCTCACTCACAGCAAGGCTATCAAAAATTCCCTTTATCAAACACGAGTTTCCATCAATTACTAACGAGGCGCGGGCACAGAACTTTGTTGTTCTGTAGGCGTTATCAGCTTGTTTCCATACTGTCGACATGAATGTCACAATTCAGCTGTGGCAGGGTGCGTCTGTAACATCCCATTCCTGTAGATGGACAAGTTGCTGTAAAAAGGTGCTGCAGATGATTTTGGAGAGAACAATATTATACATTAGAGAAATAGCATTTGGTAAACCTCAGCAGTATGCTTCTGCAGCTTTAGGTACTGAACGCGTCTAACAAATTAGTTTTACCGTGTTTGTCATGTTGTATTTTTTATATCTCATTCCTCTGTCACCTCTTATAAACTGCAGTTTCTCTACTCACCTTCTCATTTGTCACCTCAGTTTACACTGTGTATATTTATTTTTATCCTATACCACTCTATCAGTATCTAATTACTTATTTTTGTCTCATTATCTCACCTTTTTTTTAACAAAAGCTAAGATGTACTGTACTGTAAGTGCGCTGATAGTGTCACTGTGGAGGAAGTAGAAAAGAAAATGGTGAATGATAAAGAGGATGAGAGGTCAGTGGAGATGATAAAGAGGGAGTTCGATGCCCGTCCTGACAGGACCATCTGTCAGATGCACCTATCACCCGGCTCGCCCGCAGCCGCCTCACTCGTTGTCGTCATTACAGTCTGACGGATGGACTGTGTGTGGTGTGTGCGTATATGTGTCAAGACTGAGTCAACACCAGAGCGACTCTTTGATATGCCGGGTGAGACAAGGGACAGAGTGCTTCCAGCAGGTTTTTAATTAGATAATTTGTGTGAATGTTACTGGTGCAACACAGCACACATATGCTCCGGGGCAGCATTGGCTATCAGTCTCCTGGCCCTTTGTTCTCACTCTGTCCCTCAAGCTGAAACGTCCTCTCACCCTTCCCTTTCTTTTACCCCCTTCTTTCTGGTCTTTTTCCGTTCCCATCTTGATCACATTTCTCTTTGTTGTCCCCGTCACGTTTGGTGAATCAAGAGTGGATGTCACAAGTTTTCAGTGATGAAGTTGGATGTCTCCGTGTTGTAGTAGCACAGAAAAGCTGTCATCTGTCTGACAGAAGCTTTTTGGAATCCTTCTCCCCACAGGGTACAAAAAAAAAACATTATTTAGAAATAAATTTGGGTCACTGGGTTGTCACAAAATAATGTCACTATTATATTTGTTTTATTAAAAGAACATCCAAGTTCAAAGCATGTGACCATCTGAGCCAACTCTTTACTCATTGTATATGGAAGAGGATTTTCTTGAGAGTGATGTCTGCAGCAGGTTGACACAACCTGTTTGTTTGAGGCACTGCAAGATCAAATTGTTCTTGCTTATTAATGCTCCTTCTTATTCCCTTTGACTGTTTCCTTCCAGCTCTTTCCCGTTTATCAAAATACAGTATTTCCACCGCTCCCTCTTTATCTCTCTCTCTCTCTCTCTCTCACGGTGTCTAACCCAACCTCCTTAAAAGTGATCTATACCTCCGGAGGGGTAATTTGCTTTAGCTCAAATCCTAGATGAAAGCCATTTTTCACCCAACAGAGTAAGAACGGCTACATATTCAAGTGCTAAGAGCAATATATTTCACAGAAAGGAGGTGGGAATGGGAGGAATAGTAAAGAGCAGCGGTGAAGGAAGGATTCAGAAAAACTTACAGTTCAGAATGTGCTTTGTAATATCGAGGACATTCTGTTCCTAACATCAAACAAAATAGATGCCATTGTTTTTGTGTTTTTCTGGTGATGAGAATGTGTTAATTAAGCCAGGAATGCCTTTGCAATCATTCGTGCAGAGAGAATAATGAGGAGGAGAAACACTTACGCATGCATTATTCATTAAGGGGAACCATTTTATTTTGCACTCAAATTTAAAGTCCAGAAAGCAAAAGCAGTTGGAGACTGACTTCCTCTGACACTGGAAAAAAGGAGGTTCTGTAGGTCCTATGTCTACATACTGGTTTTTCATTTCTGAGTCGACTTTAGTTGTATATGGATGGCCACAGTAAGGTCCAAATCATCCTGCAGCCCAGGACTGATGGGGCAAAAAAAAAGAGTTATTACAGCCTTCTCTCCTCCTGCTCCAGTATTGGCACTCTAGAGTGATGTTAGGCCAAATGACTTTACATATTTAATGTATTGCCACAGGCTGGAAGGCAACAGGCATCCACTCCTCACGTTGTGCACTACTTGTCCCCCATGCTTTCGAACAGCAGACCTAAATGATGCTGCTGGAGGGACTCTCGGCTCTGCCCTGGGCTTGTCCACATGCCATTTTAAAGACAGCGCTGTGATTTCAGGTTTGAATCAGAAAAGAACATTAGCAGATGTGCGTGTTCTGTGGCTAAGTGAAATCAAAGTGTTTTGCTCCTCACAGTGTGTCACGACTGAGCTTTAAGGCATGTGCTGCTCGTTTAGCTTTTGTGCTCACTGGAAGAAGAAAAAAAAATCAGCTTGTGAGATTTTCACACCACGACTTTGATGAAATCAAATGTTGTTTGTCTCATTTTGGCTTGGAGCTCGGATCAAACTTCGGTGTGTTCAACTTGAAGACGTGTAATGTTTGCTCATGAAGAGTATCACAAACAGTGAGGTAGGAATCCTATTAGTTTCTGCTTATCTCTGAACAGAAAATGCATATTACATTTCTACCTTTCTGAAGCTTGTGTGTGTGTGTGTGTGTGAGAGTGTGTGTGTGTGTGTGTGTGTGTACTCAGAAGACTGCTCTGGGACAAATGTGTGTTAGTCATCAGACCAGTGGTCCTCGACACTACCATCTGACACACAGGCACTCACACTCATACACTCCATGCGTGTTCACAAGGCGTCACTAACAAGCGCGTCCCAGGCAGGTCCATCATTTTTAGGGTCCCTGCAAACATTTTCATGATGGTTTGCATGTAATGCATTATGTCTCTGAACTTCCTCAGCATGTTTTATCATCTGTTTGTCTGTGAGTATTTGCAGTGCGTCAAATGGATGAGGTTTTCTTAATTTGCTTCTGTTGTGTCGGTTTGCATTTCCATAAGCTGCAGTGTGTTGATAACAGACATGGTGCATTTACATTCTCTCTCCTTATTATTCCAGCCCTTGTTATGAAGCATGGAATTGGTGAGGCTGTGTGTTAATATTGACAGCAGTTGTGTTCTGAAAGTTAAAATAAAACCTGCATTTGTCATTGGATGGAGGAAACACATCCTGTTGCTGTTAGTCACAGTGCAGCTATAGACTGTAAATAAAGATGGATGAACCCCTGTGACGTCATTGTGTGTAGACTTCACCTAATCCAAAGCCGAGACTGGTGAGTGGATAGTTGGCGACCTGTGACGGTACCCTCCTGTCACTTTCACACCATTAATTATGCATCACACGAGTTATATAAAATAATTTAGGGCATTTAGTTGCCTCGGATGGTGAAATTAAATAATTAATTTCGGCTGTAAAGTGGGACATGTTAAACATGAAGCTTTCTGGGGATTGACTCAGGCTTTAGCGCTCGCACACATTGGCTTTGTTTTTCATCTGCTGCTTTGACACCAATAAGCTTTAAAACAAAATCTGTCTGAAGCAATTCATTCATCACAATGTCTTTATGCTAAACAGATGTCAACAGATTGTAATAGCATCTTTAATAGCATCTACAATTTCAATGTACGTTCAGTGATCTGAATCCAACTCATGATTGGCCTAATGAATCACGAGGACGTGTTTTATTGTGTGTATCATTGTAATGCAGTCTAAAAACACACAGCAGTCTGAAGGACGAAGAGGCCTCTCTAACAGAGCTGCTGTTCTGAGGGTTCAATGCGCAATACAAAAAGGAAAATGGCATTAAAGAAAAATTGACCCTCAGAGATGGACGCGTTGTAATTTTCAGCTATTAAGCTCCGATGTTTAGTACATTCCAAGATCTATTATACACTAAAGTGCTCTAATTTACTCTCCCCTGCACCCCTACATTTAGAGCTGTCCTCATGAGAGAGCCACTGATGTACTGCATGTAGCTGTGGATTATACAGTACCATGGATCCCATGAGTGAGATTTTTCTGGTCAAGGAAACAAGGAGCCATGCAGTTCACAGATAAAGAAATGTGCCTTGTGTCTGCTGATGCTGGTTTAGAAAGAGAGACTGCTCTGATTTCCTCTTTTATGCTCTATGTTCTCACAGTAAGCTTTAGAAAGAAAAACCTCTGCTTTGTGATTCAGATATACTATTATCCATTCTTTAGAAGCCTAATATGACAGCTGAAACATTTTATTGTGGATCATAGACTAAACCTATACAGTGTAGTATTTATGTAAAAGATATGCAAATGTCCCATCTGTTTGTGGCAATTCTGTGAGTGGTGAGAAGGGTCTGACTGAAAGATCAGTCTTGTATATAGAATAGAATATGGGTGGCAAAACTAAGTCTCTAATGTAACTAATACACAGTGATTTTTCTGTTAAAGGGGAGCTGTGATGCTTTATAGTATAAAGTCATCTGCTTCATTATAAATGCATGTACACATTTATGCAAAACAGTCTTCAGTAGTATTTGTTGTGCTTCACCTAACCAGTCTGACCAAGTTGATTTCGTGCCAAACTCTAATCCAGCTGAGATTGAAAGCAGATTTACAGTACAGCATCCTCCTCTTTTTCTGCTCTTGTTGAGGCTATAGCAGGACTTAAGATTGCAGAAGACATCTGCACAATTATTCCCCAATCTTATATTATCTTCTTTTGTCACTGCTAAAGCAATTCACTTGAATTGGACATAATCCAGCCTACGGTGCCAACACAACCTGGCCAATGATTTATACTGTATGATAGGGATTTCTAGAGGGCACGGTTGTCTTGGAACACATTTTAAGTTGAAAGTATTCCAGTATATCACCTCTACACTAATCTAGTCTTCCACTCAGTTTTATTGTTTGGCCTACAGTCTGATTGAATTTTCCTCCTTTTATTGGGAATTTTAGGAGCGAGTGAAGTTCTCCTCAGCATCACCCACAGCCTGGAGCACAACATTATGGCAGCACTTGAGTTAGTGATGAGAACACAGGTCATACACAATCACTAACGTACTGATGACTCACACCAAATGGGGAAATATTGTTTGTGGCAAGTGTCAGTTTACTGAGAAATCCAATTGATAAGTGAGTTACAAGTCAGTTTATGGGACACTACCTGATATCAATAGGTGAAAAAAGTAAAATGTAAAAATAAAATAAATAAATAGTGAAAGTGATTCTCACATATAATTAGAGATTAAAAAATGCAATGAACACAGAACGTGTTGGAAACCTGACATCATTAAACACTTGTTTTGGACCTAAACTGAGCTCCCGCTGCCAGAAAGAGTGAAAACAGATGTGGCAAAGGGAAAGTCAGTCATCTCTACGAGTGAGTGGGTGAGTGAACAAATAACAGACGGATGGTTTTGTCATTTATTAGCAGTGTCTCTTAACCTGTGAATTATAACACATATCAGAGGAACTACATCTCGTTAATTAAGCTAGCTGAGCTGTACGTTTGAAAAAGTTATTGCGACAATACAAACTCTATTCTATAACATCACAAAATGGGCTGATTGCCAACGAATCCTTGTTCTTTGGTTAGGTATTCCATAGGAACAAAAAAGGATGAGACATGTCAGTGTGCACAAGCTGTTTTTTCAGAGCTCTAGAGAAGATGGAAAACTAATATTGACCTTTATTATAAATATTGACACTGCGTGATTCATTTTCTTCTCTTAAAGGCATAAATAACTTCAAATATGCAAATTGCAGTCTTATTCAAACTGATTTCGGGTGGTTACAGTCGCACACATACAGCCAACAGTGTGTGAATGTGTGTGCATGTGATTGGATGAGGAACACTGTAATTTGCTTTCAGTACCACTAACATAACATAATGTTAATAACTGATTCACCTGAGAGGTATTTTAGTGTGGCAGCCCAGTCATTGTGTTAGCATCCTCTTCACAGAGCTGCCTCATGTACAACAGACAGAAGGTAGAAATGGTGGCCACCCTGTTTACCTGAAGCTTTGCTTTGCCATACGTATGAATCAAGCCTTCAACTTTTTTCTCAATTACAGTAAGTGGGAATTTGCAACTTTAACCACAAAGCTGTCTCAATAACACAAACAATTCTTAATAAAATGATTAAAATGCACTATGTTTCTAGACTAATAAACACATTTTTTGAGCATTTTGGCTGTTCCTAGAATATCTACTGAATCTTGGCAGGTGTATTTTGAAAGTAAAGCCAGGATAGACTTTTTAAATCATCAAGTTTCTAATCATTCTTGGACACTCCCATAGGAACCGCCACGTTAATCTCAGCAGTCCCCTGGCAGCACAGCATCTTCTGTGACTGCTTGAAGTGATCTGCCACCCACTGAAACACACCGCGCACCTCAGGCTGGTTAGAATTAGACAGTCCTGTCATTATTCTCCTAACTGTCCCTGTTAGCATGTTTCCCCCTGTGCATGTTGCTCTGTGATATGCCAGTAATTAGTTTCTCTGAATTATGCGTTGTGACATGTCTTTTTGAGTTAATGCAGGTTGCTTAAAAATAAATGATTGCTAATGGGAAAAGGACCACTGCTGAATGCACAAATAGTTGAATTACAATAATAGGCTGCTGTGGATGGTGTGATGCTTATTTAGCTCAGTATTCAGATGGTGTTCCTTGGCCTTAAAGGGACACCGTTTGAAGGTAAAATCTGACATATGACAAAAAAGAGGTGGCGCTGCCTTCCAGACAGTGATGCCTCTCCAACATTTGTCTCTGAAAAAGGAAGTTCCAGAGGAGGGGAAAATTAATTTCCACAGTAAAAAGGGTTACATGCTGATTTAAACTCTCAATAGTCCTTAAATGGTATGAAATTCATTTAAATGTAGAAATTAATAATAATAAAAAAAAGACTGGAGTTAGCCCCCAGTACATGAGAGTGACATCTGAGCATGACTCATAACTCTCAGTAACCACTTACTGCAGTGTGTTTGTAAGTTCTATAAACTTAAAGTAAAGGGTAATATATATTAAAAAACTTATTACTACTTATTACATTTGTCTGTTTACTGCTATAGAACTAATGTGAAATCAGTGCAGCATCTCTGCCCTGTCATTTGTCCCCTCTCTCCATGGCTTCACAAAGAGCGTTATGTAAACTCTAATTTGGAGTAGTAGGCACCTTTTTTACACTGCTACACCCCATATGGCCCAAGTACTGCCTGTGCTCATCTCTATCCCAGAATATTCAATTCCCCATGGAAACTAGGCACGCCAAGACATCCACCATGCTCACTGTGTGTGTGTGTGTGTGTGCTTCAATTTCAGTGTGTGCATAGTTATTGTGATGTATACTGTACAAAACACCACACTTAATTAAACCAACTATATATAAAGGGTGGGCAAAAGGAACAAATATTTTACAATGTGATGCAATCCTGTGCAAAGCAACATCAAAATGATTGTGCACATCAATTCTGTCCACTGCTGCCTGAACAAAAGACCGCCATTACAGTCTTCAGGCATTATTTATGATGCCTTTACTTAAAAAAAAAAAAAACATAAAAAAAAAATCTAAAGCTTTCATTTGACAAAGGGTTCCTATAGATGAATCACTAATGTGTTTGTTTCTACAGGCTATACATATAAAATAAATAAAAATACAGCAGAAAGTTAAAATACCTCTCCCACACATGGCTTGTTACTGTGACAGCTGCTTCTCACTGTCATTTTGTACCTCTCTCTGTCTCTCCTTCCCACTTGGGACTTTCTCCTCTGCAGCCTCTCATGGCTCCAGTGGCTCTCATGTGTCATTGTGCTTGGAGTGTTTGGTTCAGGAGTGTACATTTTTATCACCTCTATGACTGCAACATCTGTAATTAGAGGTTAAGTAGCCCAGTTTTGCAAACTCTGAAACACCTGGTCTCCTTGTCTTTTTGTCTTTTTGTGTCCTTGTAGTGTTCTCACCTGAGGAAGTGCTTGTCTGAGTCTCTCACACACACACACACACCTACACACTTATAGAAGTCGGATAAGTGCCCCAGTTTCAGGCCAAGAATCTGACACCATGATGGCTTCTGATCACCAGTTGCCTCCATCATCTGACACACTATGCCCCAGACTCTGCTAACAGTGTGACTGTGGGCAGCAGCGCAGTGATAGCACTTCAACCAACTCTGCACTCAAACACTTTTTTGAACTGCTCTGGCTTTCTCTTCTCCTCTCACCTGTCCTCCCCTGTCCACTCTGACTGTGTATTGTCATCCCACCAACTTAGGACTCAGTAAGATTTGTATGCCTTGTCTCCAGCAGCTATATGAATCGAGAGAGAGAGGGTTGGAGAGAATGAGAGACCCAGAGAGAAAAGTTTATAAGACTGCAGATGGCTTGATTGAAGTGAGCCCCCATTCTTTTGAACTTATGGTCTCTATAGTGATGGAGAGGAGGTGGGAAATGGATGAGGGAAGGTGAGAGGAGAGGAAGGAAAGCTGTTAGAGTAGGGAGGTGACAAAGGGAGCACTGATTGTGACCGAGAGTGGATGGGGATCGGATCTTTCTCAGTGCAGCAGAATGACGAGGCAGAGAAGTGATTGAAGAAACACTTATGCATAGGATAAATTGCATGGTGAGGAGGGTTAGCTATTTTGAGATTTCAGGCAGTGAGTATTTCCGTTCAGAAAGTTTTTGTTATTATAATGCATGCATGAAAGCTGAATGCCTTGAAACAAGAAAGAACACGACATTCATTTTAAGACAGTCCGTGATACAGAAAGCCATTTTTAGACTGAAATGGTTGAGGACATGTCTTCATACATAAAGCCCTGTTGAAACACAGAAATGGTTCAATTAAAGAGAATCAATTAAAAGAAGAAAAGACACAAGAGCAGCAGTGGGGGGGTTCAACATGTGCTACCATTCATTCCACCCTCATAGACCAGCATCTGGTCTGTGAGGGGTGGGATAAAGGATGGCATCCATAGATCTCAGCAACAACCTTCATTCATTTGAGCTAGAAAAATAACTTAATACTTCCAATTTTGTAATTTGTATGCACCAGCATCCTACCCTCCCTTAGTGTGACGTGTTTGAAGATTCTGTTTTTAGTTATAAGGCTGGAATTTGTAGGTGTATGGTTTTCTTTCATAGTATTTGTGTATTTGTTTTTTCTGCCTTTCTTTTTGGCTCTGATACAGTGTATACCCTCTCAAATAGATGTCAACATCCCTTACACTCACAGCAGGGCAGTAAATGTCACACTGTGAGGCTGTTACAGTGAAGGCAACACGCTGGAGACCTCAGGTGTGTGGGAATCCTTTAAATTACAATAGCAAGACAAAGGCAATGTGGCAAATATGCAGTTTAAGACTGCACTATCATATAACATATATATATAACATGCAAGAAAAGTCCAGATTAAGTTGCTGTGTTCTGCTCTTTAAATGTCATTTATGTGCCATGATCGTAATCAGTCCATAACGGCAGGACACATGTGCTTTGCAATGCATGGAAATAATGACGGTAAGAAGACATAAAGTTTTACAGCTGTTTCTTTAAAATGGATAAAAAGAGTTCCGTGCCCACATGCTTAACAGGACAGTCCTCAGAGTTTAGATCCAGGTGCTGCTGAAGAGCCAACAGCTGGAAGATAAAGCATGTTTCTAAAATCTGCTGATCATGGCAGTAATTGGGGAGGCAGAGAGTGGAGCGAAACATGCCTCGAAATACAAAATAAATATTTAAAGGTGGGTAATTGAGAAGGAAAGCTAATTGGGCAGATATGATCATAAGAGAAAATGATGAAGGACAGAAGTTAGACATGGGGGAAAGTGAAAATGAATGTAAGGCAGAGAGTTAATCAGTGCAAACCTCCACTTTAAGACAGTACAAACTCCCAACTAGGGAGCGGGGTTGATGCTTACTAAAGTGTTGCTTTCCTTGAATGCAGTTGTGAGATGATGTGATTTAAAATGGTGTAAAAATGTGTGCATACAAAAGTTGGAGATGAATTGATGATGAAAAAAAAGTAGAGTTTTTAATCTGTTTACCAAATGTACAAACACATGTGTGGGCAAGCATCCGCTTACACACACACAGTGGAAAGTGCAGAGTTGGCAGGGTGGACTAATTTATGCCTGAGTGCGGTTCAATTAAAGCAGATGTAAAGGACTGCTCCCCAGCCTCAGCATGTGCTACCCTACTCAACACAATGTGCACACATCTCTGTGCCACGCACACATGCACACCACAGAAGGCATTACATAATGAAGTCAGAATTGTTCACTGAGCCATAGGATGTGTACAAACAGAAGAATACCATGGCAACACTGGATGCCAGAGTGCCGCATTCAACTAAAAGGCTTTGTGACTAGAATGGATTGTGACTTCTCTCTAAAAGGCTGGTGTGAAGCCATTGACACAAAGCAGAAAAAACGCCACTGAGACATACCCAACACGTCTTCCATATGTTATGTATGAAAAGAGCTAATCCTCCTCAACAATTCAAACAGAGTAGAGCAGGGGAAGCAACTTCAGACTGACCAAATGGTACTAATGTCATCTACATGGTGCCGTGTTGACGGTGCTCGGCGGCTTTCTTACTTCTCATTATTAATGAACTGGATTTTTGCATCTGAGTTGCTCATCGTGTTTTGGTGTGCGGGTTGTAATACTTTGCTGAGACACAGACAGTCCATATTTACTTGTTCCATTGTTGACCACTGACTACCTATTACCTACCTACTACTTATGTGATGTTTACTGGGGAGATTCCAGTTCTTTAAAAAACTGGTGTGTCTAACGACAGGTTATCGACTCCAAGACTACAGGGGGGGCTGTGGCTGGTGGGACTGGTTGACAGTCCATTGTTCTTGCTGTGAATATGGGACTTGGAGTGAAACTTCCAGGGAATGGATGGAATCACTGCATTGTATGTGGTAGAAAGATGTCTGAGGCCACCACCTCTGTTAAGGGAAGGTTTTTCCAGCTCAACCAAGATGGCTTCCTTGACCCTGCTTTCAAACCATCTTATAAGTGATGAAGCTGCTTAGAGGAGCTGCATAACGTCTTCATAGTCCACTGTTTCTGTTTAGAAAGGTCTCTAGTTTAACAATATACCACCAGTTCTTCTTGATCTGTACGTGTGTGAACAGATTTATCATTAGAGTTGTGTGGTTCTGCAGAGCAAACAATGTAAATATCAATAAATATCCGTCTTCAATTTCTAACAATGGAATTCAATACCAAAGTTCAATAAAGGAACAACAATGAAGGTTTACCATCTGTTTGTGTTGCTGCTGTCTGTGAGCAGAACAACACCTCCTCCGCCTCCTCTTTCCTTCCTTTGTTCCTTCCTTTGAGCAGAAGTAAATAACACACTTAAAACACTTCCCTGTTACCACTTTCCTCCCCTTCATCCATCTATCTGTGTACATCCTTGTTACTGTACACTTTTAGTTTTTCTAGGTCTTACTTAATTCTCCGCCTCTCGCTTTCTTTCTCCGTCTATATCTTTCCCCACTCCCTCCCACATCGTATTGCTCAGAGCAAACAATTACTTGCCTTGTTGGAGATACTCTGGACTAAAATAAATCTGAATAAATGTAGGGATCTTAGTTTCTACAGAAATGTAATGCGGGTAAAAGAAGCACAGAAGAAGAAAAGCAGTAAGAGGATGTCACTGCTGCTGAACATCAGAATATTCCTCTCTCGCCTTGCACACATCACATATGATTATATATGTGTCCACATATCTCTGAAACACATCCCTACAGGCAGAGGGGAAATAGGTTATTTTCTAGTGGATTACTAAAGAAAACACACAACCCTGACCGACCTGAGGGCTTTTTGTTTCTGAAGAAGAAAATAAAATTTCTTGCTTTTCCCCCCCACATCTCTGCTTTATCTCCTCATGCATATTCCTGCGGCATGTTTGTTTTACAGTTAATTATTAGTGGATCTCTGTAAATCATCCATCATCAGGGTCTGTCATCTACTCTGACCTCCATTTGAGGTTGTTTTGCCAACTGCAACTCTAAGATCTTGGAAGAGATTTAAAGAAGCAAGAAAAATTTAAATTGCAAATAAGACTCTGCAGGACTCTTGAGGATGCATATGTGCGACTATTTAAAACATTTATGGCGTTTCTGACTTTAATTTCACAGTGAATGGATGAAAGAGGGAAAATGAGGGACTGAGAGAGTCAGGCTGGGACACAAACCGCTGTGGACACCGCGATTGTGTAGCTGTTCTACTTTCATGTCCACTTGAAGGAGCCATATCATACATGCACAGTAGATCTGCAGCTACACAGTTGTGTATTCCGCGCTGATCCCACAGTCCCTCTTCAAAGCTGCTTTGGTTTTCCAATGCATGCACAGTTGCTGCCTTTTTTTTTAATAGTAGTGGACAGAACAAACCGGCGTGCTCAGGGAGGCTTGTGTTCACCCTCTGTTTGCAAAAGTGGGTCAAACAGCCCTTCACGTAATCTCAGGAAGTGCAATTAAAAGTGTAAGGAGGAGCTTATGACAGTTCGGTATAAGATCTCTGCATGATAATGCTGCATTTCTGTCATTTCAATGTGGTTGTGTATGTGTGTGTGTGTGTGTGTGATTTTGTGCTGATAATAGAATCTTAATTGGTTGATTAGAGAGGATTAAGGTCATTGATTGGATAGAGCTCAGGGCTCACCTGCTGTTCCCTACATCTAATTGGTTGGCTAAATAACATTTCAATGAAAGGCTGGGAGCTGCACCAGGCAAGCGTTCACACACTCGCACAGAAACACACACATCCAGCCAGGAGGGAAGGATGGAGACTGATAAAAAGAGGAGCAGAGGATGAGGGATGGGGGAAAAGAGAGAGAGGGAGAGAACATCCTTTTACACCCGAGTGTCTCAGCCTTTCTCGATGACAAAAATATGGTCTGTCAATCACAAAGCAGGGTGAAAATGTGTGTGTGTGTGTGTGCAAGGGAGTAAGATGCTCAGAGCGCCATGGTGCAGGTGTTCAGAATAGACCGTTAATAACCTGTGTCAGCACACACACACAGAGTCACAGGCGGCGCTGTGTGGAGTGTGATAGTTGCGGTGACAGTGGCAGGCTGTGGAGGATGAGACTAATAATTGATTGACACTAGTGTCCTTGCAGATGTGTCTGTGTTGGTATGGATTCTCTGTGTGTGTGTGTATATGCATGCATGTGTGTGTGATTTGAATGTGACACGGTTTAAAGTGAAAAGATCTGTGCAAATGTGTTTTTCTGTGCAGCTGCATGCTGCGTGTGCATCTGCAGGTCTTCATGTGATGGCACATGTTCAGTGCCTTGTTGTCAGAATGTTTTTATGAAATGACTCGTAAGAATTTCACCTGGTTTATGAAACCACTCGAGTACCGCAGGCTGTAAAAGGATTATTGAGGTGTCTGCTTGGCAGCTACAGCCTGTATCATTATTATGGGAGACCTTAATGATGGTGAATTACCATTACTGCAGAAAACGCTCCCCTGCTCAGTAGGAAGGAGGAGCATAAACAACATATTCTCACACACGGGAGGCTGTAAATTCCACTCTAGATATTTCTAACATGCTGTGTAGTGTAATGATACAGCAGTGCGTGAACTGCAGTGCTGCACATGTCTGTTTGTGGCACAAGTCCAGAAATTAAATAAGTGACAAGTGATATTCTGTGAACAAACACATGCATCACAAATGTGGTTTCAATGATTGAATGAATGAATTTTCACTTGTAGTGACATGAGCATGAGGACAAACTGCACACAAAGCTGTTAGCTGTTATGTTTGAGTTGAAGTACTCAGGTGTAATAGCCAGCTAGCCAAAGCCAAAGATGGAGTCCAACCATCCATAGTGCTTCAAACATTCCTTCAAATACCAACAGGAAAGCAGGAAAGATTAACAAATGTGTAAGGTCAGTCATTTTTTAAGACTGCAGTACAAGCAAATAGAGGATTTACCCAAGGATGGTTAAAAAGCTGGATTTCAAATGATTATATATGTATTTGTAAAGTATTGCCTACATTTCTCCTGGGTTACAAGGGTTTTAGACAGACAGAAGAAAGCTATAACAGGTGGAAGCGGTATCTTGAGTTAATTAGCCTTTAATATGGACTCACATCATCTAACATTTTCCATAGCCCTCCAAGCTCTGTTACCATAATGACATGTTTGCCTTCACCAGTCAAGAGCCTTGAAGGCAATTGAAACACCAGTGTTTACATAGCTGGGGTTTTGTGAATGAAAGTCTGTAGTGCCTACTGTATTATTGTGCTGTTAATGAGAACGTGTTGCAATGCACAGCAATGATTAGCTTTTCAAACTTAATGTCCTTCCAGAGTAAACGGGTGTTCATGCAAACAGTTTTTCTGTAAATACAGTTAACGATCAGCATAATTACCAGTCATCATGTGCAGGATTTCGCAGCTTTGGATTGTCTGCATTTTCAGTTGCTGCAGCTTCAGTGAGGAAAGAACCTTAACCAACATAAACATTCATGTTAGTGCTCAGATCAAACTGAGCAAATGAGGTGGATTGTCTGTTTAGCTGCTGTCAAATGTGAGTTATCTCTTTATGATGTGATCTGACCTGCGCTGTCTGACTCCCATTTACTCACACACACAGACTCTCTCTCTCTCTCTCTCTCTGACACACACACTCACACATTAAACTGCCAGGCCTCGACCTCCTGCCCAGTGGTCATGTCATGCTAAGCAGGGTGAGAGCACAAACCTGACTCAGCTCTTTAACTGTGGTTAGACACACATCCACACACATTATGTGTACACTGTGTGTGTGTGTGTTTGGTATAATGGCAGGCTCTGCTTTCTTATTTGCCATATTGTTTAGAAGAAGATACTTACAACCAGATGGATCTCTTCCAAACACACACACACACACACACACACACACACACTCTTTCACAAATTGAGCATACATATTTATAAGATGAGTCACTGAATTATTGAATGGTTTGAAATGGAGCCAATAAAGGTGCCGCAGCAGCAGTGATGTATTTACAGTATGTATGTGAAAGCATGTGTGTATGTGTGGAGTCAGCGACCCAAAAGTCCCAACATGCATCTTTTCACCTCTGTAGGCAGTGATGGCTTTGACAAGTGCATGTGCATGTACACACAGCCCTGCACACACACACAGCATCTGTCAGAATCTTCCTCCAGTATGGGAACCTTCTCACGAATTCAGTAGCTGATCAGTTTTAAATACTTCATTTGAAGTTTTTAACTATTTATATTTTCCCTGACTCTCGTGCTCAGAGGCAGTGTTCACAGTTAAATGCTGGTTCTCCACCAGCGTCTTGGTGTCAAGATGCTCCTTCAAATAAAAACTCAGACATACTTCTGAAAATGAAAACGTCAGCTCACAGGTTGGTGTAACTGCCGTTGGTCAGAATGCTTTCACTTCTAGTGGTGAAGGTTTCTTCCTCGTTAATAAAAAGCTTAAGGCAACACTGATTATAGATTGTATATAACATAACAACAACAACAACAACAATAATAATAATAATAATAATAACAATTGTATGCTGCATGTATAAATAGCTCATCAGACTGATAGTAGAAGTATGTTGTTGGTGATTGAGTGGCTCTATAAATTGCTGTGGAGGTTCAGGGTAATGTCAGAGGCAGCCCAGAAAAAAAAATTGCAGTAGATGTCAAATTTCTTCTTTCACTTATACACAAAAAGCTTCCTGTAAGATGGCCGTGGACAGCACGAATGCATGGGTGTTCATATTGTACTACTTTGTATGCAAATCAGGACAGCAGTGCAAAAATGCTGTGACTCATCACTGATCCAGAGGTTTCACCTCAAGATAATGACTTCATTTTAAGAGGTTTGTGGCATAAGTAGATCTAGTATTGGAAAAAAAATGCATTAACAAAGAAGAGGTGTCTTATAAAGTAGGATGATTACCTGCTATGTCAAAAAACATAAAATACTAATCTGTTGATGCACCATGTGATGCCTTTTATAAATTAGACTAAAATGTACAGAGCTAGTTGACTTTACACAAGCATGCACGGGTTATATAAATGACAGATAGTGCTTTCTCTTTCTCTTAAAATTATATTGAGGCTGCCTCTTTTATTTCCCCTTTTTTTACATTATTTTTAATGTGCAGTCTTTTGTTAATATGTGTTCATCTTATATTAAGGAGAGAGAGTGCTGAAGGCAAGAACATAATACAAAGTGTTCACTCTTAATAAAATATAACTGCTAATTGGAGATTAGTTCACAACAGTGTTCATCAGATTTTTCCTTTTACAGTCATAAATAAACTATAAATGGTCACATGACCTGGCTAACCACCCCACACCAGCCGCCCTATACTTAGAATTTTAATGAATACAGCCCAGTTTAACATCTTCATATGAATCATCCGCCGCTCAGGCTCCTCACTATAAACACTCTCTAGCCGTCAGCCCGTGTTAACTTGAGAGCGTACAAAAATATGAGTTACTCATGACAACAAGCCACATCAGCCCAATTTACATTTTCAGATGACAGACGTTTGCAAATTTTAGCCTCTGTAGACTGTGAGCTGCACATTTGCATGCACTTGTAGACAGCACAGCTTGTACATTTTTATGAAAAATGAACTGCGTTCAGAGTCGTTAGTACAGTGCGTGGGCTTCTCAAAAAAAAAAAATCCTCATACTGTATGATTCTTCAGCCTGGGGCTTAAATTAAAGCCTTCTTTACATCGGTGATCATACTGAAAGGGCCCGTGCAGGAAGCAGCCATATTTCACCCTGATCTCGCCTAACTCACTGTCTTCTTCCATCATCTGCACGGTGCATCGCTGCTCCCCTGAGAAACACACTGTTAGAAAAAAACATGTTTGAAGCACTTATATACAAAGTAAACAGAGCAGGGATACAGACTGAAACAGGATCTTGTTCTGCACTCTGTGGCTGGCATGACACTTGTAACATCCAGCAGCTGAACTATAAGCGTTGCAGGTTTCTCACACAGCAGAGAGCAAGATCAGAGGCTCAGCTTTGTCCATGTCACTGAACATTTCACCCGTTTCACCACAATGAAACTGAACTGTAATCATCTCCTAGGACATTAGCAAATAAAGGAAGCACCAGTATACTGTCCATGAATGTGATTCATTTACAGTCAGCACCTATGGACAGTGACCATGACGTCACCCCTTTCTTTTTGAAGTGCTGTTTTGTGTCTCCTGTGGGATGCTCTGTCACCATATTGACAGCGTTAGTCAACTTCAAAGTGACACATGAGCTGAGGCATGTCCATAATTATATAAAATTTTAAGTCCTAATATAATTTATCACAAAAAGTGAACTCAGTAGAGACTTACGGCTTCAAACAAGTTTTTTCCTGCAGTAAATTTGGCCATTTTAAGGTGGAGTTATGGAGATCGACTCGCTTTATGAGTCTGCCCCTAGAGGCTGCACGGTGAAATGCAGTTGTTAACACTTCCACATGGGCTTCATTTCTCAGCCCTGAAGGGATTCATTAAACAAACTGAATTTAAAAGAAATATACTGAACCAAAAAAAAAATATTTTAACACAAGCATTTTTATGACAACATGTTGCAAGATTAAACCAAATAAAACACTGCAAGACACACAAACAGAGCACCACCAAGCTACTCCTGGGTAAAGGCCCCGCAGCCATTGCAGTCGACCTTAGCATGAATAGGGATGTTCATAGTTATCGTCACAGCCAAATTTAAGTATTTAATAAAAGAATTGCAAAAAAAATTTGAGAGGTGCAGAGAAAAACAACAGATATGTTTCAGGTATAAGAGATCCACCTACTATGTTGAGGTGTCTTAAGTTGATTGTATGTATTCATAATTGATTTTTTTACATTGCATAATACAACATTTTAATTACATAACACTCAGACAAACACACTCCTTCTTTCAGCGCCCCTCCAGAGGCTCTGTGAAACATAGAAGGAAAAGTAAAGCCACCCGTGCTCTGATCTGTAACATGATTACAACCCATGGCGTTTTTGTAGCTGTGCACCTTAGTGGAGAACCGTCACAACACTGTAAGTAGATGCTTGAGGATTCATTGGTCATATTAATTCACGACAGACCTTTTGATTTATCACAGCAGAAAAAAAAACACACACGGGTGTAATTAATAACATTAACAATGGCTCCTTTCTGTTGGAGTGTCACAGTATGACAACCAGCCAGCACAAACACGACAGGACTCTACCTCATGCAACATGTCAAATCATCCCCTCAAAGGCTTGTGTTTCATGTGGTGAAGTGCGACACTGTTTAAAATGCAACCATGCTGCGGCACTGCCACTTCTACAACCCGTGTCTGCTTTGAATGGACTTTATTATCACTGTCAACCACTACAGGTGCCTGTTAATGATAGAAGCTCATTCATTAACGTTTCCTGCTGAGTAATGTTTGTTTTATTGTCTCTGTTCTGATGGCTTATCTGCCTCCACTGGACCTTTCAAAAGTACATTATGTTATTTATGAGCGTTATCAGCAATTACCAGCTGCTAGCCGCACACAGCAGCATCCACAGGCCTGTGTGGACTCAAATAGGTGGCTCTCTTTAAGATATGTACTCTCCATATTTTATTCTGATCATACATTTGTGCATCTATTGCAAGCTGCTGAATAAAGAAATAACAGTAAAATCTGGCTTACCTTAAACCTTACCTTGAACCTTAAACAGCTTCATACATTATGTAGAGAAATAAAAATCCATAGACCTAATATCAGAGATCCGATATTGATTAGGATTATTTTTGCCTCATAGCTTCTTGCACTTCCAGAGCAGAGCCTACTAAATGATTCCCTGCTGTTTTATGTGAGGGAAAAAAACTCTGAAATATTAGTAAGATAATGTGAGCCGACAGATCCGGGAGAGACGTGAGCAGAGATCATCATGAGAAAACCAAGAAAAAGACTCCCAACACTTTAGGGAGTGTTAGCCCTCTCTGCCTCTTCTGGATAAGTGAGAACCCTGCTCTTTGTTTCTAAGTTCACACTGAAGTGATCAAAGAGTAACAGGTGGAGTCTTAAATTGAAATTGGCCTTTTAATAAGTAGCTGAATAACAACGAGGGGAAACCAGCTTAGCACTTCTTACATGCCTCCCAGCAGGGACGCCGTAATCAGTCCAACTCTGTCTTAATACTACTATACTCATAAAAAAAGACACTTCAATCTAAGATCTGAGAAGTCTGATGGGTTATTATGTGATACTGTATGAAAATATGATGTTGTATTACAAGCAAAGATTCTACTTTCAGGGGCAACCTGGTTGCTGAATGGTTACGATGACAATGGCCCTCTGCATTATAAATATAATTAAGGTAAAAAGCACTAATTCACACTCTCACACACTGTAGTGCTACTTGTGTGCGCACCACGTAACACAACAACCAAAGACACTGCAGGTTGTAATTAATAAAACAGTGGGGAAGCTGAGGGTCAAATGGTAGGGCAAGGTCAGTGATGGATTGCTTCTCCCTTGTGTCCTTGTGCAAATAATGAATTTATCATACAAAAAAAACTAATAGAGAAATGATTGTTGTTTAAACAGGTCTCAGTCAAAGCTAATATTACCATATGATCTCACTTTCAGCAGGGACAGTAACAGGGTGTGCTGCTGTGCAGGGGGACATGACAGAGAGGACATGCAGACAGCAGAGACAGTCTTCACGTGATGATAAGTGTTGATGTGGGCAGGCCTGTATGATCCCAGAATTAACATTAGAACTGGAAGACCTAAAATAATATAACCTCAATATTTAGGTATCTTTACAAAACCTAGAGATACATGGTTTTGTCATTTTTTTAGTGCAGAAGAGGAGTAGAGCTAACATTACTAGAATAAAAAGAAAAGAAAAGAAAATGAATTCAGACCTTTTTTATTAAATTTTAGGATCCTAGTCAAAATTCTATTTTTTTTCCAAACAGAGTATGAGAAGGAAAGGTTTGATGTGTGTTTGACTAAGGTTTATACGGGCTAAGGCAATCACAAAATACAGTATTAGATTGTTTTAAGAGAACTCTGAAACAGTTCCTGCTCTCCTAACACTGACTGCCATCCCAGAATATGTCCACTGACTGTTGTTGTGCTGCAACAGCACCCTAAATTCAGAATCACAATTAGAAATACTTTAATAATCCCAGGGGATGAAGTTCCCATTCTTTCCATGGACCTTCTCTGCATTTGAAGCCATTGTTGTGTGTCATATAAAGGCACTTTTATATGCGGCTCAGACACGTGTGGTCTGAAAATCCATCTGCTTTAGCCTGTACAAGGCCAAACAGAGGCTGCGCTTGAATATCTGATATAGACTCACTCAGGTCATTTTTTCAGGTTGACTTTGCCTCCTGAGCTTTGTAGGGAGGATATTTCACATCTGAAGACTTCAGCATTCAGGCCTTACACTGTACCACTCCTTATGTTATCTATCAAAACACCATCATACCCCATGAATCATGCAGCGCCTGCAACAGCCACAGCATACAGCTGGCTGGTATAGATTCTCCAAAGACGTGAACAGCGTTCAAGGACACCTGCAAATCCTAAAAAAAGTTACACAAGAGATTTTTAGTCACACTAAGTAGGAGGAAAAACCCGAAGTTACCTTTCTGCCTTCTTCCCCGTAGTGCCACGAATCATTGCAGTGCTTCTGTTGTTTGTTTATTAAATCAGTGAGGAGTGTACATCTGTCTTACTGTTTCTTTCACATCCAATTGTGCACCAGCTTGTTTCCTCTATTAGAGAGACAGTATGTCAGAGGAGCTTCTGGGCCTAGTTGTTGTGTGTGTTGTGTTGTTAAGAGTTTAGCCATGAGTCCTGTCAAAACCTTGAGTAAACGCAAACAGAAGCTCATTTGCTGAGGACGTTCAACAACAAAAAGACAAGACAAACAAGGCGTGAAACAGAAAAAGACATTTTACAGTACAACTGTTTACTCGTCGTGTGTGTGTGTGTGTGTGTGTGCAGCATTCATGTGAATCCTTTGTGTTCTGGCCTTATTTAGGCTCATTTACAATAAACAGATGAGTTTGAAATTCTGTTTATCTGGTGTCAGGGGGTTGGAGGGGGTAGTTGGAGACGTGGGAAAGATGAAGAGAAGAGGCAGAGCAGCTCCTCGCATACAATGATCTATTTATCAATTCCCCATCCTGTTTCTCTCCTCTCCACCCATTCTCTCCTCTCCTCCTCCTATTTCTCCTCCTCTCTTGACTGCCCTACTTGCGTATCCTCTTCAGAGCACTTTAAATTCAACTTAACAACACCCTTTTTTTGTGTGTTGGCTGCTGTGTTGTTCCTCTCCTTTGCCCCCCTTCATTTAATTTCTGTTCGATTGCTCATCTTGGCTGCTACAAATAAGATACAGTGGAGACAATTGGCTGCCTGTATCTCATTCTCGTTATTACTCCATCCAAACATGGGCATGTGTAAATGTGTGTGCAGTTTGTCTTGAAAAGAAAGAAGCAATGAGGACAATACAGAGGGGCCATAATAAGCACGGAGTTGTTGTTCTCTGCAGCACACTGCTGCAATGCTTTAATTAATGTCTAAATATAGAGCCTTAAATAAATGCTTAGAGGCCGATTTGAAGAAATACATGCCAATTTCCTGTAGGCATATTGCTTAATTAAAATTGTTATTTTTGGAATTTAAGATTAAGTCAGTAAAATAGAACCAAAGAAGGCAGAGAGGATTAGAGTACAGGGCAACTCATCTTAAGTTTAAACTGTTGGAACGCCATATTTAACTTAAAGTAAAAGACAGCTCTGTGAGGACTATGTGTGTTCACAACATCCTGACACAGTAAGTGTCCATTGCTGATGACTATATAACATGTGAGTGTTTAGTGGCCAGGTGAGGTAGTATTGGGCAGCAGTGGCTCAGTGGTATAGCAGGGTTGTCCAATAACCAGATGGTTGGTGGTTAGATCCCAACTCCTCAATATTTACCGACCACCGAGTGTTTTACCACTCGGTGGTCTCCAGCGTCATCTTCTACGCTGTAGTGTGCTGGGGCAGCAGGATGAAGGCGGCCGACACCAACAGACTCAACAAGCTCATTAGGAAGGCTGGCTCGGTGCTGGGAGTGGAGCTGGAGTCTGTGGTGGAGGTGACGGAGAGGAGGATAATGAGGAAACTCCTCAGTATTTGTAACAACACGTCTCACCCCCTGCACGACACACTGCTGTCCTACAGGAGCACATTCAGTGGTAGACTGAGACTACCGAGGAGCAGCACAGAACGCCACAGGAGGTCCTTCCTGCCAGTGGCCATCAGACTGTATAACTCCTCCCCTTTCTGTAGGGAGAAGCGCTAGATAATCATGTCAGGCATCACTGTCATTCCTATATTATGTTTACTTAGCACCTTACATCTCCATATTGTATCCATGTATCATATATTGTGCTCATACCGCGTACTGTACTCTTTTTGGATTATAGTGACACTTATACTTATACTCTGTACTTAACTGCATTTAATGTAACTTAATACCTCTGGCACAAGAATTTCCTTCGGGATTAATAAAGTTTTATCTTATCTTATCTTATCTTATCTCCCTAGTCACTGTTTTGTGTCCTTGGGCCAGGCACTTTGCATAGCCTCCAGTATACTCACTGGTGTATGGTGCTCTTTGCTGGGCTGCCTTAAGCAATTTCCCCATTGTGGGACTAATGAAGGTTTCTTAATTTAGGGTCAATATTTTCACTAGGACCCATAATTTGCTGTCAAATCAATTTTTCTATTTCTATTTCATTTTATTTCAAATGAGTGACAACAGCTCATGGTTTGCATTTAAACGTGCTGACACAGGCGTTTCTTCATTTGATGATTTGTGCAAAGTAAACGTAAAACATGAAATCCTACAAAGGAAATGAATGCGTGTCAACTGTGTGTCAACACAGACTATACTACTCCTATATGAAGACACTGATCTGCTGTGCATGTAGATCCAGCGGACTAGTATGAGTACTTGTCCCCTTTAAATCTCTCCAAGGACTGCAAGAACATAGGGTGTCTGTAATGTTGTTCTCCAAAGGTACTCATCAGCGCCTTTAATGCACCCCCTCTGCAAGTGTGCATGAGGCCGCACTTAGCTTAAGGATATTACCCAGAATCCCTGTAGTGTCTCATTTTACTATTTTCTTTATCAGTATGATAAAGTTGAGGGTGGAGAATGAGTGGCTCTTCGGCTCTTCATGGGACACAGAACCAGGGAATATAAGTCCGCTATCATTACCACAACATGAGCAGTCAAGTTTGTCATTTAAAATACTTTCTCCTGTGGTTTCTAATTCTCCTGATAACAGGCTGCTGGTGATTCTTGCAGCAGTAGTGGGAACATTGCAACAAAGGCCGTGTTTCCCCTTCTAGTCCCAACAGAATGAACACAATGAGTCACTTGGGTCGAATTTGATTGTTTCGTGGCATATTCCTGGGGACGACAGATTGGACGTGTGTTTACATTTCACTCAAAGTTAACCTTCTTGCTGTCCTATTCCTAAAATGTCAGAGGATTAAAATCTGATGGGAAAGCCGGCTAGCAGTAGTTAATCTGGGAAAAAAAAGCAGTGCACCAATCCACCAAACGTCACACTGGCACTGACATCCCTAGAGGCCATGCTGCTGGCATGACTAAAAATAAGAACGGTGTTATTATATATGTCTTGTTACCTTACCTTGCAAACCCTATGAAAAGACAGAAACTAACAATGGTCGTACTTTCCCTACCTCAATGTGCTGCTCAGCCCTGAGTTTGTCTGTTTTTTTGTTTGTTTTTGTAACAGCTGGGTGGTGGGAAATACTAAAAAAAAAATGTTGTCGCTGAAGATTAGGCATCTTTTTTTTACTTCATCCAGTCAGTAGTAGCAGATACAGTATGTGTGGAGAAGTTTTGGTGAAGTTGATTCTGCCTGATCAGCTTTTCAGGTATTCAGTCCACTCCCATCAGGATTTATGTAGCCCTTTTTTATAGTATGTCTGCCTGCTCACAGTGGCTAGCTGTTTCTTTAACTGGAAGGAAAAAACGTTAAATGATTATGAAACTCTAACAGCAGCAGCCACACAGAGGTCGAGATTTATTTAGAGCTTTATGGCTGTATATCGCAGAGGAGTAGGATCAATTGATTATTGGGTTTGAACTTTTTTTGTGGGATTTGTTAACAATGAGGAAAATATCAAATCAGACTTCCTTTAATGAGAGCAAAAAGGGCAAGGGGGGTGTTAATGTGATGTGTAGAGTTGTTCTGCTAACCATTTGGTCCTCTTGTATCATATGTGTGTGTGTGTGTGTGTGTGTGTGTGTGTGTGTGTGTGTGTGTGTGTGTGTGTGTGGGAGAGAGAGAGAGAGAGAGAAAAATGATAAATCTGTCTCTCCTCATTTTTGGTCAGAACTGTGCATCCTTCTCACAGTGGGTTTTGTTTTTGTATGAACAAACAGTAATCAGAGCAGGAAAGCCCAGTAGGGGGGCAAGCAGAGAGACAGAGAGAGAGAGAGAGGGAGTGGGAGTGGGTGGAATCATTACTGTGTGTGCTGCTGTTTGTGCTTTTCACAAAGGGAGGGGGGGAGATTACACTGAAGGGATAACTCAAAGCTGATTGAGGGCTGTGGCAGGCCCCGAGCATGTGACTGCCTCGTGTTAATATATGGTGTCATCAAGATCATAGTTTGTTTTTTTTTCTGCAACACCCTTCAATCAGCAAAGCTTCTAAAAAGCAGCGTATATTTAGCAGCGCTGCATCGCCTGCTTCGTCTTTTGAACAAAATGTAATCTTCTCCATTCTAGAGAGCAAAAATGTTGGATTAATGAATAGAGAATGATTTGAAGAAGCTTCATTTTGCATTTCAAGTTTGTTGTAATTTCCAAGTAGGAGCTTGTTCTGTTGGTATGTTTTTCAGTTTAATGGTGCTTTTGGTTGCAGATACGATAGGACAGATCCAGGCTTGCTTTCTCTGATATTAGTCTTTATGCTAACCTAAGGTAATATTCCTTAACTAAACTCTCCCCTAGCAAAACAAATTAGGCCTGCTGTAAGAGCTGGTACCATCACGCACACCAGCACCACTTTGCAAATATTCGCTCCAAGTACCATACAGTGCCTCATGACCAACCAATTCAAGAATGCATTTTCCATTTCAGCTCAATTTTCCGGCAGGCTTCAGCGGGGACACCTTTGTCCCAATTTGCCTTGCAAATTTACAAAATACAAGCAGGTGAGGAGGCGTTACCACAGCGGTGTGTGATCATCCTGTTTGATTCAGTCCATTTATCACTCTACATCAGGACCATCATGGTTATTTCCAGGGCCATTTTAAAGCTGTTGGTCACTTAGATATGAGAATACATGTAGTTTTTGCTGTTTGTGTGTTTAGTCAGTTGCAGAACAGATGAAGCTGCTTGGAGGGGCATCTTCAAGGAACTCTAACAAGTCTAGTTTCCCTGCTTCTAACCACTGTGGCACTGTTTCATTCTGAATACCTGAGTTATTTGCTTTTTTTATTACACAACAGACTTTCTTGCACACAGTGAAGCAGAAGTATTGGGATTTGTTTCACAGGAAAAAGGAGCAATACAATACTGTTGTAGTGTTTATGTGCAGCACTGCACAAAACAGAGTGCATCATGTCACAGGTTCATGTCTAAACTCTCACAGCAGGTCACAGTTACATAGAAAATCCCTCTCTGGGATCACAAAAGAAAATGCATTTATGACAGACAGTGAGGTCAGCCAGACACACCGCACCCATATGTATGTCTGCAGGAACCAGGCATGCACATTACAGGTGCATTATAGGGATTTCGCTGACTTTAAAAACAGATTCAAATGAGCATTTTGTTGTCCTTTTATGTCCTTATGTTCCATTAACCATGACCACAGCTTTCCTCTCACCATAAGCAAACTCATGTGTCTGTTTTTTGTGCATTTATTGTGTGAGCAATTTAGATTTTTTTATGTGTGTGATGAGCATTTAACCAAAATATGTAAAATGTTTCCACAGCTGCTTTAAAAAGGGTCACAGCTGGTACTGCCTGATCAGATGTAATCTTTCAAACTCACTCAGTGATCGGCCTGGCTTGAATCAATAATAATGCCAGTTTTGTTATATCTATTTTAAGCCCCTTTAACAGCTGTTCTGTGTTTAGACAATATTTAACAAACCACCCTTTCCCCCCTGAGACTAACCCAGTTCTGACACTCATAAATAAACAGTGCCAATAAATAAAATCCTGACTTGATGACACCTCAAATAAGTCCTTGGCAGGGGGAGGGTGGTGGGGGGGGGGCGACTAATGTTCTCGCTGTCTCACCGCAGGATGCCCCTGCTGCTGCTGCAATAACCTGGGAAAAGGTTGAACGTGGCACACCGACACAGTTTATTTATGGTGCTGTAGTATCTGTGTGTGTGTATCTGTGCAATGTTTGGGAAGGTCTGCACAGTATGAGCTACTGCAACTATAAAGTTCTTTCTCTTTTGGGGGTAGAGGGGGTGGGATGGGGAGAAAAATAGAGAAAAGGGAGCGAGGTGACAGAGGGAGAGGTTGGTGTGTTTTCAGCTGATCCACTTCCTCCCTGATGTTGGCTCTCATTTGTCTTGGCTGGAAAGTGAGTACAAGGCTGGAATACTGATGACTGTTACTCCGCATCCTCCCCCTCCTCTCTTTCTACCTCTCTCTCATCCTCAGCCCCTCCATTTATCCTCTCTACACATACTCTACATTCTGTCTGCTCAACTGATTTCCTGCCTCCTGTCTCTCCCCCTTTTTACCCTCCTCATCTCAGCTCTCTCCCGATGCAGCTGCACTTCGTCGACCCAAATTTCCCTTCCACCTCTCCTCTCCTTCTTTCTCTTCTCCTCTCCTCTCCTCCTTCTATACTTCCCTCCATTTGACCTCACTCTACCTCTCCCACTGCTCAGTCTATCACTTACCGGCTACATTATCCAGCTCTGCTTCTCCTCCCTCTTGCCTTTTTCTCCCTCCTCACATTTTGCCTTCGCTATCCTCACTGCATCTTGCTGTCTTTTCTGCTGTCTCTCATTTAGTGTTGGCCTCCTGTCCTCCTCATTTGGTCTGACTCCCGTCACCTTTCAGTTCCTCTTTCGTTCTCTCTGTCTGGCCTGTGTGAATTAGTTCCTGGGGTATGTGGGTCATGGGGGTGATGAGACGTGAAATCAGAGGTGTGTATATGTGTGTGTTCCTGTGACAGTGAGCAGGAGAAGGTGGTCAAGGGAAACAGAAAAGACAGTTAGGCAGAAAAAAAATAGACAGGACCATTCAGTTCCTGAAGGTGATGTCCAGCTTTGTCTTGGGGGGTTATGTGTTGGCCGGCCTTGTTCTACACCTGCTGCAGTAGCTCCAAAGTGTTCAGTATCTTCTTTAAATCCATGTTTAAAAAAAATCCAAAATCCACCACACACTGGCCTCAATCCAATATAAGCGGTAGAAGTAGAGCTGCCCAGAGAGCTATTTTTCTTTTGTACAGTCTATAAGTCTAACCTCTCAATCATGTTGACTGACAGGTAGTCAATGAATAAAACAGTGAAGGCACTGATAGCAGAAGCTGTTAAGTGACCATTGGAGAGCAGGATTAACAGAAGAGCTGACCGACGGATGCATGGACCGGTGGCCTGGTCCCTGCAGTATGTAGCTGTTTGTGTATAACCAGCAGATCATCACACAGGTTGGTTGGTGGATGAGGTCAATGTTGACGCAGTGTAGTAGACTTAAATGCTGTACATGTGGCCTAAAAAGAAAGAAAAAAAGCACTTGGACCACTGTGACCTCTTCTGCAAGGAGAAGAGGTCACAGTGGTCCATTTTTAAGCTAACAATAATTACAATCCAGGAAATCAGTTGGAGTGTCCACAGTAATGTAGTTAAATGTTCATGAAATTCAACACAGAATTTTATTCCTGAAGGTTTTTGAAATCTTTGTCACAAAGTGAACATATGATGTTCATGTGACCCCTCTGATGGATACCTTAAATTTGCTTTGCTCTGTTACAAATGGAAGAGAGGGCTGCATTCAGGTTGCTGCTGGGTGAGATGAACCTGCCTCATGCCTGTAGTTCACTGGAGACAGTCAGTAATGCACTGATCTATAACAATGGCTGAAATCGAATACATGACAGGTTTACATCCAAGCTCTCACTGCAGGGCACAGTTGCATTACAAATGTTTTACAGGACTCGCAGAGGAAAATACATCTATGCGTCTATGTAACAGGCTGTAGAGCCCTTTACTCATATTTATGTCTGCACGGAAGACACATGGACATTACAGATACATTACAGGCACTTCAGGGGCTGTAAAAAAGGAGTGTGAACACCCTTGTATGGGCAGTTTTTTATGTTCAGCGGCTGCCTAATGTTCCTATAATCTGTCCTTCTTTTATGTGTGACCACAGTCTCCTGCAGTGTCTCTGTTTGGCACTTTTATAAAAAAAAAGTCAATACAAGGTGTTAACTATAGAAAAATACAGAATTGGATATATGTATAAAATACATGACCTCAGTGTGACCCATTGAACTGTAAATTATAAACAGTATAGATTTGTTCGGGACGTGAGTCATTTTTCTTTGGCAGTAATTCTAATGTAAACAGATGAGATGGATTTTTTCATACCTCTCATACCTTCTTTAGGACAATAGCAAGCGAAGTGCACTCTATCCTGAATGTCACTGAAGCTGCCTTCCTTCCACAGCCGGTGCTCCCTTGGTGACCAGGTCTTTCAATAGCTCTCTGTCTCTGAAATGACATGATTTATGAAAGATGTCATCAGTATTAGCACAAAGGTACAGAGGAGCGGAACATCTCACCACACACTGAGTGCCTTCAATTTATCACCTGATGACCAGGGTACTGTTGAAGTGGACCATAACAGCTGCAGTGTTTGTTGTTTGTTTCCATTCATTTGAGCTTTTAAGGAGTAAATTGATTTACTGATTGAGTGTTTGATGGAGCGATTTTTTGATTGAGCAGAGCATGACTCCTGCAATCTGCTTGTTTGATGCTAACTGAACGAAACAAAGCAAAGATGATCTGTTGTTGCTCCAATGAGGTTTGTCAGCAGACTGTCTCTGAATCTTCTCCTCTTCTCTTTCCTCTGCGCCGGCATGAGAGGCCAAGAGGAACCATAAAGGTTGTCTCTCTCAGAGCTCATTTTTACAATCTCTGAATTTAATGAGCATCTGCGGTGGAGCAGTCGATGGTTCGCTGATGAGCAAGAACCCGTTTGTTTTGATCATTCACTGATCTGGAGGACTTCAAAGTTGGAAATCTTGATAGATTTTCTCTGGTATGGAATGGCGGGAGATCTCCACGCTGAGCAGCAGTGATGAAGGAGGATGCTCTTCTGAGATGTCAATTCAAAGCTGAACTAAGAAGCTAGAAGTCATGAAGGACAAGAGGTTGTGCTGAGTTGTGGGCTTGAAGGAGTTTGATGAACTAGCTTTCTGCAAGTCTAGAACAGTAAATGAAAGCAGCTTTCTGCTTCTCATCATGATCAAATACGCCACCACTGAGTCTTCAGCCAGCTAAAGAGCATCCTACAGATTTTCATGTCTGAACACAGGCTTCCATAATATTGATATAAGATCACTGATTTCATTGCTTGGATGCATTTCAGATGTATGACTGTAAGGCAGTAACCAGCAGCATGTGAACACAGCACCAGTGTTCTTTCTGCCTTAATGCACTGCCTGCACAGCGCTGACATAACTGTTACACTCGTTGTATTGTTTATCAAACAGAGCTCTCCAACAAGACATGTAACATGCTAACTGCTTTACTTCATGTCCGGCAGCATCAGCCTCACATTATCGTGCCATTTCATCTGGGAATATATGTGGTATTTACTCAGGCTGTAGAACACCATTGCCAGTAATAATACCCTGCACATTTCTCATAGACATTAATATCTCCTATTGTCAAACCAAAGGGGAAATCAAACCAAATTAAATCAGGTGGCGCCATCGTGCCTCAGTCCCCTCAAACAGAGATGACTGATAACCACCTCGACCCTTTCTCATAATTACCAGATCAGGATCTCATAATTGCTAGAAAACCACCTCATTATGAGGTTCTTTCTCATATTAATTAGATAGTAAATCATAATTATGAGAGACACAAGTTACAATTATAAGATAAGGCCTCCAGTAAATGTGTGAATGCAATGTGCTTCCCGAATAAACAAACAGTAAAGAAAAGAAATTAAAGGCAAACCATTCATGCAAATATGCTTTTCCCGTTATTCTCAAACATAATTGCACGTCTCTCAGGAGACCCACAAAAATAAGAAAAAAAAAACCTGACATTTCTTTTCCTTCTCTCTCAATTAAAACTCGAACAAGCCATTCAGGTTTGCAGCCTCCTATGATGTCATCAGGGGATGTGCCACACCCCAAGTCGATTTAAATGGTTGAACTGATTGGTTTTTGTTAACAGCAAAGTTCTGCTGCAGCGTGTCTGTTATGTTTTGTCGCTTAATATGGATAAACAATAATTAAGAGGCAAGCCTCACTTATCCTGATGAACAGAAATATTCAAAAACACTTGACCAGAAAAGGAGGTCAGATTCATCTTTTTGATGCTTTCAGAGCAGAGACAAACAAGTCGATTTCTAACTTAAGTACATCATCAACTTTACTCCAAGGTGAGTTTTTGATTTGATTTAGTTATGGCTGCTATTTTTTCAAAAACACATTTAAACAGGCTTTTCCATTTTACTATGCATCTTTTTTTTTATCTTTTTTTTATCATTCATTGACAAACAGCAGCTCAGCAGCAGCCAGTGTGTCTGTATGTAGCACAGGATCTGTGCTAAATTGTGACATTTCTTCTAAAAAAATGCTAAATTATACCAATCAGCAATTTCTTTGCACAGAAAAGGGGTGTGCTAATGTTATTTAGGGTTAATGCCAATGACCAGTACATACTGTCACAGCAGTCCTTACAGATAACAATCTGCTATGGTGTCATTAATCTTTCCTTCTCTGCCATTTCCGTCCATTCCTCACACACTCACTACCTCCCTTCCTCCCTCAGCCCCCCCATCTCTGTAATTCAGATTATTTTAATTCATATTTCATCCTTCACTGTTTTATTCTAACCTAATCTATTATTCACTGCCTTTTTTAAAAATGTAATAGTGCGAAGGTCACTGATCCGTGCATGCTCTTCTCTGGCTCATATAAGACACTATGCGCGTGTGTACACACACACACACACACACACACACACACACACACACACACACACACACACACACACACACACACTA